>NC_138175.1:31662278-32862278 GCF_964165515.1 Mesoplodon bidens
AAGCATTCAATAAATGTTAACACCATCATCGTCATCATTGTTATTATAAAAGCCACCAAAGCTCTATCATGGAAAAGTTATCATTTTCACAAGTGTCCTGTGTTTAAACTTCTTGCTAATTTGGTTCCTAAATTGACCCCTCCTGTGGCAGTGTTTCCAAAAGTAGATGATCTCCCAGGCATATGTCTATTCGTTGTTTATGTCACAGTAAAAATGCACTGGTCTGAAATCTTCTCTCTAAAAGATGATGCATGTATACATAGGCATACAAGATTTTGGAAACCATCTCTGGCTCCACAGACCCTGAAGCCCAAGGACTCCATTCATTCATTCATTCATTCATTAAACAACTATTTAGTGAATGCCAGCTATGCACCCAGCTCTGTGCCAGCCTCTGAGAATACAGAGGTAAACGAGACAAATCAGCTTGCTACTCTCTCAGACTTTACATTCTAGGACCAATGTGCTAGAGATTGGGAACCTCTGCCTTAGGACATCTTCATTGGTTTTTTGCATTACTAAACATTGCATGGACCACTCACATCCGCATTTAAAACTAAGTTACTGTGATGCATCCTGTAAAGAATAGAAACTGTAAAAATGCCAGCATTAGCTGGACAGCATGTATGTGGATGTAGGAAGCCCTGGGACTTCCTAGGAGGTAGGGACCTAGGCCTCATGGCAACAAAGGACACAACAAAAACAAACCCACCTGGTGAATTTATGAAACCTCTTTCACAAAACCTGGATCTACCCGCTCCTTTGTGCATCAAGCTGAAGATTAATATTCAAGTGATATTCACATCCCAGGCACATGTGCTAAATGCCTTTAATTTACCATCTCACTTACCTTTAAAATAACTCTGTGAGATAGGAATGGTTTTCTCCATTTTTTAAATTAAGGAACTGAAACTCAGTGAGATTAGGTGACTTGACCAGCCAGTAAGTAATAGAAACAACCATTTGAATCAAGTTCCTGACTTGGGTTTTTTCCAAATACCTGCTTTCTTTGGGGAGCAGAGAAGGGGATGGAGGATGGAGAGGAGGTATTTCTTAAATTTGGGGGAGGTTTTTTTTGTTTGTTTCAGATAGAGGAAGAAGAAGAAGAGAAAAGGAAGAATGATAATCTTACCTCATTTCCTAAGCAAACTATAGGAAATATACTGTTGAAAGGACCACTGGCTCCATGATTGAATGTAGTATTACTTTTAAAATAGAAGCTTTCATCTTTTTCAAGCAGCACATGTGGGCAATAAGATGTCCATTAAAGTTCTAGTGCCTTATTCATTTTATTTGGTTCATTCCATTGCATACTTAATGTTACAACTTGGAAAGATTTTATTTGAATTTTCTTTTCTCCACAGATACACAATGTCTGGTCCAACTGATGAGACTGCAGGAGACCTGCCTGTGAAAGATACAGGTCTAAATCTCCTTGGAATGGGAGGGTTACAAGGTACAGCCAGCTGTTATTTATTACCATTATGAACTTTGATCAGTAACTTCTTTACTTTTAATTTAAAGTATTTCTGATACTCATACAAACAAAGCCATTTAAGTAACTATATAGTCTTGATTGGACTAAACAAGAAGATGGAGAATTTAGAACAACATATGGTATTTTACTGCATGCATCATTATCAACAGCTCATAGAAAATGTAAAATCCCCCTCTGTTCTGATAAAGAATTGTTATAAATCATCTTCTTAAAATTCCACACATCAGTAGAAACGACAGAGAGTACCAAGCCTCCAAACCAAATTGCCTGGTTTAAATCACATTCGCCATTAAAATGTTTCTTTAGGCTTAAATTTTATATGGGAGGAAATGCCATATTTAAAAATTTTTGCCTTTCAAGTAGAGTATCTCAAAATGGTTTGTTAGCCAAGTGATATTGACTCTGTTTTATCAAATTAATACACGTTAGAGGTTTTCTTTGTCCTTTTATCACTTAGTGGTTGCTATAGAGCTAAAAAGCACTTTCAAATTGAGAAAGAAAAGGACTGCTTTAAGGAACAATATAGAGTGTAGAGCTGTGTTTTTGTTTGTGTGTACAGTGTGTCAGCCATTCTGTCATGCCATAGCATTTGTCATTG
This sequence comes from Mesoplodon bidens, assembly GCF_964165515.1. Lineage (NCBI taxonomy): Eukaryota > Metazoa > Chordata > Mammalia > Artiodactyla > Ziphiidae > Mesoplodon > Mesoplodon bidens. The sequence goes on from NC_138175.1 coordinate 31,664,375, forward strand.
AGAAGGCTGTGATGTAAAATATATTCCACTAAGGCTTCTTCATACACTTGTTAATCAAAACACTGCAAGTGGCCACCTTGAACTACCACAGAAAGGTGGTCAAAATATGGTTCATTGAAAAAGATAAATTTGACTATACAGCTTTTATTGTTAAAAGTAAAAAGAATGGGGGATGTGGGGATATATGTATATGTATAGCTGATTCACTTTGTTAATCAGCAGAAACACAACATTGTAAAGCAATTATACTCCAATAAAGATGTTAAAAAAAATAAAAAACAAGAAAAATTTTAAAAAGTAAAAAGAATGTATAAGCTTTGCTTTAGATCTTTGATGGAGTATCAGGGATTAAAACACAAATAAGTTTAAGTGTACAAGGCTATTTTTTAGTATTTGATACCCTAAGTTCAATTCTTGCCCTCAGTAACCTCCTCATAGGGCTTTAATCTTTGTCCATTTGTTCCTTGTTTCTTTTGGAGGACTGTTGAAAATTGACCAGCTTCACAGGAAAATATCAAATTTAAGCATATGTAAAAAAAATTTACACACCTGCTAAAAGGTGTAAAAGTTCTTTAAAAATATATGATAGCTTATAAATGATTTGTGAAGGTTTTTGTTTGCTTGGTCTTACAGATTTTATTGTTTATTTTCTATAAGCCATAGCTCAGAAAAATATCTTAATCATATTGTTATTGTTGTAACTCTTACCTTTGGAAAAAAATACTTACAGATACCGACTTTTTATTTAGTTTTTTCAATATTCAGCATATAAATTGAAAAGTCTTTATTGAATCAGAGATGCATCTTTCATTCTTATTTGATGTAAGTTCCGTCTTACATTGTTATTTGAATACATTTTTTGAGTAGAAACGATTGTTGCTCAAATCCTTAATATTGCATATAAAGTATTAACAGCAAAGATTTTTGTTCTTACCTCCAATCAGTGGCATGAACAATGCTATAACATTTTCTAAAGCAGTCTTAATTGTAGGTCACAAAGAAAAAAACCTAAGATGAGTGCATCAGAGATTATGTTAATATCAACTGTTATTGTTTTTAGAGGCTATTTTAAGTAATCCTCCTATTAATTACCTTGGCATTTTTGCAGAAACTTCAACAACACCGACAATGAAGTCTCGCCAGGCAGTGTCACGTATCAGTCGTGAGGAACTGGAAGACAGATTTTTGCGTTTGCATGATGAGAACATTTTACTTAAACAGCATGCCCGCAAGCAAGAGGATAAAATTAAAAGGTTATGATAAAAAGCTTTTAGCTTTTTTTTCCCCTAACTCTGTAAAGTTTGGAGGATATGCTTTTCTATAAACTTAATTGAAAACCCCACCTTGAATCCTTTTTGGAGCAAGGAAGGTTATAAATCAGTACAGTTTTTAAAAATGGAAAATCTTACAAACTAGGATAATAAACCAAGAAGATTGTGAGTGTTTATTATGTCTGAAGTTGCCATTTGAAAGAAAGAGCTAATAGCTATGAGTGCCATGAGTGTATCATATCTCTAAATAACTTTTGCTTTAATATTTATAGCTTAATAAGCAAATGGCCAAAACATCTGTTTTCTAAATGTCTCGGTTTTAAAATGAAAGTTTAAAAAAGTAATTAGCTATTCTAACTTGTTAGGATGCGTGTTCCTTTAAGATTTGGGGTTTACTAATGAGAACATCACTTCACTATCTGGAACATATTTTACTTTGCTTGGATTAATCTAGAATCTGTATTTATTTCAAAGAATCTGTTGTTTCTGAGGAAACAGGGTAACTTTTGTATGCAAAAAATTTCTGCAGGGATTATTTCTTAAGAGTAGATAGCTTTCTTCTTTCTTGTTCAGGAACAGTGACTGTCTTCTGAATGTGTGGCATTAAAAGTTTATTCTCATTTGTGAGCATGAGCAGATCTGTATTCATATTCATGTTCTAGGTTCAATGGAAAGGTGAGACAACGATTGAACAAAGAAGATAGGGGGTTTTTCTTCCGCTTGGAACTTAGCCTCTAAAGGAGTGATTCTAGTCAGTGTCTATTCTGTGGACTTTGTTTTAATGACCCACTGACCTGCTTTGTGCAGAGCTTTTACTTTGAGTTGGTTTTTGAGTCGTGATGATGACTTTTTTCAAGACTCACTTGCCTGTTTCTTTTTCTGACCACTAACACAGCCGTCACCCTGTCTGAATGAGGCATTTAGTCTGTGACCGCTGAACAGTTTTTTTCCTTTGTAAACCTAATTGGTCACTAAAAGAATTAAATTCACAGCCTTGACCTCATTAGTAATTTGTCCTAGCCAGAAAATAGAAAACAACTTAATAATGAGCTATGTAGTTTAATGGAAAAAGGACTGGGCTAGGAGTCAAGTGGTGTGCATGTGTTCTTTGTCTCTCTGCCACTCGCCTATGGTATGTTCAAGCCATTTAACCTCCAGGAATTTTATTTTACTCAGCCCTGAGGGTAGTGATCCAATGACCACTATGACCCAAAGCTCTAATTTCCTTCTCAGTTTCACACCACTGACACTACCTAAATACATGGATAAACTACCTTTAAATTTATCCTTAAGATATAATTAGAATCACTTACTTTAGTATGAATGTAGATTTGACAAACCACCTTTCTAAAGAAGTACTCAAACTTTACCTGATCACTTATTTCATTAATATAAAATAATCAAATGAAAATTATTGCTATTACTGGTCAAAAAGATGCAATCTTACCTTTCTTGGCAAAGTTTACTTGCATATCTTTGAAGGAATTTTAAACCTCTCTATGGATGTGCTCTTCTTGCCTTAAAAATTGGAGTTGTTTGTTTATCTCTAGATGATGACTGCTTTTTCACATTAAATCTCTTTTTTTTTTTGCTTCAAACTTTTTTTTAACATCTTTATTGGAGTATAAGTGCTTTACAATGGTGTGTTAGTTTCTGCTGTATAAAAAAGTGAATCAGCTATACATATACGTATATCCCCATATCTCCTCTCGCTTGTGTCTCCCTTCCACCCTCCCTATCCCACCCCTCTAGGTGGTCACAAAGCACCGAGCTGATCTCCCTGTGCTATGTGACTGCTTCCCACTAGCTATCTATTTTATGTTTGATAGTGTATATATGTCCATGCCACTCTCTCACTTCATCCCACCTTACCCTTCCCCCTCCCCATGTCCTCAAGTCCATTCTCTACTTCTGCATCTTTATTCCTGTCCTGCCCCTAGGTTCTTCAGAACCATTTGTTTTTTTTAGATTCCATATATATGTGTTAGCATATGGTATTTGTTTTTCCCTTTCTGTCTTTCTTCACTCTGTATGACAGACTCTAGGTCCATCCACTGCACTACAAACAACTCAATTTCATTTCTTTTTATGGCTGAGTAATATTCCATTGTATATATGTGCCACATCTCCTTCATCCATTCATCTGTCGATGGACACTTAGGTTGCTTCCATGTCCTGGCTATTGTAAGTAGAGCTGCAATGAACATTGTGGTACATGACTTTTTTTTTTTTTTTTGTGGTACGCGGGCCTCTCACTGTTGTGGCCTCTCCCGTTGCGGAGCACAGGCTCCGGACGCGCAGGCTCAGTGGCCATGGCTCACGGGCCCAGACGCTCCGCGGCATGTGGGATCTTCCCAGGCCAGGGCATGAACCCGTGTGCCCTGCATCGGTAGGCAGACTCTCAACCACTGCGCCACCAGGGAAGCCCCATGACTCTTTTTGAATTATGGTTTTCTCAGGGTATATGCCCATGGTGGGATTGCTGGATCGTATGATAGTTCTATTTTTAGTTTTTTAAGGAACCTCCATGCTGTTCTCCATAGTGGCTGTATCAATTTACATTCCCACCAACAGTGCAAGAGTGTTCCCTTTTCTCCACACCCTCACCAACATTTATTGTTTGTAGATTTTTTGATGATGGCCATTCTGACTGGTGTGAGGTGATACCTCATTGTAGTTTTGATTTGCATTTCTCTAATGATTAGTGATATTGAGCATCCTTTCATGTGTTTGTTGGCAATTTGTATATCTTCTTTGGAGAAATGTCTGTTTAGGTCTTCTGCCCATTTTTGGATTGGGCTGTTTGTTTTTTTGATATTGAGCTGCATGAGCTGCTTGTAAATTTTGGAGATTAATCCTTTGTCAGTTGCTTCATTTGCAAATATTTTCTCCCATTCTGAGGATTGTCTTTTCGTCTTTTTTATGTTTTCCTTTGCTGTGCAAAAGTTTTTAAGTTTCATTAGGTCCCACTCATTTATTTTTGTTTTTATTTCCATTTCTCTAGGAGGTGGGTCAAAAAGGATCTTGCTGTGATTTATGTCATAGAGTGTCCTTCCTATGTTTTCCTCTAAGAGTTTTATAGTGTCTGGCCTTACATTTAGGTCTTTAATCCATTTCGAGTTTATTTTTGTGTGTGGTGTTAGGGAGTGTTCTACTTTCATTCTTTTACATGTAGCTGTCCAGTTTTCCCAGCATCATTTATAGAAGAGACTGTCTTTTCTCCATTGTATCTTCTTGCCTCCTTTATCAAAAATAAGGTGGCCATATGTGTGTGGGTTTATCTCTGGGCTTTCTATCCTGTTCCATTGATCTGTATTTCTGTTTTTGTGCCAGTACCATACTGTCTTGATTACTGTAGCTTTGTAGTATAGTCTGAAGTCCAGGAGCCTGATTCCTCCTCCATTTTTCTTTCTCAAGATTGCTTTGGCTATTCAGGGTCTTTTGTGTCTCCATACAAATTGTGAAATTTTTTGTTCTAGTTCTGTGAACAGTGCTATAGGTAGTTTGATAGGGATTGCATTGAATCTGGAGATTGCTTCGGGTAGTAGAGTCATTTTCACAATGTTGATTCTTCCAATCCAAGGACATGGTGTATCTCTCCATCTGTTTGTATCATCTTTAATATCTTTCATCAGTGCCTTATAGTTTTCTGCATACAGGTCTTTTGCCTCCTTAGGTAGGTTTACTCCTAGGTATTTTATTCTTTTTGTTGCAACGGTAAATGGGAGTGGCTCCTTAATTTCCCTTTCAGATTTTTCATCATTAGTGTATAGGAATACAAGAGATTTCTGTGCGTTAATTTTGTATACTGCTACTTTACCAGATTCATTGATTAGCTCTAGTAGTTTTCTAGTGGCATCTTTAGGATTCTCTATGTATAGTATCATGTCATCTGCAAACAGTGACAGTTTTACTTCTTCTTTTCCAATTTGGATTCCTTTTATTTCTTTTTCTTCTCTGATTGCTGTGGCTAAAATTTCCAAAACTTTCAAAACTTCTTGAATAATAGTGGTGAGAGTGGACAACCTTGTCTTGTTCCTGATCTTAGAGGAAATGGTTTCAGTTTGTCACCATTGAGAATGATGTTGGCTGTGGGTTTGTCATATATGGCCTTTGTTATGTTTAGGTAAGTTCCCTCTATGCCTGCCTTCTGGAGCGCTTTTATCATAAATGGGTGTTGAGTTTTGTCAAAAGCTTTTTCTGCATCTATTGAGATGATCATATGGTTTTTATCCTTCAATTTGTTAATATGGTGTATCACATTGATTGATTTGCGTATATTGAAGACTCCTTGCATTCCTGGGATAAACCCCACTTGATCATGGTGTATGATCCTTTTAATGTGCTGTTGGATTCTGTTTGCTAGTATTTTGTTGAGGATTTTTGCATCTATGTTCATTAGTGATATTGGCCTGTAGTTTTCTTTCTTTGTGACATCTTTGTCTGGTTTTGGTATCGGTGGAGCTGGCCTTGTAGAGTGAGTTTGGGAGTGTTCCTCCCTCTGCTATATTTTGGAAGAATTGAGGATAGGTGTTAACTCTTCTCTAAATGTTTGATAGAATTCGCCTATGAAGCCATCTGGTCCTGGGCTTTTGTTTGTTGGAAGATTTTTAATCACAGTCTCAATTTCAGTGCTTGTGATTTGTCTGTTTATATTCTCTATTTCTTCCTGGTTCAGTCTCAGAAGGTTGTGCTTTTCTAAGAATTTGTCCATTTCTTCCAGGTTGTCCATTTTATTGGCATATAATTCCTTGTAGTAATCTCTCATGATGCTTTGTATTTCTGCAGTGTCAGTTGCTACTTCTCCTTTTTCATTTCTAATTCTATTGACTTGAGTCTTCTCCCTTTTTTTCTTGATGAGTCTGGCTAATGGTTTATCAATTTTGTTTATCTTCTCAAAGAACCAGCTTTTAGTTTTATTGATCTTTTCTTAAATCTATGTCTTTCTTTTGAATGTCATCTCTATCCATGTGAAAGTCTTTGTGTAACAGAAGATTCGGATATTTAGGTTGACATCTCATTTAAATGGCTACCATCTTTCTATGGATAAGCCGTTTGGTGGGGCTCAGGGTCCTAAAGGGCTAGGTAGAGTGTATGGCTCTGTTGGGCTAAGATACCTGCCCAGATTCCTCAATGATATATCCTTCTCTGGATTAGGTGGAAAAGGAACTAATCCATTGATTACTTTACTAGAGTGTTTGTGGTACTCTTGGATCTTGGTTTTTATTATCCTATATCCTTTATAAAGCATGTTTAATGGATGTGCCTCAAGGGAAAAAGAAAACAATCTTAACTGATTATGTTATGCATAGCTTTCCCCTGATGCTGCATGCTGTAGGCCGAGTAGCCAGAAGTGTAGATAGACATGTATTACTACTGCTTTTACAGAGGACTCTGCTTAGGGCAAAAAAAGGTTGTTCTGTGACATCCCAAAGCTATTAAGGGTTTTTTTTTATTTCACTTTTGTTCTCCTAAGTAAAAGCTTCTGTCCATAACCATGCTAAAATAAAGCAAAACCCCGTTTAAAGAAAAATGAAGTGTGTTTTTATTTTCAATCTCCTGTCTGGGTCTTTATAAAAATAGATTCACTATAAACTAGAATCAGCTATTGAAGATGTGCGACCAATTTTGTAAAGTCTTGAACTTGTGTCTCTCATCAAAGCCACCTTTTCTTTCTTGTACTGCCAAGATTTTTCCATTCACTGTCAAGCATGTTTTCCGTACGTGTATATTACATCACCCCCATGTGCCCTTTCTGTCTTTTGTTCTGTCTAACCAGTTTTTATCAAAACTTAAAAGAATCAAAGGTATAAACTCCTGAGATGTCAAAAGCACAATGTATGTCTAAATTTAAAAGTACCATTGAAATAATACTTTCTGTACCTAATTAAGTTCTACCATTAAACAGGCATGTTTCTTGAGCACTAAGCAACATTTAATGGTGCATTTGGGTTTCTTTTGAATTTTTCATTGGGCTTTTAATATGTATGTATCTATGGATTTTAACATTTTTATATTTGTAATATGTCTTAATCCTAGAGAAACTGAAAACAATACATCACCTAAATGCTGCATAGTCTTAATACAATTTTGAAAAGCTTTAACTTACTGTGGCTTGCAGATATAACCCACCATATCCACAATCTGTAGCTACATTTAAGTGCATACAGCATTCCTACATAAGGTCATGCGTTAAAAATTGCATTTGAGGAACATATGGAGTAAATATGTGTCCTCTCTTTACTAACCTTAAATGATAAGCCTTAGGAAACTGTTATTTGTCAGTGCTATAAAGCAGATTGTTGCCCAGTGGTTTCAATTATCATCAAAGGATTCTTCACAGGCAGTAATAGTTACATCAAAACCTGAAATTTATTATTCAGGTTCTGCACTGAAGTCTTCACAGTGATTATGTTCCTTTCAACAGAATGCATTTTATGCTGACTTCTCACATTCCTTTTCATCTTTTTATTATTTCCCTAGAATGGCCACCAAGTTAATACGGCTAGTTAATGACAAGAAAAGATATGAATGGGTTGGTGGCGGCCCCAAGCGGCTGGGAAGAGATGTGGAAATGGAAGAAATGATTGAGCGGCTGCAAGAGAAAGTTCATGAGCTTGAAAGACAAAATGAAGTCCTCAAAAACAGACTAATTTCAACCAAACAGCAACTTCAGATCCAGGGTCACAGGCAAACTCCATACAGTTATGTGCAATCTCGTGTTAACACTGGGCGTAGAAAAGTGAATGAAAATGCAGGCTTACAGGAATGCCCCAGGAAAGGTAAACTAAAGCTTACATTAAATCCTAAATTTAAGTTAATAGCTTGTTTTACACACACATACGTACTTACACACAGAGTTTTATTTCTGTACTATTCATGTTTTTGAGTGTCTTTAGAAAGAGAAATCATTTTTTGACTTTTTGATAAAATCACATTAACATGAAGATCATTTTATATAAGAATCACTAGATCATGCTCAAATTTGTCTAGTAAAACATTTACATTTGTCTAGTAAAACTATTCGTCCTAACTAATAAAAGAAGCATGTATCAAACTACCTCAATTATGGGTTTAGTTTAGTTTGAGTTGGTTTTTTATATTATGGATGGAAATCACATTGACTCAGGCAAATAGAGAAACCACTAATTTGCTCATATGGTCACACTGTTGTTCTGAAGGATCACACTTAGGTTCTTCATCCAAAGGCCTTCTATAAATTTTACAGAATTGTTTAAATCTTCCTCGTGGTGTGGAAGCAGCTTGACAGTGGAGTGTGCACATAACTAGGGGTTTAAAAAGTTGGGTTCTTGCTCCTCTGCTTACTGTCTGGTGACCTTGGACAAGTCTTCTAATCATTCTGAACTTGAGTTTTCTTTACACATAAAATAAAAGGATTTAAGCGAGCGACCATAAAGGTCTCTTCCATCTTCAAAAAATGATCATTGGTCAATCACTCTTCTCATCTCGAAAATGAATCACCTAAAACCTACCCAGCTTACAAAGCAATTCAATTGAATATAGAAGACTCAATACTGTAGACAGAACCTAAGTATTTCTAATGAAAATTCCCAATTCCCTCCACCCACAGACAAACTTTATTTATAATGAAGCAAAAAGTCAATAAATATTTTAAGGAATACTTTTTTCATTTCAACTACTAGGGAAGGAAATCGAATTTTAGTTCTAGTTCACCTTTGTTTGGAACATGCTCCACTTGAAGACCAAACATTTTTAGGGAAATAAAAAAATCATGTAAAACTTTCAATTCATTGAGGGAACAAAAAACACCATCTGAACAGAAAAAGAGAAAAGTTTGTTCTATTTTTCTCTCCAAGCCAAAATATTAACACTATATGTTCCCTAGATAGAGTTCCTTTGAAGTCAGTAAGGCCTCCACGGTAGGCAGGAGGCAGCTCCAGGATAAAAGAGCTTGGCTACTCCTAGCTATGTGAGATTGGCAGTAGACTTTGAATATAACCAAAGTAATCATAATGAATTATAAATCAAAAATACATTCTGCTGCTAATTAACTTTTTATGTGGAAGAGAGCACTTGACTTCCCAGAGCCTCATTTTCTGCATCTGTAAAATGGAATGATAACACCAGATTAGAAGAAAGGTCAGGAGATGGTAGGTCCACAACAATATATTCTACCTTTAAATAGTCATTTATCCTCTCTGAACCTTAGTTTTGTCATCTGTGACTGCAGTTGGGCAAGATGATCCCTGTGGTCTGCAAGGTCTTTTATGCTAAATAAAAACGATGCCCAAATATTAGATTAACATGGCAAGCTAATCTAGTGCTATGAATTGCTGTTTAAATAGAAGAGTTTGATGGAACTTTCTCCTTGTAGAAGAGCCACAGAACAGAAGAGCCTTTAAAATGTTACTTACATAGATTAAATTTCTCCTTGTATTTACACTGTTAGTAATTCAGAACTTTTTCACTGTTTGGTACAGAATCTAGGACATAGAAGTTACACAAAGGATTAAATAGTAATGAATACTTTCCTAACTTCTATCTTTCTGTGTAAACCTGAGGCATCATTATCAAGATCACTACCTTAGTAGCCTTAATAGACTCTTCAAGACCGCCTTTGAGGCTGGGACCTAGACCTTAGACCAGAGATGTCAGAAATACCACAGCCTGAGGGGCTGGGCAAGAACCCTGACCCTCTTGGGCCACAAGCAGTCTTACCCCCCAAAGCTGCTGTACAAATATTATCGTTTCCTATTTGTACTTTGTCAGGATAAAGGATAGAAAGTACTGGCTTAAGGTGTGATCAGTGTAGTGTAGAAACAATTCTTATTGTGAATAACCAGTAGAAAGATTATAAAGTGTATATGTTTTAAATATAGCCATTGGAAAATCACCATGAGACTGTAAGTTTTAAGATATGTTTTGAGTATAAGTGGGTTTTTAAAAAAATTCTAGTAGTGGGCTTCCCTGGTGGCGCAGTGGTTGAGAGTCCGCCTGCCGATGCAGGGGACACGGGTTCGTGCCCCGGTCTGGGAAGATCCCACATGCCGCAGAGCGGCTAGGCCCGTGAGCCATGGCTGCTGAGCCTGCGCATCCGGAGCCTGTGCTCTGCAAGGGGAGAGGCCACAACAGTGAGAGGCCCGCCTACCGCAAAAAAAAAAAAAAAAAAAAAAAAAAAAATTCTAGTAGTAATGTTTAGTTTTTCCTTGATTTATGTAGGAAAAGCTTAAGAATTAGTATTACTGCCAAAATAATATAATTGGCAAATTTTAACACAGTAAACTATTGTAATGTTTTAGGCAGGGCCTGTTCCATTCTTTACTCTGGATTACAACAATAAATGTTGAAAGTTTTGGAAATAGCAAATGATAGTTCAGTTTTTCCTAATTAAAATTCTCATTTTTAAAAAGTAAACTTTTATAAGGAGAATGAGTTTTTTCTGTACCTTTATGTCTGGAACTATTCTCCATTTTAAAAATCTAAATTATTTGTCATACTTCATTTACCTAAAACTAATAACCTAATTATTCTATAAGTGTAAAGTAACTCCTATAATTAAAAGAATGTCTCATTTTTAACAATGGGACCAGGCTTGTAAAAATTATTGTAATTTACAATATTTACAAAATTATTGTAAATTACAAAAAATTGTAATTATTTATACAAGAAAAATTGTATTTAAGTGCAGCAGTAAAATGTTTTATTTAAAGGAATCCTATTGATCTCTTCTCAAACTACCTTTGTTTAAATATGGATTTTCTTATTGAGGTAGAATAAATCAAAGTACAGGAAACATTTTGACTTAACGCTCACAGTATCTGTGAATCACACAAATGAAGATAAGGTTCAAATTGTAAGGTCAAGGGGTATGAATGAGTAATTTAAAAATCAAAAAACCTTTATCAGAAATACTCAAAAACAATCACGGTTTTGAAAACTTTTTCCTTCATACCTCAGTTTATATTGTAAAGACCTGTTAAAATTTTGGTTCTTTCAGAATTTACTTTGGAAGTTCTAAATCTAAGTTGAATAAAACTATTTCTGGGTAATTTGGTTTCCATAGTAGAATTTGTTAAATGAGCAATACTTGCTGCTGTGTTTTATTTAATGCCAACTGGTGGCTGAGATCTAACAGTTCCTTTGGCAATGTATGTCTGATTCTCTCTACTATGGAGCACATATCTCTCAGCACTTAAGAGACTTTATTGTATTGCTTATTTCCTTACGATAGTAAGTCAAGGGTCCTTCTTTTCAAAATAACTTCACTAATTATCTTATTAATTTATTTTTAGATATTAAATTCCAAGATACAGATGTAGCAGAAACTCTGCAACCCATGCCTACAAAACATGGCAACATTTTACTCGAAGAAGCCAGAGGAGAAATAAGAAATTTGTATGTATTCTTTTTGTGGTCATTTTAGAACACTGTATATTGATCATGTCTTTTTTGATCCCTCCCTTGCCTTTATTTTAAACAAAATTGGTTTGTGTACAAATAATTTGCTCCATTAAAATACAGCTAGATCTGTGAGGTACGAACAGATATTATATAACATCTTTCCAGTACAATGAGGTAAATGAAAAACTTAACCAGTTGCCTCAATGGAAGCGTTTAGAGAAGAGTCCTCTTTATTATAATTTCCCCCTCAATGGAATGGCATAAAGCCCAGTCATTTAGAATAGTATAAGCTTTAGAGGCAACATTTTCATTCTCAGAATTACAGGTAGTTTTTTTTTGTTTTTTGGGTTTTTTTAGATCATGAATTAATTAGCCTTTCTGTGGTTTAAAAAAAGAAAAAAGAATTGGAGGGAGTGGCTTAAAAGTTTGGAGCTATCAAATACATATGGATTTCAGATTTTGTTTCATGCTGATTCTATGGTACCGCATTCTTCATCATACTGTGGTTTCAAAAAAGTTACTTCTGCCACGTTTAGCTTACTTTTCCAGTTAATCAAAGCCTCATGGTGATCTCAGTGTCTGTAAGTCACACAAATGAAGATAAGGCCTTCACCTGGATCATCAAAAAGTAACAATTCTGAATGAGGAGAGAAAGCAGGAGACAAGAGTATCATACTTTAGATAGCTGCTTAAGAATAATATTGGCTTAAATTTTTACTTTTAAATATTTTAAATACCAGTTACAGTAATGATTGCCTGTGAAAGAATAAAACTAAAAGACTAGACCTAACCTTGTTTCCTGTTAGTCAGTGGAAAAGCAAGGGTTCAGACCAGTCCTGAGGCTTGGTACACTGGGATGCTGCCAGACATGGTAGAGGTAAAATATAAACCAGAGACCACTAAGTTATGTTTTGCAAATTTCTTGCCTTCTCTCTATGAAGTGTTAATTTGGGTGGTATAGGCAGGTGTGCATATGAAAGAACAAAGGCACAGAAATTATCTGAAGAAGACCAGATCACAGAGTACTTAGTAGGTGACCAATAAATACTGCATTGACTTGAACCACAGTCCAGTCCGTTGCCTAGGACATTATCTTATATAAAACAATACCTTGGGGCCTCCCTGGTGGCGCAGTGGTTGAGAGTCCGCCTGCCGATGCAGGGGATACGGGTTCGTGCCCCGGTCTGGGAGGATCCCATATGCCGCGGAGCGGCTGGGCCCGTGGGCCATGGCCGCTGAGCCTGCGCGTCCGGAGCCTGTGCTCCGCAACGGGAGAGGCCACAACAGTGAGAGGCCCGCATACCGCAAAAAGAAAAAAAAAAAAAAAAAAAAAAAAAACAATACCTTGAATTCTTCCATATGTACTTCCAAATCATCACATTTAATCTGCTACTATTTCACTATGTGCCGGGGCATTTAAGCTAAAATTTTTAACTTTTGCTTGCCCTTTACTATGAAGCACTTTCTTTGTACTGCTCTTATATACTGCAGATTTTCCCTCAAGCTGCAAATTCTTGTAAAGATTCTTTATTTCAGAGAAAATGTTATTCAGTCACAGAGAGGCCAGATAGAAGAGTTAGAGCAGTTGGCTGAGATCCTGAAAACTCAGTTGAGGAGAAAAGAAAATGAAATTGAGTTATCTCTTCTTCAGCTTCGAGAACAGCAGGCTACGGATCAAAGGTATGTTAAAACAGAAATATCACTTTGATAAGGTCAAAATTAGTTTAAAATACTTTATCATGTGCCATAGAAGGATAAGCCTAGTCTATTTAAAAATCATGTCTTTACTTAACATTCTTCATATAAGCCTGCTCTAGACCTACTAACTGCTATCAACAACTCAAGTCGAAGGGCATTTTTCCCTAACCTACTCTACCTCGTCTTGTTTCCTCTGCTCATTTACCACGCCGGTAGGAAGTTCTGATACCATTCGATTGCACCTACCAAGAAAAATATGTGTGACAAGGACTCAGCTGTTGGCATACCTTGTGAATAAGCCCAACCTTATTTAAGTGTTCTTCCCAACCTTAAAAGGGAGTAAATTCCATAATACAGTACCCACTTTTTTCATCCCATAAAGATGTTACCTCTCCTAATATTCAAAGTTTGCATCGAATTCTGCTGATTGTTACGAGTGACAATGGGGCCCTTCAGTAGTCTCCTTGCTGCCTCTTCATTTTTGATGTTTGATAATATATAGTATTTTCTTTACCGTCCTCCTTTGTCATCTGTTGGTTCCTAATACCTCTTCTCTCATTTTGTGCTTCCACGTTGTGCTTCCAACAAGATTTTATCTTTTTACCATATTCTTCCTTAAATTATTTTCTTCCTTTATGGCCCTTTTTTTCCTTTTTGTTTGGAACAAGCATACGCAAAGGTACGGAGAGTAGTATATTGAAATCTCCTGTACTCATCTCTCAACTTTAACCATTACCAACATGCTAACAAATCTGGTGTCATCAATCCCTTCACCTTCAGTTTCTTTAATTCATTAGCCCCTGCCAAATACCATGTCATCACACCTGTAAATACTTCAGTATATATTGCTGTCTGGTAAGGAATTTTTTTAATGTAATCACCGTGCCATTATCACACCTAACAAAATTAACAGCAATTCCTTCATACCATCTAATAACTAGTTTATATTCAAACTTCTGTAACGATGACTTCCTGCTGCTTGCATTGGAATCCAAATGAGGTCTACACATTGCATATTATTGTTATATCTTTTGTCTCTTTTATTTCTCTCTTAATATTTTTTTAAACCAGACCTAGATCCTCTATTTGTTTTTCCCTTACCAAGTGTGCTATCATACTTACGTGAGTAGGTTCTCATTAAGAAAAACCAAGTGTGATTTTCCACTTTTTCACTTCAGAATCAGAGTTTACTTCTTCTTTCACAAACAAACCTTACATAGTTATATTTGAAAAAGCTAAGATGCATAATAGAAGACTTGTTTTAAAAAAATAAAGTGGGCCAAAAATATATGAAAAGCTTTTTATTTCAAAGATTTAAAAGGTTAATATTATCTCTACTAATTTGTGTTCCTAAAAAGTTATGTGTAAAATTAAATTTTGTAATGAAATTCTATATGTTTAGTGACATTAATATACCCTTCTAATTGCAGGGCAAAAGAAAAATGAATATTTTTGAGAATTATATTTGTAATAGGGAATGTAATTTGAACCCTGGCTTTGAACCAGGGTTTTAAATACCTAGGAGTTACCCACGTTCCCCCTAAGAATAGACCTAGCCTTCTTGGAAAACCAATAAATGGTTCCTTGTGAGGAACAGTGCTGAAGACCCCAAAACTGAATATGGTGATCTTAATAAATTGCCAACAGCCATATTTAAAATATTATCTGAATATAAAAATTCTGCATTAGGCCAAGCCCAAGCTTGGAGCCCATTCCTCAACAGCTGAGTACAAGGTTATCAGACTACTTTCTCTGTTATATTTCTTAAATTCCCAAAGAGTAAGATCGACCCTGTGTTGGCCGTTCCTTCTTCCAAAGGAATATGATCATCTAAGAACTAGAGTGCTGTGTTAATTGAAAGGGAAATCTAAAAGTTCTTCAGTCCTAGGACTAGAACAGCCGAAGAACTAGAGTCATAGATGGGTCTGCATATTTTCTAGTATAAGTATTTTCAGCAGAAGACATCAGCATATACACATAGAAGAGTTTACCTTAAAAACTAAACTAAGGCTAACCTTAAGGGATTATGTTATTCACTTCATAGCAGTCTATTTTTTGTCACATCAAGAATTAGAAGCAGAGACAAAATAAGTGTTATTAAAGAAGCTTTTGTTGCAGGGGCCAAAGAATGAAAGCAATTTGTACCCTACCTTACAGATTTTATAAAATTGAAAATTATTGGTTATTTGCTTAGAAGGAAGGGTACCTATGGTGAATCACATATTGTTTCTTGAAATACAGTTGTTGAAAACTGAAGAAATGACTTCAAATAAGGGTCTTCAAGTCTTTTTTTTTCTTATATGTTTACACATAGCTCAAAATTTTATGTGTAACAGAAATTTTTTTGAGACTAATGGAAAACTGTTGAAAAATGTTGGGGAGAATATAAAACTTGGTATAATTTACTGTAGAGAAAAATCACAAAATGGAAAACATATTTAAACTTCTCTTTCATGGATACATTATTTCAGATTTGAAATTCTAGAAGTCTGATCTGAATGTTGGACTCCTTGTTCTCAAACATGAACCTAACGTAGTTGTAATCTTCAGAGTGTGGTGCTTGATATTTATGGCAAAGAGCCTTTTCATAGAATATTACAGAAACTCTTCGTAGTATGTGTTTAATAGACCAGTTTGGTTTGGCATCAGCTTGACATAAACTTTTGGTTATCCAAAGCCCTTAATTGCTTTGAAGTAAAAGCCCAGTGCTGCTCTTTTTTATTAAAATCATGTCTTTTCCTGTTATTGTGGTCTATTTTGGAAGACTGAGTTGTGATTTTTGCATATGTTCTACATAATGCCTCATTAGCAAAAAATCTTGTATCATTTACAAGTAGCCTGAATGTCTGTGTTGTTTTGAACAAAAATCCATATTAAAATTTAAACAATATAAAAATGCACATTTTCTGCTTATGAAAAAGGCCATCTTAAATTAACTGCAAAGCAGTAACCAGTGAACACATGTACATGAACATTAAAATCAGGATGATTTTACCTTTTACTGACTTTTTCAACTCCAAAAATATTTATACTCTTACCAAATGTGTAACTAGTTTGTACTAAGTGTTTTTTTTAAGTAAATGTTAGGGTGTTTACCTTCTTAATTAGAAATCATGTAAGTGCCATAATGTCCCAGTGGAGGAAATTTAACCCGTAAATATTTCAGACACTGACTTGCCCCCTTCCCTTTGGTTGACAGCACACTGTCAAGTCATAAAACACAGAGGCCTTTTGCAGCCACACAGTATACAAAGCGGCTTGGCTTTAAGGGCTCCATCTTTCCAGCTGTGCACAGACGCGGATTACTTCCTGGCACTCAAAGTTCTTCCCCAGCTTTTCATTTTGAAAAATGGCAAACCTACAGCAAAGTTGTAAGAATAGTAGTGTGAACACACATACCTTTCACCCCTTGGCATGTTTGTGAATGACACAGCCTGTTCTGCATTCTGCCCACTCAGGCACAGGCCCATTCCCCTCCCTCCCCCTCTCTCCCTCTCTCTCTCTCTGAGAGTTAGGTGCACATATCATGTCACCCTCTCTACATTTCTAAGCACCTTCTAGGAATAAGGACATCTTCCTACATAACCACAGTACAGCTATCACACATTCAGGACATTTCACAATGAATACAACAGTAGTATCATCTAAATACACAGTCCATATTAAAATTTCCCAATTGTCCCAATAATGGCCTTTATAGCTGTTTTTTAAATTGCTATTTTTGTTTCTCTATTTTTTTAATTAATTTATTTATTTTTGGCTACGTTGGGTCTTCATTGCTGCGCACAGGCTCTCTCTAGCTGCGGCAAGCGGGGTCCACTCCTCTCTGCAGTGTGCGGGCCTCTCACCGCGGTGGCCTCTCCCATTGTGGAGCATGGTCACCACGTGCGCGGGCTTCAGTAGTTGTGACACACGGGCCTAGTTGCTCCGCCGCACGTGCTCGAACCTGTGTCCCCTGCACTGGCAGGCGGATTCCCAACCACTGCGCCACCAGGAAAGCCCTGTTTTGTTTTTCTTTGTTTTAATCCCATATCCAATCAAGTGTCATGTATTGTATTTAATTGTCATGACTTTTAGGTTTCCCTTATTCTAGAGTGGTTTTCCAGTCTTTTCCAGCCCATTGATGATAGTTGTTTGCAGAATGCCCTCAATTTGGATTAGTCTGATTGTCCAGCCCCCTAATTTAGAGGGTACATCTGGCTCTTGGACAGTAGGGTAACTGGGGCGAGGGATAACCATGCAGACATTACTATTATACAGGGAGGTAATCTGTCATTTTTTAAAAAATATATCCAACAAGTTCCTACTGTTGTTTTGAATACCTTAGAATTTAACTAATGAAAAGTTATCACACTCAAATACTATGTCTTTTATCCCCAAGTTTTTTATTATTAATGTTAGCTAAGTTTTTTTGTGATAGCTGCTTGGCATGTTTCCCAAGCACTTTATTTAAACCACAGAAATTATCAAAATTAATAGTAACTAGTGTGTTAGTGTGTATGTGAGAGTGGAGAGAAAGCTAAAACTTAGGAACATCTCAGAGAAAGGAAGCAACTTACAAGAGTAGGAAGAATTTATCTCTTTAGACCTGGATCTCTCCCATAAGAGCTCTGGCCAGATTCTTTACTTCTCTGAGCCTCATTTAGCTACCTTAACTGTGAAATGAAGAGGTTGAAATGAGTAAGTGGTTCCCTACCTTTTAAAACCAGATGCTTTTATCCCCAGAGACCTTGGTATTCTGAAAGATTTTGCCTCCTAAGTAAGCAGTGTGTATTAATTTAATAAATTTGTATTTTTTTTATCCAAGACTTGTATCATGCTAATCATTGCTTCTGATAATTGTGAGATAGCCTGTATTATTGCACCGATTTGCTATAATTCTATCCAAAAGTAAAAACAATATAAAACCTTTAGTTCGCTTTTACAGCTTAATTGCCAGTGAGTCTACATTTCTCATTGGGCTTTTTGATATTTTTAATATAATTCTCAAATTCCCATTACTAGTCAGAATCCATTAAACTTGATCTTCAAAATGGCCCCTTAAGAAGATGAGCCAGGATTTGGGTTCTTCCTGTCCCCAACCAGTCCTTGGGAATGCTCCCTCCATTTTCAGAAGAGTTTATGTACATGTAGAGAGATTATGTACATGTAGAAAGCTCTACATAACTGTCCCCCTCCATTCCTTGTGCATGTTTAAAAATAAGAAAATATTGAGTTCTGATGTATATTTTGACCCAACACCACAAGAAAAATACAATCCAGAGGCAAATAAACATACATATACAAACGTTTTCCTTTATGCAATCTTAAATCAGGGAGCAATTATTTTCGTCTGTGAACTAAAGCAGCAGTTTTGAGCAAAGTCATTACCTTTCAAATAGACTTCGCTTGGCTATTTTAGTGAAGCTTATTCCATTTAATTCACTAGCAACCTCATATAATTCTATTCATAAGTGATACCTTATTGTTATCTGTGTATCCCTAATAAGAGCTATGAATGACCTACACTTCTCTCAACGATATACTTAGAGAGTCTGCCACTGTTCCCCCCCAAAAAAAAACTGTAGAGTTTTTTTTAATCCTAAGATTGTTTTCAACCTTATCCCCCAAATTTAGTTACCCTAAAACTATTACTCAAAAAGAACCTCTTCATTCTATCTCATAAATATCTTACCTAACAACTTTCCAGAGTCTCATAGCCTACCTTTTGTATTCTAAAACCTTCCCCTCTAAATGGTGTTAAAGTACTATATTACAACATTTTTTGCCTCAAAAAAATCAAGAAGCTTTTTTTAGCATTCATAATCCTTACTGCAGCAAAGAATGTAATGTTGATGGGGGTTGCGGCAGGGAGGAATTGTGTGCCTGGGAAATGAAGTATTAGAAACTTTCACTGGAACAAAGATTTTGGCTTCTTAAGCTTTCATATTAGACTATACATTACATAGCACCACTGAAAGTTTTTCCTTCTTCAGTATATCTGAGGTTTTAAGTTTCTGGATTTATTATGGCACCCAGTAGCAAAGCTGGAGTCAAGTGTTTTCAAGGCTTCCATTAGAAATTCCTCTTTCAGAGTTTATTGCTTGACTGTTTCAAATTATATGAGAGAAACTTGGCACATAGGTTTTTGAGCTGGATTACTTTTTTCAAGATAAAATCTAATTTATTTCAGTTTGTTTTTAATCTTAGAGATGGGCCAACAGCTCTTCTCATAGTTTTAGAAGATTTGAGCATAATTCTAAATAGTGTCTGTTAAAAAAGAAAAGGAAAAAAACCCCACATTTTCCAACTTAATTTTTTATAGTTTTTTTCAAAATCCTTGTTGAAAAATATGAGAAATTTGTTTTTATAAAGCACTTAATTAGTATGCTTGATATCCCTTTGCAGATCATTTCACCATGTGCAATGCAGCATGTATGAATTGGTACATGACCATCAGAGTTCATCTGAATGTTTTTACTATGCATTGTTCTTTCTGTTGGAATGTCATCATCCTGAAGATTTGATGTTCCCTTCATAGTGCATGGAACAGGGCAGGAAAATCCTATGTAGAGGTCACATAAAATATTGCTCATAAAATGAGCCCTGTCTCTTCTTCAGAGGAAACCAACCTAAGGCCTTCCTTCATGTGCAGAGAGGTCTAGGACAGGCCACTTAGCGATGGCTCTATCTCCCTCTTGCCTCCAACATCCTTCTCACTTTTCTGTGACAGCTCCTTCCCTCTTTCCTCTCTCACGTACACCCTCATTGTTTTACCATATTTCATCTGTGTAAAAATGTTGATTGGCAGGTTTGAGATGATTTTTCATTCCACACCTTCCTGAAGACCAGGCCACATTCATCACAATGTTGCTTTTAACTTTTATGTACTTTATGTCATTAACTCTGCACTTTCTACTTAACAGCATTGTTGCCATCAAAAATATCCCATCATAATAATGACTATTATGTATAGAAGCCCTAAAGCTGACACTTTAAAATAATTATTAAAGACTTGCAGGTGTTGTGTCATCCCAAAATAGGTGTACTCTCTAGCGAACTGACTTTTTATTTAAAGTACCGCATTGTTATTGCTCTTTTATAAATACTACTTCTATTGTATCTGTGCCCACTCTTTGGGCATCATTAGTATAAAATACTAAGTCAATATTTTGAAAAGTTCAAACTCCGAGGACTTTAGGAAAATATTCAAGAAAGCATCCACCAATTAGACCACTGAAAGTTTTTGCAACTTACTGGCCTTTGCCTTACAAAGAAAATTCAAAATTAAAACCTGCTGTTTCTATGACCCTATGTGACTGAATGGTTTGTTGGGGCTTAATTTTTTGTTAATGTCATCAAGTAATAGTTACTATTCAAACATATCTCATGTGTATATCTTTTTGAAAATATTAACATGCTTAAAAACAAGTAAAATAAAATATCAGGTACAGCTGAAAACGTAAGAAGAGGTTTGAAATTATTTGAATAGTATTCTATCCTTCTGTATCAATAAATGTCACTCACTGTTGAGCGGTCAAACCAAGTAATTCTGGGGAAAACAGATAAGTTCTATTTTGACTAATAAATATGAAAAAATATGAGTATTTTCTTGAGATCTATTCAAAATATATTTTCCCTTCATCGTATTATTATTTTTTTTTTTTAGTGAGTAAAAATAATACTGAGGGGAATATTGGTGAGTGTACTGTTGAATGTGTGCTCGGTACTACTAGATAACATGTTGTAGACACATAATTATTTTAACATTGTGTTAAGACTGTACCCTGGGCAAGATCCAGGTTCTTGGACTTGTTTATCTTCTGTGTGAGGACAACTAACTGTCCGATGCCAAAATACAATGAACTTTCAGATATCAAAGAGGAAAATTAAGTATTTCAGGTCCTCAGCTGGTTTACAGATGTGTGAGCTTTGTAGTCCATTTTCTGGTTCCAGTAGGGCGTTGTGACAATTTTTCCAATATGTGTATACTAGATAAGTTTTGGAAGTAAAATTACTTTCTTTAAATACTGAAATAATTTTCTGAACTTAAAATTTTTATGTTTATTTTTCTTAGAAAATGAGGTCTAAAACCAAGCTTCACAATTTTTAAAATACTTTTGAATGTAAAACGTATTAAATTAAGGAACCTTTCTCTGTCAGGAAAATAAATGCCTTTTGAAAACAGGTATTCATTTAGATCTATGATTAACCTTTAACAAGATCTTCCTGTTAAATTGTACATTTGCTTTAATCTCAGTAGGAAAAATACAAACTAGTATTGCAGCATATAGAGTTTCTATATACCCTGTGGATGTTAAATGATCTCTTACAGCTAAAGGCACATCTGCAACATATTTAAATGCCAGCTTTGGGCATTATTAGTATAAAATGCTAAGTCACTTTTTCTGGAAATATTTTGAAAAGTCTGAACTCCAGGAGGAAACTCCAATAAATGGTAATCTTATGATACCATTTGTTTCGAGGGAGTGGTGGGAAGATGAGTGGCTGTATGGCATATTTTTCATTTAGTGAAAAATAGTATGATAGTCCTCCTTCAAATAAGTCTGAAGTTTGGTGGTGGAACAATGGCTGTGCTAAAGACTGATGTCCTCTGTACCATGTTTCAGGACACTATAAAATGATATTAAATTCATATTATCAGTCATTGTAGAAGTGACAAAAGTCATCAAATTTGGGGCTCCCTTCAAACTCTGAGAGTCTGTACATTTATGAAAGTTGAAGAATGACTACTGGTTGGTTTTAAATAATAAGTCTATCCTAAGTGTATAATAAACTAAAAACCTCAGTGACTGATATGCAAGTGTGTAAATTTTTTTCTATGTAACATTCAATGAAAAATTGTAGTCCCACCACAGGTATTTTTCCTTTTGTCTTGCATTTTTTATTCTGTCTCTCTCTTTTTCTTAAATACGTCATTGAAGGTCAAACATTCGGGACAACATAGAAATGATTAAGCTTCATAAGCAGCTAGTGGAGAAAAGCAATGCTCTTTCAGTAATGGAAGGAAAATTTATTCAGCTTCAAGAGGTACCGTGACAATTTATTTTATTATGGTGATACATAGATACAAAGGTTCGAAAACTGTTCAACTTTTTTTTTTTTAAGTAGAATGGTCGTAACACTAAAATGTAGTTTTTAAAGATTGCTCTTTTTATTCTCAAGTGTGTATAATTTCACTTCCTGTATGGTTAGCTATTTATAACTTAATAACTAAAGAAATAACTAACTGCTTGGACTTTTTATAAATATCTGTGTCATCTTAAAATAATAAACACATTTATCATAAAACATCTCATGTCAAGAAAATTTATTTTTAACTCCTTTTATCTGGAATCATATGGGCACATAACACTGAAGGTTTAGATGTATTTGCATATATCTTCAGTTCTAAGCATTTTGAAATATCTAAGATAGATCAATGTTAAGAATAGATTAATAATCAAGTTTTGTTAAATCTTTTTTGATATGTGGTGTTTTGTTTTGTTTTGTCACTACCACTATCAGAAAATATTTGAATACCCCTCATGTCAACTGTCAGTGTATTTATTTTAAATCCTAACCTTTCGGTTGACAGTACTTGAGACTCTTATCCCCATGGTTGTTTTACCAAGGACTATGGCCGCACAGGAATGTGCCATCAGAGGACTCCTGTTTATTGGCACTGCATAATTAACATAGGTTCTGGAATTAATGAACTCCAAAACATTCCAGATGAGCAGAATTCATATTAAGCAGTACTTTCTTTGAAGTACTGAAACAAGGAAAGCAGTAAGTTGATGCAAAGCGGGTCATCTGAAGCCTAAATTCACTATTGAATTAGATAAATATTTTTCAGCCATACTCTGGGTCATGTTTTCCATCCTACAGGTACCTCCTTAATGTCAAGTAATACACTACCTTCCCTATAAATATGACACTGTATAAAAGAGAAATTAATTAGAGAGTGGGATTGATAACACTATCTGCAGATGGATGGAAGAGGGAGATTAAAAATACATGTAGTGGAAAGCCATCTCTAAAAGGCAGCATTAAGAAAGGAATTAAAAAGTGATTTTTCATTCTTTTATCACTTTGACTGTTTTGATTTCCATTTAACAGTGACTCCAGGTATTTGTTTAAATACCATGAATATCAAGTGTCTTTGATAGCACAGGTACCTCTTTTGGGTAGAGATTTGAGAGGTTCAGGCCAACAGCTTCATCGAGATATGAAGCACAGAGAAAGCTGGTTAAAGATACTGTTCTGTGATTATAAGCAAGATTAACAAAAATTGGACTCAAGTAGCTCAATAGCCATGTTTCTTTTAAACAATTGAAGAACTTCAATAGAAATTTAATGATTTTAATTAGCAGATAAGGCATTACATGTTATGGTCATATGGACTCTATGAAAAGACTTTAGTGTAAGTATGTAAAATTGAATTTAAAACATATTCATAAATAGGTCAATTTTGAAAATTAAGAAGACTTCAGTAACTATTTTACTGAATTGAAATTCTTAATTGTATTACAATTAGAAGCTAACCTTCCAAGGCTATTTATATGGTGTGGTGACAGATCTTTTCAGTTTGAATATCTATGGTCAGCATTTATTTTTAACCCATGCAGCAGCATTTTTAGACAGCATGTCCGACCACTGTAACCACAGCATAAAGAAAGAATAATTACTTGCTAAAACTAATTTACTCACTGGTCACTATCAACAAGTCAGAAAACTAGGAGGGAATAAAATAAAGGACAAAAAAAGCCTACATTGTGTGACTCTGTGCTAAAATATTTTCTTCCTCATGATACATTTTGGCCAAGAGTATCCTTTATGGACACATTATACATTGTATAATGACACATTAATATGGTAGCATATATACATTGTTTGTGAGATAAAGAATAAACAATATAACATGGACTTCAGGAGTAAACTCATTTATGGAATGGTGATCATTCATTCAAAGCAGAATCCAAAAATAGTTTTGAAAGGATTTTCCTTTTGTTTTTTAGAAGCAAAAAACTCTCCGGATCAGCCATGATGCCTTGATGGCAAATGGAGATGAGCTAAACATGCAGCTGAAAGAGCAGCGTTTAAAATGCTGCAGTCTTGAGAAGCAGTTACGTTCCATGACATTTTCTGAAAGAAGAATAGAAGAGGTAAGCTCCCAAAAAGTTTAGCCATCCTTTGCATTAACACTTCTCTGTAACTATTTTGAAAAAGTAAAATAGAGACATTTTAAATATTATATTGACTTAAAAATCCTAAACTACATTGCATGGCACTTTGAGCACAGCAAAATATAGTCGATATATTATGTGCATGGCAAATTGGTACTTAAAAATACTTGCAAATGTACTGAGATCCACTGTTTATCTAAAGGATTAAGGATCCTTGAGGAGACATAACATTTTTAAATGAACAAATGCCAGATTACCTGAGGAACTTAACTTTCTCAGCCTTAACAGCTTATTAGTCATTTGAGATGTCAGAACAATTATAGGAATAGATCTGTCTCTAAGGAGAAAGATGTTCTGCCCTCCAACATCAGCAATTTTGAGATTTTTTTTTTTTCTAGGAAGTTGTTTCAAAACTCATCTTCCTATTCATGTTGCTTCTCATGTTTCCCAGCTAGCGCAATCTTTTTCTGCAGTCTGTTAAACTTGTCCTTAAACAGAATGGAAATGAAATAAGATGTCTACATTCTGTTCTCATCTTGGAAGAATCTTTTATGGTGTCTCACAGTAGCATCAAAAGAATTTTGAGAAGGGAATGAATTTTAAGAGTACTCTGATCCATGGGAAAAGGTTGTAACAACAAAATATACTGGTGAATGAAACTTAAATACTAGAAATAAATACAAAAAGCTACATTTTAGTTATCAAGATACAATTATTACCCTGAGTTTATTTCTAAAAATATTATTCATTGGGATAAAACGAGGTATACGATTTTATGTGTTCATTCATTTGAAAGATGTACTACTGGCTCTTTGTAAACTCCAAGTAACATGAGAAATTGTGTTTTCAGAGTAAATAGTGATTGACACAAGTTGTTTGAACCACGAACCAAAAGAAAAGTTAATCCTTTTATTTTGGGGGGCCAACTGGAAATTAACACAAAATGAATATAATGATGGAATTCATCGCAGAAGACAATAAAAAATATTATGTTTCCCCAAACTTAATAGCAAGCTTTTAACACGTTCCTTATTGAATTTTGGTACATGTTGCCATAAAGCAGTGCATACGTTCCTACTAAATTAAAACAGAAATATTAATTTCATGTTTACTTAACAACTTGGAAGAAAAACAGTGCTAAATTAAATACAGACGATATAAGTGGACTAGTTCACAGCTGCAATTTAGAAATCAAGACGTTAGCCTCCTCACATTTTTTTTTAATCCCCACGTGGTTTTATACACCTAATGTGTAATTTTCTTTTCATTTCAGCTGCAGGATAGAATTAATGATTTAGAAAAGGAACGGGAACTTTTAAAGGAAAACTATGATAAACTTTATAACAGGTAAATCATGATTCCATGTGTTCTCTCCTTCTCTTGTTTGAGATCTTTTCTATCAAAACATTGGATATCAGAATACCTAATATTGATTAAAGAATTAGCAACAGATGATTGCAAGAAATCTACATATGTTATAAAAGAAAATTAAGCTTTTTTAAGAGATCGGTAATAAGTTCTTTAACCTGAGCAGCAGTCTGTTACTAAGAAAACCATATCACTTTGTTGTCAGTATCAACTGCTATCATTTATTGAATGCAAACTGTAAGCTAGCAGGCACTATGCTAAATACTCTGCATACATCGTTATAAATTCCTCACAACAACTTGGAAATGTAGGTATTATTAATGCCCATTTTGCAGACAATGAAAATAAAACAACATTAAGTAAACTTGCCTTTGTTCTTAAAGCTGGGAAGTAGTAGAGATTGTATTTGAACCTCTTTTGGTCTCTCCAAGCTCTTGTTTCTTCTGCTGGGCTACCCAGCCTATTAGCTTCGTGTGATTCTGTTGGTGGAAAGCAAAGGTATTCGCTTACAATTTTTTCTATTTCTTAAAACAAAAAACACACGCATCTTTATCTTAAGATGAATTTTAAAGAGCTGCTTTACTTTTCCTTTTTATCTGCTTCATAATTATGGTATTTTAAAAATTAATCCCTTCTGGTAATGTTAGAAACAGAATTCTACTCCACAGCTAAGTTTACTTAAATGATACAGATGTGTGTGTGTTTTTAAGTCTTTTCAGTGTATGATACTGATAAATGATAAATACAGGTTTACATGAAAGTAAATTTTATATATATGTTAGAGCTGATATTCAACAGTTGCTTCTAATTGATCATATTCGGAAACATCAGAAAATAGCCATCTGATCTACAGTTATATCTTTAACTTTTTAACTATGTTTTATGTTTGATATGTTTTGCAAACTAAATTTACATTTTATAAATTAAACAAATTATACCGAAGAATGTAGGGAGAGGCTTTTATTTTGATTTACTTTGAAAAGATAACTAAATTAATGTTACGCATCATTCCAGAGGTATGAATCATGTATGTTGCTTATACTAGTGTTGATTATATTTGCACAGGGGCTCATTATATTAAGGGTTACCAATAGCGGGTTGAGACCTCAGTTAAAGTAACGTCTTGGGCTCTCCAGCAAGGATAGACTGGCTAAACAGCGTTATGTGGAATTTGCCTTGCACGCCCTCCCAGATCATTTGGCCTCAGTGCTTTGTTCTGGTCCCACTCTCATCAACCCTGATTAATTTTACCTAAAGCATTTATCATACCTCCTATTTTATGGTATTCCTGTCTCTATAGAACAATGCATAGGTTTATAGTGATATATACCTAAGTAGTTAGTAGTTGTATGTTTGAAATTTTAAAATTTCATTATATGGAGAGATCACACCACCACCATATTATATGGCAGAGAAAATAATGTTATCCCCATATCTTATAAATGATGGAATTGAGACTCAAGAAAAATTAAGAGACTTGTACAGAGTCACACAGCATTGCTGAGACTCCAGTACAGGACTAAAACCCATTTCTTTTGACTCTAAAACTTGAATTTTTTTTTCTCTGTGCCTATCTCTGATTTTAATTGCAATGGAAATTGTATATGCAAAAGGGAAACATTCATGGAGTAACAAGACTGTCACACATTTAGACATTTTTATTGATTTATTTTTATCTTAACATCTTGTAATTTCAAGTAATTTAACATGGTCTTAATACATGAATATAAGTGCCATTTGGTCATTACTTATACATTTTCTACTTCCCCTCAATTTGAGGATTTACTGAAAGTACTTTCTTGTAATAAAAACATTAAACTTAGTTGGGAATAATGCATAAATGAAATTTTAAGAAAGACATGTTTTTCTCATATTTAGTTTATCACCATGAAACTTTATCTTTCCATATTAGAAGATGATCTAAGAGTGTAAATCTCACTTTGAAGGGTTTTTATTTTTAATGTTTTGCGTTTGAGCAACCTTTTTTTCCCCTGTCACATTAAAAACAGACTTCATCATGCTGCTTACACCTGAATTTTGTGTGAGGTGTATGGAAGTAAATGTGTATAATGAGTGTCAAAACATTTGTGTCAAAAAAAAATGTCACTTAGGTACAAAACCCGGCAAGCACATGTGATAGTAAATAGAGCTATAAAATTCTGTAATACCGTTTTTTAAATATATAATGCGTTTTCAGAAGCATAGTTGGAAAAACTCTACAAAAATCAACATCCTCCCCAAGATTCTTACAGCTCTTGTATTTCATGGCAGTGTTATTCATCATGGCCAGTAACTAATGCTCATCACAAACTACATATATTCCCTGTTTGGTTAGTCATAGTGATAGCATGTTTTTAAAAGGAGAGCATTTGTTTGTTATTCAAAATTGGCTAGTTTTCAGGAGAAAAATGTGATGTGCAGATTGCATTCTCATCTTCCTTTTTCAAATGATATTTTTAATGTGTTTATTATTTGACATATGACATATTAGAGAATCATCTGGTAAGGTAAAATCTTCATGTTAGTATTTGGTATGAGCCTTTTTTAATATGTTGTAGCATGTTTGATACTATGCCAAGAAATAAGTATAACTTTAAGAAATGTTCATTTAAAAAACTCAGAATAAAATTTTTGCAATTAAGTCTTTCTATTTGGTCAGAGAGAAATTCTATACTATAATATAGTACAGCTGGGTCTCATTTTTGAAGTTAGTATATAGTTTTAGGGTGATATAGCTGATGAATGCAATAGTCCTTCAACTATAATGTATATCAGTAACCTGGAAAACAGTAAAATGGAGGTTTCACCAACCCTGTGAAACCTCCCCACCTGCACTCCTCCCCATCCCCCAATACCATCCAGTTCAGATTCAGTCAATTTGAGTTTGAATCCAGAGACTCTTGTTAAAGGTGATTTTAAGGTATTAACTCCCTGAGAGACACTAATCTAATAACTATTTAAAAGAAGAGTTGGTCCAGTTTTTGAAGATGATATTAACTGTTTTAAGAATTGGATGATTCAGGTTTTTACAATGTGATAGCCATCTAATATCCAAAATTTAAGGGAGCACTGCTGACCACCCATAGACTCTCTGTGCTCCATTTCTGTAAAGCAGGGGTCCCCAACCCCCTATTAGGAACCAGGCCACACAGCGGGAGGTGAGCGGCAGGGAGCGAGTGAATCTTCATCTGCCGCTCCCCATCGCTCACATTTCCGCCTGAACCATCCACCCCCCACCCCTGTCCGTGGAAAAATTGTCTTCCATGAAACCAGTCCCTGATGCCAAAAAGGTTGGGGACCGCTGCTGTAACGTGAGCACCTGTCCCCTGCAATCTTCTAGAAGACATGAAAGCTCATATGATCCTAAATGAGCACTTTGTGCTTCCCAGAAATCAAACTGAGTACATTTGGGGCATCGTTTTTTTCTTTAGTAAGTGAAATATCCCCATGTTAATATGTATTTAATTTCCACTAGGCCTAACTAAGGTACCTATGGATTTCTTTATGGATGATTAGAGCTTATTCTTCTCACATTAGGATACCCTTGAACATTGGAATAAAAGGAATTCTTTCTGTAAGAAAAAAGACCTTAGGGTGGAGATGAATTCTTCAACTCTTTTTTTTTAATCTTATCACGTTGTTGATCAAGGGTATGTATTTTCAGTATGCTGACCCATGACTGCCAATGGACTGCCAATGGACATGCCAATGACCACAGGAACCAAGGGGCATTCCACTGCAGATTGATATTTTATCACTCCAGCAGCATAATGTAACAATGAAATGTGCACAAAGACCAACTATGATCCCCTCCTCAGTTGTCACTGTAGGCAATGTACAAAAACATTTTCATGAATAAAAGGTTCTCAAAGACTGTTCTCATATGCAGATTTAATCATGTACACAGCCTCTACAAAGAAAATGGAGCCAGATGTGGTTTACCATTTATAGTTACACAGATGGCTCCAAGCATAGAGGAATACAGTAAATTCAAAAGGAATTCCTCATGAAACTCCAGTGGAATGTAATCCTAAATTTAGAGGGAAGATAGCAGTGGACTAAATTCAGAGTGACTTATGCTGATTTACACTAGTATTTTGTGGGTTTGGAAAAACCAGGCTGCTAAATTGTTCTTAATTTAAACACATACAGCTTCTGATGTTTCTGCCAGATTAACTGTTGGTGATCTTTTTTGCTGGTACTAATGCTGTTGGAACACTACTGTTTCTAATTTTTAGCGGCTGATATAATGTATGGTTGTGCCTATTTCATCATGCTAATTTTTTTTCCGGGTAGTACATACTTTTAATAATAAGAGACATACACACACATGCATACACACATATACACTCACACGTATGTATACATGTGTATGTGTTTGGTATATATACTTTGAAATATATTTGTTCTTTATCAAAAAATGAAAATGTAAGGGAATATTCTTTACTTTAGTATTTAAAGTACATATTTGGATTTCATTTAAACCTAGGTAACTCTACCTTTGATAAAATTAGCTTAAAACATTGGTATACCAGATCCATGTATTTTTTTAAGGTTCCATACGTGAAATGAGAACACTGATCGAAGAAACAGATGGCATATTTAGAGAAACTTCTAGAATTCCATTTATTTTTAAGGTCATGTTATTTTAAATGCAATAGAAACATTCAGACTGTAAAATAAATACACAGTTTTTTGTTCTTTTGAAAGCTATGCCTCCCAGAAAAGTATCTCTTTTGGACTAAAACCTCAGACTAGCTGGGAGCAACATTAAGGGCAATTTTCAGTAAGAAGGTTCTTTTCCATTTACTTCATCATCAGTACAAAACCAGATTTTGTAAATTTCTGGTTCCTTTACTGGGTTTAAAATAAGTAGAAGGGTCAAAGCTGCTGATAATTATTCATTCATATCAAGCTTCACAGATAATAGTTTTCTGCAGAAATACAGATCAAGATCAGTTTTTCCAAAACCTAGCTATCACCTGGGGAAAACTATGAATGCCTAGGCCCCAGAATCTGCATTTTTAACCTAGCACCAGTGTTTCACGTAGGCCAGCATTTGGGAACCACTGGCCTAAACGAATGTTTACTGTCTAGCTTCTGCATACCATTTAGTTATTTTTCAGCTGATTCTTCCAAAATCCTGGGTCTGATCATTAGTAGATTTTCATGATAGTTTAAACTGCTACACTTTTATTGAGGAATAATAATTCTATCTACATCATTCTTATGAAGGTGTTCTTACTGGGTTTTCACCCCAGTCATGCGTTATGAGTAAAACCGTTTGTTCTTAGCCTATTGCTGTTTGCTTTTTAGGACAAAAACTGCATGGTCATTGCTTCTTAATATCAAAATCGCCGTCTTATAATTCAAAATGCTATCATTTTGTGGCCAGTATTTTGTAAATATGCTATTATCACAGACTCTGTAAAAGTTTCAAATTCTGGAATTAAAGATCAGGTGGGGAGTCCCTTTTCTCTGTATTAGGGTTTATTCGTGGTAGAGAATGGTTTTGTCCGATGTCTGCTGCTGAGGTTTGGAACTGTGGATTCCTCTGGAGTATGTACAGTATCTGAATTCCTTTACTAGTCCCACAAAAGCTGCACACTGCCAACTTCTCTGACTTTAGAGCTCTAAATTAAGGCCAGTTCCTTTGCTCATCCCACAAACTCTTTCATGTTCCCTAACCGCAGCCTGAGAAAGGCGCCTTGGTTTCAACAGCAGCAGACCAGCATATGTTTACTTAATTCCTAAGACATGATGACAGTGGTCTCTGTGCCACTAAAAGCTTTTCTCTTTATTATTTTCGGTTGAAGCTGATTTCCAAGCTCTCCTTGCCTGTCACGTGTGTTTTGCAGTGCCTTCAGTGCTGCCCATGAAGAGCAATGGAAGTTAAAGGAACAGCAGCTGAAAGTACAGATTGCTCAACTCGAGACTGCCTTAAAATCCGATTTAACAGACAAAACTGAAATCCTTGACAGATTAAAAACTGAAAGAGGTACATATAAAATGACTACTGACTTACTCGTTTCAGACATGCGTGTTATTCATTGTTATTCACTGACTTGATAAGTACTTATTACAGTGCCTGCTGTTTTGCCAGGCACCTTGCTGCGTACTAGGGACACAGCCTATATTAACAGTCATCCACTTTTATGAGTTTATTGATTGCTCAAAATTTCCCTTTACTCAGCTTAGCGTATATGCCAAAGGAATTATTTTTTCTCAGAGTTACTCTTGTTCAGGTTCTCTTTAATTTGTTTAATTCTCCTGAATTTATTCAAGAGTCAAACAAGTGTTTATTAAGCACCAGTACATGCTAGGCACTATTCTAAGTTCTGGGGATACAGCAATGAATAAAACAAAGACCTGGTCCTCATTCAGCATAAATTCAAGAGGGAGAAACTGACAGTAATTAAATAAATATGTGATACATCAGGTGGTGGCAGGTGCAGTGGAGGAAAAAAAAAGGCAGTGTACGACAGCCAAGGACGGCAGAAGTCTTGCTTGGCTGTTTTTGATCTGATGGTGAGATGGCTAATTCTGCTCTGTGACAGAGTACTTAAATAAAGAAGCCTTGTCAAGATGTCCCTGCTAAAATAATAATCATTAATAAGTTACATGTTATGAGTCCCAGATCTCACCCTTCTTGTCTCACAGAAGTAAAATAATTATAATTAAAGTAGATGTCTGCTCTACTATATTATACACACATATACACACAAATGCACAATCAGGGAAGTGAATTAATTGCTCCAAGTGTTGCATCTGTTTGCTCAGCCGGTAGGTAAACCCAGCAATGTGATAATAAGGTTGCTCCTTTTGAACACTTGCAGTTCAGTTGCATGAGAACATTTAAAAGTTTAATGCAGACTCAGTTAAAAAAACAATTACATATCTAGTCAGTACTCTCTATATTGATTTAGATCACAATGCCATATTTCGTTAACTCTAAGAAGATTTGTTTTTCCCATTTTAATATCTCTGAAATTGGGAAGCATCTTATAGGTGATAACATTTTTTAAATTATGGTGTAACTTTTTTTAACATTTTAAGAAATCTGAAATTGGAACACATCTTATAATCAATGGGGTCTTAATTTCAATGAAATATGTGTGCAGTATTTATTTACCAAGTGGTTTAAATGATGACAGTTTATGAAATTTTCTCCAGAAGACTGTGAGTAGAATAAAATGATGACATGATTTCTGACTGGGTGGATATTTTAAAGTTTTTATGTCAAAGATTCTTAGTTCCTAACTTTAATATGTAGTGTTGAATACCTAACAGAGTGCTTTATTTAGTAGTTGCTCAATAAATTCTTCCACCGAAGCGGAAGGGCTCTGTATTTCCTCTCTCTTTTCTTTCTTAAGGAAAGAGAAATGAAATAAACCTTTCTTGTTCCCGTGCTTTCTGTATTTCCCTAGATATCAAAAGTTCCAAAACTCTTATCTTTACACCAATTTGAATTGGTCTTTAGACCAATTTGAATTGGTCTCTGGTAAGAAACTGTTAAGAGGATAGAATCTTGGTGTTCTTTTAAAACCTATTTATTACTGTTGGATTAAGTCTGGGGGTTCTTTTCAGTCCCACAGCCCTCAACGTAATCACTATTAATATTTTTATATATGTCCTTCCAGAGGACATATATACATACAATTTTATACATATAATTTTATAATGTGCTTTTTTATTTACTGTATTGTGAAATCGTTCCTTCAGTATAAATATAAATCCACATCATCATCATTTATAATGGCTGTCATAGTTTTCCAGTGTGAGGATGTACCATAGATTGTTTAACAATCTTCTGTTGTTGAATTTTTAAATAGCTTCAGCTTTTTTAAGTACCCTGAACATCTTTCTACACAAATCTTTACACATTTATCTGATTATTTTCTTAAGAAAAATTGCTAGAACTGAATCTTTTTAATGCAACTGTTATTTTAGTTATTTTTGCTTGCATACCTGAAATTTACGGGTCTAATAATTTCAGTTTTTGTTTCTTTGTGAAAATGTTAAAATAGATTATAAGAAAAATAATACAGCCTTTAAACAATTTTTTCCGGGAAAATACTAAACAAAAAATTGAAGTTGTCTATTTAAGGAAATCTTTTAATATTTAGAAAGTTGCTTTTTTGTATTACAGATTTCAAAATTGTTTAATTTTACTTTGAAGTCTCTTCACACATTTACCTTTTCATGTATCAAGTGTTCTCTGCCAGAAGATGTTTCCCTGGCTTCTTGTAGTCATTCATCTAACTGGCAAATTATTTTTAGAGAATACTCACCTCTTTATTCAAGGTACAAATTAGTTTCAGATTGTGCGAATATGTGGGGGAAGGATATGTAAATGCAGTTTGCATTTGGTTAATGCTTAAATTAACTGCATGTGTTTAAGGGCCTGCTTTTGAAAGTTCCTTTCTATCTTTAGCTGAAATGCATAATTCAGCATAATGCATAGGGTTATATTGATCACAGCTGAAGATATTAGCACAAAGGAGCTCTGAAAATTGTTTAGTTGAACTGTTCTCTGCACTCTGCTTATTAATGGTGTGCTTGAAGAACATAATTTTAAAAGAGTGAAATGTTATCTCATTTGAATAAAATGCTGTTTAGCTTAACCTGCTTTTTGTCAAATCATAAGGTAAGGAGGTTATTTTTCATCTTGTACAGGGTGCTTTGATTTTTCATATTATAATTCAGCAAGTCTATTTCCTCTTTGAACTATAATGTCTCCATACATTTTAAAGTCCCAGGAGTGACATCCCCAGTAAACAGTTTAAGAAAGGAAAAATATAGTAGAGAATTCTACATAAAATTCAGTAGAGAGAAAGTTACTGGTGCTCAGTAATATCTTCTCCCACTAATAAGTTATTTTCCCACTAATAAAGCCCTGGTTTTAAAAATACCAGGTAAGTGGGAACATAGTTGTTGAACGAAAAATCAGAAAAGGAAGAAATATTTGAGTAAGTTTATTTATACCGGTAGCATATTATTCTCAGGACCCTGCTCTGAAAAATTGAAAGAATAGAAGACAGCATAGGAATAAGATACACTGCGTCTGGATGAAGATGGAACGGTCATGTCCTTACACTTTTGGTTTCCCTCAGAACCCCTAAAAGTTTCACTAGCCAGAGAAGGAAATTACATTATCCTCAGGACCTTGGTTCATTTACCTCCTTTTTTGTTACCTAGTCATTCTATCTGGATGTTGTTTTAACCCAATCAACATCAAATAAAGGGTTCCACATTCTTACTCTACTCTCTAACCAAAAGAGCAAATTTATCTCATAAGAATTCACATTTATTATTAATCCTAATTTTTAGTTTAGAGATAAATGTTTGATCTTTACCTTAAAAATTTCCAAGTATTGTTCACATTTGGAAATTCTTTCATTTAATTCACTGAATATTATTAGTAATTTGTACTCTAGGATAACCTTCTAACCTCTTATCAATAAGAAAAATATTTACATATTTGATATTAAAATGGCTCTACATATCCTAGGGTAACTTTTTTTTTTTTACTTTTTAGTTTGCCAGAAGTATGTTATATTAAAAATATTCAAATTTAGTTAATTTCTTCTTAACTGTGTAATTTACAGTTTTTACTTATATATAGCATTTATGGCTTGGGAACACAAAGCTTTATAAAAGTCAGAAACATTTTTGTATAAAATGCAGTCAGTGTACAAATGTATTCATGTAAAGAATTCTTGGCAAATATGTTGATTTCCCTTTTTTTAAGGAAAGGAATGATGATCATAAATCTTTGTGAGCAGGATGAAATTAATAGAGACACTTTGGATATCATGGTTTAGAGTCAGTCCACAGGGAGCCCACAAAGTAGAATACTTGACCACCACAACGAACTCTAGTAAAGAAGTACACTTAAGAACCTAGGACTAAAGAGTAGATTTGTTAGCTAGCTATTATGCTTTCTTTTTTTAAGTTAAGTATGTTTAATGCAGAGAGTGAAAAATTAGTCTCTCTATGGATTTGCCGTCTTCTGTAGCTCTACCCTATACACCTGCTTGTGGGTCATGGCAAATGAGCACATAGGCAAACGTAACCTATCTCCATTCCTAATTAATAGCGTGAACTCTGTGAATAAAGAACACACATGAATTATTATTGATACTACCATGCACTGGTTGAGAATCCATTTCTCCTCTCAACAGATTTATTAAAAATGGGGTTGATTATAATTCCATAATTCCAGAGTTATCAGAAAAATTATCTTGTTTTAATGAAAAGACTTTATGCTGAATTAGGAAAAGATAACTCAAGGAAGTCAATTAGAAAAAACTAAAAGAGAAAAAAATTTTTTGCATGCCTTTCAGGATCCTTAATAAGTAAGTAAAAATCATAGATTTAGAAACATATTTTCATAGGTATTTTAGATAGAATGTTCCTTTGAAGTTCCAGAGGCCACAATTTCCTTATATTAATACTGTGAAACTAAGTCCTAAGTTTTTGATAAGCAAGTGAATCATATGGTAGACACATGATAGTGTTCATTTGTTCCTCATTCCCCTGCTCCCTTAGTCTAAGGTGCTAGCTCAATTTCCTCTCTGGCCTCTGGCTCTCTAGATCGAGCTTGGTGTGTATCATGAATTAAGCCAATTTAAAATGTGTTCTTGTACCTCATTCTCACTTACCTTTCGAATTGTGTTGACTTCATTTTTAAGACCAAAATGAGAAGATCATTCAAGAAAATAGAGAGCTACAGTTACAGTACCTGGAACAAAAGCAACAACTTGATGAACTTAAAAACCGCATGAAGTTTTACAACCAGGTGAACTATTTTCTTATTTAGGAAACGAACTCCGAATTTTTATCTAAATATTTTATACGTAAAGAAAACACTATACCACAAAGCAAAAGAATACAAATGGATAACTTAGTTTATTAATTCATGGCATCTTGCAGTTTATGTTCCACAAGGGCAATCTACATAGTTGGAATGTCTCTTGCACTTGCCATTGTGAGCTTTTACTTACTCTGTCTTTTGCAGGAGAGTGATATTAGTGCTGATGAATTGAGTGAAGCTCTCCTGCTTATAAAGGTAACTTTCTAAACTTCATCATGAATTTCATGTCTACATATAACTGTTTCAGCATAATGATGACCCTTATCTGTAACCTTTATACTTGGAGAATGAATTATTCAGGAAAAGTGGTCAGGTGACATTTAGTTACAGCATATACATATTTCATAATGACATCAAAATTACATTAAAGTAGACCTCAAAAACTCTTATTTAAAGCACTTTCCCCAACTGTAACAAACATTTTACTTTTATATGCCCCACTATAAAACTAACCAGCAATTTTCTGTCCTAAGAGACCTTGGTGCACCCTATTATCTTAAGTAAAATATTGAATTATATATGTCACCAGAAGATATTTTCCAGTTCTAGAATATTCTGTTATTTACAAGAAGACACAGAAAGTACATTTCTTTCCTTTTAGATCATCATGGTATAGATTTTAATCAAATGAAGAATAGAAATAAACGTACATGATTCTTTTTTACTTCGTGAAGTAATAAACTGTTTTTTTATTTCTCTGTAATTGTTCCAAATGTCTATCCAAATATGTATTCTGTATCAGGACTGCTTCATTCCTAACGGAAAATGGAAATATATCTGTTTTCAATTAATGATTGTTTCTTACTATACCCATATTAATTCACAGTTACATTTTAGAAACTCTTGTTTTGGTAATAAAATATGTTTTTGTTTTAGGCTCAAAAATCACAAAAAAATGGAGACCTTTCTTTTTTAGAGAAAGTAGACAGTAAAATTAATAAAGATCTAGAACGCTCCATGAAAGAGCTGCAAGCAACTCATGCAGAAACAGTGCAAGAACTTGAAAAGACAAGAAACATGCTAATTATGCAACATAAAATTAATAAAGATTATCAGGTAATATAATACACTAAATCGGGAGGATAGGTTTCCCATAATATTCTACTGATGATTTACATTTCAAAGCAGTATCATGTATTAGCAGCTGTTATAATCTATTATCACGTGTTACCACATGCCTGGAATTTAGCCTTGTATTTAGATACTCCCGACTAAAGAGTTCTAAAACAAGTAATTTTTTCAGTGCCTGGTTTTAGAGAACGAATCATGGCGACGTATTCACCAACGCCGGCACGCTCCGCAGCTGGTCCTGCCACAGCCGCCTGTTATATTAGCTTCGAACAAATGGGGCACCACTCCTTAAAAGGGACCCAGAGTTTTGTGGGTTTTAGTCCTGGTTAATGAACACTGCCAAGCATAATTTTCTAAACTGTAAGCTCTTTGAAGTCAGGAAACAACGGCTTATAGCTCCCGGTATCCCCAGGATCTAAAAAATGCTTGAATCGTAGTTGCTTTAACAAATGAAAATGGAACAAATCCTGAGTAATGAAACTTGTTATCTCTGTTTTTTTAGATGGAAGTTGAAGCAGTGACCCAGAAGATGGGAAATTTGCAGCAAGATTATGAACTCAAAGTGGAACAGTATGTCCACCTTCTTGATATCAGGGCTGCACGCATCCAGAAACTAGAAGGTACAACGTGCACAATTCTTTGTCCACAGTAACTAGAGGAGTGGATTTTTACAACAGTTGAAAATGTCATCCAAATGTACACTCACACTTCCTCTTTGCTCTTTTTTTCCCCAATTTATTAACTATAATAATAAGTTACCAGAAAGGCTGTTTTTATCTGATACTTTTCTACTCAAGAATTTTTAGTAATTCCCTACTGCTTTTTGAATTTGGTGTTGTAGGCAAGATTTCAAAGTACTTCATAAAGTACCACAGACTAAATTTAACCACATCATTTCTAATTTCTCTTCTAAGCAAACTGTGCATCTCAGCCAAACAAGTCGGCTTGCTCTTTGTCAGATTCATCTTGTTCGGTCCCACCACCAGGGCTTTGTCTGCTCCATCTGAACCTCCTTTCTACTCTGACTCGAGGATATACCATTCCCGGCTTCAGAATCTAACTAAATGTGTGCCCATGCCAGAAAGCTGGCTCCAATTACTGCTAGCCACCCCTCTACTTGAAATGCCCTTACAGTGGTTTTCAGACTTTAGCAAGTAAGAAAATTACATGGGGAACTTGTTTCAAAGGTAGCTTCCTGGGCCCTACCACTGAAGATCTTGGGGTCTCTGATTTGATATATTTAGAAATAATTCCAAGCAATTCAGATGCAGGTGTAAGACTGTACTTTGAAAAACACTACCTCAGCACTTGCCACTTTTACTCTCATGTACTCAAAAAATATGTTTAGGGATTGTATTATATAAGTGTTCTTCACCAGTGCAGTTTTGCATATCCTCTATGACTGCAACATAATAAGTTCTACAGTGATAAGTACTTTGTCTCTCTTTCATGCTCCCTACCATACAGTACTTAAATTCAGTGATCTATGCCAGCAGTAATTTTGCACTCTTAAAGATCACTGAGAATCCAAAAGGCCTTATGTTTATATGGGTTATATTCATGATATTTATCATATTAGAAATTAAAAATGAGAAATTTAAAAAATATTTGGCATGCTAAAATAATAATAATTAACCCATTACATGTTAACATAAATTACAGTTTTATTTTTTAATAGGTATATTTTCCATACCAAAAAGATAGACAAGCGACATGGTTTTAAATTTTTTTAATTGCTTAACATTTTTGCAAATCTTTTCAGCATCTGTCTTAATAGAAAACAGCTGGGTTTTTATATCTGCTTCTGCAGTCACTCTGTTATGATATCACACATCACATAGATTCTGGGAAACTCTATTATACACTTGTAAGAGACTAAGAATGAAAAAGGCCAATAACATCTTAGTATTATTTTTAAAATAGCTTTAACCTCACAGACCTCCAGAACAGTCTCAGGGACCCTCAGGGGTTCCCAGACCACACTCCGAGAACCATTGCTCTAAGTAGAAGGGTTCAGTAACTATCTTCATCTGACTGAACAGGGTTTTCCAAAGCCAAAGAGCAGTGTGTTCCTTTTATTTCAAGTAGTACTCAATAAAAATTCACTTAATGAAATTTTCCTGAATAACAGGGAGGTCACATAGTTTGAGATTTTCAATCCTTTCAAGCCTCACTAAGTCTTTACCAATATATTCTATCTGTGTCCTAAATTCATTGATTGATTCCATAAACATGCTCAAATTCCTAATGTATCCTAAGCAAAGTGCTAGGCAGTGAGAATACAAACAGGGAAAAAGCTCGGGCTTTTTCCTCCAGGAGCTTGGAAGTTGTGAACAAGTAAGTAGACAGTTACACTTTACTGTGAAGAGTGTGAAGTTAGAAAAATTCAAAAGCTACCAAGGAAACATTGAGGAGAGAATGCCTATTTATACCTGAAGATTCAGTGAAGACCCCACACAGTAGGTTTGGAGGCTTTAAAGATGACAGAATTCACCACTAAGTAAAAACAATGAAAGGCTTTCCAGGAAGTAGATGAAGCAGGTAAAAATGCCCTAAATGTGAAGCACTGCCATTCATTTGAGAAAATGCATGTGGATCTGTCTGTTTGGAACTCAGGATTAGTAAATGGAGAAGAACCTGGATTTAAGGCTGGTAAGAACCAAATCCTGAAGGCCCCATTTGCCACCCTGATGAGTCTGAACCTTATTAACCTAGAGAAGCACCAAGGAATTTTTAAGGTAGGGAGTAGTACACCCAGAACTTCATTTTGGAGATTATGCTATAGGTATTGGGAAGAATGAGCAAAATTTGAAGGAAGGGAGGAATTGTGTTCCATTAATAATCTGGGTAATAAACACTGGGGGTATAAGGAAGGTAGAATCAGTGGAGATGCAGAGGACAGGGACAAATTTGCTAAAGACTTAGGAAATAATTTTGAATAGCAGTGACCCTACAGATGTGGGGAGAGTAAAAAAAAAAAAAGAGGAACCTAGGATGACACTGTGATATCTAGCTTAGGCAGCTGGATGAAGGCTAACATCATCACTTGGAATTCAAGGTACAGAAATAACTAGAAGACAATATGAGCCATTCTGCTTTGGGTATATTGAGTTTGTTGTGCCTAGGGGATATCTAGGTAGAGGGCTCAGCAAGCCACTAGATGTGTGGGTCTGGAATTGAGGCAAGAAATCTGAATTAAAAATAGAAATATGAGCGTCTTCAGTATATTGATAGTAACAAGTCATAAAAGGGGTTGTGATCACTAATCATTAGAGAAATGCAAATCAAAACTACAGTGAGGTACCGCCTCATACCGGTCAGAATGGCCATGATTTAAAAGTCTACAGGGCTTCCCTGGTGGCGCAGTGGTTGAGAGTCCACCTGCCGATGCAGGGGACACGGGTTCGTGCCCCGGTCCGGGAAGATCCCACATGCCGCGGAGCGGCTTGGCCCGTGAGCCATGGCCACTGAGCCTGTGCGTCCGGAGCCTGTGCTCCGCAACGGGAGAGGCCAAAACAGTGAGGGGCGTGCGTACTGAAAGAAAAAAAAGTCTACAGATAACAAACGCTGGAGAGGGTGTGGAGAAAAGGGACCCCATGTACACTGTTGGTGGGAATGTATGTTGGTGCAGCCACTATGGAAAATAGTATGGAGGTTCCTCACAAAACTAAAAACAGAACTACCATATGATCCAGCAGTCCCACTCCTGGGCATATACCTGGACAAAACTATAATTCAAAAAGATACCTGCACCCCTATGTTCATAGCAGCACTGTTCACAATAGTCAAAACATGGAAACAACCTAAATGTCCATCAACAGACGAATGGATAAAGAGGATGTGGTACATATATACGATGGAATACTACTCAGCCATAAAAAGGATGAAATAATGCCACTTGCAGCAACATGGATGCAACTAGAGACTATCACACTAAGTGAAGTAAGTCTGAAAGAGAAAGGCAAATACCATATGATATCACTTACACCTGGAGTCTAAAATATGACACAAATTAACCTATCTAAAAAACAGAAACAGACGTAGAGAACAGATTTGTGGTTGCCAAGAGGGAGGGGGAGAGGGAGAGGGATGGACTGGGAGTTAGGGGTTAGTAGATGCAAACTATTACATTTAGAATGGATAAACAACAGGGTCCTAATACATAGCCCAAGAAGCTATATCCAATCTCCTGGGATAAATCATAATGGAAAAGAATATTTTAAAAAGAATGTATATATGTGTATAACTGAGTGACTTTTCTGTACAGCATAAATTAGCACAACATTGTAAATCAGCTATATTTCAAATAAATAAAAGGGGATGTGATTACTCATGAGAATGTGTAGACTAAAAAGAGGATAAAAACAACCCCAGCAAACTAGCAGAGAAAGAGAAACCCTTAAAGAATAAGAGAGGTAGGAGGAGAAGCAGGGCAGACGATGACATGAAAGCTCACAAAAGTTCACAAAAGAGGATGTGGTCATCAGTGTCAATTAAGCAAAGAACTCAAATAACACAAGGACCATTCAATCTAGGAACTGGTTAGTTATTGGTGACCTTTTCTAGAGTAGTTTCATGAGAAAAATAAAGCAGATGCTTTTTGCAGGAAGTTGAAGAGTGTCTGTTAGATGAGGAATTGGAGACACAAGTATACATTACTCTTTTTAGAAATTTGGATGTAACATGGCGAGGGAAATGTGTATCTAGAAAGAGATACATCTTTTTATTTATTTTTTATTGAAATATAGTTGATTTACATTATTAGTTTCAGGTGTACAGAATAGTCATTCAGTATTTTTACAGATTATACTCTATTATAAGTTATTACAAGATAATGGCTATAATTCACTGTGCTATACAATATATCCTTATTGTTTATCTATTTTATATATAGTAGTTTGTATCTGTTAATCCTGTACTCTAATTTGTCCCTCCTCTTCCTTCTCCCCTTTGGTAACCACAAGTTTGTTTTCTATATCTGTGAGTCTATTTCTGTTTTACTTGTACATTCATTTGTATCGTTTTTAGATTCCACATATAAGTGATATCATACGCTATGTGCTTTCTGTGACTTACTTCACTAAGTATAATATTCTCTAGGTCCATCCACGTTGCTGCAAATGGCAGAATTTCATTCTTTTTTATGGCTGAGTAATATTCAATTATGTATTACACCACATCTTCTTTATCCATTCATCTGTTGATGAGCACTTGGGTTGCTTCCATGTCTTGGCTATTGTAAATAGTGCTGCTGTGAACGTTGGGGTGTGTGCATTTTTTTGAATTAGTGTTTTCATTTTTTCTGGGTATATACCCAGGAATGGAATTGCTGGATTATATGGTAGTTTTATTTTTAAGTTTTTGAGGAACCTTCATACTGTTTTCCACAGTGGCTGAACCAGTTTATATTTCCACCAACAGTGCACAAGTGTTCCCTTTTCTCCACATCCTCTCCAACATTTGTTGTTTGTAGACTTTTTGATGATAGTCATTCCAACAGGTGTGAGGTGATATCTCATTGTGAGTTTCACTTGCATTTCTCTAATAATTAGCAATGTTGAGCATCTTTTCATGTGCCTGAGAGCCATCTGTATGTCTTCTTTGGAGAAATGTCTATTCAGGTCTTCTGCCCATTTTTCGATTGAGTTTTTTGATATTGGGTTGTATGAGCTGTTTATGTATTTTGGATATTAACCCGTTGTCAGTCGCATCATTTGCAAACATTTTCTTCCATTCAGTAGGTTGTCTTTTCATTTTGTCAATAGTTTCCTTCGCTGTGCAAAAGCTTTTAAGTTTAATTAGGTCCAGTTTGTTTAGTTTTGCTTTTACCTCTTACCTTAGGAGACAGATCTAAAAAAAATATTGCTACAACTCATGTCAAAGAGTGTTCTGCCTGTGTTCTCTTCTAGGAGTTTTATGGTTTCGGGTCTTACATTTATGTCTTTAAACCATTTTGAGTTTATTTTTCTCTATGGTGTGAGGGAATGTTCTAATCTAGAAAGAGATATATCTTTTTTAAAAGCAGCTTCTTAGAAATGTAATGAACACATTTTAAATTGCACTATTTAAAGTACACAATTTGGTGAGTTTGGGCCTATGTATATACCTGTGAAACCATCATCAAGATAATAAACATATCCATCATTCCGCAAAAGTAGAAAAATATATATTTTAATAAGCTGAAGGGAAGGAGCTAGTGGAAAGAGAAATTGACTTTATAGGAGAGAAGATAATAGAGCAGAGGCAAAGGAGCAGTGAAATCTAAATATTTACCTCAGATGTTCATTCAAGGGCCTTTTTTTTTTCTTTTTCTGTTTCCCTGGTATAGCCTGTATTACCACTTAAGTTGTAATTTTTTTAATAAGTGATGTCAAAATAAATGATAGATTTCTTTATAATACAGTATCATTTACAGAAAAACAGTGTAGTCATAGAATTTAAGATTGAGACTATACACCAAAAGCACTCAGACTTCCTACCACTTCAAAAGCCAGTTTGTATCTTTATATGTCAATACTTTAAAACCTCTAAACTGTGTGTCTTCTCTTGCAGCCCAATTAAAGGATATTGCCTATGGCACCAAGCAGTACAAATTTAAACCAGAAATCATGCCAGATGACTCCATTGATGAGTTTGATGAAACCATTCACTTAGAACGAGGCGAAAACCTATTTGAAATCCATATCAACAAAGTAACCTTTTCTTCTGAACTGTTACAGGCATCTGGAGATAAAGAGCCTGTCACCTTCTGTACCTATGCTTTCTATGATTTTGAA
Organism: Mesoplodon bidens; assembly: GCF_964165515.1. NCBI lineage: Eukaryota > Metazoa > Chordata > Mammalia > Artiodactyla > Ziphiidae > Mesoplodon > Mesoplodon bidens. Next base: position 31,708,986 of record NC_138175.1, read on the forward strand.
CTACAGACAACTCCCATAGTGCGGGGCCTTCACCCAGAATATAACTTTACTTCTCAATATCTCATTCATGTTAATGACTTATTCTTACAATACATTCAGAAAAATACTATTACTCTTGAGGTCCACCAGGCTTACAGCACAGATTATGAAACAATCGCGGCATGTCAATTGAGATTCCATGAAATCCTAGAAAAAAGCGGTCGGATATTTTGCACAGCAAGTTTGGTTGGTGAGTACAATCTTATAAACTTTGGCTGTTTGAAGCACTGATTGGCTTATACATTAATATGGTGTTCCACATTAGTATCTTCTCTCTCAGGTTCAAGGTGCCTTTAGGGTAAGGACAGCATTCTCTGATATAGCTGCCCACAGTTGATTGGACTCTCTTAAATGTTACTAATAATTTCAGTAGAATGGCTATTAATTTTTTAAAGCTTATTAGTGCAAATGTTTATTTACCATGTTGATATCCTTGTTTGATTAAACATTAATTGTAGTACTTTTTTTTTTTTTTTTTTTTTGCGCGGTACGCGGGCCTCTCACTGTTACGGCCTCTCCCGTCGTGGAGCACAGGCTCCGGATGCGCAGGCTCAGCAGCCATGGCTCACGGGCCCAGCCGCTCCACGGCATGTGGGATCTTCCCGGACCGGGGCACGAACCCGTGTCCCCTGCATCGGCAGGCGGTTTCTCAACCACTGTGCCACCAGGGAAGCCCAACTGTAGTACATTTATCAAAGTTTTTTAAGGAGCTTATCATGTTATCACTGTTACTAAGCACTGGGAATACAGTGATCAGTGGTAAGTAAGACAGAGCCCCTACCTTCATGTAGCTGACCTTCTAGAGGGGAAGATGGGCCATAAAACAAATATACATATCATTAGGTATGAAGAAAAATTATCAGAGCAAGAGGCTAAAGAGAGAGATGGAAGGTTGCTAATTCAGATAAGGGCTTCCCTACAGGGTGCCACTGGTAAAGACCTGAATAAAGAGCCACGTCAGGATCCAGGGGAAGAATGTTTCCAGCAGAGGAAACAGCAAGTATTGTACAAAGGCCTGAGGGAGGAACAAACCTGCCATGTTGGGGGAACAGCAAGGAGGCCAGTGGCTACAGCAGAGATGAGATTAAAGCAATAGGCAGGGACCAGATCTCACTGTACAGCCTTGTGGGTCATGGTGAGGTGTTTGGACTTTTTTTTCCTCTGAGTGATGCAAGTCATTGGGTGGTTTTGAGGAGAGAAGTAACGTGATCACACATAGGTTTCAGAAAAATCACCCTGCATGCTGTGGGAAGAACAGTCTGTATGGGCCAAGCAAGAAAATTAGGACCATTATCAGGCTATTGCATTAATCTGTGAAAAGATGTTGGTGGCTTGGATTACGATGGTAATGAAAGTAGTGATAAGAATTGGTTATATTCAGTGAATATTTGATTAACTCTTCCTTAAAAACGTGCTCATCAATTGAATGTAGAGTAATGAGGGAAACAAATGAGGCGAGAATTTCTGGTGTGAGCAACCAGGACAATGATGAGGCTATTTATAGAGGAAGACCTGGGCAGGGAACAAATTTGAGGAAAAAAACTAAGAATTGTGTTTGAACAAGTTAAGATTGACCTTCCTGTTAGACAGCCAAGTGGAAATGTCACCTAAGCAGCTGGATATACTAGTCTGAAGGTCAGAGATAGAAATATAAAAGCAGGATTCATTAGCATACAGAATATATTTTAAGCCTTGGGCCTAGATAATTTCACATAGAGAGTGAGTATACATAAAGAAGAGAAGGTGACCAAGGACTGAGCCTTGGGAGACTCCAAAATTTAGAGTCCAGGAAGAAGAGGAAGAGCCAGCAAAGGAAACCGAGGAGTGGCCAGTGAGGTGGGAGACAAACCAAGAGTATACAGTATCCTAGAGGCCAAGTGAAGAAACCTTTTCAAGAAGGAAGGAGGGTGCATAATAGCCAGGTCATGGCAGCAACCTAAATGCCCATTGACAGACGAATGGATAAAGATGTGGCACATATGTACAATGGAATACTACTCAGCCATAAAAAGAAACGAAATTGGGTCATTTGTAGAGACGTGGATGGACCTAGAGACTGTCCCACAGAGTAAAGTAAGTCAGAAAGAAAAACAAATATCGTATATTAACGCATATATGCGGAATCTAGAAAAACGGTGCAGATGAACTGGTTTGCAAGGCAGAAATAGAGACACAGATGTAGAGAACAAACGTATGGACACCAAGGGGGGAAAGCGGGGGTGGTGGTGGGATGAACTGGGTGATTGGGATTGACATGTATACACTGATGTGTATAAAATAGATAACTAATGAGAACCTGCTGTATAGAAAATAAATAAAATAAAATTCAAAAAATAAATACATTTTTAAAAAGGAAAACTTTTTTTTTTTTTTTTTTTTGCGGTACGCAGGCCTCTCACTGTTGTGGCCTCTCCCGTTGTGGAGCACAGGCTCCGGACGCACAGGCTCAGCGGCCATGGCTCACGGGCCCAGCCGCTCCGCGGCATGTGGGATCTTCCCGGACTGGGGCACGAACCCGTGTCCCCTGCATCGACAGGTGGACTCTCAACCACTGCGCCACCAGGGAAGCCCAGGAAAACTTTTTTAAGTGACCAAGAAAAAAAGGAAGGAGGGTGACTTAGGTTCTTGGGAGGGATTTTATTTTATTGATTGCATAGGTGATATAGTCACATGGTTCAGAAGAACTTGCCCTCAAAAAACTTAGTGTGGTGGAGAAGTAGACTGGTGAACTGCCAGTTGTGCCAAAGCAGTCAGTCCTAATGAGGACATCTTTCTTCGTTTCTGCAAAGGAAGCATAGAGCTCTTAAGTCTCCTGGGAGCCCTAGAGGAAATCGTCACAGAGGAAGAGAGAGAAAGAGCTGCCTGAGTTAGAAGGCATACTACAACTACAACCCCAGCAAGAGGTTGTGCAGGGCAGACATGTGAGGGTATATTACATACGGTATAGATTTGGCACAGCTATGGTGTTTTTCCCTATATTTACGGCGCAGTAGGAAAATGGGAAGGTGCCAAAGATTTCTTGAAAGTTGAATTCATATTCCATTCATAATTTTGAGGTTTCATTTTGTATCTGTCAGACTACATTGAGTGCAAGTTGTTAAAAAATAAAAAGTAGCATCAGAAAGAATCCGTGGAGTATTTGACTCAATGTTTAGATTTTTCTTTATATTTTAGAAAGATTGAAATAGTATAAACCAGACTACCTCAAACATAGTTTGACATAGTTTTTTAATAATATTTAACATACGGTGGAACTCGTACTTGCAGAAGTAACTTTATTTTCTTTATCTCTGTTATTTGCCAATCACACATCATTTGTGCAAGTCATATATTATTTTACTCAGTATAAAATTTATAGTTTTAATGTATAATACCATTGATGTATTTTTTTACTGGTATATATTTTGATTTATGGGACTATTTTAACAGTGAGTTATGTATTGGTTTGTAGGAACTAAAGGAGACATCCCCAATTTTGGCACAGTGGAATACTGGTTCCGATTAAGAGTTCCCATGGATCAAGCAATTCGACTTTATCAAGAACGGGCAAAGGCTTTGGGATATATAACATCAAATTTTAAGGGGCCAGAGCAAATGCAATGGGTAAGCTTGTTTGACTTTACGACCCTTTTATGACACAGAAATTTTATAGTATTTCTTTATATTATCATGCTTTAAACCGAAATCATTTTCTTTCACAGCCATCAAGTGGCTTTTTTTAACTTTTTATTTTGAAATAATCATAGACTTACAGGAAGTAGCAAAAATAGTACAGAGGTCCCGTGTAGCCTTCACCCAGCTTCTCCCAATTATAATATTTTATGTATCTATAGTGTAGTATCAAAACCAGGAAATTGATATTGGTACAGTACTATTAACTAGGCTACAGACTTTATCCAGATTTTGTAAGTTTTTACATGCACTTATGTGCGCATGCCATGTGCACGGCTACTTTGTGTGTGTGTGTGTGTGTGTGTGTGTGTGTGTGTAGGAAGAAGCAGAGTTCAATGCAGTTTTATCATGTGTATATAATCATGTAACTACCACCACAATCAAGATGCAGAATTGCTCTTTTACCACAAAGGAACTCCCTTGTGCTATCCAGGACAGTTTTGAAAAAGAGAATTGCAATACGATTATTACACATCAAGTGACTTTCATTACAATTTCTACTTTAAGGAAATGAATAGCTATTATTGAACTTTCAATTATTCTCCTTTTTTCCAACTGTTTCCAACTTCTTCCAAGCTGTTTCAGAAACTTATAGGTTTCTGAAATGCAGAGTAAAATATAAAATGAATATTATTTTCCTGAGAATTAGAAGTATGAATGCAATTCCTCAGAGCAGCATTTTCCAAACTGTTTCATGGAGTCTTAATAGCCATATTTCCAAAAGAATTCCATGATCCAGTAAATGCAGAAAACACTGAATTGAGAAGAATTCAATAGGATCCTTGACTTTAGGGCTTCTCATGTATAACGTGAATCTCAAGAGGAAGCATAAAGTATACACTTATGTTAAGTAACAAAGGGATAGAATATAGTAGAAACATTTTGGAATGTCTGTTCAAGTCATGATTCTCTTTTTTCATTTGGACCTGCCCTCTTCTAATCCATGGGGCTGGGCCTCCAGTGGCCAGCTTTACATTTGGTGATCCTGTTCTCTCCCACTCCACCCAATTATGACTAATGATTCAGGAATATCCACCTGCCCCCAGCTGAGTGAATCTGATGCTGCTTTCTGAGATCAAGAGAAAGCAAGACTCTCCATGCCTGGAACATGTAAAGTTGGGAGATGTGGGACAGCCATCTGCTACCATGCTAAATGGCAAAGGAAAGAAAATGGGACTGGAAAGAGAATAATGAGCAAAGCATACAGAGAAAAATGGAAACTAGATGGAGAGTAAATGCCTGTCGTTTTCCAGTCCCATTACCTTCCTCAGATACAACCACATTTCTGCTATACAGTTCTATGAAATAACCCTGTAGCCTTATATAAAAGTCTCTCTTCATTGTATTTGCTGGGTGGAATTAGTTTCCATAACTTTCAATTAAAAGAACCATGACTAATATAACACTGATTCCGAAACTTAAAGAATGGCACCCGTTTCCCAGAGGTCATCCTTCTGGACTAGTATTCTTCAGAACACACTTTGGGCAACACTGTTATGGAAAAGGGAATTAGAGATAGAGAAACCACATGATTTATTAATTTTTGTGGTTTAAAGAGTTTTAGACTCCCAGTTTATGGGTTGAATGAGTCATTTACTGTTGGAATTTCAGCTTTTGTGGGTAGACACGGGGGGGAGAAACGGAGGGGGTACTTTCTAAGTCCTTCCACTCAGTCTTCTATAGCCGGATGCAAATGAGCCCTGGGAAAGCAGTGTTGTGATTCCCTTCTCAGATTTCCCCTCTTCACACCACCAGATGTCTCCACCAAGGAGATTATGACTTCGGTTCTGTTTTCCTTCTCCAGTAAACTTCTCTAGAATCAAAAGTTCCAGATGTTCAATCCAGATTCAAAAATGCAGTGAAAGAGGGATCCCTGTATGGAAGGTAGAGAATTATCTAACACCACAAGGCACTGCAACACTACATTCTTTGTCCCAGATCACATCAACTATGGAAGTCTTAGCAGTTAGTCAATGCGGGTGTTTGCTAGAATACTTGTGCACTGACTGCCTGAGTAATAGTCCCAAAAAGGGCCATAGAGTAGTTCCTGACGCTGCCTGACAACTCCCTTTGCTCATCTCTCTCTGAAATGTCCTTCCAATCCAAGGTTTTACCCCTCCAATGTTTATCTCTCACTCTGTTTTCTTGTTCCTTGGCCTCAGGTATCTGCTTCCCCAGATCACATTGGTTCAGGATGAGGGCCAACCCAAATATAACAAAATCATCTCTGTGGGTGGGTACCATCAAATTCATTGGTTTCTCACTTAAGAATGTGATATGATCAGAATAACTGGAATGGTTGAAGGAGTAGCTCCTTTTTTTTTAAAAGACACATTTATTCAGCATCATGATCAGACTATTACATTTAGCAATCAACAGCATGGGTGCAAAAAAAAAAATCTACATGAAAACTCTTTGTTGGGGGGCTTCCGTGGTGGCGCAGTGGTTGGGAGTCTGCCTGCCGATGCGGGGGACATGGGTTCGTGCCCCGGTCCAGGGAGATCCCTCATGCCGCGGAGTGGCTGGGCCCGTGAGCCATGGCCGCTGGGCCTGCGCGTCCGGAGCCTGTGCTCCGCAGCGGAAGAAGCCACAACAGTGAGAGGCCCGCGTACCGCAAAAACAAACAAAAAAAACCCTTTGTTGGAATGCTTTACACTTTCCACAGAACAGAAACTAAAAGAACCTGTTATACAATTAGTCACAAATACAGTCCCCGAGTTTTTTTGCCCATACACATGAGTATTGTCTGAAACATGTCTTCTTTGTAGCATCTAGGCCCTGCCACCACTGTGCTTGGCTGAGTTCACAAATCTGTTGTAACCTGTAGCTTCCCTGTCACTTCTCTGGCTCTCCCCTCCTGCTAAGCTTTGTTTCCTGGCAGTAATTAAAACCTTCTGCCACTGCCATAGCTCCTGCTGCTGCTGGAACCACCATAGCTACCTTGGTTTCGTGGTTTGGCACAGTATTGGCCTCCACCACCATAGGGGCCAGAACTTCTGCCTCCAAAGTTTCCTCCTTTCATGGGCCCAATATTTGAAGATTGATTGTTGTAACTGCCAAAATCGTCGTAGCTTCCACCACCTCCAAAATGGCTTCCATCATTACCAAACCCATTATAGCCATCCCCACTGCCACCATATCCACCACCACCGCGGCTGCCACCAAAGCCACCTCGGCCACTGAAGTTTCCTCCACGACCAAAGGCGTCATTCCCACCAAAACCCCCTCCACGACCACCACCAAAGTTTCCACAACCACTTTGACCTCTTTGGCTGGATGAAGCACCAGCCATCTGTTGCTTATGTAGGGCTTTCCTTACTTCACAGTTGTGGCCATTCACAGTGTGGTATTCCTGAATGACAGGCTTGTCTACGGAGTCATGGTCCTCAAAGGTTATGAAAGCAAAGCCTCTCTTTTTGCCGCTACCTCGGTCAGTCATGACTTCAATCACTTCAGTTTTCCCGTACTGTTCAAAATAATCCCTTAGGTGATGTTCTTCAGTGTCTTCTTTAATGCCACCAACAAAAATCTTTTTCACAGTTAAGTGGGCACCAGGTCTTTGAGAATCGTCTCTGGAGACGGCCCTTTTTTGTTCCCCAACTCTTCCATCCACCTCGTGTGGCCTTGTCTTCATGGCCGCATCCACCTTCTCCACAGTGGCATATGTGACAACCCCGAAGCCTCTGGAGCGCCTGGTGTTTGGAGTCTGTGAGCGCTCCCCGTTGCTCACAATGGCTCCTCAGACTGTCATCGGTTGTTTCAAAGCTCAAACCTCCGATGAAGAGCTTCCGCAGCTGTTCGGGCTCTCTAGGAGACTCTGACTTAGACATGACGGCAGTGGAGAGGGGAGACATCAACGATGCTTACCTGGCGGCGTCCACGGGCAGACAGGAAGGAGTAGCTCTTAATAAAATTGTGAACTAGGGGACACTTGTCTTGGACCTAACTGCTCACCTTACCTGTTAATTATTAAATAGAATTAAAGAACATCAGATTAACTATTTTCTTGGCTTTATTTGGTTTTAACAGCAATCTCTACATGTATGCTCAGTCTTCTATATTTGCTGCTAATAGCATCCGTACATACGTTCTAAAGAATATTGGTCTTAAATAAGAGTCAGGAGGCTTTTACTGAGAAATTCACTTTGAAGTGAAGATCTGCCACTTTTTGTCCATCTACAAAATTATTTTGTTTGGGGGTTGGCAGCTGTTGTTTACTTTTCACTGTATTATCACTATGATGTAAATATGTATGTTTTTCCAGTTAAGTCAGCAAGCACCCAAAACTGCTCAGCTCGGTTCTACTGATTCCACAGATGGCAACTTAAATGAACTTCATGTTACAGTAAGATGCTGCAGCCGCCTGCAGTCCCGAGCAAGCCACCTTCAGCCACACCCATATGTTGTGTACAAGTTTTCTGACTTTGCAGACCATGACACAGCCATCATTCCCAGTAGCAGTGATCCACAGTTTGATGACCATATGTGTTTCCCAGTGCCAATGAATATGGATTTGGATCGATACCTTAAGTCAGAGTCTCTGAGTTTTTATGTGTTTGATGATAGTGATACCCAGGAGGATATTTACATAGGAAAAGTCGATGTGCCTCTGATTTCATTGGCACATGACAGGTGTATTTCAGGTAAGCCTATTTCTTGAGTCCATTAAATTGTTTTAAAAAAAAAAAACCACCTAAATTATACCTCAGTGTTATGGATATGATCTGTTTGTAACAATCTTCCTAGCCTTCTCAGATAATCTTAAACTTTGGGCCCATAATATTATATTGTTTTAGTTATTTTCTTAGCAGTTGTTCCAGGGATTACAGTATGCACCTCAGCTTGCCACGGTCAAACTTAATGCTAATAACTCCATTAAACTTTAGAAAGTCTGCTCCAGTATAATTCCATTCTCTCCCCCCTCCTTTGTGATATTTTTGTCATATATATGTACATAGTATGCCTGTATATGTTATAAACCCAACAGTACAGTGTTATAATTATTGCTTTATATAACTTTGTCCTTTAAGAGAAGGGAGAATATATATAATTATAGGAGACTTTTATATTAACTTACATATTTACCATCTCTGGTATTCTTTATTTCCTCATTTGGATTTGAGTTACTGTCTGGTGTCATTTTCTTACTCCATATAGCTCTATTTCCTCCCCCTCATTTGTGTTATTATTTCATATATTTTTTTATCTTTACATGTTATAAGTCCAGGATTATAATTTTATAATTATTGTTTTATGCAGTTTTTAAATCAGTTAAGAGGAAAAACATATTTATACTGTGTTTTATAATTACCTATGTAATTACCTTTATTCACATCTGTTCCTTCATGTTGATTGAGTAACCATCTGGTGTCACTTGCTTTTAGCCTGAAGAAACTCTTTCAATATGTCTTGTAAGTCAGGTCTGCTGGCAATGAATTCACTTAATCATTGTTATTTGGGAATGTCTTTATATTTTAGCTTTTATTTTCTGAAGGATAGTGTTGCTGGATATCATATTCTTAGTTGTCAGGTTTATTTTCTTTAAGCACTTTGAGTACATCAGACAGTTGATTCTGGCATCTGTTGTTTCTAATGAGAAATCATCTGTTAATCTTATTATGGTTCCCTTCTACATGATACAGTTTTCAAGATTTTTTTTTTTTTTTTGGCTTTTGACAATTCAACTCTATAATGTGTTTAGGTGTGGATCCCTTTGTGCTTATTCTACTTGGAATCTTTTGAGCTTCTTTATATGTAGGGTACTGTTTTGCAGTAACATAACAAATTTGGGGAGTTTTATGCCTTTACTTCTTCAGTTATTTTTTCTCTCCTTTCTTCCCCTTCTTAGATTCCCATTACACATATGTTCATATGTTTAATGGTGTCCTACAGGTCTCTGAGGCTCTGTTGATTTTTTTTCATTTTTTCTCTTCAGATTGGATAATCACTGTTGATCAATCTTCAAGTTCATTGATTCTTTCTTCTGCAGCTCATATCTCCTACTCAGCCCCTCTATTAAATTTTTTCATTTCAGTAATTATACTTTCTAACTCCAGAATTCCTTTTTAACTGTCTCTTTTTTATTGAGATATAGTTGATGTATAATATTATATGTTATAGGTATACAACATAGTGATTTGTAATTTTTAAGGGTTATACTCCATTTATAGTTATTATAAAATATTGGCTATATTCCCTGTGTTGTACAATATATTCTAGTTCTCTTTTTTTATAATTTCTATCTCTTTATTATATTCTCTGTTTTATAAGTCATTGTCATCACACTTTCCTTTAATTCTTTAAATATGGTTTCTTTTAGCTCTTTGAACATATTTATAATAGCTGCTCTGAGGTCTTTGTCTCCTAAGTCTAACATCTGGATGCCCTCAGAAAGTATCTGTGGATGACATTTTGTCTCCTGTTTCTTTGCACATCTCATGAATTTTTGTTCTTGTTTAAAATTGGACATTTAGGACACTATATTGTAGCATCTCTAGATTCCAGCCCTCCACAGGGTTGCTGTTGCTGTTGTTGTTTGGTGACTTGCCTGGACTACTTCTGTAGTCTTTTTCCCTCACTATAGCCACTGATGTCTCTGCTAAGTTTTTGTTTGCTTGTTTTATTCTTGTTTTAATTTTAAGCCTGAACATAGTTTAGTGGTCAGCCAGTGGTTGTTGAGAGTTGTGTTTAAACAGCTTGAGCTGGCAGGCTTCCACCCTTTGCCTATGGATCAACGTATGGCTTGGGTAATGCATTCAAAGTTCAGACAGTCTACAAGTCTCACATTCAGCCAGGGACAAGTAGCGTACTAGTGTCTTTTCTGACTCCCACTGTCTTTACTGAGGTTCAGTAGATTTTCTTAAATAAATGCTTCTTAATTTGTTGTATACCTTTGATCAGTTTCCAGAGTTCTTAAATGATTATTTCTGTTCATTTTATCCAGTGTTATCATTGCTTTTTGTGGAATATATTTACTGATCTCTTCACTGAGCCATTCTGTAAGTCTCACCTGTGCCTGTAGTAGAAGTTTCTCACCTCCCTATATTACACCTGTGTCCTTTTTGCTACCTAAAGTCTAGAGTTGTTTAGTTTTTTCTTTCCTAGCCAGCCATTAATAGAAGTGTCAAACACTTGAGAACCAAGTAATGGATACCCATAAACAAAAGTTATGCTTGAAATATAGGTTTGTTTTTTTCATGTCAGGGATCTTCATACTGAAAACTCTAGTATGATGATTAAAATTTGTGACTCAATATTATGTATTCAGCTAGGTGATACTTTTTGTTACTGCTATATGTTTTGGGTGGTTTGTTTATTTTATGGACATTTTTTGCTGTGCTACTATTAATTTGGAATAATTTAACAAATCCCAGTAAAATGTATTTAAAATTAGAACTATGTAGTAATATAAAGACTCCTTAGGATACATAAATTATTTGAAATTTTGAAGTTTTAATATATTTTTCTACAGACACACAAGAATATCAAGTCAAAATGAGGCTTGTTATCTGAGCTATAACCCAGATAATATCTTAGAGGAAGGCTAAGAATTCTGAAGAATCTCTGAATTTAATTTCAGTGAATTAAAATATTTATAAGTCAATTATCTCATCTTTGAATTAATATTATCTTTGAGGCCTTAACTTCTGAAAGCAGTCTGCTTGAGAGATGAACCTATCCTAGATCCTTTTGTCTTATTTTGTTCTCTTAAGTCATTTGACTTGTGAGTAAAAGCCAGACTTATTTTTAATAAGTTGTGGGTAGTTCTTTTTGCTCTTCTTTAATTTTTATGGTAATAAAACTTCACTCTAGCATTAATTAAAATTCTTTTTGTAATTTGACAGGAATATTTGAGTTAACAGATCATAAAAAGCATCCTGCAGGAAGCATCCATGTCATATTGAAATGGAAATTTGCTTACCGTCCACCAAGTGGATCCATAACAACTGAAGACTTAGGGAATTTCATACACAAAGAAGAGTCTGAAGTTGTCCAAAGACTACCTCCAACATCCTCTGTTAGCACACTAGTTGTAGTGAGTAACAGTGACTTTGAATTTCCTATAAAAGTAAATAGCCACATAAAAGAGAAAAAAAATCTGAAAGGTTTGTTCATCATTCTCAGTTTGACATATTGGTTTATCTTAGGCACCAACACCTAAACCAAGACGTTTAACACCTAAAGATAAGAAGGTATCTTTTGTGGATATCACACCACATCAGCGTTCTGTAAGTAGTAAACACTCAAAATACTAATTTTTTTTTCCCATAACAAATATTCGGAATAAATGACATAGTATACCCTCCCTGATTTTAAATGGAAACAGATAAATAAAATACTTCTTCCCTTAAAATGTTACCTTTGTAATTTGGCACTGTGTGTAAGTGTTAACTGTTCTTACTCTTTGATCTGAACCCTCCTTTGGCCCTATATCTCTCTCCAGATACTGCCCGAATCCTCTGCCCCCATTTACCATCAAGCAAAACAGAACAAAACTCTTCAAAAAGTTGTCTCAATTCCATCTTCCTTTCCTCATACTGTTCCTTGCTCACACTAGTAAAACTTTTCCTCCTTAAAGCCACTCTTGCTAAGGTCACAATGACTTTCACTTGGCCACTTTTCACAGTGGCCAATTCTCAGTCTCCATGTTAATCTCCCAGTAACCTTTGACACAATGGAATACTTGCTCCTTTTACTCTTGGCCTCTGGGATACCATGCCTTCCTAGTTTTCCTCCAATTTAGCCAGTTATTCTTCTCATTCTCCTGGACCATAACTCTAAATGTTGAAGTACCTCAGCAGTCAAACTTCAGACCTAGACCTCTTCTCTTCTCAATCTGTATCTAAGTAAAGAGATCTTATCCAAAAAAACAAACAAGCAAATGAACAAACATAACAAAACAGAAACAGAGTTACAGATAGAAAGAACAAATGTGGTTGCCAGAGGAGAGAGGGGTGGGGGGGGGGCGAGAAACAAATAGATGAAAGAGGAAAGGAGATACAAACTTCCAGTTGTAAAATAAATGGGTCACAGGTATGAAATGTACAATGTGAGGAATATAGTCAGTAACTATGTAGTATCTTTGTATGGTGACATATCATAACTAGACTTACTGTAATGATCATTTTGAAATGTAAAGAAATAGAGAATCACTGTGTCATGTAACAGGAACTAACATAGTGTTGTAAGTCAATTATACTTCAAAACCAAACAAATTCATAGAAAAAGAGATTAGATTTCTGGATAGCAGAAGCAGGGGATGGGGGAGGGACAATTGGATGAAGGTGGTCAAAAGGTACAAACTTCCAGTTATAAGATAAATAAATACTAGGGATGTCATGTCCAACATGATAAGTATAATTAACACTATTATATTTTATATATGAAAGTTATTAAGACAGTAAATCCTAAGTGTGCATGTGCATGCGCACGTGTGTGTGAAAACTTATCATGATTTGGGATTTAATAATAAATACAGAATAACATACATGCATGTTTTCACATTAATGTAAGGAGACCTGTACTCCTCCTGAAGATACGAAGGAAATTTCACCAGAAGTGGAACATACGCCAGAAATAGAAATTAATATGCCAACTGTTTCACATATTCCTGAGGTATGTGTTTGTATTAAAATTATTTTGAAAGGTTTGTTTTTTAAAGACTTTGCATTGACATGGATCAAGAAATCATATCGTTGATTCTATTTTTATATATGACTTCCTTGAAATAGAAATGTCAAAAATATGACAAGTATAACGGTTACAATTAAGCAGACATTAGTAGGTAGTAAATATATATGTGAATTAAAGTATAATGTAAAATTCATTTTGAGATTAATGCTTTTTTATTCTTAGTTTATAATCACATTTTAATTTATCTGCATATTTTCATTTATACATCTTAAGTGATTATTTTCTAATGACTCATATATATAGTGCATGTAGTGCATATTTACGTGCTTAATTATCATTCAAGTGCTTCAGCAAGAATGCTATAAATGTGATCTAAGCGATAATATATCAGCGTGCTTTTATTTCTTCATGTTTCTCAGGAAAGCAGTGTAGATAAGGTAAAAGAGAATACAGAGAAAGTGCAACAAGGAAAAGATGATGATGTGTCTTTACTCTCTGAGGGTCAGCTTGCAGAACGAACTTTGACTTCTTCTGAAGATGAAACAGAAATAACTGAAGAACTGGAACCAGAAGGTAACTTTCTTTTTTAAATTAACATTATTTCCTTAACTCTGTTTTATTTAATCTGTTAGAGCGTGCATGCCTCATAGAACATCTTCATTTAATAGTGACTGTACTTCCTGATAGCTGTTTCTTGACAGAAATGATGGGATATATAGGTCAGTCTGGTCAGCTGTGGTCAGGTGGAATTGTTGCATATCTTCTTATTTCAACTTGGAGCACCACAACAGAATGCAAGTATTGTGGCTGACCATGTTCCCAGTTTATATTTTAAGTGACTTTATAGCCTCTTTGGGTTCAGTACTGTTATCTGGGTTATTCTAGAGGATTTGACTTTTTAAAAATTAAAACTAAGAACTCAGACCAATAAAAGACAACTGTATCATGATTTAATTTATATAAACATTAGAAAAGGCAAACAGATTAATCTGTTGTGACAGAAAGCATTTAAGTGGTTGCCTAGGGAAGGACGAACGGGAATAGAAAGGTGCAGAAGGAAAGAGATTACAAGGGGGCATGAGGAAATTTTGGGGGGTGATAGATATGTTCACTATCTTAATTGTGGTCGTGGTTTCACAGAATTACATATTTGTCAAAATATATAGTTTCAGAATGTAAGTACAGATTTTGTACTTTAAATTTGTGTGGTTTATTATATGTCAGTTTACTGCAATAAAGCTGTAAAACCTTTAAAAATGTTTTTAAATAGTAGGAATAACTTGATTTTTACACAGTAGTATTGGTTAGGCTGTTAGACATTATTACCATGTTCTTCTCTTTAAAAAAAATTTTTTTTAATTTCGTACTAGAACAAGCTACATTCTTATTTCCTTTGTTTCTGCTAAAACTAAACCTGGAATTTTTCAGTCATTGTTTGCTCTTTTCTAAAATGTAATATAAATATCTTTACTGCTAAAAAAATCCAGACATGATTACCGTATTGTTCTTTTAAGGTTATCCTTGTAATGTGTGCTTATTTCTCTCCATGTCACAAGGTGCAAATATAATTGGTTTAACAGATTTAAACCAATAAAATTTTATTTTTTAACAGATGAAGAAGACAGATCAGCTTCTGACAGTGATGAGTGTATTATTCCAGGTCCTATCGCCAAGACCATCAAACAGGTCAGTAACCTGATATCAACCAGATATGTTCTGAAATAAAGCTGCTTTTCATTCATAGTTTATCAGTTTTCATATATGAAAATCTTAAGGCAGAATATTTCTGGAAAAATTTTAATGTGTTATCATAATCTTATCCAAGTAATCATCTAGTACAAGAAAATTTTATTTACACTTTCATTATGTAACAGACCATAACATGTAAGCGTTATTTTTGCTTACACGTTTAAGAGTACCTAACATCAGTAGCTTCAATAGTTACTTGCTAAAACCAGCTGACTTCTCTGACTCCTTTTCAGAACCATTGTGCAAAGATGTATTAAATCAAATCTGAACTTTAAAGAATTCACAATGTGAGATTGCATTTAAAACTATAATAACTTACATATGTGAATTCATAGACTATTCACATGTGTAAGTTATCTAAATATGTCACTGATAAGCTATTAAAGTTATTTCATTCTGCCAAAAAATTAAACCCTTAGAAGGTAATTAATTTCATATAGGTATACTTCGCTTGTTTTGTAACACATTGCTGAAAAGTAGTATGTAAATTGAAATTTTGAGAAGAAAATTATACTTTAATTTATATAGGAAGTGTCCCACTTACCAGAGCATTTTTCATTGTAAGGGGAGAAAAAGTTTTTATAAAGTAAATGTAAGTAAAGTGCTAGCTTTTTCTATTCATCTACATTAATTTTCCTGAAATGATTAATTGTACTCCTTTTCTATAGAATTTCTACTTTATTTTTAAGAATTGCAATACTTATTTCAACTCTTAAAATCTCACATTCTTAGCTTAATCTCTCTGCAAAACAAACCCATAAAACAGAACATTTCATTTGTCACAGATGCCTCCATAAAATAAGAGAAATCCATTGTTGTAGTGATTGACAAGTACAAACAGATGATTATAAATATAAACAGAACAACTCATCTGTCCAAAATTTTATTATAATTATTATTATATAATTATTAGTTATAATAACATCATCTAACATATAGTGTACTGATATATGGAATCATTATTGTTCAAAATTGATAAATTAAAAAAGGAGTCTTGCATATGGTTGCCTTAAGACTTAATTATAGCATTTAGTTCAATTCAGTTTCATTCGTTTGCTTTGTCAAATCTGAAATTGTGAAATTATTTTATCAAAATAAATCAAATTATTTCAGTGAATAGAAATTCTCTACCCTCTACTGGAAGTTTTTGGTAATGGGAATCAATGGGAAAATGAGCCTCTTGTGTGGAATTTAGCTGTCTAGCCATTTGTATTAGTCAGTTTTCCAAAGAAACAGAACCAATAAGATATATTTATAGAGAGAGAGAAAGAAAGTTACTAAAAGGAATTGTCTCTTGTGATTATGGAGAGTATGGAGTCCCAAGATCTGCAGTCTACAAGCTGGAGACCCAAGGAAGTCAATGGCTTAGTTCCAGTCTGAGTTGGAAGACCTCAGAACTAGGAGAGCCCATGGTGTGAGTTCCTGTCCGAAAGCAGGCAGGCAGGAGACCTACAAAGAGTAGATGTTTCAGTTCAGTTCAAGGGCAAGAAAAGACCAATGTCCCAGCTCGAGGCAGTCAGGCAGGAAGAGTTCCCTATTACTCAGCCTTCTTGTTCTCTTCAGGTCTTCAATTAATTGGATGAGGCCCCAGCCACATTAGAGAGTATAATCGGCTTTAGTCAGTCTGCCAACTCAAATGTTAATCTCATCCAGAGACACCTTCACAGACTTACCCAGAATAATGTTTGACCAAATGTCTGGGTACCTCGTGGCCCAAACATGTCGACATATAAATTTAAGCATCACATCATTTTACTAAGAACACTCCATTCATTACATCAAGAGTAGTAAGCCTGCAAGCTTGATTCAGAGATCTCTTTCTCACATGGTTCACATTTCTTTCTCAATAGTTCTGCAAGACTCTGCTTACTTTCATCACGATTTTTGAAAGGCTATATTGTTTAGCCTTTCGAGCGTAACAATATGAGATACTGAATCAGTCCTAGGGTCTACAGGACTAGTACCAAGGGGTATATTTATCTAGCCAATCTACAAACAGCACTCATCTCTCTTGTTATAACTCAGCGATTCCCAGGGATTCACCATCTGCAGTTTGTGATCTGCAGATGGAGATCAGAAGTGATCTGCAGAAGGAGGTAGATACAGTGTTCCGGCCCTGCCCTCAGGAAACATTACATTCATTGGGAAGATGTTTTCATGAAAAAGTCAAGTAGTAATTCAGCAGTTAAATTACAGTATAAAACAATGTCAGGAGACAGTACCAATGATTAATAGTCAGATATTTGAGCTAAAGAATAAAGCGGTTTGGGGCCTATCCTCCTCATTTTCCAAATGAGTAAACAGATTTTGAAATAAGGTGACTTGCTGGCAATCATGCCACTAATTAAGGAAGTTCAGAGGAAGGAGAAATTTGGAGTGAGTTTTCAATAGACTTCATTACGGATATGCCCACAAGCTGGCTCACCCACTCTCTTTCTCATAGTTTTGTGTCTGCTTTTTCTCATTTTAAGCTGACTTTTTCTGCTTTACTTGCTTACTGCCCAAAGATAGCCACACAGAATGCCCAGCCCCAAGGAGAAGGATCTGATGAGCCACGTCTAGCCTCTGGATTGGGTCCATCTTTATCAGTTGTGCTCCTTTGACCCATTCAGCTGTGGCCAGTCACACAGTAGAAAGGAGTGTCCTGCTTTAACTGTGACAACTCAAAGATGTGGATATATGGCAGCAGGGAGAAAATCATGTGCATTTTTACTGCAGGCAGGGATGCACATTATGTTTCAGAAGTCAAGAATACACTAACTGGAGAAGCCTTTCTGTAGAAAGGGATAGAAGACTTCCGTTACAATGGTGAAGACTAAATGTTTTGGATTTTATCCAAGAGACACTAGGGAGACATTGGAACAGTTAATTTTATTTTCTAAACATTGTATTCATCATCTAAGAGTAACTTTCAAAGTATGGAGAAATGTTATCTAAATTCTGTCATCTTAGACCAATGATTTTCAACTGGGGGCAATTTTGCCACCCAAGGGACATTTTGGCAATGTCTGGGGGCATTTTTGCTTGTCACACTGAGAGGGACTACTACTGGCATCTAGTGGTTAGAAGTCAGGGTTACTGCTAAACATGCTGCAAAGCATAGGACCCACGACAAAGAACTATCTGGCCTAAAATGTCAGCAGTGCTGCGGTTGAGAAGTCCTATATCAGACTTCCAACAGAATCATGTATATATTGACAACATTGCTAGGATCTCAGTGCAGTCATACAGTGCTCTTAACTAAGAGTAAAGAAATTTGATGTAACCAAGAAGTTTAGTGAAAGAGCTATTCTTCTAAAGTATTCAGTTAATTCTAATTTACACATATAGTTTTCCTTTGTAGTTAACTGGGTTTTTTCCTTATTACTTCCAGAAAAGTAATTTGTGTTACTTTGCTGCAGCCTAATACAGCCTTCACTACCATTCCAAAATGTGATTTCCTATAATGGTTTTAGATGCTCTCTCAGAAGTGTGAATATCGTTTAAAGCAAGCAGCTATTTTAAGCAATGCTTTATGCCTTGGTAGCCATTAATCAGCTCCCATGTGGTTTTAAAAATTCTACTTTTAGTAGAAGGTAATGACCAGAACCTTATGTTCATAGGTGAAATTTAGTTTTGTTAAATTATATAACAAATACAGTAAAATAGTATAATCTGTAAGCACAGGAACAAAATAAGAGATCATCGTAATGTTGAAATATAGCATTTTCTAGTGATTGTACCCGTTTTTCTGTGTGCTTTTGCAAATCGTTTAATATGAGTCATGGAACCTTTTTCTTTAAAGATTCTGTAAGCAGTACAAAGAACTCCTGAATACGTTTCACTCACATTCATCAGTTGTTAACATTTGCTTATACTCTTTTTTTAATCATTTCTCTTCTGTCTCCTATATATGCTTATATGCAGTGTGTATGCATCATAAACATACATTCTTACATACATAGTTGTAATGAATCATTTGATAGTTGCAGAGATCATGCCCCTTTACCCCTAAATACTTCAGAATAATAATACTGTAATCTAACAGTTCTTATTAAAATTTTGCCAGTTGTCCCAGTATTATCCTTTATAGCATGTTATTAATCTGGTCCAGGATCAAATCCAGATCACACACTGCATTTAGTTTTCATTCCTCTGTAGCCTCCTTTAATGCATAATGGTTCCTCAGCCTTCCATTGAGTTGGTCTTTCATAACATTGACATTTTTTAAGAATGCAGGCCATTTATATTGTAAAATGTCCTTCAATTTGGATTTGTGTGATTCAGTTTATTCGTTTTGGTAGGAATACTACAGGAGCAATGCTGTGTCCTTTTCAGTGCATGATACCAGGAGACACAGGATGTCATTTTATCTGATTGTTGATAGTAACTTTTAAGCACAAAAATACTTGTGGCTCATTAGTTTCTTCTTTTGTCTCCTCTTTAAGAACTGCTTCAGGTAGAAATCTCAGGACAGGAATACATAGCTTTCTTTGGAAGGGAAGGTACTACTGAGTGTCTAATATGTGCTAAGCACATGCTATGTAATATCTCCTTATAGTTCTCACAGCAATTCTTTATTCATTAGCACCTACTGTGTATCATACAAGAAACAATCCCTAGCCTAAAAAATTCACAATCTAGGGCAAACACAATTAAATGCAGTGGTCAGCACTAGGAGAATGGAATGCACAGCTGCTGTGGGAGCCTTCATGAGGGGTGCCTAACTCAGCATGAGGGACCCTCATCAAGAATGGCTTCCTAGAGTCAGTGAAGCTAGAGCCAAGACTTGAAGACGATTAAGAATTAGTGGAAGCAGAGGAGGGAACATTATAAGCCAAAGAAACGAAAGCATAATAATTTGAGAGAATGTGGAGCATGGCTTGTTCTGAGAATCAGAGCGGTTTTAGGATGGACCAAGCCTATGGCACACATGGGGAGCCCCAGGAGAATATGCTGAAAAGATAGTCATGTCCAGAGCATTGAGGCTTCTGTGTATTATCTGAAGAGCTTGAAGTCTATCCTGAAGTTCTACGAGCAGCCAATGAGGATTTTTAAGGGAGGAGGAAGAAGATCAGTCATTCAATAAACAGGTAGTGAGCATTTTCTGTGTCCCGAGCCTTAGTCTAGGGACTGGGAACTTAGCAGTGAATAAGAGGAATAAGTCTCTTGCTCTTGTGGAGCTTGCACTCTTGAATCACATTTTAAAAGATCATGCTATCAATAAAGTAAAGAATAGATTAGAGGCACAGGGACTAGTTAAAAAGTAATTAAATAACCCCACTCTGTGGTTACCTCCACTTTGTAGAAATGTTTTTAAATTGCCTTTACCTATAGCTGTAATGTCACAAAATTGAGAGTGAGAGTAGTGTCCTAGATAAACATCATTTATGCCAATTATGCTATGAATTTCAATTATCTACTACACTGTGTAAGCAATTTAAGATTATTCAGTTTCTTTTTTCATGTTACAGAATCTGACAGCTCATAGTTATTTTTTAGAAATGTTGATCCTTAAAAGGAATCTAACAGATTTCCCAGGACTTAGACATATTACTTGGTTCTTCCTCTTTTCTTCATGTCTGTGATGTATAATTAATCATAGATTACTTCATTTTGTTTCATTTCATTTACAACATTTATGAGCTTCACTTTGTCAGAATGAAATGCTTGTCCCCTCCTTTCCTTTCCAAGGTGGCATAATTAGTGTTAGCATCTTTTTTAACAGGCCACATAAAGTTTAGTGGCTGGATTAAATCAAGTCATTAACATAATGTGCCACCCAATTTGCCCCTATCTCTCTTCGTTTCCAGGACATCAAAGTGCCACAGAGCACCAGTGTAATTGGGCCTTGCTGGCCTGTCAGATTCCGTCAGCCTGATGACTGCTGCTTTTACTAAAAAGCTTCTAGGCATGATAATTACTGGGCGTGGGGAGTCTGAGAAATGTAAAACTTCGGACATTTCTCTATGAATATTTTATTAATTTGAATAATCAGAAGTTAACAGTATCAATTTGATGTATAATACATTGATTAAAAGCCTTGTTTTAGGTCCTCAAAATAGACATCAAAACCGAAAATTTGCATCTGCCATAGCATTAAAAAAAAAAGAATTATCAAACCTTCTTTCACATTATTCCTAATTTTACCATTTAAGCAATGCAGCTTTCAATTTTTACAACTAAATATATTGCCTTCAACTCACAGATTTCTTAAAGTGTGCCCACAGGTGAGAATGGGAGATCACAGGCTAAAGAGTAATGATCTTTTTTGTGCAATGCACATTTACATCTTTCTCCGTTCCTACTAATAGCAGTTTTGTAAAAGCTGCCATATTCAATCGGACTAAAATGCAGTCCCACCTGGATGCCAGGTTCTCTTGAACAACATGAGCTGGCATTCCCAGGTGATCGCAGTAATGATGTCCAGCAAAATATGTTTTAAAGCTTTGAAAAACAAAATGCATAAAGCAGCTCACCACTTTTAGCTCCCATGTATTATACGTTGTTAAATCACCTCAGAATCAAAGATGATATCCTATCAGTGGGTAGAGTAAGCCCCTCCCACTGTTTTACATATGGAAGCTTAAGCTAGATAACCAGAAATGCTGGATTACTCTTCTGATATTAACTGCCTTTAAAACTATTTTTTATATTTTGTAACTTAATTATCTCTTACTAATATACCGCAGACATCTTTCCATAGCAGTATACTCTATTTCTTTTTTTGCATATGCACAATATTACATTGTATAGCTGTACCATATTTATTTAAATAAGCACCTTTTGGTGGACCCTTTGGTTTCTCTCAGTTTTTGCTAATACAGACATTTCCAGATAAAGTGTTTTTGTACAGAACATTTTTATACAAAATGTGTAGAAATTACTGGTTCCTCATATCACATTCTTGTCAAATTTATGAATAAGAAATATCTCACTGATGATTCCATTTAAAAAGAAGCAAACAAAAAGGTATATTTGTTCATGTATAGTATATTTGTACATACATACATATGTATTTTTTTCACACACACACACTGTATTTTATTTTTGCAAGAGATAAATAAACTGACACCAAGCATTGTAAATGGATGACCACAACAAAAGCAACGATGATTGCAATTACCAAACACGAAACACACTCATACTATGTCATAATATTGACATTCAGTCCAGTAATCCTCCACTGTAACAGCTCCTTTACTTTGCAGTGATAATTGATTTGTATATTTTTTGCCTCTGAGTCCTTGTGGAATATATTTTTTTTTATTCAAACAGAAAGTCACAAAAATTATAATCATCCTCATCAGTTCACTCAGTCCCATGTAATTAATTTTTTTTCATCTTGATCTTTTGTTAGCACTTTTATGAATTCATCAGTTTTCCATTAGAGTTCTGAAAATGCTTATTCATTCAGTTCAGCAGTATAGTCAGTTACCAGGAACCTGTACTTGTCAGAGTCTTTTCCATGAATTCCTTGAAGATGAAACCCTTTTATAGGAACATTTTTGCAAAAGCATCAGAGTTCACCCAGAACTGTCTGTAAATGACAAAAGACTTAAAAATGACCACAGTTAAAGATTTGATGAAAGTTCATAATAATGCAATTGACAAGGAAATTTAGTTATTTCTGAGATATACATTTTAAAGTAATAACTAGAATTATGACTTATAACATTCTGCCAGAACATATACGATTTTTAGAAATTTCATGTAATGTCTGAAACATTTATATTAACATATTTCCATACAGATATCCCAAAGAAAGTTTAGTATTAGTTGTTTGTTTGTTTGTTTGTTTGTTTATACTGCAGGTTCTTATTAGTCATCAATTTGATACACATCAGTGTATACATGTCAATCCCAATCGCCCAATTCAGCATACCACCATCCCCACCCCACCGCGGTTTTCCCCCCTTGGTGTCCATACGTTTGTTCTCTACATCTGTGTCTCAACTTCTGCCCTGCAAACCAGTTCATCTGTACCATTTTTCTAGGTTCCACATACATGCGTTAATATACGATATTTGTTTTTCTCTTTCTGACTCACTTCACTCTGTATGACAGTCTCTAGATCCATCCACGTCTCAACAAATGACTCAATTTCGTTCCTTTTTATGACTGAGTAATATTCCATTGTATATAGGTACCACAACTTCTTTATCCATTCGTCTGTCGATGGGCATTTAGGTTGCTTCCATGACCTGGCTATTGTAAATAGTGCTGCAATGAACATTGGGGTGCATGTGTCTTTTTGAATTATGGTTTTCTCTGGGTATATGCCCAGTAGTGGGATTGCTGGATCCATACATATGTATTTTTATATGAGCATACAGATATAACATTTAGGTTTATGTAAGCAAAGAAAATGTCTGGAAGTATATAATCCAAATACTGTTAGCAATGAGTATCTCTGGGACATGGGTCAGGGCAAGGGGGTCAGCAAACTATGGCCCACGTGCCAAATCCAGCCCTCTACCTACTTTTTTTTTTTTTTTTTGCGATACGCGGGCCTCTCACCGCTGTGGCCTCTCCCGTTGCGGAGCACAGGCTCCAGACGCGCAGGCCCAGCGGCCATGGCTCACGGGCCCAGCCGCTCCGCAGCATGTGGGATCCTCCTGGACCGGGGCACGAACCCACGTCCCCTGCATTGGCAGGTGAACTCTCAACCACTGTGCTACCAGGGAAGCCCCCTCTACCTATTTTTATAAATAAAGTTTTATTGGAGCACGGCACACTCATCATTTACATATTGTCTGTGGCCACTTCACTCTACGAGAGCAGAGTTGAGTACTTGCAACAGAGACCATATAGCCTGCAATGCAAAAAATATTTGCTGTCTGGCCCTTACAGAAAAAAATTTGCCAAGCCCTGAGTTAAAGAATGGGTGGAAAAAAGGAACTTCTATATTTTACTTTTTAGGATTTATATTGTTGGATTATTTTTAGTGATGAGTATAGATTGCTTCTAAAAAGGAAATAATTTGTTAGCTAATTCTGTACTAAAATGTTAAATAATAACTAAAGAACAGTTTACTATGAATTGTAGAAGCTTTTCTATAAATAGAAAGGGCCAACAAATAAAGGGTGAATCTTTTCTGGTTTAGAGCAATGGTTCTCAAAGTGTGGTCCTCAGACCAGCAGCATCAGCATCGCCTGAGCATTTGTGACAGATGCAAATTCTTGGGCCCCACACTAGACCTAATGAATCAGAAGCTCTGAGACTGGAGCCCAGAAATATGTGTCTTGTCAAGCCTTTCAGGTCATTCTGGGGTGTGCCAAAATTTGAGAACCACAGCTTTAGGGAAAGGCAGTACTTCTCACCATGGCTGCATGTTAGAACCACCTAGGAAACATTTCTAAATGCCAGGCCCCAGGCTCCACTCAGATCAGTTAGATCAGAATTTTGTTTAAAACTCCCCCAGTGGTACTGATGTGCAGCCAAAATTGAGGACCACTGTTCTATAACATCTGTTCTCAATGATGGTGAAAGTGGAATAGCATATCAAAATAACCTAAAATTGAGGGTCATTTTTAAAATTCTCTCCTTCCTTCACAGCACTGCCATAGTAAGCCACTTTTAATGATGAAAATGTGTCATATCCCTCAGGTGTATTAGGACAAGAAAAAATATTCCAATCATCGCTTTAGAACATGCAGTAACAAGCTTCTGTAATTTGCTGACCATTACAGATACAGTAATTTACATGGTATATAAGGGAGGCAGTGTTCTAAAAATAAGCCTTCTTAACCCTAGCATGAGTCTGATCTCCATCACTGAAGTTTTCACTATTTATATTATTTGTTCAACATAGTATCTTTTAACAGAACATAATGAGAAAAGAAAGATTACTGTCACCAATGGAAACTGGATTAGGTTTGTTTTGTTTGTTAAAAACATTACCGTTGGGCTTCCCTGGTGGCGCAGTGGTTGAGAGTCCGCCTGCCGATGCAGGGGACACGGGTTCGTGCCCCGGTCCGGGAAGATCCCACATGCCGCGGAGCGGCTAGGCCTGTGAGCCATGGCCGCTGAGCCTGCACGTCCAGAGCCTGTGCTCCACAACGGGAGAGGCCACAAGAGTGAGAGGCCCGCGTACCGCAAAAAAAAAAAAATATTACCATTATTTGTGTGTGTGTGTGTGTGTGTGTGTGTGTGTGTGTGTGTGTGTTAATTCCCAATTTGGGAAGTGAAGTAGGGATCTAAAGTATCTCAGAAATAGTAAGCAGTATGTCGGAAATATGTATTAAATTACTACTTCTGTATTAATTGTTGTGTGTTAATTTTATAATGGTAGAGTATTCAACATGCAATGTATGATTTTTGTTGTTTTAGGCTGTCATTTTATCTCAGCTGCTCAGGTGTCACTTAATTAATAAATAAATAAATACTTAACTATTAAAACTATTAAAATGGAATAATCTCTGTAAAAAAAAAAGAAAAAACATTACTTCAACAGTTGGAGTTTCTCTTTACTCTTATTTCTCCCAAAGAGCTATTATTTTTTAAAAACTCAAAGACTTTTCAATCAAAACTTGTATGAAGAGTGGATTTGATTCCCAATCAAATTCCTTCTAAGTAGAAGCTTTGGAGCCTAGTGTGAGGTCTAGGGGACTTATTTTGAGTCTTTGAGATGATTGTGCCAGCCCCCAGCCTGAAGAAGAGAAGTTGTAAGAATTGCCATTAACCGTTATGCAGCCTACTCTACTTACGTATGGCTCTGTCAGTACCGATAGAGTTGGACTTTTTTTTTTTAATAAATTTATTTATTTTATTTATTTATTTTTGGCTGCGTTGGGTCTTCGTTGCTGAGCACGGGCTTTCTCTAGTTGCTGTGAGCGGGGGCTACTCTTCCTTGTGGTGCACGGGCTTCTCATTGTGGTGGCTTCTCTTGCTGCGGAGCACAGGCTCTAGGGTGCGCGGGCTTCGGTAGTTTTGGCGCATGGGCTCTAGAGCGCAGGCTCAGTAGTTGTGGCACGTGGGCTTAGTTGCTCCGTGGCATGTGGGATCTTCCCAGACTACGGGTCGAACCCATGTCCCTTGCATTGGCAGGTGGGTTCTTAACCACTGCACCACCAAGGAAATCCCAGTTTGACTTTTTGAACCAACTATTTTGAGCTTGTCTTAGAGCTCACTTTAATTAAACTTTTATTCTTAAAGGACATAGACATAGGTCATCACCTTCCATTTCCATTTTGTGTCTATTGTTTTGTTATAAAGTACCAAGTTCTACATACCTTGGCTCCTATAGGTAGGCTTTAATTATATTTATTTACACACACACATACACATATACAGAGTATTTTTATGCTGATAAAATAATACTCATGTAAGCTTATATACCATTTGGGAAGTAACTTGATAATCCTACGAAGTTGACTTTCTCATACCTATCACCCAGCAATGCCAAGAGAACCACTCACATACACAAGAAAACATAAAAGGATGTTCAATGCAACATTCTTTGTAATAGCAAAATATTTTAAACAACTTAGTTGTTCATCAATAGAGAAATAAATAGACTAGAGATTATATAGACCATATAAATGGAATTCTATACAACAGTTAATATTAATGAATTAGATTTTAATTATAACCATGAATAAATCTCAAAAATATAGTATTGAGTGAAGAAATTGCAGAATGCTTAATAGATGATGATACCATTCATATAAAATCTAAAAACAGAAAATAATATATTGTTTATATATATATATATACATACATAATAGAAAATATAAAAGCTTGTTTGGGAATGATACACACCAACTTCAGGATAGTATTTACCTCTGGAGGAAATGAGGAAGAAGGGGAAAGGAATTGGGAGGGGGTGCTTTTCCCTGTATCCGAAATATTTTATTTCTTCCACAGTAACAGCAAAAAGATTTAAATCAGATTCAGCAAAAAGGTAACATCTGTTTAAGATGTTGAGTACTTGAATATGCCAAATTATTTTCTTTATAGTTTAAAAAGTTAAAGAAATGCTTATTCACTGTAGAATTAAGAATGAAATAAAACTCACATGCAATCTCACCATAGTGAGATTTAAATCTAACTGACTGAAGCAAGTTCCAAACCTTTATCAGAGGCTATTCTCAGTTAAGCAATACTGTGTTTAAGGGCTGTCAAGTTGAATTAGTTTTTAGAAGCCTAACAATCCAACCCCATTGTGGCTGCTGTGATGGTTGAAACCAGAGGAAGAATTCAGCATGATCTTCTGAAGTACAACATAAAAAATTTAAGCATGCCAATAAAAGCCCAAGTAAATAGTATAGAGAAATATGGCCTAAAATGTGAATTATAACATCAGTCAGGAAGCAGTAGTGGAATTGAGCCAAAATCATGAGAACTCTTAATGTCTTTTTTCTCTGAGAGTAATACAAGCTGTCATCACATTTCTAGATCATTCAATCACATAAAGTGTAGTGTCCATCTATACAGACAACTAAAAAGGAGTTGCACACAGTTCTTATCTGAGTGATTTCTGTTACTGCTGTTCACCGCAATCAGAAATTTTCAGTGCTCTTTTTATGTGCTGATGCTGACATCTCGCTAACTAGGGAAGCTGATAGGATGACTGGCGAAGAGGACAAAAACAGTACTGAGAAGTAGCATCACACCTAGTAACATGTTCACACGCATAGAAAAGAAACAAAACAAGAAAAGCCCAAAGCCTGAAGAAAAGCCCTATCCTGGCTGGCTAACCTATGTATGAGCAGGGTGTAACACAGAGGTATGGCCAGTTGTATTCCTCTAGTAATCCTGAACAGACATTATTCTGCATCCATCTAAAAGGCTATGCTTCAGTCACTGTCATTTGAAACAGTATATTGTTACCCCTTCCAATTCTCCTAATTGAAATTTTTTTCAGTATTAATAAAATTTTCAAACACACAGAGAAGCTGAGCTAACAACAGTACCCTACCCCTAGATTCTACAAAACTGATCGGTGTTTGTAATAGTATTATTTAATTAAAATCTAGAATGGCAAGATTTCTATACATTTTTCAACAGTTAGTAATCACCAACTTCCCAAAACGTAGTAGATACAATAAATATTTGTCAAAGGTGAAAACACTAATAACTGCGGCCCCACATATTTCTGGCAATATATAAAAGATATTCTGAATAGATAGAGGACATTCAGCGTCCCTTGACTCTATATCATTAAGTATTTATTGAGAGCCAGATCCTAGAGAGGACGTTAAATAGCAAAAGATGAATAAGTTATGGTCCTGGCCTCCAGGAACTCACAGTCTACAGAGAGAGGCTCATATGTAAACAAATCCATGCAATACAGTGTGACTAAAAAGTGCAGTGAGGGCCCAGAAGAGGAAGCAACTCAGTCTTGGAAATCAGTAATGCTCTCATAAAAGGAGTACATGCATGGCCCAGGGCCTCAAATAAGTGGAATTTTGTCTGATAGAGAAGATTTCAGATGCAAAAGCCCAGCAATATTAACAGTACACCACAGGTCTGGGGAAATGGCGAGAGTGTAGGGTAATAGGTTTTCAAGCAGAAAGGTGATACCTGATTTGTTTTGAGGGAAAGAACTCTGCCACCAGAAGAAGAGTTGAGGCTGCAGGCAAGCAAGTAGACAGGCAGAAGTGCCTCACCTCTCTTACAGCCATGAGAATGGAGCCATTTTTTTTTTTTAGTGTGTACTGCATAACCACACCAGTGATGCAATAAGCCAGATAACAGTCCCTCTATAACTGAACTTAGAGCCTCGTACCACCCACCTGTCTGCTTACAGTTCTGCCAACCAGTTATTTTTTATGATTCCTTCTGATTTCTCCCTTCTTACTCTATAAAACTACTTTCTAATACTAAGAAACGGTTGAATTAGTTCCTTCCTCAGATCATGTGAGAACATAAAGAAGGAGTTTCTCTAGAGATAAAAATGAGAAAAAAAAAAAGAAAACGCATCTTGTTTTGTGCTTATATCTCCAGTAGCTGACACAATGTTGAAATATCTTAAGCTTTCTGTAACTCAGTGAAACATTGAAATATTTAGGAAGTAAAGTGAACAGGAATGAGTGATCTATAGGATATGGTGGATGTGAAAATGGAGATCTGCAAGAATGGCTCCAAGGTCTCCTGGTTCTGGGTGACCAGGTGGATGGTGATGTCATCACCTGAGATAACAAATATCTAGAGGATGAATGAGACTGGGGGAGAGAAGAGATCATGAGTTCATTTCTGACAATAAGTTGGAGTTGTCTGCTAGTCAGTTGATGTGCTTCTTAATCTTGAAAATCTTCGTATATAATCTAGGTGAACTTTTGATTCACAGAGCCATGAGAACAACCAGAATTGTTCCAGTGCTGAAAAATAAGTTGGCTAGCCCAACTAGCCAAAATTTATAACGTTTAGAAATTGTTTATTCAGGGTGTGCTTCCCTAGATATATACTGTTTGGAACTTATCCCTTTTTGGATTTATTTTAGCTTGATTCATGTAGCATCAAAGGAACAAAGAAATGATAACTAATAACTCTGTCAGTTAAGTTAGAGAATTAAAAAGGACATATGCTAGAGGTAATGAGGCTGGGTCAGGGTGGGGGGAATAACAGAAAAAAAAGAAAAAAAATCTAGACCAGAAAGAAGATAGACATCCTAAAAATAATTTTAAAGCTTGTTTTTTGTTTTTTTTGTTTTTTGTTTTTTTTGGTTAGTGCAGTGGGTTTTCTTTTGCTTTATTTGGTTTCGGTATTTTGTTTGTCTGACTGTGATCCAAGTATCTACATTTATTTAGAATTATATTTTGTATGTAGGCTTATTTGACAGCCCAAGTTCGTTCTTACAGTAATGCAAGTTTTCATTTGGGGATTGTACAGTTAATATATTATTAATTTAAAAACCACTTAAATAAATTTGGTTCCCCTGCTATTTAAAAGTTAATTTGTCTCTTCATTGGGTTTTGTGATAAATTTTAAATTCCTCTCCTCACAATGTAGAAATAACCATGTATACCTCTTTTGCCTTTTTATAGCTATTTTCTAAAAATGATTCTTTTGTGCAGAAGCAGGAATGTTTTATGCTATTGTCATAACAATTCTAAGTTTGTCAAATTACAAGTTATGTAAAAGACTTAATTATGCACTGTGCTGCAGTTGAGCCAGAATTATAAAATATGTGTGTGCGTGCTATTTTGACAACCACAATACATTTTAAGGAAAAATAATATCATTTAAAATACCTTCTTTACCATGTTAGTCTTCGGCAAGCAGAGAAGGGCTTTTCTGAAGTGAGATTAGACAATAGAGCCAACTTCATTTTTTATGCACGTGAACGGAGAGGGCTTGAGGTTATTAGTTGAAACCGAGTAACCTTTCCAGGCTTTCATCTCTTTCTTTTCAAATTTGAATATGAAAAGCATATTCAAGTCAAAGACCATCACTTTAATGACATTTGGCAGTCATTTGATTTATTAGGTTTTAGAAAAAATTTTCCTTTAAATATTTCATCATACTATGCTAATCCTAGTAATATTGCCAGCTGCAGCCTTGTACCTGTATTAGTGGAGACAGAATGGTGTGGAATTTTCTCTGTCATCCTAGTAAAATTTCCATGAATCTACTGAATAATAAAATAACCTTATTGAAATATTCAGATTTAGGTTTTTAGTTTAAGTGTCTTAGAATACATAATAAAAGAAAATGTCTTTTGAAAGAAGGGGGTAAAATTACTTCATCAAATATTGAGGGGGTTTGCCAGCAATGGAAATTGTTCTTTATGGGAATATTTTTACAATAGGGTACCTATGCTTTTCAATTTGATTAATTATATTATATACTTTGAAATATAAAAATAGTAATCACTATGGTGAATTTACATACTGATTTACATCTGACAATGAATTCCTAAAAGTTGGTTATATAAGCAGGTCTTAGTATCAGGATTTTTAATTATTATTTTAAGTTATATAATTTATAGTAGGATGCCTCTGAATTTAATAAAGAGAGATTTAGTAAGGGGGAATAAAGAACAAATTTTAAATTGTAAACATTTAAAATCAAATGTAAACATTTAACCGAGGAATTGTCTTGGTGTGATCTAATTTTTAAATCATAGTCTATCATTTGTTTTAAATTATTACTCAAGGAAACATATGTGACTCTCATATAATGTTTGTGACACCAAAATCTATTAAATAAGGATTGAGATGAAAATTACACAAATATATATTTTTAGTTAATTCTGTAAAAATGAGATAAAAATAAATTACAAGAAAATGTGTTAAATTCGATAAAAATTTTCTTTCTTTTGTTTGAAAACTTACTACTTATTGAATGAAATATGTTATGGCAGATTATATAAGAGAATGAACTGTAGCCCTAGTTAATATGGATTCGCATAGCTACTTATGTTAGCATAGTAGCTATAAAGTATCCAACAGGCTTTGATCTCTGAATAACCAAAACTTTCTCAGGTACCGTAGAGTAAATAAAAGCAGTGATAAACATGTATTTCATTACATAGTTTGAAACAAGGCCAACTGATACATGTCATTCTGAAAGTAATCGGAGATGAAGATCTCATAATCTTCATTCCTGATGGACTACTGGTGGGGTATTTATAGCCTCAAATGTAAATCAGGAGACTATTGCCGTGACACTGTTAACTTCAAACCCTGGGGCATTAGAAGCTCATTCTCTCTCTCTCTGTCGTGAATAATCTATCATGTGTAACTAGACAGTAGGGTACAATACCTTCCAAAAAAGAAATCAGTGAAGGCCACTGCCTTTATGTTTTATTTAAAATTGATAGTGGAAAAGAGTGAAGGATTTTTTGTTCGTTTTATTTGTTCTGTATCTTTTTTTGTTTTTGCTCTTTAAACAGCCATCAGAAAATATTCGGATTGAGATCATAGCTCTAAGCCTTAATGATTCTCCAGTAACTGCAGATGATACTATCCAGCGACTATTCATTGAGTGCCGATTCTACAGTCTTCCTGCTGAAGAGACACCTGTGTCGCTTCCAAAACCCAAAAGTGGGCAGTGGGTCTACTATAACTATAGCAATGGTAGGTATGGTATTTATAGTATAAACTTTTATCTATGAAGGAAGGAAGCCAAAGGAACAAGGAAAAAGTACATTTCTCTAATGTTCACATAAAATCATGTAAGTGTTGTCAGAATAGATTAATGAAAGTCAAACCTGTAGCATAAGGATTAATAAATTAAATTTAGGTACAGTTGGCCCTCTGTATCCATGGGTTCCACATCTTCAGATTCAACTAAAATACGTTGGAAAATACTTGGGGAAAAAAATTCCAGAAAATTCCAAGAAGCAAAACTTATATTCGCCATGCATCGGTAACTATTTGCATAGTATTTACATCTATTTACATGGTATTAAGTTTTATAAGTAATCCGAGATGATTTAAAATATACAGGAGGATGTGCACAGGTTATATATGCAAATACTACACCATTTTATATAAGGGGCTTGAGCATCCTCAGATTTTGATATCTGTGGGGTCCTGTAACCAATCCCCCTCTGATACTGAGGGACAGCTGTAATGCTGAAGTTAAAAGAAAACGAAAACGGGGAAAACAATGTTTCTAGATGTTCCTGCTATATCATAGAAAAATGCCACCTGTGTCTACAATTGAATTTAATCAAAAAATATGATATTTCAAGGAGAATAAAAGTACTAGTTTTTTTATCATATGATTCTAACAATTTAATGGCCTAATTATTTCTGCATTTCTGCTCAATGTCATCACATAGATGTTTTTACAATATACATGTATATCTCTCCCAGGATCTAGATGCTCAGGATTTTAATTGAGGGATATAAGTTCTTAAAATACCTTTTCATTTTTTAGCCCACACATCCCTTCATAGCAGCAGACAGGTTTTCTCTTTTAGGGCTTTACCTATCAGCTAGTTCATATGAAAGTAGACCCAATAGGCACCCTGTAAATTCTTAGATCAACCAACTTTAAGACGTTTTTAAGGACAGTATATATCAGTGTATAATTAGAGGGGAGTAAAAAGATCATATCAAGCTGCCATGACCCTAAGTTAAAAGTGCTTATTAAGTTCTTCAAGAACCCTGTATTAAAACAAACCAGAAAGATGGAGTGTTGCATTATCTTTAGCCAAAAAGGCCATCTCATGCTAGTTGAACACCAATATTTTTTTCTCACCAGTTTTATAAATTTCATTTTAATCAACATGTATAATCATGCTATTGTACCACTAGGATTACAAATGCTCATGGTTTGTTTGTTTTGCAGTTGGCATTTTTAGAAACGTGCTCATTGCTTGAAACAGTAATCATGAGTATCCAGAGATCTGGTCTAGTCTTCCTCGTATCTACAATTCTTACTAGTTACGAGAACTTGGGCAACGTGTTTCAATTTCGTGATTCCATGTTTTATCTGTTGAATAAGGTGCTAAGAACCCTTCCAGCTCAGATTCTATAATTCTGTGATAACAGGTGGGTTGAGAAGTCACATGGGAAATAAGTAACATGGTCAGGACAAGAATCTGATTTCTCCTTCCTGTCATTGACTTGATCTAATAGAACATTTCCAAAAATATTTTCTCAAGCTTCCTAGAGATCTTTTAACTGCAAAGTATCAGAAAAGTAAGCCATGATTACGATATTATTAGTAATGAAAAAACTGTTTAGTCAACTAATTTTTTAAAAATATTCCTCAATTTTTTTAAATTATTATTTCTTCTTTTTTTTTTTTTTTTTTTTTTTGGCTGCATCAGGTCTTAGTTGCAGCATGTGGGATCTTTCCTTGCAGCGCACAGGCTTCTCTCTAGTTGTGGCGTGTGGGTTTTCCCTCTCTAGTTGTGGCGCCTGGGCTCCAGAGCACGTGGGCTCTGTAGTTTGCAGCACGTGGGCTCTCTCGTTGAGGCGCGCGAGCTCAGTAGTTGTTGAGCGTGGGCTTAGTTGCCCCACGGCATGTGGGACCTTAGTTCCCTGACCAGGGATCGAACCCACGTCCCCTGCATTGGAAGGTGAATTCTTTACCACTGGACCACCAGGGAAGTCCCTAGTCAACTAACTTTAACGAAGGTACCACCCAAGAAGAGAGACGAGCCCTTCTGGTTTTTGTATTATTCGTTGTAAAGAGCAGCAGTAGACTGTTTGGTTGGACTGACAACAAAATTGTTTTTTAGAAATTGGTTGTACATTGAGACACTTGGCGATGCAGCAGAACAGAGGTTTCCATTTGCTTAAGGAGCAATGCAAATCATTCTTTGGATGAAACCTGTGATACATGCTCAAGTATCCTGAATTTTGTACATTCTCACATGGTGACCTAGGTCTGTTTGGGGCTTTTTGTTGGTTTATTGGTTGGTTCGTTGGCATTGATTTGGTTGTTTTAAATGTTTTCCTTTTACTGCAAGATACCCTACTATCTAAATGGTATTTTAAGAGTTGCTTATGTTTCTAATGAATTAGTCATTTGATATCAACAAGAAAACCAGTAATCTATTAGTAATCTATTAGAATTTAATTCATTAGAAGTGTTTACTGTACCTTTCTGCAGCTTCTATTCCTACCTATTGAGAATTGACTGTATAGAATTTTCAAGGTTAATTGAAAAGAATTTTAAGGATATTTATCTGGTGGGAAGGGAGAGGAATGTACTTTGTGCTTAGAAGCAAATAAATGCTGTTTTATATCTACTGTATCTGAAAAAATGAAGTCCTAGATCATCAGCAAATTTGAGAAATAACATTAACCTTGGAGAAGGTTTATTTTTTACTTGAGTAGGACATACTGAAACTGTTTATTTTTAAATTACTACGTTTGCATCTCCGTCATTGCAGGAGAATCTCCTTGAATCTTTGGTTAATAAGTAACTGTCTCACTCATCTAATTATTGTAATGATTAACCATTCACTTGTTATTTGATATGAAAGGTCAATATAAATGTAGGCTTATATCTTCCAAATCTTATTAAATGTTAATGAAAGTAGTTTTATTTCCAAACTGACGTTTTAATTGAGACAGAAATTGAGACAGTTAGTACATGCTGTCTCCTATTTGAACACCATACCAGACGAGAGGTTAACCAAACCTTGCAATGATTTTTACCCTGCATTATGACTTGAATCTATTCAAAAGGGATTTGTATACTGAGGCCTAAATTAGGTACATAAAATGAGAGGTTTAGACTAGTGATCCCCAGGATTATTCATAGCCTAATTCAGTCTCTTTATTAAGAGGTGTTAATACCAGTTTCACATACACAAAATATATATCTTTTTAGGGCTACTAATACTAGAAGAAAAAAAAGAATCAACGTTGAATTAACTTGCTAGACACTGGTAGCAAGAACAAAACATTTGTATTTTATTGGGCTTGAAAAATTTGCTTGGAGAACGCTGAGAAAGCAAGAAAATAGTTTGGAAAAGAATAAGATTAGGGCTTCCCTGGTGGCGCAGTGGTTGAGAGTCCGCCTGTCGATGCAGGGGACACGGGTTCGTGCCCCTATCCCGGAAGATCCCACATGCCGCGCAGCGGCTGGGCCCGCGAGCCATGGCCGCGGAGCCTGTGTGTCCGGAGCCTGTGCTCCGCAACGGGAGAGGCCACAGCAGTGAGAGGCCCGCGTACAGCAAAAAAAAAAAAAAAAAAAAAAAAAAAAAAAAAAGAATAAGATTAATGGTAGGTCTATAGAATGTTGTCTGGGCTAAATAAAGTCTTCTAGGGAGTTGACAGTGGGAAGAAAAAAAATTAATGAAATCGTCCCAAGTTTTTATGAGACTTATACAGATCTAGGCCTTTAGTCTCTGAGCACTGAAGGGTCTATCTGTTGGAACAATTAAAGTTTAATGCAGAAGATGAAAAGGATGCAGAACTTCAGATTTTGTTACTAATGGGAGGAAAAACTTGGCAAAGATAAGGACTGGGGGGTTGATAACACTTTAACACAAAAGTTATCTTCGAGGTTATCAACCCTTTATATAATTAAACCATCTGCATTTCTTCTGCCAAATGACATTGATAAAGAAAATAAGGATTTCTCCAGCCTGCAGAAATGAGGGATGTGTTTTTAATGGTAGACAAGTCAAGATCAACTCAAGTATTTAGACTACTGGTTTGTATCTTGTTTGAGACATATGCTTTCAGTAAATTTATGTCAAAATCTAGCAAGTCCTAAACAAATGTGATTTCTGATGAGAATGAAAGGTAAAGAGCTTAACTTTTGGAGAGTTCTGATACGTTTCATAATCACCAGAATTGCTTTTTAAAGGATGTATTTCAAGTTTTGAAATTGTAGGATTTTTTTTAACCATCTAATTCAGAACACCACATGGATGTCCTTGGGATCATGACCTAATTAGAGGTAACCAAAGTGTCTCTATCTCCCACATGTTTAACACAAAAAAAATGTTTACTACTTCCTGATCCTTTTCAAAAATCAGGCAAAGGAGTGTTGGGCCAAAACATTGGTTCTCAGTGGTATCCTGACCAGCAGAAGCAGCAGCTGGGAAGATATTAGAAATGCAAATTCTCAGGGCCTACCCCAGACCTACTGAATTAGAAATGGAAGGTGAGCTCAGTTATCTGCATTTTTAACACATCCTGCAGGGATTCTGATGTGCATTAAAGACTAAGAACCATTAGGCTAGATTAAGATCCCCAGTCTAGGCCTTGTTTGTGCAAGCAGGAGAGCTGTGTAGTTCTAACTTGGTACACTTTTGGAAAACCAAACTCATCAGTAAGTAGCTTGAGTTTTTTCGAAAAGGAATTTTTTTTTTGAAGTATAGTTGATTTACAATGTTGTGTTAGTTTTAGGTGTACAGCACAGTGATTCAGTTATAGATAGATAGATAGATAGATAGACAGACGGACAGTTAGATATCTTTTTCAGATTCTTTTCCCCTATAGCTTATTACAAAATATTGAGTATAGTCCCCTATGCTATACAGTAGGTCCCTGTTGTTTATCTATTTTATATATAGTGGTGTGTATCTGTTAATCCCAAACTCCTAATTTATCCCTCCCCCTACCTTTTCCCCTTTGGTAACCATAAGTTTGTTTTCTATGTCTGTGGGTCTGTTTGTTTTGTAAATAAGTTCATTTTGATCTTTTTTTTTTTGATTTCACATGTGAGCGATATCATATATTTGTCTTTATCTGGCTTACTTCACTTAGTATGATAATCTCTAGGTCCATCTATGTTGCTGCAAATAGCATTATTTCATTCTTTTTAATGGCTGAGTAATATTCCATTGTATGTATGTACCACGTCTTCTTTATCCATTCATCTGTCAGTGGACGTTTAGGTTGCTTCCATGTCTTGGGTATTGTGAATAGTGCTGCAATAAACATTGGGGCGCATGTATCTCTTCGAATTATAGTTTTCTCTGGATATATGCCTAGGAGTGGGATTGCAAGATCATATGGTAACTCTATTTTTAGTTTTTTAAGGAACCTCCATACTGTTCTCCATAGTGGCTGTACCATTTACATTCCCATCAACAGTGTAGGAGGGCTCTTTTTTCTCCACACCCTCTCCAGCGTTTATTATTTGTCGAAAAGGAATTTTTGAAAGTGTTCAGTCAAGAGAACTGGTTAACGCACCTGGACCAGATGTAAATATCTAAAGCAATATCCCTTTAAGAAAGAGTGAAAGGAGGGTGAGATGGCCTCTCTTGATACAGTGATGGAATTCTCTCTCACATCCCAGTCTGTGCTAACAACATGGTTGCAGCTTAAACAGCAGGAAGAGCTCTGGCTTCATGTGGAAGAAGGAGAAAGTATAGCATGGAGGTTAAGAAGGCAGGCCATGGGGCAGACCTTCCTGGATTCAAATTCTAGCTCCACCACTTTCTAACTAGGTAACCTGAGGCAAATTACTTACCTTCTCTGGGTCTGCTTAATCATCTATAAAATGTGGGTCAGCATGGTTCTTAACAGATTTGATTGCAGTAAGGAAAGTATTGAGTGTAGTACATAGTACATAATAAACATCGCTCAATAAATGGTGGCCACCACTATTTTTGTCTTCGTTAAGAGAATAGGATATACAGTGTGCTGGTCAACTGGATGAAGCAGAAGGTGTCACAACTATACCATTTTTTGTTACCAATTTCAATGGTAAAGATTTTTTTTTAAAAAGTTAAACATAGAATTGCCAAAGATTTAGCAATTGTACTTTTGGAAGTGTACCCAACAGAATTAAAAGCAAGGACTCTGACAGATGTTTGTACACCATGTTCATCACAGCATTATTCACAATAGCCAAAAGGTGAAACCAACCTAAATATCCATTAAAAGACAAATGGATAAACAAAATGTGCTGTGTTTGTATGTATGTGTGTGTATGTGTATATACATGTACATACAGGAACATTATTGAGTCTTAAAAAGGAACGAAATCCTAACACATGCCATAGATGAACCTTGGAAACATTATGCGAATTGAAATAAGCCAGACACAGAAGGGTAAATATTATATGGTTCTACTTAGAAGAGGTATCTAGAATAGTCACAGTCATAGAGACAGAAGGTACAATAGTGGTTACCAGAGGCTGAGAGGAGGAGGGAGTTGGAAGTTACTGTTCAGTGGGTGTGGTTTCAGTTGGAGATGATAAAGTTGTGGAGGTGGATAGTGGAGATGGCTGCAAAACAGCGTGAATGTACTGAATGCCACTAAGCTGTATGACTAAATATGGTTAAAATAGTAAATTTTATGTTATGTATATTTTATCACGTTAAAAATATTTTTTCAAGCTGTTGAGATTCATCAGAACTGGTCTAGTTTAATTGAAAGACTATTTGGATGCTAGACGTTGAATTCAGTCTTTTTTTTTTTTTTAATCACTGAGATTACCCTTGTCTTCAAGCAATGTAGACCACTATAGTTAACAACACTGTATTGTGTATTTGAAAGTTGCTAAGAGAGTAAAAAAAATTGTCACCATGTGAGGTGATGGATGTTAACTCACTATGATAAATATTTTGCAATTTATATATATATCAAATCATTATGTTGTACACCTAATACTAATACAATGTTATATGTCAGTTATATCTCAGTAAAACTGAGAAAAATTATCACAAAAGAAATGTAGGCCAGTATGGCTTAAAAGCTTTAGAACTCTGAAGTCAGAAAGGATATGGTCTACCATATCTCTTGAATTGGTAATTAACAGCAAAAACAAAAAAAATCTGATTTGGAAAAAAAAAGTTCAAATTTATCTCGGTGTACTGGTGGCCAAATGAGGTCCCATCTCCCAGCATTAGTGGAAAAGCATGACTTTTTTTTAAAGCATGCCTTTTTAGCATTGGTAAGTAAAACACTATATTTACAAAATTTACAAGAACCCTTTGTCTTTTATGATTCCTGTAAATCTCAGTAACCTATATCATTGGTCACATTTACGAATATGGTATCGTGCAAAGAGCAAAAAGCTAAGAGCTGCTGTTTGACCTTGGTTCTTCCTTCTCTAAAACTACCAGCCCACCTCCACACAGACCTTTGTGCCTCACTCAGTGCCCAGCATGTGCCATCCCTGGCCCTCGGCTAATATTTGCTCAACTAGCCAACGATTAAATGAGTTGATAACATCATAATTTGAGATTGAACTCAAATTGTCCAGGGTAACATTCTCAGTATGAAATATGTTTGTTCCCAACGGAACCTGGCTTTAGAACTGTCATGGTATCTTTCACCCTTTGTGTGTTTTTAATCAGGGATTATCTCTAAATTGAGATCTGGTCACAGGAGAGACTTTAACTCCAAAATGGCACCTGAAAAAGAAATGTCTTCAGAAGTTAACGCATGACTGAAAGGCTGCCGAGCTGAGAAAAAATAATCAGAATGAAAATTAGAGTGTTCACACTCTGAGATGCCATTTTCCCAAAGTGCAGACATTTACAGTTTCACGTGTTCACTGTCTTCTTCCTGGTGGGTCTTTAGATGAGTTACCTAATCTTCTATTTCAGCCAAGTAAAGTCTAACCACACTCCTGCATGCCAGCGTGAACCTTTGAAAACCAAAGACAAACTTCACACCCTAAAAAAGCCTCTCTCTCTCCCTTCCACCACAGGTCTCTCCCGTACCCCCACGCAACCACCAGCAAGCGTCAGCCTGTGGACTTCCTTGACCCATTGCACTAGGCTGCCTCTTTTATTGCATGTTGTGGCAGGAGAGAAGGATTAAATTACCAGGGCTGTCAGGAAGGACAAGCTCTCTGCCATACATTATCATATCACTCGCTTCTTGGGTGAAAGAAAATGCAGTAAATCCCTCAAATACAAAGCAATAAAGACCGCTGGCTTTTACTGTCACGACTGCCACTGCCATTAACAGGCAGTGACAGCGATGTGGCACTCTTAGATGTTGCTTGTATCTTTTCTGACAGTGTGCACGTAAACCTGCCAGTGACATGACATTAGATCACATGACTGTTCAGATTTGATTCTGGTTTCCAGCGCAGCTTTCTTTTCCCATGCATACAAGTGAGGTGGTATGACTTGCGTCTCTAAAAACAGTTATTTATACAAATACAGAATGGTACTAATGTAGCATATTCCTGAGTGACTTCTTGCAGATTTTTTTTTTTTGGTTTAGTGATCTACGTGGATAAAGAAAACAACCAAGCCAAGAGAGACATCTTAAAAGCGATACTACTTAAACAAGAGATGCCTAATAGAAGGTACATTTAAGCATTCTAAATTATCTGGCGGTTTATACAAAGTAGATCTCTGTAGCGTGGTGTGGTGGGGAAAAAAAAAGCACAAGATGAGGAAGCAGAACACCTTACTTCCCTGATTCACTCAGTGTCCTTGAATGAGTATGTGACCTCTCTGGATCTCTTTCCTCCTAGAAATATCACAGCCCTGCCTATCATACAGAGTAACTGTAAAGAGCCTATCGTGCTTTGCCAACCAAAAGACTGTACAGTGTAGTATATAAAGTATCCCATTGTCGGTCAAGTATAACTGTAAAGCACCTAACAGTGATTGCCAGGAGGGGGCGCTCTGGACTCAATGGCTGGAATATAAATTCTTGTTCTATCACTTACTAGCTGTCTGACCTCTGACAACCACCCAGTGCCTCACTTTCTGCATCTGTAAAATGGAGATAATACAGGGTGGTTGTAAAGATTAAATGAGATATGTGTAAGATGGATAGAATAGCGCCTGACACAGAGTAAGTGCACAGTAAGTATTCATTGCCGTCATTATAAGCAGTAGTAATATTATTATTTGTAATAGCTCATCAGCCTTTCATACCAATTTTTACCTCACTAGCACTTTTTAATAGTTCATCATTTCATGTTATTTTTAATGCTTTTTGGGGGCAAACTTGAACAGGACACTTTGCATTTTTGGTCAGTAGAGAAATTATACCCTTTCGAGAAGGAAAAAAACCTGATCTTAATAAGTTCTTGCTGGACTTCCCTGGTGGCGCAGTGGTTAAGAATCTGCTTGCCAGTGCAAGGGACACGGGTTCGAGCCCTGGTCCGGGAAGATCCCACCTGCCGCGGAGCAAGTAAGCCTGTGAGCCACAATACTGAGCCTGCGCTCTAGAGCCCGCGAGCCACAGCTACTGAAGCCCATGTGCCTAGAGCCCATGCTCCACAACAAGAGAAGCCACCGCAATGAGAAGCCTGCTCACCGCACCGAAGAGTAGCCACCACTCGCCGCAACTAGAAAAAGCCCGCACGCAGCAACGAAGACCCAACGCAGCCATAAATAAATAAATAAGTAAGTAAGCAAGTAAGCAAGCAAGTAAGCAAGTAAGCAAGTAAGTAAGTAAGTAAGTAAGTTCCTGCTTTTGAGTGAGCTCCCATCCATGCAGTCTGAGGAGTTATCTAAGTGCTGCCCATCAACCCCTGAGCTGGGGGCTTCGCCAACGCCCCTCTGCTGGCTTGTCCCCGTTGGCCTGGGTGGACCCTTTATCTCCCTATTGTCCTCTTCTTGCCTTTATGGCCCATCAGTGACAAAGCCTCTCACTGCCTCAAACCAGCACTTACCCCTCCCCCACATGAGAAAGAGACTGAGGTTCACCTGTTTCCTAGAGGCCAGGAAGCGAACGTTAACCACATTATATTTTTCAAAAGAGCTTCCAAACTAGCATCTGACCTTCTGTTTCATGAAATGAAACTGAAATTCTTAGCTCTTAGGATCTGACAGTGGCTTTTTCTTTAACTCCTTGAAATACATGTATTATTTCCTTGGATTTTTTTTTTTTTTTTTTTTTGCGGTACGTGGGCCTCTCACTGTTGTGGCCTCTCCCATTGCGGAGCACAGGCTCTGGACGTGCAGGCCCAGCAGCCATGGCTCACGGGCCTAGCCGCTCCGCGGCATGTGGGATCTTCCCGGACCGGGGCACGAACCTGTGTCGCCTGCATCGGCAGGCGGACTCTCAACCACTGCGCCACCAGGGAAGCCCGATTTTTTTTTTTTTTTTTGGCTGCGTCGTGTCTTAGTTGCAGCATGTGGGATCTTCGTTGTGTCACACAGTCTCAGTAGTTGCGGTGTGCGGGCTCTCTAGTTGTGGCATGCGGGCTCAGTAGTTGCAGCACTCAGTCTCAGTAGTTATAGCACGTGGGCTTTCTTGTTGTGGTGTGTGGGCTCCAGAGCACGTGGGCTTAGTTTCCCCACAGCATGTGGGATCTTCATTCCCCGACCAGGGATCAAACCTGTGTCCCCTGCATTGGAAGGAGGATTCTTAACCACTGGACCACCAGGGAAGTCCCTCCTTGGATCTTGATTCTGAAGAAAGAGTAGGAAAACCCTATTAATTGCCCTGAGGTTCTGTTTTTCCCAGGACGGTAGATAATCACTCAGGTTTTACTTACTTTGTATACTTCAGCTTCTTTCAAGGCCACCTCAAATACCACCAGCCCCCTGGGGTATCCCAGGTCACTAGTGATTAAACAGCACTGGCCATGTCATCTACTTCTCTGCGGTCAAGAAGCTGGGTCATCACTGCCCAGAACTGAGCTTTAAAAATAAAAAAAAGTCCACCATAGCTATAATGACTCCCACTCTCCCATCATTGTTTCCCTAAAAATTTCTAAATGCCCACAGAGGCACAAATGTTCATATCATTTTAGATACTGCAAGAGGCACTGCAGGTGCAGAGTGACTGGCTCGGGGCTGATGACAGCTGAGGGCTTGGAGCGCCGGCCACGTGCTCCTCGGACTGCCAGGGGAGGGATGGGGCCATCATGGGAGAATATCCCTGTCCCATTTCTCTCCCTTGACAGTATCATTTTCTTAAGGGGGAAAAAAAAAAGGAGTTTACATTTACATTTTTCCACAACCAAAAGACAACTGTTATTCCAGTGAGTGTTCTCACCTTTTTTAAGTACTCTGAGGTCACATTACTTGAAGTACCTCCTAGTTTATAAGAATTCATTTTCTCAGACAGTAGCCCCCTTGAACATTGGTGATAACTTATAGAGCCACAGTTAGATAGGTTTGGCCAATCTTCTCTGACACACATAAGATGATGTGCATTGTATAATGAATCCCATATAGTACCTTTGCATTCTGCCCCATGCTATATTTGCAAATATACAAGCGTCACTTTAAAAGGCAACACATTGAAATGGGAGTCTGGAAATTATTTATTTGAAGTCATGGTTTTGACACCGACTTAAGGTTCCTTTTTGGTTTCATTTCTTCCCTTTCACAGTGTTCTACTGTACAGATCCAACATAACTATCAGCACTCCAGTAGGTAAAACTCACAGGTGAGCCCTTAGGCTCTTCTATCCTGTTTCATATAAAAACGAACTATTTCAGAATGAGGAAATAATCAAAAATGCTAAATGATCTAAGGAGTTTCAGTGCCTTCTGGTTTCCTAAATGACAGCAGGTGACGTTTGAGGTCTAAATCTTGAGGCCCAGCACAAGGCCTGCCTTCTCCAGTCAACCTTCCCCAAATGAGCCAGCCTTCAACTAGGACTTCCATTTTGCAGTTCATGTAGTAATTCAACAAATACTTATGATCCCTACCTAAGTATCAGGAACTAAAATGCTGAACAAGAGGAAATCTTTGCACTCATGGAGTATACATTCCACTGAGGAAGACAGACAACAAGTCAACCAATTACATATTACAGTAGGTACTAAGAGAAAGCTGAACAAGCTGCTAAAATGGAAAATAACATAAAGGGAATTCCTGGCGGTCCAGTGGTTAGGACTCCGCAGTACCACTGCCAGGCCCCCGTTCAATCCCTGGTCAGGGAGCTAAGATCCCACAAGCCTTGTAGCGTGGCCAAAAACAAAAAGTAGGAATAAAAAAAGTAATAATAACATGAAGGCAAACCCGAGGAGATGACATTTAAGCTGGTTAGTGAAGCCTCTTCAGCACGTAAAGCAAGGTTTCATCTCTTTGTTTTGGCAGGGTTCAAGGTAAGATAAGATGTGTCTGTGTGTGTCCATGTATGTGTATGTACAGTTTAGCTGAAGCCAAGCTGTAGTTTTTAAATTATTTTAGTGTACCTTCCTCCCTTTAGAGCCTAACTTTAGTTTCTTAATTTTGTATTTGACATCTCATTTTGCTCTCTATAGAATCTAAACCAGAAATATTGCATTTTTTGTTTTTAGCCCTTTCTCTGGCATTTAGAAGGTTTTTTTTTTCTTTTTGTCTCAGAATTCTCAT
Source organism: Mesoplodon bidens (assembly GCF_964165515.1). Taxonomy (NCBI): domain Eukaryota; kingdom Metazoa; phylum Chordata; class Mammalia; order Artiodactyla; family Ziphiidae; genus Mesoplodon; species Mesoplodon bidens. Next base: position 31,753,664 of record NC_138175.1, read on the forward strand.
ATATTCAGTGGAGGTAATGGTATGCATTTGTAAAGTATATAGATAATTATCCTTAGATATGAGACATTATATAAGGATAACACTTAATATTATTACAATCTTGTAGCCTCCATCCTTTCTGTAAGTCTTGTGGGTGTAAAATGTGCGTCAAATATCACTTCTAATTCCTTCTTTTCTAAGTATATTCATTTTAGGACAATATCTTTCATCATCATTCTTCTTGTTTAATGAGTGATACAGTCATTGTATAATTTGGGTGTCTCGGTTTTCAATTGAGACAAGCCTTTCCCATGCATTCTTTTTTTCTCCCCTTAGAAATATAGAAGCTTAAGGAGCTCTACCTAGATTAAAAATAGTAATAATAAAAGAGCAAACATTTACTCAGTGCTTAATGTGTTCCAGGCACCATTTACATGTATCATCTCATCTGATCCTCATAAAGAGCCCAGTGAATCATTACTATTCTACAGATAGGGAAACCGAGATCAGAGAGGTTAAGTAATTTGTACAAGGTCACACAGCTAATTAATAGGAAAGCAGAAATTTGAACCCAGAACGGATGCCCTTAACCATTTAATCTTAATTTCTCTATTTTATGCATCATATAAAATATCCATCTTTCTATTTCCTGATCAGAATTTATTGCTATCGAAAAACAGGGACTTAGTAAAGAAATGAAATGTTGAATACTTTTAGCAACTTATTTTAAAATATTGTCATGTTTACCTGTAAGCATTTGGAAAGGATTTTAATGGTGCATATTTTTCAAGGCATGACATCCCAGAGACTTAGGTTTTTACCTAACAGTGTTATCTAAGAAACAAGTTTCTTGTTTTCTTTCTGATTTGGGATGGATAGATTTTGAAAATGGTTAAAATGGTCGTTTACAAGCATTCGTGGTTTAAGCTATGCTGCCAAGACATATCAAAAGAGTACTTAACTGTAAATTCCTGTCATTTGGTCAGTCCAAGTGTGTTTGGCCTCAACACAAGCCACTAATTCAAATCAGTTCCATCAGAACCCTCCAATTATGTCTAAAAGTAAAATAAAACTTGGATGCTATGATTGTAAGTTGAAAGATTGCTGAACTAATACAAACATTTCGTATAGCTATTGGGTAGAGCTACAACATTTAGCTAACATAATTAAGAATATATAGAACACAGTTGGTTAAATTGCTTAGTAGAAACTCCAAAGTTGTGCATTTCTATAGAAAAGGTTGCATTTCTGTTGAAAAAGCTGCCCTAACCTCCCTGGTCTTTATTCACTTGATCCTTTTAGCCTTAAAAGTAGACATGTCAAAATATGATCAGATAATGTATAATAGAGTGAACATCTGGTTCTTCTCTTCGCCTAGTAATTTTCTCAGATTCTAGTGATAAATGATAATCAGTGCTTAGAAAAGTGAATTAGTGTTCATGTGAAGTCTGGGTGTGCTATAATAATTCTAATCGTTCATATAATAACTTATATAATTTTCTTTTTATTGGAATAATTGGAAACTGAGATTTCACAGTTTGTGATAAAAACCCATTCAGGAGTTTTGTTTCATTTGTGATTTTTTTTTCTCACTTTGTAGTGATGTTCTCTGTTCTTTCCCTTCTCAGCATTCGCTTCACTGTGGTCAGTGACCCTCCAGAGGATGAGCAGGATCTGGAGTGTGAGGACATCGGCATTGCTAACGTTGACCTCGCTGACATATTTCGGGAAGGGAGAGACATCATCGAGCAAAGTATTGATGGTATGGGTGGAAGTATTGCTCAATCTGTACAACCAGCAATTGCTGAAATCCAAATTCTTTATTAAAACCTTCTTTTTGCTGGCTGCAAGGACGTTGAGTCACACACTAGTTGAATCCTTTGCAACTCAAGCTGATGTTTTGTTGAGGCTGGAATTTCTCCCTACATCCCCCCCTTACCCTCCTTCCCTGCCTTCCTTTGAATCAACAGAAATTTAAAAATAATTAATTGCGTTTCTCAAGGAATTATTCATTTTTTTAGTATTGGGGGGGTTGTGGGGGACAAAAATGTGGACATTGGATTTTTTGTAATGTTGTTTATAGAAGCCTCATGCTGTCAACCCTTATTTCAGCTAAGGCATGTTATTCTGAGTGATCATTACAGTGTATTCTGCAAGGCTTCTCTTTACTTCAGTGTTACAGTCCGGTGATATAGTCACTGCAAATACCTGAGTAGTTTTGGTCACTTGCTTCTCATCAGGATTCAGGGAAGAGTTAGGGATTCCTGATAAAAAGTGCTCTTCTAGATTTTCACCTCACCAGGTGTGAGTCCCAACAATGCCTAATTTCTACCCCTTATCCTTATATAACATACTTAGAACATACTGAAGGCACTGTACTTTATGAAATCAAGACTTTTAAAAATAATAATCAGGGATGGCCTGGGCTGTACAATAAATGAAGAAACGAGGCTGAGTCCTAATCTCATTTCTTAAGTCAGCAGAGCCATCCATCACTGGAAAAATGTACACGGTTTGTTTACTCATTTATTCATGCATTAAATGAACACTTAACTGAGCACCTCTTAAGTGCCAGGCACTCTGCTTACACCATAGTTCAGCTGTGGTTCACATGTCAAGCTGCTTGTCCTGGATGTGTGTCAAGTGCTCAAAAGTCAGGATCAAGCCAAATAATTAACCAAATTAGACCAAGTAACCAAATTAGAAACCTATTCTGGGAAATTTTATAAGCTATACATATCACATACATATCACAACTTTGGCAGGCACAGAAAAAAAAGATGAGAGGATTAAAATATGAACCTAAATCCTATTAAAAACACCCAGAACCAAGAGAGTCTGACAAAAATGTTCAAAATTATCTGTGCTTTATATTCTTTATCTTTTCTACAGTCAGTGCTGTTTCAAAAGCCATCTTCTCATTCTGCAAGACCACAAATGATCATATTGGTCTGATAGAGACAGCTATTGTGGCCTTGTTCTGGGAAAGAGTCAGAAAATTAAATGCTGGTAAGGTTAGGTTTTTAATGCGTTGCTCTGTGCCAGACATAGAAGTGAGGCGTTCCAAAGAAGAGGTGAAGGCTCGGCAGTGCGCTGGGGACCATTTGTGCCCCTGCAATCTCCCTGCCTGCTCATTTCTCCACCTAAGTCTTTGTATACTAAGTTTTATTTGAAGGTTTCCTTACAAATTTTCTTGGAATTAAACACACACACATATTAAAAGTTCAAGGAAAACCACAAGCAAAATACATAGGAAACTATATAGACTCATAAGTGCTGTCAAGACTTACAAAGTCCAAAATTCTGGCCTTGAGTCACTAGTAGGTATCACTGTTCACAGAGGATTGGGGTCTGAATCAGCATCCCATTTGGCCCCCACCACTGAGCTCAGAGAATTATCAAACAGTCTGCCTTTGATACACCACTGAAAGCTGGTGTACCAGAAAAGCCCACAGACGCTCAAAATTTTACATCCACTTTCTTGCAACATCAGTTCATAGACCCTCAAAGCCAATCCATAGACCTTAAGATTCTGGGTCTGCCATTTTAACTTTTTCTAATTGCACATATAATCTATTTTAAATGGAATGTTTTCCTTAGAAAGATAAATAACCATTCCAGGGGACTTCCCTGGCAGTCCAGTGGTTAAGACTTCACCTTCTAATGCAGAGGGTGCAGGTTCAATCCCTGGTCGGGGGGCTAAGATCCCACATGCCTCGTGGCCAAAAAACCAAAACAAAACAGAAGCAATATTGTAACAAATTCAATAAAGACTTTAAAAATGGTCCACATAAAAAAAATCTTTAAAAATATATAAATAACCATTTCAAATTATGATCATGTAATTTCTTTACAGTAAGTTGCCATTCTGATATTTGTTAACACGGTATGTTAGAACAAATTCTTCATTGTCTTATCTTGATCCCTTTTAGACTTTTATTTCCTACTAAGAAATTCTGATTCTGTGGGAATCATTATCTATAGCCTTTCCACTGGGTAAACTTCAGGATTAGATCATTAGTTTTAACTCTACAAGCAATATGTATACATACATACAGTACATCTGAAATGTGTATACACACTCATACACATATGACAAGCTTTGATTTTTAGATTTCTGAGATACCAGTGAACTTCGGACTTCTGTAGAGCTGTTTTCATCTTTTCAACTACTGTTTCAGCTAGGCTCTCTGAAGAAAAATCTGTTGAATGATATTAACACTTTTCTGCTATCTTCTCCCTAGTTTTGGATGCTCGAGCAGATGGTGGAGGTATTGGCAAGCTCAGGGTAACTGTCGAAGCACTCCATGCCCTACGGTCTGTCTACGAGCAATACAGAGATGACTTGGAGGCTTGAAAGAAACTGCTCCAGAGGCATCTCCTACTCCTGAGTAAATGCTCACATGAAAGCACTTAGATAAGATTTTTGTAATTACTCTGGTGTATGTAATCTATAATTCAAGGGAAGCTGGGAGGGAGGAGGCCTGGGTTTGAAGTGTTCAAGTTTTGTATACTTTTTCCATTTGTTTATTTTTCTATTCCCTCCTTCCCATGACTGCCACCCCCTCAGGACTTAAGTTCTCCACAGTGGGCAACACCCTCTCAATAATTTATACCTACATGATAACATGAGAAAGTCTATTTGCATTTTCAACATTTTCTTATGAAGAACTGAAATGCAATTCGCATTTTTATTTTTAATAAGCAAAAAGCATAAATCTTAGAAAACCTATGAAAAAGAAATACTTTTATGTTATCCCTAATTGTCCCACTAAATGGAATGTGTATGATTAGCCTCATTAAGAGTTTTGCACTGTGAAGATTTTATTAGAAGCAATATATGAAAATTACTTGGATAAATGTGTTAATCTTCCTCTTTAAAATGCTAATATCCATTTTATGCACATTAAAGCTCAGTATGCATTTTCTTTGATGCATGCCATTTCTATCAATTAAATATAAAGAATGAGACTTGGCACCAACTTATTAAATTACTGCAAGTTTTTTGTTTTTCTTTCTTAAAAATTACAGTTCTTCTTATTTGTATTGTTTTCATGTATTTGTAATGGTAATATGGGATCCAGGAATGTGTGTATGTAAAGAAGAGACAGATACATGAAATTTACACTTTGAAAACTTAGCTTATGACATAGAAAGAAAATATTAAAAATATGCCTCAAATTCTGATATGCTTAGTTAGACCTGAAAGGAGTATCTTTTTATCATTTTTTAAATTTACATCAAGCTTGTACAATGCTAGGGTGTATCTGGATAACCAGATCCTCGAAAAGCAGCTCAGAAAGTTAATTTTCTAGCTTTTACTCAATCTCACTGAAGGATTTAATTGATATTTTTAATGGAGCTGTGAATCAATGCTGCAAAGGAATTGTCTCTAGAGGTCTAGGATATAATGCATTTCATTTTTTAATTTACTTTTTTATTTGTCATTTTCTTCAAAGGATTTTTATAGGCTGTGGGTTTTCACTGTTTGCAAACAGGCTATGTTCCTTCTTAAGCATATGTAAAGTATTCAGGGAGATAAGTAATTTATTAAAATCTACCTAATTTGCCGTGATATATTAAATCTCTGCTTCAGTGATCACAGACCATTTCATTTAGAGAATTAGGCATTCCCTCTTTGTGTGATTAAAGCTCTGGAAAATGAGTTCTTTGCTCCTATTTGTGAACATTCAAAGCCTGCTAATGGCAAGAAGATGGAATAGATTATGAGACAATTCATTACAGTTCAACAGAAAAAAAAAGCAGCTATAATGCAAAAATGCAAGTATGAATATCTGCATATAGTTTGAACCATCTGTGCTCTAATGGCTTCAATAATGACTCTCGTCTTTAGGAGGCTTTGAAATGACATCCGTACAATATTAATTTGTTGATGTACATTGTGGAACCAGTAGAGTATGATCTGACCGCAGAAATCTATAAATTCTGTCTCTACCATTGGGCCTCCCTGTCTGGGGCCTGCCATCTCCAAGAAGAATCTTGCTCTCATCAAACTCTGCAAATCTTCGTAACAACTCATTCCTCTGGAACCTTCTAGAGACCACAAACATCTGCAGACTAAACCTCTCCAATCCTAATAAACAGCCACATGTTTGTTGTCACTTCAGCTGGCTCTGAGCTCATCTTTTTGGCCTCTCTTTCTAGCTTTCTTTGGCTTTAAGCAGTTACAGTGTCATTAAGGCCCGTAATATTCCCTGCAGTAATTTAAAACAGCCGGATTATACCCTGGGATTAACTGAGTGGTTTTTGAGACATTTATTGTGGTATTCTCCCAGGAGGTTTGTATTATTGTTTTAAAACATTACATCCCAAACTAAATACCCTTTCAGCAGGGAGAAGACCAGATTGTGCTGACTTCTTATGATCTTTAAGTGGAAAGGGGAAGTTTTTATTATAAATCTTCTGAGATCTAGTCAACTGTATAGCATGTATACCTCAGCTAACGTTAGAGAATTAGCCACGTTTCTGTCACTTTCATGTGTACCGTAACAGATTATTTAAGATTCCTTTTCTAGTTTTAGAATACTCGGCCTCAAACTACATGAATTTTCACAAAACTCATTTTCATAAGTAGTTGAATAGCTGCTGACACGTTTTGAAGTGGATAAGTGGTCTTGGATGCTTCAAATGGTTTTTGTAATCTGTCCGAGAATAGTTTTTTGTTTTGTCTCATGTTGACCAGAGTTCGCTGAAAAGTTCCCCACCTTTTCGGATCAAGAGCAATGGTTTTCTCTTGGTGAGCTAAGCCTGATCCATTAAGTATGGCTTGGCGCTGGGCAGGGGGCCTGGCCAGACAAATACACCAGTTTAAGGTAAGGCTTGTATGAACTTACAGCTCTTGGTGTAAACGTACACAGTACACTCAGCACTTTTGGGGGCTGAAATGCTTTTAGTTTGGAAATATAAATAGAGATGTGATGTGGTATGTGGGAGAGTGTATTTTACATGTTTTTTTGCCTACTGTAGTAGAAATGTCAAATTCCTAGCCACTGTCATGAGAAGCAGTTGACAAAAATAAGTTTTATGGTTTACAGTGTGGTTTACGTAGAGAACATTTCTCTTCACTCTCAGTTTCAACATGTTTTCTAAATTATCATGGTTTATTGCCGTTTAACTTAAATTAGTTTTTTTTAAGAATAAATAGAGAATATATTTAATCAAATAAAGAACAGCCACGTTGAAATTCTGCTGTTCCTGCCATTCAGTCGTTACCACAAAACACAAATAATTTCTGTGTATTATGAAGTGTGGGCTGAGAGCGTTCATGTGATTGGGGAGGTTCTGCGTGCACCCATGCTCCCACAACAAAACATAAGTTGTTTTAGTAATCTGACATCAAGAGCTGTGACAATGAAAACCACTTCTTACACATGTTCTAACAAGAATCCGATTAACATTCCGGTGGATATGGAAAATAACTTTTTTTTTAGTCAAACTGGCACTATTGCTGAATTTAGAATGATTTCCTTATGCTCTAGATAGCAAAATGTGAATCACGTCTGTGAACAAATACGAGAATAAAATGTCATTTTGGGGTAGTACAAAACAACCAAGGGAGAGCTTTGGGGATATAAAATTATGGAGTGATTGACAATACCAGGGTGATCATTCATCCCCAACTACGAGAGTACATTTTAATAAACCACTCATGCCTGAAGGCCTCTGACTACCTTAACAAAGAAAAACTAAATCCATGATTTATTATAGTTTGGGCAACACGCCTAATTAGATCCATGAATGGGAGCAAATGCAGCTTTACATCCCCTTTGTTCAGAACAAAAACAACCTGCAGGTCAACCAGAAAGCTGAAAAGTATCAAAGCTATGGAAACAAGTGTTTTAAAAACTGAAAATACAGAATTAGAAAACATCTCCTCATCCTAGTCTCTTTTATCTTGCAAGATAGAATCTTCACTTCCATTTCAAAATAAAGTACCACCGGTGGACTGCACCTTACAGTCTGACCTGCTGGGAAATTGGGCTCGTGTCCCTGATGCCATTACACCTTTTGTTCTTCCCTTTCGTTTTCCATATACCATTGACTAATTAATATGTTTAAACCTTGTTTCTCCTTCAGTTTTTCTGAAGTAAAATCTGGGTCCCTCAGACTTAGAACATGACCTCTTTTCTATGGCAGATACCTTTGGGCTTTTTCTGCTTTTTGCCCTCTCTCACTCTTTATTGAGATTCACCTTTCTCATCCCCGTAACAGCATCACCTCTCTGTTCATTGAACATCATCAGTTTTCTTTCTAAGTCAAATGTACATCTTGATCTTTATATTTCTGTCATCTATTCTCTTCACACCTATATTCAGCTGCAACATCTCCTCCCACCTGTCTATCCCCCTACTCATTTTTAGTTATTAGTAAAGCACATTTTTTCCTTCTTTTCTTGGTGCTATAACCACTTCTTTAGATACCAGCATCTTTGACAATTTTCCAAATTTGGAAGGTCATCTATGACCTTCCCAAAATGTTCCTTTGTGTTAAGACTTCTCTTAATTTAACATGACAGGGGCACTCTTAGTCAGCCATCATGAAACTAAGGAAACAGCAAGCTAATTTTTGTGTCTTTGCTTCTTTTGTACCTTTTTACAGTGAAGTAACAGAGGCTGAAACTCAGAAAGCTCTCAGGAATCACTGGTAAGGAGCTGAAACATAAGCGGTTTTTAAGAAATTTTAAGGAAATGTATCATTTTAAAATCAAGCTGTATTTTCTGTAAATGTGTTTTGTCGCAGTTTACACGGCCTCATTAACAATAGGGAAAATAAGAGAAATTTTGGAAGAAGACTTAAGAGACTACAATACAACCTAAGGCTTGGGGAGACTTTTCTAACCAAGAGAGGGAAGACAAGCTATAAAACAAGACATAGATGTATTAAATATGTAAACATTAAGGTAGGGTGACAGTTTTAATATCAGACAAAATCGAATCCAACGTGGAAAGCAAGGGACAAAGAAAGATTTTATACTGGTAAAGGGAGCAACAGGTCAAAGATGTAGTGAACTTGAGTAAATGTATCTCACAGTATTGCCTCAAAATTCATGAAGCAACAACTGACAGAACTATAGTGACTACATGTTTTTTAATAGTTTAATTCTCAGAGAGTGAGAGATCAAAAAATGAGAAGAAGTCTAGAAGATTTGCTTCGTATGATCACTAAACCCAAATGGATATAGAACACGTGCAGAACATTCAAAGAAAAATTAACCGTGTATGCAGCCACAAAGGAAGTCTCAATTTCCAAAGAATCAAAACCTTATAATTTGTTTCTCTGAGCAAAATGCAGTGAAATTAGAAATCAGTAGTAAAAGGCTAGCTAAAAAATAATTTTATCTAAAAGTTAAAAATATGTGTTATCGTTGTTTGGGGTTCTAATAGGACAAGGGATAACCCACTCTTACATCATAACCAGAAGACAGAAAATCCTACAAACTTCACTTTATGTGTAAGTGGGGAACATAATTAAACATCAGCTCAGAAGCCCACGCCAGAGGGTAAGAAAGGCAAGGGTTAAGCATAAGAGAGGAGCCTGTGACAAGATTTTAGTGGTAGCAGAACACAGATAATATATCAACTAAGTTTCTCCCAGGAGACGGTCCACCCTGAGTGAGGAAATGCTGAGGATGGGTCTGTGGCCTGGTGGATCAGAGTACTGGCTACTGGGGAAGTGAATGGAAGGGGCTTGGAAATGCAGAGGACCAGAGGTAGCAGCCTTGGAAAGACACCTCTTCTGGAAGAGAAGGAGGCACTTTGGAAGCGGGAAGTCTCCCTTGGAGGCATAGTAGTAAAATAAAGAAGGAACCAGCTGAAGCTGTGGGCCCCAGGGAAAGAAGATAGTATCATTAAATGGTGTCAATATTAATAGAAGGTCATTTATTTTAAAAACTGCACTTCACTGTAACAACAGAAGAGGACAGTCTTGAGCTAAGAAATCTTATAAGCCACCCAAACCCCTCCCCCACCCATATGATTATCTGCCCTGGCTGGTCCAGGGAAATCCAAAACAACTTTTAATTAAAAATAGAACCCTTGGGGCTTCCCTGGTGGCGCAGTGGTTGAAAGTCCACCTGCCGATGCGGGAGACACGGGTTCGTGCCCCGCTCCAGGAAGATCCCACATGCCGCGGAGCGGCTGGGCCCGTGAGCCATGGTCACTGAGCCTGTGCGTCCGGAGCCTGTGCTCTGCAATGGGAGAGGCCACAACAGTGAGAGGCCCACGTATCGCAAAAAAAAAAAAATAGAACCCTGCATCCATGTTCCATAAGAGAATAAAAATGAAAAAACTTTTCAGCAGGATGAAGCTCTACCCCGGTAATTGTAAATTTGATAGTTTGGATCACCCTTCTTGTTAAGAACAACTTGGAAAGCTCATTTTACTTAGGCTGTAAGAAATTACAGGAACAAGGGGACTTCCCTGGTGGCACGGTGGATAAGACTCTGCGCTGCCCATGCCAAGGGCCCCCCTTAAATCCCTGGTCAGAGAACTAGATCCCACATGCATGCCACTACTAAGAGTTCACGTGCCACAACTAAGGAGCCCACCTGCCGCAACTAAGACCCGGTGCAACCAAATAAATACATAAATAAACAAATAAATAGAATTACAGGAACAAGATCTGGGAAGGTGAGCCAGTCAGGAAGGCTGATTTTCTCCTAGATGCAGCTACAATCTAAAAGCATGGGTAAGAGGCTAAGAAGCTGAACAGAGCTTCCAACAGACTCACAGGGCTTTGAAGAATAAAAGTTGTAATTTAGGGTCCACTGCAGACTAGGAGCCCCAGTAAATCCCCCAGGCTCAAATTATTTCTACATTTTTAATGTATAGTGCTTGATACACTTATAAAATTAACTAGGCACGTAAGGAGACAAGACCACATGACTGAAGACTAAGACTAAGCAGACAAGTGAAACACCCATAAGTAATTCAGATAATGGAACCATCATCCAGGAACTTCATCTATGAACTAGGAATTCATTAGGTCAGTATCCAACAGCAAATCAGACATGATTGAAGAGAGGAAACTGTAAAAAAAAAAAAATCAAGAAGATATCAATTTGGATGCATGGGAAGAAAAATGGAAAATACTGAAGAAAAAAGAGGGGGCAGTTAATAGACTTGGGATTGTGTGGAAAGTTATATAGGCATACCTTGGAGATACTTGCAAGTTTGATTCCAGACCACCACAATAAAGTGAATATCGCAATAAAGTGAGGCACACAAATTTTTTTATTTCCCAGTGCATATAAAAGTTATGTTTACGGTATACTATAGTCTATTTAGTGTGCAATAGCATTATGTCTAAAAAAAAAAAATGTACATACCTTTTTAAAAAGACCTTATTACTAAAAAAATGCTAACTATCATTTGAGCTTTTGGTGAGCCATAATCTTTTTGCAATAGTAACATCAAAGACCACAGATTAGAGATCATAATAACAAATACAATAATAATGAAAAAGCTTGAAATATGAGAATTACCAAAATGTGACACAGACGTGAAATGAGAAGATGTTGTTGGGAAAATGGCACCAGTAGACTTGCTCAATATAGGGTTGCCACAAACCTTCAATTTGTTTAAAAAAAAAAAATCTGCAAAGCAAGTAAAAAAAAAAAGAAGTAGGCCTGTACACATAATTGAAGTCCCATAGAGGAAAAAGAGAATCAATGTTCCAACAAATAATAGCTAAGAATTTTCCAGGCTATACAGTTACAAGAATGAATTAATCCTGTATACTCAAGCTAGATAAACAAAGTTACTTGAAGCACGTCATAGAAAAACTGTTGAAAACCAAAGACAAAGACAAAATCTTAAAAGTCAGAGACAAAAGACAACACTAAGACTGAGAGCCGACTTCTTAACTGAAAGAGTGGAAGCCATTAGAAAATAGTATGAAATATTTCTTGGGCCCTACCTCATGTTCTCCTTCCCCATCTTTTATTCACAACCAAGGAAGTTAACTCCCCAGGGGAACTCTTGGCCAATAGGAGTCAGGAGCCAGTGGATAAATACTCCCCCTTTTCATCCTTCTGATGGAAAACCCTGAGGTGCATTCTATAGGGTTCCAGCAAGAATAAGTCCCATCACTCATAGAAGTGAACAACCCGATAATACAACTTTGCATTGGCTTTTCCTTCTATTTTACTCCTCCCAGACCCTCTCTCCTCTCACTGGGCTCATTTCCCAAATAAAGTACCTGCATGCAAGCCCCTGTTTCAGACCCTGCTTTGGGAGAACCCAGGCTAAGGATAGATACCAGAAATGGCCCTAGAAAGTGGAACATCAGGATGGGACTCTGAAACTGGGTCACTCGCTAATCAAATGGCAAAAAGGATGACATGATTTATGGTAAGTTGTGTTGTGATAAACCCTAGCATGTGATAGATTCTTAATGATGGTGTATTAAGATGGTGGGGAAAAGAGTGAAGCATGGTGATCAGCTATTGATATTTACTTTCTGAATTTATGTTATATTTCAATTTTTTTTAAGTTTAAGAAAAATGTTTCAGTAGATGAAAAACTCCAGAAGAAATAAAGAAAACCAGGCCTGATGCAAAAGAAAATATAATATTCCAACATGAATTAAATATAATTTAAAAAGCAATTGCAGGTAGGAAAAACAACAGATCAGGAATTTAAAAACAAACTAAACAAACTGGCACTTATAAAATGGGAACTGATGTTAGGAAAGAAATTGAAGAAAAAGAAAAAAATTAACCTTGAAATGACTAAATTATAATGTACCTAAGAGAAAATAAATATGACTGAAAATAGACTAAGGATGACAGTGGATAGAAATGAAAGGAGCCAAGAAAATGAAATTAAAGAAATAGGTAGAATCAGTGAGAAAATGATAGCTACAATATAGACAGGCAAACATAAGTAAGCTTTCCTGAAATAAAAGAAGACCTGAATCTGCATACTGAAAGGGTCCACCATGTATGAAAACTGTTTCAAAACAGTCAACTCTGAAACATGTCCTAACAAAACAAGGAGGCATTAAAGTTAAAGAAAGAATATCCTCTGGTCCTCCAGGCAAAAAAAAAAAGTCACTTATAAAGAAAACAAAATCTGGTTGGCATTAGATTTTGCAAGAGCAAATCACAAAAGCAAGAGTAGTGAAATACTCATCAAAAAACTCAAATGAAGTGTGAACCAAGGATTTTTTTAATCCAACTCTGCTATCCTTCAAATATCAAGGCTATAGAAAACCAACTTTTATTATGGTGAAATTCACACAAAATAAAATTATCTATTTTAAAGTGAACAATTCAATGGCATTTAACACATTCACAGTGTTGTGCAACCACCACCTCTATAGAGTTTCAAAACGCTTCCATCAACATATAAACCCTGCATACATTAAGCATTTATACCCTATTACCCTCTCCCCAGCCCTTGGCAACCCTTCATCTGCTTTCTGTTTCTATGAATTTACCTATTCTGGGTATTTCATGGAAATGGAATCATACAATATGTGACCTTTTGTGTCTGGCTTTCACTTAGCATAGTGTTGTTGAGGTTCATCCACATTGTAACATGTATCAGTACTTCATTCCTTTTTCGAGGCTGAATAATATTCCATTGTGTTAATAACCACTATTTGTTTGTCCATGTATCTATTGATGGACATTTGGGTTGTTTCAACCTTTTGGCTAAGTGAACATTGCTCCTATGAACATTTTGGTGCAAACATTTGTTTGAGTACCTGCTATCAACTCTTTGGGGTATAAATCTAGAAGTGCAACTGCTGGGTCGTGTGACAATTCTACTTAATTTCTGACAAACTGCTTTTCATAACAACTGAACCATCCTACATTCCCACTAGCAACGTTCAAGCATTCCAATTTCTCCACATCCTTGCAACACTTGCAAAGATTTAAAATATTAAATTCTTAATAGTCATTCTTGTGAGGTGTGAGGTGGTATCTCATTATGGTTTTGATTTGTAGTTCCCTAGTAACTAATGATGTTGTACATCTTTTCATGTGCTTGTTTATAGAAAAAACAATTTTAGACAAGAATTCAGGGAGTATTGTACTAATGAGTCCTTCCTGAGGAATCTGCTGGAAGACCACCTTTGTCCAACTAAGAGATGAATGAGGAAACTGTTTAAAAGACTGGTGGTAAGCACTGACTGTATTTAACTATAGATCTTAGACCAATCAAAGGTGGGGACAAGATGGAAGAATAGTATGTAGCAAATAATTATGTGCTCTGGCAAAGTAGATATAACACCATTTTTTTAAGAGGGGAAAAGGGAAAAAGAAATGGGAAAGTAGAATAATTCATTTTGGTTTCACATAGATTATAGGTGAGAGTCAAAGATATCACCTAAAGCAGACATATCAGATAGTTGAAGCCTAAATAAAGAAAACATGGGCATTATATAAAGATATTAGTGGAAAGATACTAAAACAAGAACCACAAATCATTCTAATCACCAACATTTTTTTAAACTAAAAAGAAAAAAAACAAAACCCAGAGAATGAAAAACACATAGTAAACATAGCATAAAACAATAGGACAGAGATAAGATCAAGTATTTAAGTTGTAACAATAAATGTAAATGGTCTTAACTAACTTACTAGAAAAGATTTTCAGATTGTCCTTCAAGGCAAAATTCAACTCTATACTGTAAGAGACACTCCTAAAACAAAGTGTAATAAAATTAAAAGGGTAGGTAAAATTATAACCAGGCAAATGCACATAAAGAAATCAGAGACTGTGAACTTGTTATCTTGACAAGATGAAATTCATGGAGGGAATAGGGCTTAATGAGACAAAGAAGGACACTTTATAAAACTAAAGGCCATAATTCACAGTGAAGATATAAAAGTTACTAATAGCTATGTATCAAAGAAAATAGCAGCAGCCTTCATACAGAATATAGAAGAGAAACACATGGAAATACATTTAGAAGAGACTTGTAAGACCCATTCTTAGTTCAAGACAAAGCAAATGGGCTAAATAAATAAATATATAGAAAATCTAAACAACATAATTCCAAGGTAGATCTTATGAATATATATTGAACTCTTCACCCTTATTAAAGAGAATATTTCTTCTTTTCAAATATACAAGAAACATTCATGAAAATTGACCATATGTGAGGCCACCAAGAAAACATCAGTAAGTTCTTTCAAATAAAAATAATGCAAACTAACAACATTATGTTATCACAATACAATTAGACTGAAAATCAATAAAATCAGAAGGCACAAGGTCTTCTCCATCTGGAAAATTTTAAATTATCAAACAATGCTTTAGTCAAAAGGGAAATATAAATGGAAAGTGAACAATTTCTCTTAAAAATAATAATTATAAAAAACACTATATACCAGACTTTGAGATACAATTAAAACAAAGGTAAAAAGAGAATGCAATTCTCTTTAAAATTTAATATTTAATCTATTTATTTAAAATAGATTAAATATTTATAAGAATCAAAATGAAAGTGTAACAATTAATGAATTAAATATCTATCTCAAGAATTAGAAAAGGAACAAAAAGGAAATCTAGAAAGTAGAGAGAAGGAAACAGCAAGGATAAAAGCAGAAATACTTGAGTTTAAAACCAAATAGTAGAAATAAATAAAAAGATCTTTCTTTGAAAAAAATCAACAAAATAGATCTAATTATTATAAAAGAGAGAAAGCACAAGTACAGATTAAAACATGGCAACTGGAGATCAACTACTGAATCAGTGGCTATTCTATTGATAAAATGTCAGGAATCTAAGGTGCACAATTCTATGCAAATACATTTGAAAACCTAGATGAAGTGGATGAATTTCTAGAAAATACAGCTTAACAAAATTAACCCTAGTAGAGATAGAAAGCTTAAAAGATCAATTTCCATGGAAGAAATACAGTTATTAAAGAGTTAATCCCAAAAAAGCACTAGGCCCAGAAGGTTTTACAGATGAATTCTCATAAGCCTTCAAAGACTAGATAATTTTAATGCTACTCAAACTGTTTTAGAGATATAAAAAGAATGAAAATTTCCATAACCTTTTAAAGAAGTGAATATATCACTGTTTTGCAAACCCAATAAACACTGCACACACATACTCAAAAGAAAACTAGAAACTAATCTCACTTATGAATATTGAAGCAAAAATCCCAAGTAAAATGTTACCAAATAGAATTGACCACCACATTTAACTATATATAAAATACACCATGATCAAGAGGTGTTTATTCCAGAAATGCAGTGTGGCTCAGAATATCTAGAAACAGACCCAAATACATACAAGAAGTTGGCACAGCAAAGGTGGCTTATTAAATTCATGGAGAGAAGTAGACTATTCTGTAATGATGTTGGAAGCAATGAAAGGGCATCTAGTAAAAAAAAGATTGGATCCCTACTCACACGTTAAAGCATAATAGATTCTATAAATATATACATGCAAAAAATGAAACCATAAATGAACTAGAAGTAAATAAATAATTATTTTTTACAATCTCCAGTGAGGATAGCCTCTATAAGTAGGACACAAAATCCAGGAGGTATGAAATGAAATAATAATAAATTTGCTATACAAAAATAAAATTTTCGGGCTTCCCTGGTGGCGCAGTGGTTGAGAGTCCGCCTGCCGATGCAGGAGACACGGGTTCGTGCCCCGGTCCGGGAAGATCCCACATGCCGCGGAGCGGCTGGGCCCGTGAGCCATGGCCACTGAGCCTGCGCATCCGGAGCCTGTGCTCCGCAACGGGAGAGGCCACAACAGTGAGAGGCCCGCGTACCGAAAAAAATAAAAAATAAAAAAAATAAATAAATAAAATTTTCTTCATAGCCAAAGAAAAAAAATCATAAAATCAAAAGACAAATGAGGGCCTCCCTGGTGGCGCAGTGGTTGAGAGTCCGCCTGCCGATGCAGGGGACACGGGTTCGTGCCCCGGTCCGGGAGGATCCCATATGCCGCGGAGCGGCTGGGCCCGTGAGCCATGGCCGCTGAGCCTGCGCGTCTGGAGCCTGTGCTCCGCAACGGGAGAGGCCACAACAGTGAGAGGCCCGCGTACCGCAAAAAAACAAAAACAAACAAACAAACAAAAAGACAAATGAAAAACTTGGAAAAATATTTGCTAAAAATGGAGCAAATAGCTAATTTTCTTAATATATAAAGAGCTCCTGAAAACAGTAAGAAAAAGAATAACAACGTGTAGAAAAATGGGTAAAAATGTTATGAACAATTTACAGAAAAGAAACTTCAACTGACTTAATGAAGTGAATATAACATTATTGAATGTAATGATATTGATGATGGTATTAAACATGGAAAAGATACTCAACATGCTCATAATTAAATGCAAATAAAAACCACAATGAGATATAATTTTTCAACTACCAGATTGACAAGATCAAAAATTTTATAGTGCTAACAGGGCTATAGGAAAGAGGCACACTCACACATTACTAGCAGGAGGGTAATTTCCCACAAACGCTGTGGTGATCAGTTTGGCAATTCTATCAAAATTTAACATACACGTCTTTTAATCCAGTAATTCCACTTTGAAGACATTATTCCAGAGATGTACTTGCAAATGTAAGAAATAATATTGGACAATGTTTTTTATTTCATTATTTGTTTAAAAAGGAAAAATTGGAAATGCCCTAAATATCCAGTTGGGAATTCATCCAGTAAATTATGGATCTTATGGTCATGAAACTGAATATCATGCCACTATTTAAAAGATGACTTATATGGAATGCTCTCCAAGATATATTTTTGTTTGATTTTTGGCTTAAAACAACAGAAACTTACTCAGAATTCTAGAGGCTAGAAGTCTGAAACCAAGGTGTTGGCAGGGCCACAGTCCCTCTGAAGTCTTCAGGGAAGAATCTGTTCCATGCCTGTCTCCTAGCTTCCGGTGGTTACTGGTAAGTCCTTGGCATTCCTTGGCTTGTAGACCCATTGCTCCAGTCTGCTCCTGTCTTAACAGGGCGTTCTCCTCTCTGTGTCTATGTGTTCAAAATATATTTTTAAGTGAAAATGTAAGGTAAAGAATAGTTTATGCAATACGTAAAAACACATATGTTGCTTCCATATCCTGGCTATTGTAAATAGAGCTGTAATGAACATTTTGGTACATGACTCTTTTTGAATTATGGTTTTCTCAGGGTATATGCCCAGTAGTGGGATTGCTGGGTCGTATGGTAGTTCTATTTTTAGTTTTTTAAGGAACCTCCGTACTGTTCTCCATAGTGGCTGCATGGATAACGAAGATGTGGCACATATATACAATGGAATATTACTCAGCCATAAAAAGAAATGAAATTGAGTTATTTGTAGTGAGGTGGATGGACCTAGAGTCTGTCATACAGAGTGAAGTAAGTCAGAAAGAGCAAAACAAATACCGTATGCTAACACATATATATGGAATCTAAAAAAAAAAAAATTGGTCATGAAGAAACTAGGGGCAAGATGGGAATAAAGACGCAGACCTACTAGAGAATGGACTTGAGGGTACGGGGAGGGGGAAGGGTAAGCTGGGACAAAGTGAGAGGGTGGCATGGACATATACACATATACACTACCAAATGTAAAAATAGATAGCTAGTGGGAAGCAGCCACATAGCAAAAGGAGATCAGCTAGGTGCTTTGTGACCACCTAGAGGGGTGGGTTAGGGAGGGTGGGAGAGAGTGAGAGGCAAGACGGAAGAGATATGGGGACATATGTATATGTATAACTGATTCACTTTGTTATAAAGCAGAAACTAACACACCATTGTAAAACAATTATACTCCAATAAAGAAGTTTAAAAAAACCACATATGTAAACGTGCTTGAATATAAATAAAATATCTTTGGAACTATAAGAAGTTGGTAAGTGGTAGCTTCTGGGAAACAGAATTGGCAGCTAGGGGAAGAGGTAGGAAAAAACCTTACTTTTTACTTTGCTTCCATTTGTGTATTACTTACAGCTATATTGAGATATATTTCACATACCATCAAATTCATCCATTTAAAGTATACAGTTAAGTGATTTAAAAAAAATTTTTTTTTTTTTTGTGGCTACGTCGAGTCTTAGTTGTGGCACGGGATCTTCATTGCAGCATGCGGGCTCTCCGTTGCAGCGTGTGGGCTTCTCTCTAGTTGTGGCGCATGGGTTCCAGAGTGCGTGGGCTCCGTAGTTTGGGACACGCGGGCTCTCTAGTTGAGGCACGCGGGCTCAGTAGCCCTGCGGCATGTGGGATCTTAGTTCCCCTACCAGGGATTGAACCCATGTCCCCTGCCTTGGAAGGCGGATTCTTAACCACTGGTCCACGAGGGAAGTCCCTAAGTGATTTTTAACATATTCCAGAGTTCTGCAATGATCACCAAAATCAACTTTTAGAACATTTTCAACACTCCAAAAAGAAAACACGTATATTGGGTTGGCCAAAAGGTTTGTTCAATTTTTTCTGAAAGATGGCTCTAGTAGCACTTAGTTGTCTTTAACTTCGTTGAAACAATTTTGTTAGATTGTATGTGACAGCTGTCATATCAGCATGCATTTTTAAAAAAGACATCAAAATTGGTGAATTTTTGTGTAGCCATTTTAATATTGAAGATGGAAGGGAAAAAAGCAACATTTTCGGCATATTATGCTTTATTATTTCAAGAAAGGTAAAAACGCAACCAAAACGCAAAACAAAGATTTGTGCACTGTATGGAGAAGGTGCTGTGACTGATCGAACTTGTCAAAAGTGGTTTGTGAAGTTTCGTGCTGGAGATTTCTCTCTGGACGATGTTCCTTGGTCGGGTAGACATGTTGAAGTTGATAGCAGTCAAATCGAGACATTAATTGAGAATGGTCAACGTTATACCACGCGGGAGATAGCTGACATACTCAAAATATCCAAATCAAGCATTGAAAATCATTTGCACCAGCTTGGTTACGTGAATCCCTTTGATGTTTGGGTTCAACGTAAGTTAAGCAAAAACAAAACCTTCTTAACCATATTTCTGCATGTGATTCTCTACTTAAACGTAATGGAAACGTTCCATTTTTAAAACAAATTGTGACGGGTGATGAAAAGTGGATACTGTACAACAATGTGGAACAGAAGAGATCGTGGGGCAAGCGAAATGAACCATCACCAACCGCACCAAAGGGCAGTCTTCATCCAAAGAAGGTGATGCTGTGTATATGGTGGGATTGGAAGGGAGTCCTCTATTATGAGCTCCTTCTGGAAAACCACACAATTAATTCCAACAAGAACTGCTGCCAATTAGACCATCTGAAAGCAGCACTCCACGAAAAGCATCCAGAATTAGTCAACAGAAAATGCATAATCTTCCATCAGGATAATGCAAGACCGCATGTTTCTTTGATGACCAGGCAAAAACTGTTACAGCTTGGCTGTCAAGTTCTGATTCATCCACCATATTCACCAGACATTGTACCTTCGGATTTCCATTTATTTCAGTCTTTACAGAATTCTCTTAATGGAAAAAATTTCAATTCCCTGGAAGACTGTAAACGGCACCTGGAACAGTTCTTTGCTCAAAAAGATAAAAAGTTTTGGGAAGATGGAATTATGAAGTTGCCTGGAAAATGGATAATAGAATAAAAGGGTGAATACGTTGTTCAATAAAATTCTTGGTGAAAATGAAAGATCTGTCTTTTATTTTTAAAAACTGCAGGCACTTTTTGGCCAACCCAATACATAGCAATCATTCTCCATTCCCAACTTCCCTACCCTCAGCCCCAGGTAACCACTAATCTACTTTCTGTCTCTATGGATTTGCTTATTCTGTATATTTCACATAAATGGAATCATAATATGTGGTTTTGTTACTGGCTTCTTTCATTAAATAACATTTTCAAGGTTCATTCACATTGTAGCATGCATTAGTATTTCATTCATTTTTATTGCTAAATAATATTCCATTGTATGACTATAGTACACTTTGTTTATTCACTCATCAGTTGATAGATATTTAGGATTTTTCCCCACTTCTGAGCAATTATAAATAATGCTGCTATGAACATTCGTGTACAAGTATTTCCGTGGAGGTATGTTTTCATTACTCTTGGGTATATACCTAGTTGTGGAATTTCTAGATTGTATGGTAACTATGTTTAACTTTTTGAGGGACTACCAGTTTTCCAAAGTGGCTACACCATTTTCCATTTATACATTTTGGATTTTTGAACCATGTGCTAGTATTATCTATCCAAAATAATTAATAAAATGTTATTAAATAACAAATTAGAGCTATACCCATTGACTTAGAGAGATTCTATTATGTATTATGTTTATTTTTTTAATATTTATTTATTTATTTATGCTGTGCCAGGTCTTAGTTGCAGCATGCGGGATATTCATTGGGCATGTGGGATCATTAGTTTCTGCATGCGCAATCTTTTTAGTTGTGGCATACAGAATCTTCAGTTGCGGCATGCATGTGGGATCTAGTTCCCTGACCAGGTGTAAAACCCAGGCTCCCTGCATTGGGAGCGTGGAATCTTAGCCACTGGACCACCACTATGTGTGTGTGTTTGTTTATTGGCCACGTTGCATGGCATGTGGGATCTTAGTTTCCCGACCAGGAATCGAACCCATACCTGCAGTAGAAGCGCGGATTCCTAACCACTGGACTGCCAGGGAATTCTCAAAGAATTTATTTATTTATTTATTTATTTATTTATTTATATTATGTATTATGAAGGATCTAAAACAAGATACCATAAAGTAAGAGAAATATATATAATACGATCATACTTTTTTAAATTGAAGAGC
The DNA here is from genome assembly GCF_964165515.1 of Mesoplodon bidens. Classification (NCBI taxonomy): domain Eukaryota; kingdom Metazoa; phylum Chordata; class Mammalia; order Artiodactyla; family Ziphiidae; genus Mesoplodon; species Mesoplodon bidens. The sequence continues at coordinate 31,775,397 of NC_138175.1, forward strand.
AAAAAATTTGTGTGTTCACCTATATGCAACTTGTATCAGTCATAAATGCTTTTGCATACAAGATAACAATAAACTAGACTAACAGTGGTTTAAACAAATAGTGGTTTATTTTTCTCCCATGATTGGTAGTCTAGATGTAGACAGCTTCTAGCATTGGTTTGGTAGCTTAGTATGGCCTTGAAAGACCCAGATCCTTTCTATATGTCTACTCTACCATCTTTAATATGTTGATTTATCATTGCAAGGCCACAAGATGCCAATAGCACCTACAGGCATCATATGCACATTCTACATAGAGAGAAGGGCAAAGAGCAAATGAGTCAGCAAAACCCACCTAACTTCCACTAACATTTCATTGGCCAAAATTGGGTCACATGGCTACCTCTAGCTCCGAGGTAAGCCAGGAAATATGAGGAAAGGATTATCATTATTGCGTTGGGCCAATCATGACCCATTGCCAGACTAGGCACATTGTATTGCAAATAAAATCAGGATTCTACTAGCAAAGAAGAATGGGAACATTGTCTGACACTATGTATACATAAATAAAAGATTATAGGAGAAGGGGAAAATGTATGGAAGGATGCACATCAGAGTGCTAACAATGATTTGGAAGGGTGGAGGGAGAAGACAAGGGCAGGAAGGTGGGTGGGAGTATAAGAGTGATGCGTTAATTAAAACCACAACTAGGAATCAGAAACTAAACCCAGAAACCAGGACACATTCTAGCATACATTGAGTAGAACAAGACCAACGTGAGAAACACTAAAGGAGGAGGTATAACTTACCTCTTGGTAACATTGGTTTAGAGTTATCAGTTTCTTAAGAATGAGGAATTGGAGACTTGGAGACAGATGTCAGGAACCAACTGAATGTCCTTTAGTTTTATATTGATAAGTATAGTGATCTACAGTAAATGGAACAGATTTCTCAATTTAAAGAAAAATCAGTAGGGACTGCAAAAGAGTATACTCTGGAGCTCCAAAATCATTCTACAGGAATACAAAAGGGGATAAAATCGGGCATTTATATAGAAATAAAAGCTTCACAAGGTGGGAACCACAAACAACAAAGTAAAACTTGACATGAACTGTTTTAATAGAGAGAATGTGTGATGGGTGTCATGTGGTTTTTCAATGGCTAGAGATCCTCCGAGATCTCTTGCTCTGCTTTCCCCCTCTGACCTTTCTGTTTTCTCCAAAAATTGATAGAGTCAGGCGCAGAGAATCTAAATCAGAACCACAGCAGATGGGGTGCAAAGACACTGGATGCCTCCGGGGCCCCATCTCACATCCGTGCCACCACATCTCAGATTCCAGCTGTGGCTTTGGTGGCCAGTTCTGTGACAGCTTCAGCTCACTTCACTGTAACAGCATTTTGCCTGAGGTGTGTACTGTGTTCTTTGCTGTGTGCTCTGTGACTTCTCTAAAGCTGTGAACACTTGTAGGAGTTTACTTAGCCTGTACACATGCTACAGCAATCCACTGTGTGATTGAAATGATACCTTTGGGATCAGGCAATCCAGAGAGTGCTCATAAGATCTACAAACAAATGGCCCAAACTCCCATGCCACCTGACTGGGTTACACCAATGCCATGTCCTTGACTCACACCTATGGTCTCATGGGTCAGGAAGGGCCTTTGCTACTACCAGATATCAGGGAGGAAAACATCTTGAGTTTGATTTATGGATCAGTAGGCCCAGTTTGTTGGTGTGAGCTCAAAATGGATTGCTGCCACACCCAGCCTCACTTAAGGATGCCCCAAAGGACAGGGATGGATGTGTGTGGGCTCAGATGATGGCCTCCCTTCACCACAGCTGGTCCTGGCTACTGCTCAGGCTGCCGGTAGCACAGACTAACACTGAGCCCTCTATATGGTACCATCTCTCAAGGAGACCAGCCAGCCACTGATAGCAACTTGCTTATGGTGGACTCTTTCCACTTTGGAGGGGGCAGGAATTTGTTCTTCCTGGAATTGCTATCTCCTCTGGATATGTGTTTGTCTTCTCTGTCCACAGTGCCTCCACCAGTACCACCATTGGAAGGATAACAGAATGTCTGATTTACCAAGATAACTAATGGGAACCTGCTGTAGAGCACAGGGAGCTCAGCTCAGTATTCTGTGATGACCTAGATGGGTGGGATGGGGATGGAGGTGGGGGATCGAGGGAGATCCAAGAGGGAGGGGATCTATGTACACATATAGCTGATTCACTTCATTGTACAGCGGAAACTAACGCAACATTGTAAAGCAATTACACTCCAATTTAAAAAAAAAACAAAACAGAATGTCTGATTTACCAGATGAGATCCCACATCGCATTGCCTCCGCTCAAGGGATTCCTTTCACAGAAGAGGAGGGGTGACTGCTTCTACCAAATATTGCAGTGCCCAGAGGCAGCCATCCTCCGAGAACGAAGGAATGCCCTATTGCAGGCCCAGCTGAAGTTCCTTCTTTGAGACAACTGAGCAAGTTGAGGTACTGTCCTCCGGGATACAAATTATGTACTGAATCTCTAGCTAGTGTGGGCCTCTGTCCTCAGTGGCTAAAATATGTGACTCCAGAAACCAAAAGGTAGAAGCAGGAGTGTCCCCTTCACCACCACTCCCCATAACCCGATTGCAGAATATGTGCTTCCCATGTCCGCAGTCTTAGATTCTGTGAGGTCCTGGTTCCTGAGAGGGGAACCATTTCACCCAACACAGTAAGAGTCCCTCTGAAGCCACAAGTGTGCCATTATTTTGGGCTCTTCTTAATAGGCAGGAAAAAAAAAAAGAAAGAAAGAAATTACTAAATGTGGTGGATTAATGATAGCCACAAACTCCCCCCATAAAGATAGGATCTATTTCCGCCCCCCCCCTTGTGTCTGGGCTGTGCCTGTGACTACTTTGACCAGGAGAATACCGTGAAGGTGCTGCTATGGAGGTTCCTGATGTCACCTTTAAGAAGTCCCCCATTTCCTTGGAGTTCTTCTTCACTTAACTGATCCATCTGAGCTCACTGGCTGATAAACACCCCGGCTGTGGTACCTCTTGGATCAGGAATGCCAATCTCTCTTCCCAAAGTTCTCCTTGACATGTGTTTCACTGGAGGCCAACTCCTTGGAATGTGACTGTCTTATCACTATCATCGTCATTTCTTGCCATGGCATAGCCACTCCTAGTACAAATCCTCACGTTTAACATGTCTGCAGAGTGTAGTAGTCATTAGCAGCTGTGGTTTCTGCTGCTGGGAGCAGTGAAGGAAGGCATCACTCTGTAGAACACTATTACTAGTTTCCAAGGGAATGGAAAAACACCTGTGTTGATAACTACCTGGCTTTCAGTTCAAGCAAAATGTCAGGGACAGCAGCTCAAAGAGTGGTTTCTGCCTGCTAATCCCAAGTCAGGACTCACATATGCAGCCTAATCTATTTCTACTGCAGACATCTCACTTGAAATAGCTACAGTATTTACAAAGTAATTGTAAATATATATGTTTTCATATTACATGTCCATGGGAATGATTTGCATGGGAGGATCCTCAAATGCCAAGTAAAACATTACCATGGAGCTCTAGTTGATATAAAATGATTGCTTTTATGGCAGTTGACATCCCACTTTGGGTTAGTCTTATTATTGTCATTGTTTTTGTTACTAAAACCAGTGACACAGCATCAAAGGCATGATCCATGAAAGAAATAACTGATAAGCTGGACTTCATTAAAATTTAAAACTTCTGCTCTGTGAAAGACACTGTCAAGAGAATGAAAAGATAAATCACAGACTGGGAGAAAATATTTGCAAAAGAGATATCTGCTAAAGGACTGTTATCCAAAATATACAAAGAACTCTTAAAACTCAACAATAAGGAAATAAACAACCCAATTTTAAAATGGGCCAGAGATCTGAACAGACACCTCACCAAAGAAGATAGACAGGTGAGAGGTAAGCATATAAAAAGATGCTCTACATCATATGTTACTATAAAACAACAAATTAAAATAACAGCAAGTTACCACTATACACTTATTAGAATGGCCAAAATCTGGAAAACTGACAGCACCTAATGCTGACAAGAATGTGACACAACAGCAACTCTCAAGCATTGCTGGTGGAATGTTTGGAAGACAGTTTGGCAGTTTCTTACAAAGCTAAACGTATTCTTACCATACAACCCAGCAATCAAGCTCCTTGATATTTACCCAAGTGAGTTGAAAACATACGTCCACACAAAAGCCCACATACGGATGTTTATAGGAGCTTTATTCATAAATGCCAAAACTTGGAACAACCAAGATGTCCTCAATGGATGAATGGATAAATAAACTGTGGTACATTCAGACAATGGAAAGTTATTCGGTACTAAAAAGAAATGAACCATGAAAGCCTTGAAAAGACACAAAGAAAACTTAAATGCATATTACTAAGTGAAAGAAGCCAATCTGAAAAGGCTACATCCTGTATGATTCCAACTATATGATATCCTATAAAAGGCAAAACTATGGAGACAGAGAAAAGATCTGTAGTTGCCAGGAGTTAGGCGGGGAGAGAGGGATGAATAGGTGGAGCACAGAGGATTTTAAGGGCAGTGAAACTACTCTGTATGATACTATAATTGTGGACACATGTCATTATACATTTGTCCAAATCCATAGAATGTACAACACCAAGAGTGAACCCTAATGTAAAGTATGGACTTAATGACGTGTCCATGTAAGTTCACCGAACGTAATAAATGTACCACTCAGGGGCTAAATGTTGATGGCAGGGGAGACTGTGCATGTGCAGGGGGGATGGGGGAAGACAATTTTGTACTCTCTGTACTTAGCACTCAATTTTGCTATGAACCCAAAACTGCTCTAAAAAATAAAGTCTATTTTTAAAACTACGGAATAGCCTACCATTTTTTCCTCACATTCTGCTTCTTTGAAGCCCTGGAGCTGTTTAGTTATTAAGAAGCTCTTTCATATAAGAGTCTTGGGTGACAGTAGAAGAGTATAGCTTCAAACTGTATGAAAACAGAGACAGCTGAGTCCACTGAACGAGGTTCACCACTTCTGCTCCTAACTGACCACATGTCCATAATTAGGCCAACTTCCTGGACATTTCACCTCCACCTGAATATGAGCATATTTGACTAAATGGTTCTAAAATCACCTACACCATGAAATTGTGATTCTTTTATTTTTATTTTCCATTTTTTATTTCCACAGTCAGAAGCTGGTAAGGTTTCAGGGCCATTGTCACACTGGACCCAATTAATCTAGAGAGAACTTAACTTTGGAAGTCAGGCAGTAACTTGTAGTGGATAAATAAGAGGAAAAATGTTGCAGGACCAGAGACATCAGCCAGCAAACCTGGCAGCACCCTGTCCTCCGCAGAGGAGAGACTCAGAGCTGACAGAAGATCCCTTGTGATTTACACAGAGAGGTTCTCAAGCACATATTCCTTCCCAATAAGGGAAGAATCGAATGATTCAGTATGGATATTCTGAAGGGACACAGCTAGAACACAAGACACACAGAGAAAATCTTTATGAAATGGAAGGAAAAAGAACTGTGAATGTTTGTCAGATTTTATATTCTTAAAAGGTAAAAAGAGGATTACACTGTGGTAATGGCAGAATAACAACTAAACTAACCTCTGGATAAATATATTTAAAAAACCAAATATTTGAATATGCTGGAGAAAGTCCCAAAGCAAGTGAAAACTAGAGAAATATCTCTCTCTCTTCTCTGTCTCACTCTCTGTCTGTCTGTCTGTCTGTCTGTCTCTCTCTCTCACACACACACACTCACACACACACTCACACACACAGAGAGCTCTTTGCCTGAGGGCAAACCTTAGTCAGCTACCATGCATCTGGCTAAACCTCAAACGCTTCGTCTCAGAGGCATGAATAATCAGAAGAGTTTAGGGTGACCACAGCAGTTAGAAAGTGGGAAGTTGGGGGAACATCATGAAAAGAAGAGATCCACAGAAGGGGAGCCCTAAATTTAGTGTATAAACTCTGCTCAGATCTCTGGCTGCCTCTGACCTACACACGCATGGGGCAGATTTCAAGCAGTCCAACTAAGGGTAAAAGAACCAAACTGAGATTTCAGTTGCTGTCCACCACAGAAGACATACAATTTGGAGTTTGAATTCACCCAAATTAACTGCTCATTAAGTAGACACACAAACAAAAAAGAAATCAAGAATCTTCAGAGGAATATAATGAATTCACAGTCTTTACAACATATCATTCATAATATTCAGGATATTATCCAAAATTACCAGACCTACAAAGACATAGGTAAATGTGATCCATATTCAAGAGAGAAGGTAACCAATGGAGACACTAACCCTAAAATGACCCAGAAGTTGGGATTCTCAGACAGGGTTTTAAAGCAGCCATTATAACTATGCTCAGTAATGTAAAGAAAATTGTGCTTGTGTAACAAAGGAACAAATAGGAAATCTAGGCAGAGAAATAGAAACAATTAAAAAGAACCAAGTGGAAATTCTAGAACCAAGAATTAAAATCCAAAATTAAAAATAGACAGCTGATTGTAGATAACAAAAGAGTTAGTGAGATTAAAAATGTATCAGTAGACACTACTCTATGAAGCACAGTGAAAAAATTTTCAAAAGTGAACAAAGCCCCAGTGATCTGTGGGAAAATATGATAAAAAATCTAGTATACATGTAATTGGAATCCTAAAAATAGAGGAGAGATGAAATGGAAAAAATATTTGAAGAAACCAAACCAGTATATATAAAAGTAAACCACACCTATCATTATCATAGTCAATCTGCTGAAAACTAAAAATACAGAGAGAATCTTGAGCAGCCAAAGATAAATGACATATTACATGTAGGGGAAGAATGCTACAAATGATCTCTGGCTTATCATTAGAAAAAAATGGAGGCCAGAAAAGAGGGAAATCACATCTTTAAAATGCTGAGAGAAAAAAATGCCCACTCATAATTCTACATCAACAAATATCCTTCAAGAATAAGGCAAAGTGAAAATATTTTCTATAAATAAAAGGTAAGAGAATTTGCCACCAGCAGACCTGCACTACAAAAAGAAGTTCTTCAGGCTGGAGGGAAGCAATACTGAATAGAAAGTAGCCATTAAACTTGCCATTAATAATGTAAAAGACTTCTGACTGAACATCACCATCATGGAGGTAATGAAATATTACATAATCGTTGGTGTTCTTCACCAAATATTTCTGCTTTTCCTCCTTTAGGCATATGGTAGAATTGCCAATTCCACTTATGGTAGTTGAGAGTGGTCATATAACTTGCTTTAGTCTACAACATGTGGCAGAAACTTTATCGAAGTGTACAGTTTGCTTCGTTTTCTGTTTTTCCAGCCCTAGCAGTCATGAAAACACAGAGATAGCATAGACTAGGTCTTGAGTCTTCCCACAATAATTCATTTTCCACCACCAACCAACTGTGAGATCCTGCCTGGACCCCTTCCCCTCAGTCTCATTTTCCCTACAGTAAATGGAGGTGGTGTAGGGAAGCGGTCCCCAACATTCTTGGCGCCAGGGACCAGTTTTGTGGAAGACAATTTTTCCACGGACGGTGGACAGGGGGGAATAGTTCAGGCGGTAACGCAAGCAATGGGGAGCGGCAGGTGAAGTTTTGCTCACTCGCCGCTCACCTCCTGCTGTGCAGCCCGGTTCCTAACAGGCCGAGGACCAGTACCGGGCCACGGCCCACGGGTTGGGGAGCCCTGGTATAGGGCAACCAAGATGGGGATTGTAACGTTGCACTAGTTAACCTCCAGGATCCCGTCTGGCTCCAGCGTTTTGTAATTGCAGGACTCTGAGAAGTAGGTACACATCCCTCTAGTCACAAATGCTGGAATTCTGTCTATTTCTTGGCTTGCTGGCTGAAGAGGTTTCAAAAAGCTGCAATATGTGATGGGACCCAACGCAAGCTTTAATAATTAAAAAGCGGGGCGGAGCTGGTGTTGACCAAGATGCAAAACAAAATACATCTATAAAAGAAATGGGCCCCATTCAAAGACATAAATCATGCTTCCTGCCCATATATTTCCTGCTGTACTTTTCCTGAAGCTTTGTTGTTCATTTTTCTCACCATCAGTAAGTAAAAATTGTTTGTTACATGTGTAACAACTTAGTGTTTTCCCTTCTGAACCATGGTGCTCTCTAGTTAAGGGGCACATATTCTTTGCACCTGTTCTGATTGTCATTGGTGTTATTAAAGAAAAAGCCTTTCCACTTGGGTTTATTCAGAGAGAGTTAACATCTGATTTTACATGGAACTATTTAAAAGAAAAAAAAAAGCAGCATGGCCTGAAGCGCTTCTAGCATAGGGTGTGGAAGTATTTGATGTCCTGGTGCTTGTTCATAAAAGAATGTTGTTTTGAAATGTGCAGTGAAGTCAGGGAACAGAGATCCAAAGAAAGTTCCCCTTGACATCAAATCAAATCAACCCCCTCCCCAAAATACTTCCCTCTCGGACCACAGGGCCCCTTGGCTCTGTGCCCACCATCTGTGCTCAGGGAGGCCCCAGCCTTGCTGCCTGGAGTGATGTGTGAATATGGGCTTGTCCTAGTCAGGGCACTGATAAAGGTCATTTGTGTACCAGGACCCACAGTACCGAGGCCGCTCCAGTGGCCTTGAAGACACCTCGCTGTCAAGGAAACCAAATATACACCAACCACACTTCCCTTGAATAAAGGAATCAAACTTGTTGCTAAGTTGTTTAATTTTTGTCACTTGACAGCACTAACGGGCAGTAGGAGAGACATTTATCAATGGTGAACCAGTCTCTGAAGGTACTCTGCAAGAATGTATCACCCGGGTAGCAGCCCTTCCCCACGAACCCATGGTTCGTGGATTACACAGGCTCCGGACGCGCAGGCTCAGCGGCCATGGCTCACGGGCCCAGCCGCTCCGCAGCATGTGGGATCTTCCCCGACCGGGGCACGAACCCGTGTCCCCTGCATCGGCAGGCGGACTCTCAACCACTGCGCCACCAGGGAAGCCCAAGGTAAGTCATATTTTAATGCAAGTTTTTAAGAACCATAGATTAATGCAAAAAAACCATGATGAATGAATTATCAACATTTTAAGTAAAGACGGGATCCATAACAATGCATTGCTGAGTCATATTGCAGCCTGAGGCAAAAGGAATACCCTGGCTCTGTCTTTATTTAAAAGTTTGATATTTCGTTCATCATAGACCTCTGTATTTTGATTGTTTAAATGTTGAATTAAAATATGATTTCTCTTTAGGGCGCGCCCTGAAATGTGCCCGAGGCAGTGCCTCACCTGCCTCACCCTGCCCCAGCCCTGACCCACACACTCTGCAGTGACAGGATCGGCCTCCCATCCACCCTCCCACACCTTCAAAAGTCACCTTTTCCAGGTGGTGGAGGAAGACAGGGTTCGTTAAGAATCTGTTCCCTGTCAGTGGTCACTGCAGCCCGACCCTCTGTTGTCATTCATCTCCTCATGTCTGTCCGTTCCGGCCTTGGGCCTCTCCTGCGTGTCAGGAGTTGCACCAGCATCTCCCAAGCACACTATTGTATGTGACCAACCTTTACTTACTTAAGGGTAGAGCAGATCAGAGAGTCAGCAGGTGATCACAGTCCATAATTACTGCACCAACAAGAAACAGCTGTAAGTTGGAAGTTGCTAGTCCTCAGTTTTCCTAGATCTCATCAGCCATTGCCTCCTGGCAACACAAGACATTACTGGGCGGGGTGGGGAGCTCTTCACTCCCATCTCTTTTTCTAGGACCCCAAACTCCTCGAGGTTTCAACAAGGTAAGTCCATAAATCCTTTCACTTGAGCACAACTGAACTCTTCTTTGTCTAAACCTCCTCATCTGGCTCGTGGCCCTGGTCACACCTTTCTCAGTCCCACAGGCCCATTAAAGGGGTCTCTCCAAATACCAGAAGCGTTTTACCTCTGTGTGGAACTCTCCCAAGGGGCCAAGGGACTGCAACAGTGGCAACTTTTGCGCCAACCTTTTTTCTCCTCCTGTATTAAATCAAATACAGGATTTAATGGCCTGTGCACAGGTCTGAGAGTCACCCGTAGTTAAGGGCTGTCTTTTTCATCGCGGTCCTCAGCCCCACGACCTGGGCCTCGCACAGGGCAAATGCTCGATGAAGCTGCCATATCCATCAGGCCAGGGGCGGGGGGGGGTGGGGGAAAGGGGAGGGGGAAATCACTCCCAAGCACGCAGCCGCCATGCTGCTCATTCTAAGACTCCTTTGGTTCCAGAGTCCCAAGAGGCCTTCAGGAAGGATCTAGTCCACCCCCTCCTCCCTGAGTACTGCTTGTGCCCCAGCTCCCTCTCTCTCCCCCACATTAAGGCTCCTCCCCAGAAGATGCTCAGCTCCTGATGCCACAGCACAGAGCCAAAGCCCCCGAGTCTGAGACAGGAGAAGAGCCTGGGTTCAAATCCCAGCTCCCCCTGCGCCCTGGCGGCACGACCCGTGCCCCTTTCATCGTCTCTCCGGGCTTCAGTTTCCACCTCTGCATAAATAGTACTACCTCCGGTCACCGTGGCTGGGGGGCTTAACCAAGCTATCCCACACTGCACGCTCAGGAGAGCACCTGGCACACGGTAAGCACGCATGCACGTCAGCCACTCCTGCGACCTCCTGGCCTGGGGGGGACTTTATTTTTCAGGGTGAAGGAGGCAGACAGAGCAGCAGGCCGTCTTAGCGTGCCTGAGACCCTGGGCTGGGGTGCTCTCCCGTTCACCCTTGGTTGCATGGGGTCTTTCCATTCCCAGCAGCACTAGAAGACTGGGAGGCCCCTGGAAAAAGATCCCTCTGCTCCAGAGGAGAAGAATCTTGAGGTTTTCAAGTGTAAACGACCTTTAAGGCTGGAGCAAGGGGAGTCAAGTGTGCACACACATCACTTGAAACAGATCCCTGGCTTCAGAAGCAAACCCCAAACTCCCTGGCCGCAGGCCGGGCCTGGAATGGAGTCTGTCTAATGATAGCAATGCAAAGAGGCAGAAAGCCTGCCTTCTTAAGTGTTCGCATAAAACTTGGGCTTTAGAGCATTTTTTTATTTCCAGAGAAGAAGTCTTTGTGGGTGTACTGGGTCAAGGATGCCTTTACAAAGCGTGCCCCACACCCCACATGGAAGAGCGCCTCAGGGAGGGCTAGGTTCCTGCAGAATACTTCACAGTAGGAGGGAAGAGGGAAACACCCCCTGTCTGTCCTCCAGGTCAGTGAGAATTCCTCAGCTTGCTTAAGCCCCAGAGACCAGCTTCAGCTGTTGGACCCACCCCATGTTCTACCCCCAGCCCTACCTTCCTGCCCCCTATCCTTTACTGGCTTGAAAGATGCTATCAGAGTCCAGAGCCTCCATGTGGGCCCCAAAGGAACAGCTGGGACTCAGCCAGCCAGCACCATCACCTCCCAGGCAGCAAACAGGACCCCAAGACGCAGACTGACATAAGCTTTTTACAAACCTCGCCGGAGCCAGCTGGCCTTCCCTACTTCAGAACCAAATGCCAGGAAACTCCGGCTGGCCCGCCAAGCCCCCAGGACTGCGGGATGAAGGACTTGCTGACATGTGCCTTTGTCCTTCACTGCTCCGCTCCCCCACCCTCCCCGCCTGCACCGTGCACCACAGCTCAGCAGAGCCAGCTGAGTCCACGCAGCTCTTAACGCAAGGCTGAGAAAGCCAGCCAGCAGATTGCTGGTTTCCCGCAATGCCCATTCTCCACACGTTGCTGGGAATACAGGATGGTCCTGGATCCAAGCAGCCATCCCAGACCCACTCCTGGTCAAAAAAGGAGACAGGTCAAGTCCTCCAACCAAAGGCCACCGCTCCTTTCTTGGTGAAAGCTGTGCTCCGCAGTCTCCCAGGATGCTCTCTGCTTTCCTCCCCTCTTCTTCTCCTCAAGGTGCACCATCACAATTTCTGTGACCCAACAGACCTGGACCACCTTAGGCCCCAGGCTTCCATCGGTATCACAGCCCGTCAGTGTCACGTGCAACAGCTGAGAGCGATTGAGAAGAAAGCAAGATCTTCATCAGGGTTCTTGGGAAAAAACAGCTGCAGAGATCCCAGGCTTACCCACCGCAGAACTGCTTGCTATCCATTCCTCCACCTTTCCCGTCCCTCCCCGCTTCTCCCACAGGCCCCAGGCACCAAAACAGCCTTAAGTCTCTTCTTTCTCCTCTCTCTCTCAAAACCTCTCTCCCTACCTCGCCAGATCTGCTTCCACCCCAAAAATCTTGCCTTTAAACTCTCCCTACTGCGGGCTGCTTCTGCAGCCCATTCTAATCCCCATATCAAAAGGCCCAAGAGCCTTGAGGGCAAGCACCGCACTTCCCAGCTCCCCACCCCATGACTCCCAGCTTCTATGGTTTTGCCTGTCTTTACTGCAGTCACCCCTTAACCTGTCATGTGCAAGCACGTCTCCTAATGATGCAGAAAGACCCAAACACCTCAATTCTGGAAGCTTACCAAAGGTCAAGCATTTACTTATCCATTAAAACTCTCTGTGTTAGAACAATTTACATTTGTATTTGCAAGGAAAACATAACTAGCCTGGCAGATAGCAATTTATGGCTTTTCTCCATTAACTCAAGCAGGCAAAAAGGAAGCCCCACCGGCCATGCAAAACAAGTCCCCCTGGTCTTTCTCTCTCTACCAAAGAAAACAAAGAAAAGAAACCCTGCATCACCGCCACTCCCCACCCCCGGCTAAGGCTCAATCTCACTTTAAGAGTTTTGGGAGGCCCGGCCTCGGTGAGGAGGGGGCACACTTCAGGACTGAAAGTTTCCATGGCTTGGATCGTCAAAGTCCAGCGTTCCTGTATGTTTTGACTTGAGCTGAGGTCAGTGCAGGACGAGGGAGGGAAATGGGCTTAAATGCTGACTTCCTGGAAGGTCTTTTCCATTTTGTAATGTCGGCCGTGGGTCAGACCGTCTCAGGGAATAAGCTGTAAGTGGAGGTGAGTCTTTCCATATGTCTCACATGAAAATTGAAAGCGATCAGCTAATGTAGTCCAGAATCCCTTCGAAACATTTGTATTGTTTCAAAAAAAGAAAAGGAAAAATGTAAGCCCAGCTGAACTTCACGGGGTTTCTAGTTAAAAGGTACAAAGCAGGAGAACAACTCACCCCCGAAATTAAGTCAAAGAGAGATCTCAGTGTGCAACAGGTGGGGCTGTGAGTCCACGTGGACATTTAATAAGCACAGTCTGATAAGGGTGATGGTATACTATAGCCAAGGAATTCTAAAATTGTTTGATGGGAGAAGAGAGGCTGGTGAACTCCAGAGAGATCATTTAAAATAATTTTCTCAGTACTTACTATGGGATTTGACATATACAGTGCAAGAAAGGTTGGGGAAGATAATGGACAGCCATTCCCTCCCAGGACTGGCACTACACAGTAGAGTAGCAGACAGTAGTCCCCTATTCCCTGCCCCTCAATACAGTCCCTCCCACAGATATATGAAATCCACTATTAGACATTCTTTCCTTTGGATTAAACATTGTTAACCATCATGGGTAGAGAACACATTTCTTCCAAATCCCCCAAAGACTATGAGTTACATTTTATTTCCATTCTATTGTGGTGCTTCTACAGGAGAGTGTGGAGGTATTTAGTTTCAGAATGACTCAGGTAATTTTTTAAAAATTTCTAATTACCAAAGTGATACATGCTATATTGAGTGAAATGCTGTAATGTCTTGGATTTGCTTTAAAATAAGACAGAAGGTGAGGGAGTAGGTGGGGATACAGATGAAACAAGACTGGCTGTGAGCTGATCACAGGTGAAGCTGAGTGATGCGTGAATGGGAGTATGTTAGCCCATACTCTCTACTCTTATATGTTTGAAATTTTCCATAACAGAAAGCATATTTTTAAGAAAGGAAAACAATAAGACTACAATAAAATAGTAATATGTTTTTGTTGCATAATATCCACAAATTATTAAAAATTATTAAAAAAAATTTAATCTGGAGGGACTTCCCTGGCAGTCCAGTGGTTAAGACTCTGAGCTCCCAATGCAGGGGGCACAGGTTCAATCCCTCACCAGGGAACTAAGATCCCACCTCCCAAACGATGTGTCACCCAAAATTAATTAAATTAATTAATTAAAAGTCTTATTGGGCTTCCCTGGTGGTGCAGTGGTTGAGAGTCCACCTGCCGATGCAGGGGACACAGGTTCGTGCCCCGGTCCAGGAAGATCCCACATGCCGTGGAGTGGCTGGGCCCGTGAGCCATGGCCGCTGAGCCTGCGCATCCGGAGCCTGTGCTCCGCAACAGGAGAGGCCACAACAGTGAGAGGCCCACGTACCACACACAAAAAAAAGTCTTATTAAAAAATTTAACCTGGAAAGTTAGTCATCTATAATACTACTCCCCATCCCCACCCAGAGATTACTGCTGTCAACAGCTAGTGTCTGTTCTACCACATTTTTTTTTCAATCCTAGAATTCTAAAGTCCAAAAGAACCTTAGAAGCTGTCTAAGGCCCAGTGTCTTCACCTGTGAGAGAGCCGAGAGTCAGAGAGGACAGGTGAGTGTGAGGCGGGCTCCAAACTGGAGTCCACATCCCCTGCCCCATGGTCAGTCTCCCCTGAACCTCGGCAGAGGTGGTTTCCCAAAGCCTACACTTGGTTACTTCCCTAGTTCACAGTCTTTCTAGATAGAGCAGCAAGAGACACGACAGTCAAGCCAAAAGGACGAGGACTTTCCATCCCAGACAGGAAGTCGATCCCACAGAGCTCCATGATGAAGGCAGGAAACCAGCTCCCACTTCCTCCATTTGGGGGCTGAAAATGCTGTTTACATTCTTCGCAGAGATCAAAGCGTGAACTCCTGTCCCTACCACAACCCCCGGGACATATATGCACAGCTCCAGTTGGCAGCTATAGCGACCATTAGCTTAAAACCTGTCAAAACAGAGTTTAATTGGGAAGGAAAAGCAAATCCCGACCCTGCCTCCAGGTACCCTGTTCTTGGGTGCGGGAAGAGCAAGAGAACTTAAGTAAAGTTGAAGGTAAACCTCAGGGCGTCCTCCCTCCTGGACGGCGAGATGAACTGGCCGGGGTGCTGTCAGTCTTGCTCCCGGGCCACTTCTTATGCCCACGCGATCAGACTTCCCGGCAGATCCCAGGGCTGTATCTGCCAAAAACACCGAGGAAGTTAATAAAGTCAGAATAGAGTCATCGAGCTCTACGATACAAAGGCCACCGCAGATACGTATCCACGGCTCCCTTCTTAAGGCCCAAAGGAGCCTGCAACTTTCTTCATTCACTTGTTATCCTTAACAAGCCATCCTCACAGGAAGTGCACATGTGACCTACAGGCTTTGTAGGATGGACAGAAGCACAAAGAACATTGCTCTCGAGATTGCATTTCAGTATTTCAATCAGAGTTGCCACAGACAGTAGCACTCACTGGTCGTAATAATCTATTGATTAGTTTCCTGTCGCTGCTGGAACAAACTACTCCAAACATAGTAGCTTAAAACAACCCAAATTTATTATCTCAGAGTTGTAGTTGCCACAGTTTCAGGTGGGCTTGATTGGTTCTTCGGCTCTGTGTCTCCCGAGGCCAAAGTCAAGGTGTCCGTTGGCCTGGGTTCTCATCTGGAGACTCTGGGAAGAATCCACGTCCAAGCTCATTCAGTTGTTGGCAGCATTCAGTTCCTTGGGGCTCTAGGGCTGAGGTCCCCACCTCCTTGCTGGCCGTCAGCTGGGGGCTGCTCTCAGCTCCTCAAGGCCATCTGCACTTCTTGTCACCCTGCCAGGTGGACTGAATCTGGCTCAACAAGCCTTCCTGGCAGGAGACACTGGTGGATGGAACACCACAAGCTGAGCAAGGCCCATTCCCTGCCTTCAAGCAGCTAAAACAGAGAGGGAAGCAGGTGAAGAGATGGAGGAGGAGGCACCCACAAACTCAGATGAAAAGAACATGCAATTTTCCTCTTTCAACAAGTCAATTTAATTTAAGGCACAAACCCCCATTCCCTTTCTTCCTGGTTGCTCTGAAGTTTTTTGTGGGGAGAAGGGGCTTATGGGAAAGGGGGCATATCTGGCCCAGGGCGTTACCTGCCTGTGATGGAATCATCTGAGAGAGTTCCACTCCCACACTGGTGTCCGTCCCTGTGGCTTCCTCCTGTAGCATTCTTTGTTCCTTCCCAAGAGCCTCTTTTGAGCTTGTACGAGTTTGGGTTCCTCCAGAATCAGACCACAAGATAGTTTATCTGGAGGTGATACCCAAAGCTGGTAGGGGAGTACGGGAGTGAGACAGGGAAGGGAAGGAAGCTGACACCGAGCATGTTATCACAGTACCTCGTGGGCAGATGGAGCTCAGTCTCGCCTGGGAACTCTGGGAAACAATGTAGAGTGATTCCACGTGAGGGGAAAGAGCTGGGGTATTGATCTACCAGCTCCATCAGTCATGAGGTCAGGGCTGCTGTGGTGTCAGTTTCCCGGCACAATGACCTGCCATGTGCATGGCGGTCAGGCAGAAGGCAAGGAGAAGGTACAGCCCAAGGGCCACAGGAGCTGGAGGACACCAACTGCTTCTGCTGCAAGGCCCGACTCTGTGTGTCCCCAAGTCTCTCCTGTGCCAGGCTGGGAGACTGGAAACTAACTCTGCAAGGCGGTCTAAGGCCTTTTCTGCCCAGATCCTTCCTATAGCTGGTTTGCCTCTAGACTCTTCAAGGTGCCCCAGCAAGCCAAGCTCAGGGGCCCTATGTTCTCAAATCCAACAAAGCTGTCTAGTTTCCCACCTACTGTGGGGCAAAGACACGGCCCCTTCTCAAGGCCCCAGCAGCTTCTACACTCCCATCTTCTTCACCTCTCCCTCTGCCCTCCCCCCACCTGGCCTGAGGACCTGTCATCTCACCTCAGGGATGGGAAGACGTCCTCTCTTACCAGCACATAGTGTCCTGAAGCTACTGTTTTTGCCATGGACCTCCCCATCCCCTACAGGGCGTAGGATGTCACCTTGGCAGCTTATCACCCTGGTATACAGCTCTCCTTCTCTTGCAATGATGAGTCTGGGAAGAGTGTACAAGGGACCAGAGTGTACACGCACCCCAGTAGCCAGAATCCAAGGCAAACATAATATGTGCCGTCATGAAGCGCTTTCACGGGAGAGAGAAGAATCCCACTGGAGGCAAGCAAAGGAGGCTGCGTGAAAGAGGCGAGAGCATGTGCTGTGCGCCTGGAGGGATGAGTGAGAGCCCAGCCAGTGGAGTGGGCTGTGAATCAAGGCAGATGCATGGGGGGCCCAGGTCAGCCTCGCCTCCCGTGGCCTGTGCTTACGGCACTGGGGCCGGGGAGGGAGATCAATACGCCTGGGAACGTCAGGCCAAGGTGGGACTTCCCAGAATGACAGCAGGGCAGGAGCCATGGAATATTTGGGAGGAAAGAAGTGACGTGAGAAGACGTGGCAGGCCAGTGGGACGACACAGTGCGGCGAATGTGAAATGGCCTTTGTCTCGAGACCCTGGCTTCCAGGATCTGTGTGTGTGGAGAGAGAGGGAGAGAGAAGGGGCAGAGAAGGCAGGAGAGAGAGAGGAGGAAGGCAGAGGGGGATGAAGAAGAGAGGAGGAGAAAGAAAGGGGGGAGGGGTGTTGTGAAGAGAGAAGACAGGAGTCAGAAGAGAAAGAAATCTGAGAGATTAACCAAGCTAGGGGGGCTTTTGAAGCCAGACGCTTTAGGGATCCTCCAGTTCATCAAATTTGGGCCTTTCGGTGGGAAAGGGGAGGTGGCGCCCGCCCAGCTCACGGAGGCCCCGTCTGTAGCTGTGAAACCTGCCGCTGAGCCCCACTCTGGCCAGGATGCCGGGTGAGGCCAGGTGTAAGCAGGTGAGGCTAGCTGAGACCCGGGCCCCTCGGGTGAGTGGCTCTTGTGAGAAGAAGGCAAGAGATTGTGAGGAGCAGGACTCGGTCTGCTGTTCTCAATGAACTCACCAGCCCCGGGATGCCCTGGAGCAGAGAAAGTGTCAGAGAGGGAGGTGCAAGTAGGTGATAATTGCTGGGAGAATGAAAGCTGAATCCACCCCAAAGCCAGCATCTTGGCTTCGACCAGCGCGGTCAGCTTCGGAGAAAAGAAGAAGGTCTGAGTTTACTGGTTGTTCACACTCAGAAACGAAAGCCGAAAGCCACCGAAAAACTTCCAAACGTCTGGCTCTCAAAGCACAAAACACCCACCCCGCGCGCTGGGATGCTCTTTAGTAAGGTTATGGCTCCATCTACAGCCTGCAGAAGGTTCCTTGCCTCGAGGTTTCTCTCTGAGCAACAGCCGGGCCTGCACTGCAATTAATGCTAATAAAGCCCTTTCCCCCGTCTGTGCATTTATTCCACGCAGACCTGGAACCACGCTAGAAGTTTTATTTCAGGCTGCGTCTACAACAGCAGCTGTTCAGATCATTCTAGAACACTTTCAGCCAAAATTGGTTTGGAGTTCTGTTTTAAGCCACTGTTTGTTATGAATTGAGTTAAATGGCTTTTTTTTTTCACTTTTCCCCCTATTTTGACAATGGAACTAATAAAAGCCCTCAAAAGAACAAGATGGCATTTTCTTTCATTCATTCAACAAACACTCAGCACCTTCCACGTGTCAGGTTCCATGGTAAGCACAAGGATAAGTCAGGTCTGAATACATCCCATAACTGACTCATCAGAGAGAACTTTGCTACTTCCTCTTGTTGGCTGCAATGTTTCCACATGGGTCAAGAAAGAGGAAAGGAGAAAGTCCAAGGTCCCCAGTGGATGCAGAGCTCGATACACAGAGAACATAAAATCCTTTGACTCATGACAAAATGCAAGCTGGAAGTCAGTTCCATAAGGGTCAGTAAGATTTTTGTCCTGTTCAATTTTTTTTCCCCTCTGAAGTATAATAAGCTTTTTCCCAATTTAAAACAATACAAAAATAATTATTAGCTTTGTGCAGAAAACTTGGAAAACAAGAAAAAAAGGAATACAGCATCGAAAGCATTCATAATCCAATCAACCAAAGATGACCACTGTTAACTGTTTAAAGTGGCCCTGCACGACTTTTGTCTTTATAAAACTGGTACTGTATTTTCACTAAACCATAGGAGATGAACATTCTTGCGTGCCCCTGCATGCTCCTCTACGTGATTTGGAATGGCTGCAGGGTGTTCTTTCATAGGAATGAGCCACAATTTACTTGATACAAGATTCCCAGTTTTCCACAATTGTAAGCTTTATACACATACTCCTTAAGATGAGCCCCTAGCCGTGGAACTTCTGGATCAAAGAGGGTGGACACCTTCGACGCCTCTGAGACCCATCCGGCAGCAACCTCCCAGAATTTCACATCACATCTGAACCAAAATCGAACTTGAGGGGCCCTGAGTGTTCACCATTCCAGAAAGAGCTTGCTATGATGCCGAGTGGTCCTCCTCGGGAGCTTGGCCGAGCATCACAGCTGGAGGAACAGAGTGGTTCAGAACAGTTTTTGATAAATTCCTTAACTCGTGGGTGATTTACACCGAGATGCCTCTGGAAGACAGGCAGTAAGACGTTGCAGACCTGGTGAGTATGGTTTTTGTTTGTTTGTTTGTTTTTGTTTTGTTTTTGCGGTACGCCTCTCACTGTTGTGGCCTCTCCCGTTGCGGAGCACAGGCTCCGGACGCGCAGGCTCAGCGGCCATGGCTCACGGGCCCAGCCGCTCCGCGGCATGTGGGATCCTCCCGGACCGGGTCACGAACCCGCGTCCCCTGCATCGGCAGGTGGACTCCCAACCACTGCGCCACCAGGGAAGCCCTAGACCTGGTATCTAGTCAATAGAACATTACCAAAGGCTCAGATTAGGATGATAGGATAATCTTATTCATCTTCATCACCCAAACCCCACCACTTGCCATGATTATTATCACCCCCGGTTTGTTTTACCTTCTGCCACACCCTGTACACAGTTTGCTCCCATGGCTGCTTTGCCTTGTCCTGCACATCTCATCAGGTTGAGCTGGGTTCTTCTGGAAGCCACAGTGTAAGAGGCAACTGCATTCATCAGGTCTTTGGAAAAATCCTGACACCCCTCAAACATGAGGTGTGATCTGCAGCGGCAGTGCACTGGCTTAGGGAGGACTTGCAGATTATGTTTTTTAGAATTGAAACACTTTCCTTATTATCCCTTTGTTGGTCTCCTACAGGGTGGAAACAATTTGAGGGATGGTGAAACAGCAGATCTTACAAGAGAGCAGTGCACAGCAAAAGTCATTTAGGGGTTAATGTTGGAAAGACAAGGAGCAGAAGTAACTAGCTTCAGGTGAAAAGGAGGAATTAAACTTCATTCCTTTGATCTCCAGGGCTGCCTAATTGACTCTCATCAGTTACCAATAAAAGGGAAGATGCAGCAGAGAACTCCAGAACGTTAGGCCCAAATGTAATCTGAGTGCAAGGCAAGGCAGAGACAAGGGTTGCCCGAGGTCATGGCAGGAGATGGGGTGGAGGGAGACCCGCCTTTCTGGCTGCTGGCCCAGTGGTCATTCCATCGCTGACCTAAAAGAGGGTGTTTTACTCTGGAAGTAAAAATGTGACCACCTTGGTTTTGGGGGAGCAAGAAGACACCCAAAACGGGAGGTGGAAGAGGGCAGCCAGGAGAAGGAGAAACCGGATCCCGTTCTTTTGTGTTGATTCATGCTTCTGCTGGTGAACAGGAGGAGATAAGTGGTTGACTTCAAACCCACCGTTCCTGCCCTGGAGATAACTGCGCACGCAGAGCAGGGCAGCACAGACGTGACCCACGGTCCTCTCTGTTTTTATTGAATGTCCTCATCACCTTGACATCCTTACAGTTTCTCTTTTGCACACTTACAGTGTCATGCAGAGAGTGAGGGTGAGACTCAGGTTCTGGTTCACACTGAAACGGTGTTCTCCTACCTGCCCTGCAGTGTTGGCCAGCATCTTCCATGTGTCCCTGTAGCGTGCAGTGGAGAAGGGGCTAGAGGGGCCCCTGGGGGACAGAGATGCTCACCTGTGTGATGCACCCCTCCACCCTCACGCTGGGGGCAGGACCCTGATGGATGGAGCTTCTTCCAGGCTTTCCGTTCATCTCTCTCTCTCTCTGTTTTCTGTCCTAGTGGTAAGACCATGGGGGAGGCTTGAGGCGGGGAAGATGTTCTCATTACAGATGAAAAAGCCAAGGCAGACACCGTAGATGTCCCACACTTAAATAGCTCACAGGAGGACCCTTGAGCATGCCAGACAAAACAGCAAAGGTCCTAATTACACAGATAGAACTAACTTACATGGTCACACACCTTCTACGGTCCATCTCTAAGCCAAATGACCTTTACTTTATGCTACAATGAAATAAAATATTTTGAAGCTGGCACTTCGATAGGTCCAAGGTTCTGAAGACAGCTGAGCACTCCCCGTACTTTTCTGGGCCATGATTTCCCCAGCTGGAAGTGAAAATGAATCATTTTGTCCTACTTCCTGTACTCCATCACCACCTGCTTCTCAGGGATGTCGTGACAAGAGATACTTGCAGCATTTTCCAAACTTGTCGATGCCAAGAATCACTTGGGAAACTTGTCAAAATACACACTCCCAGGCCAAACCCTGGACTTAGTGAATCGGCTTTTCTAGGATGGGCCTGGGCAACTGTAGTTTTAAAAAACTCCCAGCTGATCCTTGTGATTGGGTGATCCGGCCAGTTTGGGAAATGTTGAGGGAATCCCCAAGAAATCCTTTAATTTTTTAGAAGATGCCAAGCTTTATTATCATTACAGACTAGGATCACCAGAGTTTGCGAATAAAAATAAGGGATGTCCAGTTAAATTTGAACTTCAGATAAACAAGGAATGAATTTCTTTAGCAGAAGTATGTCCCAAGCAATAATTGGGATACACTTATGCTAAAAATTAATTTTTATCTGGCAACATGGTCAGGTGCTATGCACCTCATTTATTGTGTAATATGGAAAAGCTCAAGAAAAGTCTAATTTTTAGAAAGAGAAAGCATGTCAGTGGTAGAAGGCTGTCCTTTCTGCATCCCTCTCTCAGTGCCTCTCAGCTCATCAGTCTTTTTCCTTGGTCCCAGCTCGCCTGCCTGCCAGGAAGAGAAAGCCCCAGAAGATGGCTCTTCATCATTCTGACCCCCCGCCCCCCCAAAAATCTGTTACTGATGAAGACAAGAAACTGCTGATTTTAAAGTTAAAGTACGGAGGTTTTAAATCACAACTTTGCGTTCTTCTTGTTCATAGCTAATCAGACAAGGAGGCAGGTGTAAGCGTTAACGCCATTCACTTGCCAATGGATTGGTTGATTTCAAAACAATTTAAGTATTTCTAAGCCAAACACAATTTTTTTCCTCTGGCAAAATTTCCCAGGTGACCCAGCCCCATGGTATGATGCTGCCTATGTCAGATGACACCTGACACCGGGTCAGGGTTCTTTCCAACACAGATAGATATGTACTCACCCCGCAGTTGGAAAGGTTTACAACAGCGCCAATTTGGAAATCCTGTTGTCAATTATAAAACAGACCTCCCCCGAGGTGAGAGGGGGAGGGAAAGGCAGAGATGAGTATGAAAATCCAAAGGACTGTATGATCTGAGAATGAAATGTTTTCTAAATCAAATTAAGCTACACGGTGAAAATTGAGGAGAAAGTCCTTAAGGTGACTTTTAAATGAAAATGAAATGTCTGCTAGTAAGTTACAGAGGTGAATTGATACCAACTGGCAGCCCTGTATCTCATTAATTTCAAACATAGATTTTTATGTGAGGCTATTTGATTATAATTTGATTATCTGACCCTGTAATTAAAGCTTATTGCCAATTTGGAAGCTTACATGTAGAATGAACTGGTTTTCTTCAAAGCAATATACAATCCTTCGGACTCATTGACTTCTGGTTTTGCATTTAAATGGAAAAGTCAGTTCTAACGTGACAAACAGGTTGGGGTTTTGATCATTAATCCTGCTAAAGCAATATTCATAAATTCAATTCTGAATCAGTTGGAATACTTTTCTTTTATTAGTTTCTGTGTTATTAAATGAGATTGTTTCTGACTAATATATTTCTGGACTCAAACTGTAGCTCCGAGCTGTTATTCAAATCAAATAACATGCCCCTTACTTGTGCCTCACACTAATAAATGCCAGCTTGTGATACATTTGCAAGAGACTGTCAGCAATATTAAAGGAGGCAATAATGCCATGGAGGTCTCGAAGTGAGCTGATTTTTCTAAGGGCTGATATCCGTCATTTTTCTTAAAAAAAAAAAAAAGATACTCAAACCTTTTAGTCTTAAAGCCAAAAACCTGCGTTGATTCATAGAAAGATAATTCTCTAACACTTAAATAGCCAAGACATTGGAATTAGAAAATTCGTAACTTTGGAGTCCTGAGTAAGAGAAGTAGGGAGCTGATTTCAGAGCAGAATCAAAGTTATCTTTGGGGGGGAAAACGTGCCACTTAACTTGGGAAACAGATGGGCCTTTCTTTCCAATACTTAGGTGAGAAAGAGAGGCATTATTGCTTTTGAAATTAGAAAAACTATTCACAAATCCTTGCTGGGTTCTCAGAGCAAAAAGGTCTTGGAGACCCTTTTTGCTGGCCCCATTTTACAGATGAGGAAACTGAGGCCCAAAGAGACGTCAGCTGGTCATTTACACAGCAAGTTGGGGGCAAATCCCAAATGGAAACACTCCCTGTAATTTTTTCCAACACTTTCCCCGCCATCCAGCCAAAAAAAGGCTTATAAATATATATTTTTTATAGAATTTTATTTATTTATTTATTTTTGGCTGCATTGGGTGTTTGTTGCTGTGTGCAGGCTTTCTCTAGTTGCGGCAAGCAGGGGCTTCTCTTGTTGCGGAGCACAGGCTCTAAGCATGTGGGCTCAGTAGTTGTGGCTCATGGGCTCTAGAGCTCAGGCTCAGTAGTTGTAGTGCACAGGCTTAGTTGCTCTATGGCAGGTGGTATCTTCCCGGACCAGGGCTTGAACCCGTGTCCCCTGCATTGGCAGGCGAATTCTTAACCACTGCGACACCAGGAAAGTCCAGGCTCATAAATATTTGTGGATACTTCATAGGGGCTGGAATCAGAGACCCGGCCCCGCCACCCTGGCTCTTTTTTTTTTTTTTGCGGTATGCGGGCCTCTCACTGTTGTGGTCTCTCCCGTTGCGGAGCACAGGCTCCGGACGCGCAGGCTCAGCGGCCATGGCTCACGGGCCCAGCCGTTCCGCGGCATGTGGGATCCTCCCAGACCGGGGCACGAACCCGTGTCTCCTGCATCAGCAGGCGGACTCTCAACCACTGCGCCACCAGGGAAGCCCCACCCTGGCTCTTTGAGCTCTAACAGATCACCTGAACACCATGAGTCTCAGACCTCAGGTATAGCTTACATCTGCCCTTTCACCCTGTTTTGAGAAGTAAATGAGATTTGATAAGTAAACTACAAGGGTCAGGTGATTTTGAAACTCTTAAGGTTCAAATGCTTTATTGAAATGTGATAGGCATACAAAGAATGTGCATATTTAAAGCATACTACAATTGCTTTCCTAAGTAATCATAAGAACATTGAATTTTTCATTGTTTTGTACAATTTTCCCTCGTTCCTCTTTTTGGACCTCCAAACTGAACAGACTGTTGGCTGTTCTCTCTCTTCCTCTCTCCTGAGACTCCACACATTGGCTTTGTTACTACAGTTTGCACGTTTTCCATCCGTTGTTTCCCAGGTGGACTCAGGGTGGGTGTTGCTAGGTTTCCACCTTATCACACAGTCATCACGGCAGGAATTGTCTTTCCTGCCCCAAAAGGAAATTGTTCAAGCTAGTTCGTAGGATTCCAGAGTCTGAGTTTCGAGAAACCTAAGAATCTGCCCGCTACTTCCAGCGCCCCTCTTCCCACAGCTCGCCACGCACGTGTTTGAATCCGCATCCTCGCTCCAGCTGGGCTCTCGGACCCCAGGTTGGGCAATGCATCTTCCAAGGGGGAATTACCTTGCCAGCAGGTGCCAGGTGTGGAGGCGCTGACCACATAGGCGTGGCCCCCAGGGAGCACCCACTGCCCAAGCAGGCGCTGCTACTTATCACGAAGCAGGTGCTGCCTCTGAGCATTTACCTGGGGCCTGCCGCCCTCTGCCAGGGATCTGCGTCATCTCTCCCCCTCCCAGCAGGCTCTTAAGGCCAGTGTTGTTAGTTTCTGGTCAGTAACAAGGAAGCCGCGGCTGGGAGAGCTGCTTGTCGACGTCTTCCTCCATCCCTTCTGCCCTGCCGTTTTTGTCCTGATGGCCAAGGTGAAGACAGCTTCCAGGAAGGAAGCAGTAGGAACGCTGCAGGCGGTAAGTGTAACGTGGGAAAGGGCACAGGTTGAGGATTTGGGATGTCTTTCAGCGCGAGCTCCATTCTCCAGGGGGTCTGCCTTAGCTTTGCCCCCAAGGGCCTAGAATCCTCCCTTCCTGCTCAGCGTGCGTCTCAGGAGCCAGACCTGCCCCCAGGCCCCTAGGCTGTGACGGGGCAGCTCTAGAGAGAACAGAGGTGGCTGAGGTCCCGAGCTCCAGCCCCAGCTGGTCACCAATACCAGGGAGCAGGGGGCTCTTCCCAAACAGCAGCTCAAGTATTTATTTCTCTGCCATGTGGTCCTGACTTTGCCCCTAGCAAGTATGTATTTCCTACACTCAGTTGTGTGTCTATGTTACTACATGATTGTATACCCTGCTCTGTTTTATATAGAGAATTTAAAGTCTGTAGAAAGTCGCCATTTTACAGTGTACAATTTAGTAGTTTTTAGTATATTTACAAGATTGTGCAACCATCACCAATAGTTCCAGAGCATTTTCATCACCCCCAAAATACACTCTGCGTTTTGTTGTTTGTTTTTTTTTTTTGCGGTACGCGGGCCTCTCACCGCTGTGGCCTCTCCCGTTGCGGAGCACAGGCTCCGGACGCGCAGGCTCGGCGGCCATGGCTCACGGGCCCAGCCGCTCCGCGGCATGTGGGATCTTCCCAGACCAGGGCACGAACCTGTGTCCCCTGCATCGGCAGGCGGACTCTCAACCACTGTGCCACCACGGAAGCCCCACTCTGCCTTTTGAATGGAGGTCAGAGTCAAGGTAGACACATCGATGTGGGTCTGGATAATGATGATGATGGTGGTGGTGATACTAGTAGCCATTACTGAGCACTTACCTCTGCGCTGAGTGCTTTACCTATTATTTCATTCAATTTGCACCAAACCCCAAACAGGTGGCCCTTATTGTTATCCTGCTTTTGTGGATGAGGGAACCAAGGTGCAGAGAGATGGAGCTGGCAGCCCACCATGGCAGGGTCCGACTCCAGGGTGGTGCACGCCCTTCCCCTCCACTGCTTCTAATGGGTCTGTTCCCTGTGGAGTTCGGAAAGCTTTCCCTATGCCTGCCATGGTAGCTGACTTTTTTTTTTCAGTTCCTAATTCTTTAATTGTAGTAAAATAGACATACAACACTTATCCTTTTAACCATTTTAATGGATACAATTCAGCGGCATTCTGTACATTCACAGTTTTGTGCAGCCATCACCACTATCCATCTCAAGAACTTTTTCATCATCCCAAGCAAATTCTGCACCCATTCAAAAATAACTCCCCATTCCCTCCTTCCCCCAGCCTCTAGTAACCTATTCTACATTCAACCTCTACGAAATTGCTTCTAAGTATCTCAGATATGTGGAATCATACAATATCTGTCCTTTTATGTCTGGCTAATTTTACTTAGCGTAATGTCAAGGTTCATCCATGTGGTAGCATGTATCAGAATCTCATTCCTTTTTATGGCTGAATCTTTTCCATTGTATGTATATGCTATATTTTGTTTATCCATTCATTGCTGGTGGACAATTGGGTTGTTTCTACCTCTTGGCTATTATGAATAATGCTGCTATGAACATGTGTATACTTGCTTAACTGTTTTCAGTTATTGTGGATATATACCCAGGAGTGGAATTGCAAAGTTACATAGGAATCTAAGTTTAACTTTTTGAGGAGGCGCCATACTGTTTTCCACAGTGGCTGCACCATTTTCCATTCCCACCAACATTGCGCAGGAGTTCCAATTTCTCTGCCTCCTTGCCAACACTTTTGCACCTTTTGATCATAGCCATACGAATGGGTGTGAAGTGGTATCTCTGGTTTTGATTTGTGTTTCCCTAATGACTGATGAGTGTTGAGCATGTAGCTTCTCAGGTAACTGACTTATTTTTAAAGGTCACAAAATGGAAAAGAGGGGGTTTTGGGGGGGACGGGGCATTATCTGGGACAAAGGGAGCCAATCTTGTAATGAGCAAGGGCATGCATCTGTGTTGAGTCTACCTCTTTATTTGCCAATTTCCTGAGCCAGTGTTCTAGCCTCAGCTGCCTCTCAGAATCACCTGGGGAGATTTCAAAACTATGAAGGCCATTTGTACCCCCAGAGCTTCTGATGTGAGCAGTCCAAGTGGGGCCGGCATCGGTAGTTCCTGACACTCCCCTTGGTGATTCTCACAGGCAGCCAGGGCTGAGGACTGCAGTTCTAAGCAAACCTCATCAGCAGGCAACACCCATCACCCTTCCAGCTGGTTTACAAAGCTGTGCTCCTCTGAGACTTTTTTTTTTTTTTGCCATAGCTTTATTGTGATATCATTCACATACCACATCGATTTTAGAACATATTCATCACCTCAAAAGGAAACTCCATCACCCTTCAGTCCTGTCCTATCCTCCCAGCTCCTGACAACCATTAATCTGCTTTCTGTCTCTATGAATTTGTCTCTTCTGGACATTCCATATAAATGGAATCATACAATATGTGAGACCTTTTGTGTCTGACTTCTTTCATCTAACTCAATGCTTTCAAAGTTTGCCCATGGTGTACTGATAGAATGTTTTGGTGCTGTATTCCTTTTTACAGTTGAGTAATATTCTAGCATATGGATAGACCACATCTTGTTTGCCTGTTCATCAGTTGACGGTCATTTGGGTTGCTTCTATTTCTTGGCTATGGTGAATGGTGCTGCTATGAGCACCAGTGTACAAGTTATCATGTGGACCTTCAAGACTTTTAAGGCACCTCTTACCTGTGTTGTCCCATTGCAGGGGAAGCTCAGCTTTAATATTTCAAGAAAAATAAAAACCCTAAACCCCATGTCTTTTCACTTGAAAAAATTTCACTCCAATATGTTCACTGCTTTTAGGGGTTAGTTCTGTGCAGCTATTGTTTTGCAGCCTTAAACCCACGAAAATCACCTCAAAACCATACCTGAACTTGGCCAACTCCTCCTTTGGTGTGCTAATTTCCCCTCTTTAGAACTTCAGACAAAGCTCTTGATGGGACTCAAATACCACCCTGGTGATGGTGGCTGCCCTCATCTCATTCCCTCCTTCTCACACCCCATGAGGGCTTGACCTGTGCCAGCTGTCATAAGCCCTCTGAAGGAGCTAACAGGGGATGTCTGGTAAGGGCGCAGAGATGGATAAACCAGAACCCACCTGGTCTCCGGGAGCTCAGTCAAGGGAAGCAAGGAAACCAACTCTGAAATAATTATAATGCATGCCATTTTCAACACTTCCCAAAGTATGGAGGGCATACTGGTGTGCAGTGGTGTTAGATGGCACATAGACGTGGCGTTAGATAACACTGAATCACCAAAGGACAAAGTTATTCCCTTTTCAATTATCTTTTAAGCCTTTAGATAAAGCACAGAGGACGTCTCGGTTTGGTGCTCTCTTCAATCACTTTAAAAATTGAGCAGACATAAACCCCCCCTTTAAAAAAAAAAAAAGACTTAGACCCAAGTTTCCAGCTGCGATTGGCAACATCACTTTGCCATAATTGTATTCATTTTACAATTGGCTTCAAATTGACTAGTCTCACTGATTTTCTTCCACTTGCTATTGTGACATAAAGTTTACTTTTAAAATAAACGTACTCAAATTTTAAAAAGCAAGTTTATTTGACAGAAAAGATCAAGTAAACAGTAGAGCAGGTGGCTAGCCAATGTAGCAGGAATTGTGCAGGTGGTACCCAAATAGCCCTGGGAAGTCTCACGGATGTGCTAAAGGGATTCAGGAGCCCCCATTTCTGCCTGGGAATGCGGGAGAGAGCATCATACATAAAGCAGTGTGTCATTAAGTCACAGAATGGTGGCTGATAATTTATAGAGAAGGAGCCTTAGAGGTTAGGTCTCAGCCACAACTTCTGCAGGTGAGGGAAACTGAGGCTCTGAAGCACTGAAGGTCTGGGGTCCCACAGGTGTCAGCAGGGAACCAGCACTGGGCTCCACAGCTGTGTGTACCTGCTGCCACAGATCACGTCAGCCACGTGCCGTCTCATGCGTATCACAGCTATGTCACGTCATGGGAGGTTCTCTTATCCCAGCTGACCCAACAAAATAGTACATTTTGCTTCCAGTAATGTGACTAACAAGAACCATGAATTACATGGTTCTATCTCTACCACACTACAAACCTCCATGGATGAGGCTCACTTGTGAAGAATGATAGAACCTTCTCTTTCTCTCTAGAAATGAAGCCCCATAGCTCCAACTTTTATAATGGGCTGTTGTCCCGCTCATTCCAATACTTACAATTTTCCTTTCCGATACGTGGTAAGATTATATTTCCCTGACCCTGCTGAGTTTGGGGGTAATTTGTTATGCAGCATAGATAATAGATACACTTGGTATAATGCATCTGAAATGCACCCATCTTGTTGCATGTATTGGCCATTTGTTCCTTCTTATTGCTGAGTAAATGGCTGTGCCGCAGTTTATCTATCCATTTAGTAGTTGAGGAATATGTGAGTTTTTCCCTCTTTGGGGGCAATTATGAATAAAGACAAAGAAGAGTGAGCTTTGACTTCAAAATGTTCTTAACATAAAATGGATTTCTCACTGTGGTCCTCAGGCCCTGGGTGATCTGGCTGCCACTGACCACTCCCACCTCTTCTCAAGGTGCTCCCAGCCTGCTCACCTGATCTGTCAATAGGCCAGGTGCTCCCCTACACAAAGCCTTGCACTTTCTCTCCTCTTAGCTTTTACCTGACCCTCTGGTAGCTGGCTCTCGGATCCAGGGCCTCCCCTGACACCTCCACCTAAAGTCACCATCCAGGCATTTCCTTCATACCACCTCTTACAATCTATAATTACTTGTTTGTTTACTTTTTTCTCTTCTCTACTGGAATGTAAATTCTAGGAGGAGAAAGGCTTTGTCTTGCCAAGGTCTTAGCACATATTCTGGGACTTTCTAGGTATTTTCTGATGGACGATTGTATGAATGAGTAAATGAGATTGGGAGAGCCTTGTAGGCTTGGCTAATATAAGGCTTGAGAGCCAGGTTACTAAGTTGGCTCTGTGTGTCAGCCGTGGGACAACAGTGTTGAAAATGGTAACTTGGGAGTATTTTCTTCATTCAAAATAAAGTTTGGCTTGCAGTGGGCCATAAAGGAAGCAGGAATTAGTACACACATATCTTATAGATACTGCATATCCAATGGTGGTGGTTTCCAATTCTGTTAACAGAAGAACACAGGGAAATGGCAGTTAACATTTAAGAGCTATCTGACTGATTTTACCCCTTGGAATTTCTTAGAATTTAAAGACCTATTATTCCAAAAAATATATAGCCTTGTTTATTTTTCCCTCAGACCAGTATTCAAAATTAAACAGGGAATGATGTTATCATTGTGTGTATTCTTGAACAGAAGGGCATAAAATATATTGATGGGTGTGTATCTCACTTTTACTAGCAGTAACAGTATGTGTGTAAAGACCCAGAGAATGAGCATACAATACTCTGCTGTATCACACTGAGAGCTGTACATTTATTTTAAATGATGAGCCCTTAAGATAGACTCTTTTGGAATAACAACAAACAGCAGTGATGACGGTTTATTAACAGATTAATAGACAAACCAGAAAGCACTTAATCTGTCGCTAAGATTTCTGCCTGATTAGCATATCCATCAAAGAGCACACAAAAGGCGTTTTTGACTGTCTTAATACAGTGACGTGACATGGTCAGAGTAGCCCATTAACCATATTCCCTGGAACCCGTGATGGAGATGCTTTCAAGAATTATAGGAAGTTTGGCATTTCTCCCATATAAGTTCACACTCACTTATTTTACACAGCTTTATCAAGGGCCTGCCTTGTGCCCCAGATACTCTGCTAGGACCGGGGACCAGCCCTGAGTAAAGTGGGTATGTTCTCTGCCCTCCTAAAGCTTAGTCTACAGTAATGGCAAGGGCAGCCCCAGCCTAGTCCTGGTGGCAGGGACCTCCAAGGCTTTGCTTTGGTTTGGCTTTTTCATAATCTCACATGGATTTGCTCATCGAAGCCAAGCGTGGCTCGCTAGGCATCCGAAACCAGGAAGTATCACAGAGGCTTCTTAGAAGGACCAGTCTAGCACTGAGTAACTCTTGAGAAGTATGTAGCTCAGGGCCCGTCACTACCCACGGGCCAGTGGTTGACTAAATGATGGGAGGACCCAGTGGATGGGAGTCAAAGCAAAATAGCCTCTTAGGCAATTAGCATGTGACAGGAGAAGTGTCTTATTACTAATCAAGTGTCTTATTACTGATCAATTTGGCCTTTCCAAATGTGTTTTCTCCCTAGGAGGCTGGAGGCATTAGTCTTCCCTAGAGAGAGAGGGGAGGTCACAATTGTTTACAGAAGGAAGCAAGAGAAAGATTCATCCTCAGGGTCTGACATTCAAAAATAGTTTTGCATGGCCAGCCAGACTTGTCTTGGGAAGATTTTCTGGGTTGTTTTATCTTTTCAGTTAGCTTATCAAGAGACAAGCTTAGAAGTGGCAGTGTTTGGCGATCTCCCAGTGTGGAGAGGACATCCCTATGGGCCTTGGGATGTGCGACCTGTTGCCCTGGGGCAGGAGAACATGAGTCAGAAGTGTGGCTGCCAAACGTGTTCTTCAAGGACCCACAGCACGAATTCATTTTACATTTTTTTAATTGAACTATAGTTGATTTTCAATGTTGTGTTAGTTTCAGGTGTACAGCAAACTGATTCAGTTATACATATACATATATACACATAGATATGTATATACTTTTTCACATTCTTTTCCCTTATAGGTTATTACAAAATACTGAGTAGAGTTCCCTGTGCTATACTTGTTGTTTATCTATTTTATATATAGTGGTGTGTATATGTTAATCCCAAACCCCTAATTTATCCCACCCCCCAACTTTCCCCTTTGGTAACTGTAAGTTTGTTCTCTATGTCTGTGAGTCTGGTTCTGTTTCATAAAGAAGTTCATTTGTGTCATTTTTTTTAAGATTCTACATACAAGCAATATCATATGGTATTTGTCTTTCTCTGACTTCACTCAGTATGGTAATCTCTAGGTCCATCCCTGTTGCTGCAGATGGCATTATTTCATTCTTTTTTGTGGCTGAGTAGTATTCCATTGTATATATATATACCACATTTCTTTATCCATTCATCTGTCAACGGACATCTAGGTTGCTTCCATGTCCTGGCTATTGTAAATAGTGCTGCAATGAACATTGGTGTGCATGTATCTTTTCAAATTAGAGTTTTTTCCAGATATATGCCCAGTAGTGGGATTGCTGGATCATATGGTAGTTCTATTTTTAGTTTTTTAAGGAACCTCCATACCGTTCTCCATAGTGGCTGCACCAATTTACATTCCCACCAACAGTATAGGATGGTTCCTTTTTCTCCACACTCTCTTCAGCATTTATTATTTGTAGACCTTTTCTTAACATCTTTATTGGAATATAATTGCTTTACAATGGAATTTGTAGACTTTTTGATGATGGCCATTCTGACCAGTGTGAGGCGACACCTCATTGTAGTTTTGATTTGCATTTCTCTAATAATTACCGATGACGAGCATCTTTTCATTTTACATTTTAACCAGAACACCCATGCATGCACACATGTATGTATATAATCAAAACAAATTTCAAGGAACAATTCTTAGCCTTGTTACATGTGGTATTTTCTCACTTTTAAAATTCTGTTTTTGCTTTTGCCTTTTTGATTGATGCTGGTCATGACCCACTTACTTTGTTTCAAGGACACTGAGGTAGAGGCACTGGCCTTGGCAGGTGTGGGAGGAAGAAGGCAGGAAAGACAGAGCAGGGAGGAGAGCAGTCAGGTGTGTGTCCTTCTTCCCCTGTTCCATACTTTGGCCTGGAGAGGGACAGGAATGCGAGAAGCCAAAGGAAGAGGTATATCTGCCCCAGCTCCCCTTAGGACCCTAGAAATGCATCACCTGACTCTGCACCAGCCTGGCCGAGGCCACAGCAAGGGGAGATGGGTGGTATGTGGTCAGGCAGAGGACCACACTTTCCCAGAGCTGCCGTCCATTCCATTCCCTCCTGGTGTGGATGCACCAGGAGCTTCCCTCGACCAGGAGGGGCAAGGAGGCGCCACAGCAGAAGATGAGAGGCCTACTTAGGCCAGAAGGCGGGTTCTACCTGCCCAAGATCATGCTGTCAGGGATATTGAGCAGACCGAGGGAGACCAGATCTCCAGTTCCTACACTTGAAAACGCCAGCCAGGTGAGCAGAAGCCAGTGGTCAAGGGACACCTTCAGAGAGACACAGACACTCAAGACACCTGCCACAGCCCATGCCATTCACTCAAGTGCCACCTGGGAGAGGAGCCAGCTGGGAAGGTGGAAGACTAAGAAGTCAGAGGCCCAAATTCTTTTCTCAACACAGACAGAAAACTACCTAGAGAAGTTGTTAGAATCATCATGTTAGGTGGGACTTCATCTAGTCTTTCCCCCCCCTCTTGCTTTGCACCAAATGTGGCTTCACAAAGACTAGATATTTTCTACATGAAAGAAACTATGTTGAGGGCTTCCCTGGTGGCGCAGTGGTTGAGAGTCCGCCTGCCGATGCAGGGGACACGGGTTCGTGCCCCGGTCCGGGAGGATCCCACATGCCGTGGAGCGGCTGGGCCCGTGAGCCATGGCCGCTGAGCCTGCGCGTCCGGAGCCTGTGCTCCGCAACGGGAGAGGCCACAACAGTCAGAGGCCCGCGTACAGCAAAAAAAAAAAAAAAAAAAAAAAAAAATCTATGTTCAATGCCCATGTGAGCCAGTAAACATGGCAACAACCCAGCTACTTGTGGGAAGTGAAATCTCCCCCATATGTTGCCCTGAGTCAGCCAGCAGAGAGCCGCTAAAATGTTTACAAACTGGCTGGTGGAGGGGGAGCCCCGATTTAAAGAGTTGGCCAACTTCTACGGTGGAAAGACTCCACCAATTTCAAGCTGCCGGAGAGGTCATTTGATGGTGAGCCTGAGTCATCAGGTTCTCTGTCCTCCTGTCTAAGCTGCCCAGACCTGTGCACCTGCCCTTGTGACCAAGAGCCGGATAAACTTTCCAGCAACAAACACTCCCTTCTCTGGACACACGGGCTTAACCTCGCTCTATGGAGAGATGAAGCGCTACCCCATGTCAACAGCCCCTCCGTTTAGCAGATGTCCGTTTTCTTCTCTTCCAAGAAAACTTCAGAGTCCGTCCAGGCACCCACCCACCTACCCAGCCACCCAGCCAGGATGCTCTTGCTGGAACCAGCCGGGCTGACAGAATCAGAGCAAACCACCCCCTGGAGGGCGCTCCAGAGGTCATCGCAGCCAGCCCCCTGCCTCCAGGCAGGTCTCCCGTAAATCGTCCTCGACAGAGCCTGCCTCGTTTGGGGCCCTTTGCTCAGAGCGCCCTGAGCAGCCGAGTAAAGTTTTGTGCTGACTCTGTGGGGCCCCGTCAGTGGCAACGCGCATCGCCAGCTCATAAGGGAATCATTAGCGGAACGCAGCCGTGTGCGAGGGCCCGAAGGCCTGTGGCAATTAATCACCTCTCCTCCCCGGCAGCCCCAGCTGTCTCAGATGCAGCCATCCTCCAGGTAGCCCTTTAATTGTCCCCGGAGAAGGCAGGTGGGTGAGGGGCCACCTGAGCTAACGTTAGCCCAGCAATCTTCCCAAATAAAAAAAAAAAATTTTTTTTAGAGTATTCAAATATCTCTCACTTACTTTCCAGAGTCTGTTATTGGTATAAAGGTTGAAGCTCAGGCAGCTTAACTGTTATGTGGAATGACCTTTAGTTTTAATATTAATATATTATCGTAAAGTCTGCGAATCATGAATGCAATTTTGGTATTCATATAAAATGCCATACGCTGAACCCACTGCAACTTTTTTCCCCCTCCCGTCCTCCAGCAGGCTGCAAACTGGGTGAATTAATATGCGTCATCTTCTTCCCCCCTTTATTTACTTAGAGAGGGTGGCTGGGCAACTTTATCAAGAGTAACATTATCAAGAGCTTTTCTGCAAGCTTCTTTATCATATTCACATCCACGTCTGCTCGACACTTGTCAGTGTCAATCAAATCGCAATAATACGCAGATGATTTGCTCATTTGGTTTAATAAAATCTTTCTGCTTATTTGCGCTGTCTCCATTACACCACATAATTGCTGTGCCGCGGAGGTGAAAGGCAGCCAGTTGCCTGGGGGATAAGAGGAGACGATTGCTATATGAAGGATTTGTTTCTTTGCCTCTGTCTCTCCCCAGTCACTCATATTCCTAAAATTAATATTGTATTTGAATCCGGCTCTGCTATTCTTATGCAGCCTAACATTGTTATTACTTATTATTTGGATGTGAAGTCATTTATTTTTAGTTTTATGTCCAAGCTGTCAAGCTAAATTTCATTGTGAACTGCCACATACAATTTTTAACTGCCATTTAAAACGAGATTCCAACTCTAAATTATGGAGTGAGCTTGTTCAAAGGGCTGGCCTGACAGCAAGTGCATTAAGAAGCCCCGATTTCCTTGCAAATCAAAGGGGCTCCCGGTGATTATTTTGGTGGAAAGGAAAGCGCACAGCCTTAGTACTTCCCGATCACCTCGATGGTGGCTGGACACCCAGGTGGGTGTGCAGAGCACGGAGTCGCCTGGGCACCTGCCCTGGAGAGATGCGGTAGGGCCCCGGGTGGCTGGCCGAGGCAGGTTTGCAGGGAGGACGCCCCAGCTGAAGCCATGGAGTGACTCGATGTGGGGCTGGGGACTGCTGTGTAACCCCTGAAGAGGCAGGACTCTGCCAGGCTGTGGCAGAGGAGAAACCACCGTTAAAGTTGTGCATGCTTATGCTTTGGTACTTCCACAGAGGACACTGTTTTTCACGGAGCACAAACGTGCATTCGGCAGCTTTATCTGGCCGATGTAGCTAGAGCCTGGTCACGTGGGCAGCTGTCATCCTCAGGACCGTATTCCCCTCTGCATGTGCCCGTGTTCAGTATTACGGTTAGGTAGGAACAAACTGCCCACGAATAGCCTCACAAGGGTGAGCACTTCTTAAGCCCCTACAGTTGGTGCTTTACGTGACTCTGCTCATTAAATGTCCGTGAAGACAGCATCTGGGATAAGTATCATGTTTGTCCTGCTGATAAAAAGTGAAGATGCCGAGATGTATGGTGGCTGTGATGATGAAGGCTCTGGAAGCAGCAGGTCTAGCCCACAGGGGGGCAAAAGAAGGGGCTTTGCCAGGAGGGCCCGAGGGCAAGCAGTGCTGGGAGAAAGAGGCAGCTGCCATCAGCTGCTCTGGGACCACAGTCTTCCCACCAGGTCGCCACCAAGCACCTGGGCTTTCTTTGTCCTCCACGAAGGTCCAGCGTTCAGGGAAGCCAGGTGTAGACCAGCCCCCAGGGAGAGCAAGCCATCGCCCCAGTCAGTAGCACTTGAAGGTTCAAAGGCAAGGCTGGGACTCCAACAGGCTTTCTCTGCCCTTTGTTAAAACGTTTCAGTGCTTAGAAATAGACCCAAAAGATCCTGACCCTGCATCGGTCCCTGCTAAGCTGAGCCGTCCCAGCCGGACCATGCACAGCCCTAGCCACTCTGATGCCCATCCCAGGTTTCAAGTCACACTGCAAGGAGAGAAGAGGGAGCCTTTGAGTCCCTCCTCCCTCTCCTCTTGGTTGATCCCCCTAGTCTCTAATATTAAGAGTGTCTTAATTCTAAACACACACACTTTGTCTTGGGTGATGCCTCTCGTTTATGAAATACAGCACGTTTGCAGAGTACAGAGATGCTGCAGTCGACGGGGAAGGGCCGAGGGGGTGGCCCCGCAGGAGAGGGCACTGGTGACTTTCCTGTTCCTCCATCCTTCCCTCCTTTGGTGTGGCAAAGAGGCTGGTGTTCTTTTCACACATCACAGTGGGGGTCTTTAAGGGAACTTCTAGTCCAACCCCTGGCCCTGCCCCATGGTCCAGGCCCTCCTTCCTGCCTGAGCACGTCTCAGGCTGTGGTTTTTGTGGGTGAGTCGTGGTACCTCATATATTGTGAATCTTCCACAGATGTGCCACCAGCTTTATCTATTTTTAAATAAATTTATTGAACTGTAATTCGCATACCATACAGTCCTCCCATTAAAGAGTACGCTTTTTTTTGGGGGGGGGGCGCGGTACGCGGGCCTCTCACTGTTGTGGCCTCTCCCGTTGCAGAGCACAGGCTCCGGACGCACAGGCCCAGCGGCCATGGCTCACGGGCCCAACCGCTCCGCGGCATGTGGGATCTTCCCAGACCGGGGCACGAACCCATGTCCCCTGCATCGGCAGGTGGACTCTCAACCACTGCGCCACCAGGGAAGCCCTAAAGTGTACCCTTTAACGGATTTTAGAATATTCATAGTTGTGCAGCCATCACCATAGTCAATTTGAGAATTTTGTCATCATCTGAGAAAGAGTCTTCATACCTTTAAGCCTTCACCTCCATAGGTTCCCCCCTCCCTAAGCAACCACTAATCTACTTTATGTTTCTATAGATTTGCCTGTTCTGGCCATTTTAGATGTGTGGAATCATGTACCATGTGGTCCTTTGTGACTGGCTTCTTTCACTTGGCATAACGGTTTCAAGCTTCATCAAATCGTAGTGTGTATCAGTACTGCATTCCTTTCTAGGACCAGATAATGCTCCACTGTAGGAATAGACCACATTTTGTTTATCATTCATTCATTCAAGGGAACCTGGGTTGTTTCCATCTTTAGCTATTGGAGATAGTGCTGCCATGAACATCTGTGTACAAGTTTCTGTTGGAATACTCATTTTCAATTCTTTTGAATACATGTATCCCTAGGAGTAGAATCACTGGGTCATCGCCACCAACTTTTGATCAATATTTAAAATTAATCTTGTCCACAGTGATTCATATGTCAATTGTACCCTTCCCTCCTTTTTCAAACTCCTCCCCCACTCAACAACAAATTCCATCGGCACAAATACATGGAGTCACCTGTGTATGTTTTACTAAAGGTTGTGTACACAGACCAAGGAAGGGGCCGCCGTGAACACCCGCAGTGCTTGATGAACAGAAGTCTCCATTTGGCCTTCTTGTTCTCATTCTCTCTCCTCTCTTGGTCCCTCCAAGCCTTCCTCCATCCATCTTAGTTTTCTCCCCTCATTTTGCTCCTTTCATATGCATGTGAGCTCACAGTCCACTCCATCAAGCCTGCTGCCCACATGAACTTAATGTTCTCTGTAAGCAGAGAACAGGCCATTGAAGGATTGATGGCCTTACGACGACGAGGAGACTAAGCCTGAACTCAGTGAACAAGATTCTTCACGTACTGGGATCCACCCTCCCTAGAAAACAACGGGAGGGACAGTACGCTTCCCAGCACATTATAACTGCCAATAGACCCTATCCCTCTCCACCCTGTCTCCTGGGTTTGGCTTTCTACAGGGTCCAAGGTTTATGCAGAGGTCTCCAACCAGTGACCCCTAGGGTGGGTGGATCAAACCCTCAATGTTTGAGCGTTTTTAAACCTCTGCTTTTAAAATTAGGAGATCTCGTGTGTGTGTGTGTGTGTGTGTGTGTGCGCGCGCATATATACACAATGGAATATTACTCAGCCATAAAAAAGAATGAAATAATGCCATTTACAACAACATGGATGGACCTAGAGATTATCATACTAAGTGAAGTAAGCCAGACAGAGAAAGACAAATATGATATCACTTATATGTGGAATCTAAAATATGACAGAAGTGAACTTATTTACAGAACAGAACCGGACTCACAGACATAGAGAACAGACTTGAGATTACCAAAGGGAAAAGGGGCGGCGGGGGGGGTGTAAATTAGGAGTTTGGGATTAGCATATACACACCACTATATATAAAATAGATAACCAACAAGGACCTACTGTATAACACAGAGAACTATACTCAATATCTTGTAATAACCTATAAGGGAAAAGAATCTGAAAAAGAATATATGTGTATGACTGAATCACTTTGCTGTACACCTGAAACTAATACAACATTGTAAATCAACTATACTTCAATAGGGACTTCCCTAGTGGTTCAGTGGTTAAGACTCCGCACTCCCAATGCAAGGGGCCTGGGTTCAATCCCTGGTTGGAACTAGAGCCTGCATGCCGCAACTAAAAAAGATCCTGCATGCCACAACTAAGACCCAGTGCAGTCATTTAAATAAATAAATAAATATTTTTAAAAACTATACTTCAGTAAAAGAATTCTAAATGAAAGGAAAAAAATAAAGTTAGGAGATCTCCCATTTTAAAAAATATCTAGATTTCCAGTTTCTCTAAAAAAATCAGAAGTCCTGATGATGGTAAAGCCTGTCCTTGCCTGGCAGCAGTAGGTAGAGCTGGGCAGGGCTTGCCCCTTAGGCTGGGCCTCTGCCTCATCCCAGCCCGAGCCTGGCTCAAGTCCCTCACTTCTGTGTCCCATCCAGTCTCTGTGGATTTCTGGCCAATGCTCTACAGCAGGGATACCCAACCCCCAGGCCACGGACTGGAACCAGTCCGTGGCCTGTTAGGAACGGGACTGCAGAGAAGGAGGTGAGCAGTGGGCGAGCGAGCAAAGCTCCATCTGTATTTAGAGCCGCTCCCCATCGCTCACATAACCACCTGAGCTCACCCTCCTGTCAGATCAGCGGCGGCATTAGATTCTCATAGGAGCGGGAATCCTACTGTGAACTGCACATGCAAGGGATCTGGGTTGTGCGCTCCTTATGAGAATCTAATGCCTGATGACCTGAGATGGAGCCGAGATGGTCCCATCACCCCCAGATGGGACCATCTAATTGCAGGAAAACAAGTTCAGGGTTCCCACTGAATCTGCATTATGGCAAGTTGCATAATTATTTCATTATATATTACAATGTAATGATAATAGAAATTAAGTGCACGATAAATGTAATGCGCTTGTATCATTCCAAAACCATCCCCTCGCCGCTGGCCCGTGGAAAAATTGTCTTCCATGAAACCAGTCCCTGGTGCCAAAAAAGGTTGGGGACCGCTGCTCTACAGTATCCTTAATGCAGCACCAAAAATAGCAGGTATTAGGAATATACAGGACTCTGCCTGCTGAGTGTGGTCAGGGCAGTCGACGGTGATGTAGGTGATGTACAGGTGACCAGCGTGATAAGCAGGGATGCAGCTTAAGTCCATCACGGTTGATGCTGAGAATTGTCTTTAGACAGTGTAACACAAACTCAAGGAGGTTGACACTCACTGCCCAGACAGCCGATCAAGTGGATGATTCATCATTCAACACATATTTATTGAGCATCTACTATGTGTCAGGCACTGTTCTAAATTCTGGAGATGTAGCCATGAAGAAAACAGACAAATATCTCTGCCCTTGTGGAGTGGATATCCATGAGCAGGAAACAGATAATATACAAGACAGATCAGTAAAACACGTGGTTCAGTAGATGGTGAGAAGGGCAATGGCCAAGCAGGGGAAGGAGGGTGTTGGTGGACATGGGAGGAGAAGGGTTGCGATTGTAGATAAAGTGGCCAGGGTAGACCTCACTGAGGAGGTGACATTTGAGTAAAGCCCTGAAGGAAGCGAGGGGGTGAGCCATACAGTTATCTGGAAGAAGAATTTTCCAGGCAGAGGAAAGGGCCAGTGCAAAGGCCCTGTGCTTAGCAGATCTGAGGAAGAGCGAGCAGGCTGCCATGGCTGGAGTAGCACAGGCGAGGGGGGAGAATGCTAGGAGGCGAGGTCACAGTGATGGGGTGAGGACAGGTGATGGTCTAAGTCTTAAGGGACCTGCAAGGACTTTGGATTTTACTCTGAGATGGGAAAGCGTCAAGAGTTTGGGTCAGATTTTAACAGGATCACATTGGCTGTGTTTGCAGGGCAAACGGGGAGAGATCGATTAGGAGGCATTGCCAACAGCCCAGGCGAACAGTAAGAGTGGCGTCGGCCAGGATAGACCAGGTTAATGGGGCGAAGCGGTTGGATTCAGCATATAGTTGAAGCAGGGGCGACCCAGACGCGCTGACAGGTGAGAGGAGGGCTGACTGTAAGGTTCTGACCATTTACAACAGGAGAAGCCCGTGGAGGACTCGTGTGTCACAGTAGATGAGATGACCGCATCTGGGTAAAGACACAGCGTAGGCATTTGGTGGCAGGAGTCTGGAGTTCAGGCACAGAGATCCAGGCTGGAGACTCAGATTGGGAGCCACCAGCGTGTCAACTGGATGAGGTCACCAAGCGAGTGAGTGTAGAAGAAGAGAGGAGGTCCCAGGCCTGAGGCCAGGAACACATGGCAAAACCAGGAAAGAAGACAACATCAGGTCAGTTGCCAGTGGGGTTAGAAGTTGTTCCCCATCTGGATCACCTTTTACAGGGAGGAAAGTTGGGTAGAAAAGTTCTGCTGACTTATTAACATGACTGAAATACAGAATGTTCTCTCAACTGCTCTGGTGCCAAATCTATAGCTTAAATTATTTATTTGTTTGTTTGTTTGTTTTGCATAGGAAATATAGTTACATGGTTCAGATTCAAAAAGCAGAGTGGAAAGGCTCCCTCTTACCCTTGCCCCTCAGCCACTTGACTCCTTACCCAGAGCCCCCCAGGTCCCCAGTTTCTTTTTTTTTTAAATAAATTTATTTATTTTATTTATTCATTTTTTAATTTTTGGCTGCGTTGGGTCTTCTTCGCTGAGCTCGGGCTTCTCTCTAGTTGTGGAGAGCGGGGGCTACTCTTCGTTGCGGTGCGCGGGCTTCTCATTGCGGTGGCTTCTCTTGTGGAGCACAGGCTCTAGGCGTGTAGGCTTCAGTAGTTGTGGCGTGTGGGCTTCAGTAGTTGTGGCGTGCGGGCTTCAGTAGTTGCAGCGTGCAGGCTCTAGAGCGCAGGCTCAGTAGTTGTGGCGCACGGGCTTAGTTGCTCTGTGGCATGTGGGATCTTCCCAGACCAGGGCTCAAACCCGTGTCTCCTGCATTGGCAGGCGGATTCTTAACTACTGTTCCACTAGGGAAGCCCGGTCCCCAGTTTCTTGTACCTTCTTCCTGAGAGCTTCTTAGCATATACAAGCATCGGTGTGTCCGTGTGGACACCCACTTCTCCCTTTGCTCATTTTTACACAAATGGTATCATAGGCCTATGGTTCTTCATTTAGTGTACCTTGAAGATTGTTCCATATTAGTACATAAAGAACTTCGTGATTCTTTTTATTTCTGTGGTATTTCATTTTCTAGATGTACTGTCATTTGTCTAACCAGACCCCCAGTCAGGGACTTTTGCGTTGTTTCCAATCTTTTTCTGCAATTCATAACCTTGTACGCTTGGAATTTTGCACCCGTGTGAACATAATTCTTTTGGGTAAATTCCTGGATGTGGAATTGTTAGGTCAAAGGGCATATGCATTTGGATTTCTAATAGATATTGCCAAAGGTGGTACCAATTTAAGCTCCTACAAGCCGTATATATGAGAGTGTTTGACACATTTTCCAACAGTCTGTAAGCAAATTATTCGATCTTTTCCAGTCTCAGAGTTTTTAAAAATGGACTTTTAGTTTGCATTTCTCTTAGTACAGGTGAGATTGCCTGTGGCTCTCAACACAGCCCCCAGAAATGTCACTCAGCAGAAGAATTACATGAGCAAAGTCTGTATTTGGTGCCCTTTCCTTTGCTTGGCCTCTTCCAAGGGTCCAAGCTGCTCTGGGCCCCTTTGCCCAGGAGGAAATAAATTGAGAAACTTATTCCCTCAAGGGTTTTAGTGACTAGAAGTGGGATTGTCCCTGAAATGATTTACTTTCAGAACAGTAATCAAGGAGCCATACTTACCAAAAAAGTATGTCTGGTCCATAGTGGCATTGGAGGCTCTGTGCTATTCATTCATTCATTATTCAACTCAGCCACTACTGACCGAGAGCCTGGAATGAATGTATGAGACACTGGGTTGGACTCTGAGGACATGAGAAAGTTAGGCTCACCACACTTAAGGAAGCTTATGTCCTAGCAGGAGCCTGGACGAAAACTAGGCAAACAAATGAGGATTTTAGGGAGTAGTGAATCCTGCAAAAAAAGATAAAACAAGATGC
The DNA here is from genome assembly GCF_964165515.1 of Mesoplodon bidens. NCBI lineage: Eukaryota > Metazoa > Chordata > Mammalia > Artiodactyla > Ziphiidae > Mesoplodon > Mesoplodon bidens. The sequence continues at coordinate 31,818,696 of NC_138175.1, forward strand.
TGTAACAGTGAGTGAAGAGGATGAGGTCAGAGAAGGCCTCTGGGGAGGTGACATCTCTGCTGAGGCCTGAAGGAGAAGGATCTGGAGAAGGAGCTTTCCACGCAGAGGAGACAGGCTATCCAGGGAACGTCCGAGGAGTAGGTGTAAGGCTCATGGGCTGATGCAGAGCAGGTGAAAGGGAGAGAAATACCAACTGACGGTGGAGAGGTGAGCCCCCGAGGCCACAGTGAAGGACTGGATTGTCTCTGGTTGCAGTTTAAAGCGTAAGGAGGGTTTTTAGCAATGGTGCACTGGTAAATGTGCAACAGTCAGCTGGGCGTGTGGGCTGATTTGTAGTGTTGGCAGATTTCAATGGTGGAAATACTCCCATCATGACCAATTTCAAGCTACTAAAGCGAGGTCCATGGACCCGAGACTGGGAAGAGCTGTGTGTACAAAAGACCATCTGTTGGGTGAAAATGATAACTCTTTGCATCTCAGGATTCATTTTGTTGAAAGTACTAAAGGGCATTTTACAAAACAAAGCATTCCAAGCTGGAAAGAAGGCGCTCCAGCACACCACGGGTTTAAGCTGGGAAGTGAGATGCTTTGATTCATGTCAAGAAGATCATGCTGGCTGCCGTATGGACTTTTTGGAGTCCTTGAGATCGCACATGCCTACGCTACCTTTGCTACAGGGCCAAGCCTATCACTTCCTTGCATTTCCTTCTTACATCCCACCTTCCTTTTCTGCTAAGGTGCCTTAGGTCTTTTTGTTGTTGTTGTTGAGCTTAGAAAATTAGATATTTCCAACAGGTTCTAAGTATATACACTTCTGAAATTACAGATTTCAAAGACAATGACAGTTTTTCTTAATGCTGTATAAAACTAGTATATCCACTTGTATAAAACTAGTTATTGGGCCTCCCTGGTGGCGCAGTGGTTGAGAGTCCGCCTGCCGATGCAGGGGATACGGGTTCGTGCCCCGGTCTGGGAGGATCCCATATGCCGTGGAGCGGCTGGGCCTGTGAGCCATGGCCGCTGGGCCTGCGCATCCGGAGCCTGTGCTCCGCAGCGGGAGAGGCCACAACAGTGAGAGGCCCGCATACCGCAAAAAGAAAAAAAAAAAAAAAACTAGTTATTCATACATTCACTTCATTCTACTGACAAGAAAAGTATTGAATATTCCTTATGAAGATTGCAAGGGAATTTTTGACCTGTTTCAGCCATATCCAAAGAGCAGTACATAAGCAGATATTACTTGGCAATAAACACTGAGTTTAGATTCTTTTTTAATCAATTTTTTTAAATTGAAGTGTAGCTGATTTACAGTGTTGTGTTAATTTCTGCTGTACAGCAAAGTGATTCAGTTATATATATATATATTCTTTTATATATTCTGTTCCATTATGGTTTATTACAGGATATTGAATATAGTTCTCTGTGCTATACAGTAAGACCTTGTTGTTTATCCATTCTATATAGAAAAGCTAGCCTTGGGTCTTAATTTTATTTCAGCAGTGGATTTCATCTTTTTTTTTTTGGAGGCTGATTCATTCCAGGGCCAAAAGCTACTTCTCTTTAACTATTGTGTGGAGAAAGTCCAGAGCAGAAGAGAAAGCCCTTTCTGACTTTCCATGTTGATTTCCCTCCTGCCGTACACACAGATATTGGTTCAGTGTAGCCCGATGTGGGTTGCTACCCACACCCTTAACCCCATTCCTGGAGCCATCAGATGCTCCTCTAAACAGTAGCTGACTGCCTCTGTGCTTGGAATATCATGTGTGGGGATGGAGAGGCTCATTTCTCTTTCATTTCTATGTCTAATTTCAGGAGGGGGTGAAAGTGTAAACAATTTTATGATGTCTCGCCATCCTTAAAATTCTGAAGTTACTTTGGTCTTTGTTGGTCAGTATATAAATTAATTCTAACTTGAAGAAACATTTTTTTTAAAGAAGATGTTGGGGGTAGAAGTTTATTAATTAATTTATTTATTTTTGCTGTGTTGCATCTTGGTTTCTGTGTGAGGGTTTTCTCTAGTTGTGGCAAGTGGGGGCCACTCTTCATCGCGGTGCGCGGGCCTCTCACTATGGCAGCCTCTCTTGTTGCGTAGCACAGGCTCCAGAAGCGCAGGCTCACTAGTTGTGGCTCACGGGCCCAGTTGCTCCGCGGCATGTGGGATCCTCCCAGACTAGGGCTCAAACCTGTGTCCCCTGCATTAGCAGGCAGATTCTCAACCACTGTGCCACCAGGGAAGCCCAGAAACATCATTTTTAATGCCTTTCATTCTGGCCTGGCCTCATCCCACGGTCCAATTACCGAGGTAACTATCACCAGCAAGGAGACCATGGGGACCATAGATCAGAAATTGTTTATCAGACTTGCAGGCATCGATTTATTCAAGCTACCTGACACAGTTGGTCATATTTTATTCTCCCAAATCTTCTCTCTCAAATTGATTTTTCAGAAAGTTTTTAATACAGGTTTATTCATCTGGCTAATCCATTTATCTTCAGTTCCACCTGTAAAGTCAGGAAAATCTCTGGGGTGATCTGTGAAAGGAAAGAGACATTCTCTCTGTGCTTCGCTCGCCGCCTCCCACCTTCTCTGCCCCTTCTCTGCACTCACACTGCACATACATTGCACACACACGCCCGGGCACGCACACTCCACCAGGCCTACGCACCACCACATGTGCCGCTAATGAGCTGGGAGACACTCAACCTCACTTCCTAGGTCCCCATTTCTTCTGCAAAATCGGAGGATTGCACTATTTTATCTTTAAAGTCCTTTCTGACGAGATCTTTAACACCAACAAGCTGAGAGCTGGGAGGGGCGAGGGAATTGAAACCAGTCTCCTCGGTTCCCAGGGTGGGAAGCAGAGGCTCCTCCTGCAAGAGAGGGAACCCATGTCCCAGCTGATAGTGACAATCATGGCAGGAAAATGATGGGGAATGGACTTCTTGACCAGAGCTCCACCAGCCCCAACTTCCCTGCAGCCGAGGGTTATTTTTCTCTTTCTCAGGAGCAGAAAGACCTTTCTCTGGGGACACTCAGGCAAGTGGCCACGTTGTCAGATGTCCTGTCGTTGCCAGAGCAAGGGGCTGGGTGGAGAGACACGAATAAGAAGCAGCGTGTCTTGGAAAATAATACAAATGACGTGTGAGGATGTCGGCAGCTGTGGGTGCTCTCAGGAAGGGCTGACCATGGAAGAATCTGAAGCATGGCTCCAACTCTGCCAGGCTCCTGCAAGGGTGGGTGTGCCAGAAAACACCTCTGAGCCTGGAGTCCCCAACCTTCAGTCGGTCAAGCTGCAAAGTTACAAACTTGTGGGTACAGCCCAGCCAAAGCAGCAGCTGGGCCTGAATTATGTAGAAATCTTGTGTGACGCTCCACCTAGGGTCCTCTGGAGCCAGGATGTATGTGGTCTGTTCTGATCCTGTTTCAGATGGGGCTGCTCCTTTGACGCATGGCCCTGACCCTTCCTCTACTGTTGGATGGGCTTCTTGTGTGTGTAGTTAGCAAAAGGGAGGGGACAAGCAGAAATATTTGCTGTCACTGGAAAATCTTCAGTGTCTAACTAATAAGGACCTGTTGTATAGCACAGGGAACTCTACTCAATACTCTGTAATGGGCTTTATGGGAAAAGAATCTAAAAAAGAGTGGGTATATGTACGACTGATTCACTTTGCTGTACACCTGAAATTAACACAACATTGTAAATCAACTCTATTCCAATAAAAATTAAAAGGAAAAAAAAAATCCTCAGTGTCCCCGAGACTGTCAAACCAAACCAAGGGGTTTATTGCGACCACTGTTTTGTGCTGAGATCCATGTCTTTCATGTCCCCTTTTCACAACATGCAGTCAGCTGTCTCCTGTGTTAGCAGAGATAAGGGTAGTGATCTACCCAACCGGAGGAAGGCTCTGGCAGGTGGAGGCCTCCCTGAGGCATCACTAAATTTCGCCCAGACACCACTGTGCTCCCATTCACTCCTCTCAAGCACTGACTCTGAGAAAACCGTTCATCGAGGTTCTCCCTCAGATCTGGAAGAGGTGACAGAACTGAAGGAAAGTGTAGATAGATGCACAGAAGGCCACAGCTGGACAGACCCTCTTTTTCTTTTTCTTTTCATCTTTATTGGAGTACAAAGGCTTTACAATGGTGTGTTAGTTTCTGCTTTATAACAAAGTGTATCAGTTATACATACACATATGTTCCCATATCTCTTCTCTCTTGTGTCTCCCTCCCTCCCACCCTCCCTATCCCACCCCTCCAGGCAGTCACAAAGCACCCAGCTGATCTCCCTGTGCTATGCGGCTGCTTCCCACCAGCTATCTACCTTACGTTTGGTAGTGTATATATGTCCATGCCTCTCTCTCACTTCGTCCCAGCTTACCCTTCCCCCTCCCCGTGTCCTCAAGTCCATTCTCTAGTAGGTCTGTGTCTTTATTCCTGTCTTACCCCTAGGTTCTTCATGACATTTTTCTTCTTAGATTCCATATATATGTGTTAGCATACAGTATTTGTCTTTCTCTTTCTGACTTACTTCACTCTGTATGACACACTCTAGGTCCATCCACCACACTACAAATAACTCAGTTGCGTTTCTTTTTATGGCTGAGTAATATTCCATTGTATATATGTGCCACATCTTCTTTATCCATTCATCCGATAATGGACACTTAGGTTGCTTCCATCTCAGGGCTATTGTGAATAGAGCTGCAATGAACATTTTGGTACATGACTCTTTTTGAATTATGGTTTTCTCAGGGTATATGCCCAGTAGTGGGATTGCTGGGTCATATGGTAGTTCTATTTGTAGTTTTTTAAGGAACCTCCATACTGTTCTCCATAGTGGCTGTACCAATTCACATTCCCACCAGCAGTGCAAGAGTGTTCCCTTTTCTCCACACCCTCTCGAGCATTTATTGTTTCTAGATTTTTTGATGATGGCCATTCTGACTGGTGTGAGATGATATCTCATTATAGTTTTGATTTGCATTTCTCTAATGATTAATGATGTTGAGCATTCTTTCATGTGTTTGTTGGCAATCTGTATATCTTCTTTGGAAAAATGTCTATTTAGGTCTTCTGCCCATTATTGGATTGGGTTGTTTGTTTTTTTGTTACTGAGCTGCATGAGCTGCTTGTAAATTTTGGAGATTAGTCCTTTGTCAGTTGCTTCATTTGCAAATATTTTCTCCCATTATGAGGGTTGTCTTTTCATCTTGTTTATGGTTTCCTTTGCTGTGCAAAAGCTTTGAAGTTTCATTAGGTCCCAATAGTTTATTTTTGTTTTTATTTCCATTTCACTAGGAGGTGGGTCCAAAAGGATCTTGCTGTGATTTATGTCATAGAGTGTTCTACCTATGTTTTCCTCTAAGAGTTTGATAGTTTCTGGCCTTACATTTAGGTCTTTAATCCATTTTGAGCGTATTTTTGTGTATGGTATTAGGGAGTGTTCTAATCTCATACTTTTACACGTAGCTATCCAGTTTTCCCAGCACCACTTATTGAAGAGGCTGTCCTTTCTCCACTGTACATTCCTGCCTCCTTTATCAAAGATAAGGTGACCATATGTGTGTGGGTTTATATCTGGGCTTTCTATCCTGTTCCATTGATGTATCTCTGTTTTTGTGCCAGTACCATACTGTCTTGATTACTGTAGCTTTGTAGTATAGTCTGAAGTCAGGGAGCCTGATTCCTCCAGCTCCGTTTTTCGTTCTCAAGATTGCTTTGACTATTCGGGGTCTTTTGTGTTTCCATACAAATTATGAAATTTTTTGTTCTAGTTCTGTGAAAAATGCCATTGGTAGTTTGATAGGGATTGCACTGAATCTGTAGATTGCTTTGGGTGGTAGAGTCATTTTCACAATGTTGATTCTTCCAATCCAAGAACATGGTATATCTCTCCATCTATTTGTATCATCTTTAATTTCTTTCATCAGTGTCTTATAATTTTCTGCATACAGGTCTTTTGTCTCCTTAGGTCGGTTTATTCCTAGATATTTTATTGTTTTTGTTGCAATGGTAAATGGGAGTGTTTCCTTGATTTCACTTTCAGATTTTTCATCATTAGTGTATAGGAATGCCAGAGATTTCTGTGCATTAATTTTGTATCCTGCTACTTTACCAAATTCATTGATTAGCTCTACTAGTTTTCTGCTAGCATCTTTAGGATTCTCTATGTATAGTATCTTGTCATCTGCAAACAATGACAGCTTTACTTCTTCTTTTCCAATTTGGATTCCTTTAATTTCCTTTTCTTCTCTGATTGCTGTGGCTAAAACTTCCAAAACTAGGTTGAATAAGAGTGGTGAGAGTGGGCAGCCTTGTCTTGTTCCTGATCTTAGTGGAAATGGTTTCAGTTTTTCACCATTGAGGACAATGTTGGCTGTGGGTTTGTCATATATGGCCTTTATTATGTTGAGGAAAGTTCCCTCTATACCTACTTTCTGCAGGGTTTTTATCATAAATGGGTGTTGAATTTTGTCGAAAGCTTTCTCTGCATCTATTGAGATGATCATATGGTTTTTCTCCTTCAATTTGTTAATATGGTGTATCACATTGATTGATTTGCATATATTGAAGAATCCTTGCATTCCTGGAATAAACCGCACTTGATCATGGTGTATGATCCTTTTAATGTGCTGTTGGATTCTGTTTGCTAGTATTTTGTTGAGGATTTTTGCATCTGTGTTCATCAGTGATATTGGCCTGTAGTTTTCTTTCTTTGTGACATTCTTGTCTGGTTTTGGTATCAGGGTGATGGTGGCCTTGTAAAATGATTTTGGGAGTGTTCCTCCCTCTGCTATATTTTGGAAGAGTTTGAGAAGGATAGGTGTTAGCTCTTCTCTAAATGTTTGATAGAATTCGCCTGTGAAGCCATCTGGTCCTGGTCTTTTGTTTGTTGGAAGATTTTAAATCACAGCTTCAATATCAGTGCTTGTGATTGGTCTGTTCATATTTTCTATTTCTTCCTGATTTAGTCTTGGAAGGTTGTGCATTTCTAAGAATTTGTCCATTTCTTCCAGGTTGTCCATTTTATTGGCATAGAGTTGCTTGTAGTAATCTCTCATGATCTTTTGTATTTCTGCAGTGTCAGTTGTTACTTCTCCTTTTTCCTTTCTAATTCTATTGATTTGAGTCCTCTCCCTGTTTTTCTTGATGAGTCTGGCTAATGGTTTATCAATTTTGTTTATCTTCTCAAAGAACCAGCTTTTAGTTTTATTGATCTTTGCTATCATTTCTTTCATTTCTTTTTCATTTATTTCTGATCTGATCTTTATGATTTCTTTCCTTCTGCTAACTTTGGGGGTTTTTTGTTCTTCTTTCTCTAATTGCTTTAGGTGCAAGGTTAGGTTGTTTATTCGAGATGTTTCCTGTTTCTTAAGGTAGGATTGTATAGCTATAAACTTCCCTCTTAGAACTGCTTTTGCTGCATTCCATAGGTTTTGGGTCGTCATGTCTCCATTGTCATTTGTTTCTAGGTATTTTTTTATTTCCTCTTTGATTTCTTCATTGATCACTTCGTTTTTAAGTAGTGTATTGATTTGCCTCCATGTGTTTGTATTTTTTACAGATGTTTTCCTGTAATTGATATCTAGTCTCATAGCATTGTGGTCGGAAAAGATACTTGATACAATTTCAATTTTCTTAAATTTACCAAGGCTTGATTTGTGACCCAAGATTTGATCTATCCTGGAGAATGTTCCATGAGCACTTGAGAAAAATGTGTATTCTGTTGTTTTTGGATGGAATGTCCTATAAATATCAATTAAGTCCATCTTGTTTAATGTATCATTTAAAGCTTGTGTTTCCTTATTTATTTTCATTTTGGATGATCTGTCCATTGGTGAAAGTGGGGTGTTAAAGTCCCCTACTATGATTGTGTTACTGTCGATTTCCCCTTTTATGGCTGTTAGTATTTGCCTTATGTATTGAGGTGCTCCTATGTTGGGTACATAAATATTTACAATTGTTATATCTTCTTCTTGGATCAATCCCTTTATCGTTACATAGTGTCCTTCTTTGACTCTTCTAATAGTCTTTATTTTAAAGTCTATTTTGTCTGATATAAGAATTGCTACTCCAGCTGTCTTTTGGTTTCCATTTGCATGGAATACCTTTTTCCATCCCCTCACTTTCAGTCTGTATGTGTCCCTAGGTCTGAAGTGGGTCTGTTGTAGACAGCATATATATGGGTCTTGTTTTTGTATCCATTCAACCAGTCTGTGTCTTTTGGTGGGAGCATTTAATCAATTGCCTTTAAGGTAATTATTATTTTTTTTAAATAAATTTATTTATTTATTTTTGGCTGCATTGGGTCTTCGTTGCTGTGCGCAGGCCCTCTCTGGTTGCGGTGAGTGGGGGCCACTCCCTGCCACAGTGCACGGGCCTCTCACTGCAGCGGCCTCCCTCGCTGCAGAGTACGGGCTCCAGGCGCGCAGGCTTCAGTAGTTGTGGCACATGGGCTCAGCAGCTGTGGCTCACGGGCTCTGGAGCTCAGGCTCAGTAGCTGTGGCGCAAGGGCTAGTTTCTTCACGTCACGTGGGATCCTCCGAGACCAGGGATCAAACCCGTGTCCCCCGCACTGGCAGGCGGACTCTCAACCACTGTGCCACCAGGGAAGCCCTAAGGTAATTATTGATATGTATGTTCCTATTCCCATTTTCTTAATTGTTTTGGGTTTGTTATTGTAGGTCTTTTCCTTCTCTTGTGTTTCTTGCCTAGAGAAGTTCTTTTAGCATTTGTTGTAAAGCTGGTTTGGTGGTGCTGAACTCTCTCAGCTTTTGCTTGTCTGTAAAGGTTTTAATTTCTCCATCAAATCTGAATGAGATTCTTGCTGGGTAGAGTAATCTTGGTTGTAGCTTTTTCTCCTTCATCACTTTAAATATGTCCTGCCAGTCCCTTCTGGCTTGCAGAGTTTCTGCTGAAAGATCAGCTGTTAACCTTATGGGGATTCCCTTGTGTGTTATTTGTTCGTTTTTCCCTTGCTGCCTTTAATATGTTTTCTTTGTATTTAATTTTTGACAGTTTGATTAATATGTGTCTTGGCGTGTTTCTCCTTGGATTTATCCTGTATGGGACTCTCTGTGCTTCCTGGACTTGATTAACTATTTCCTTTCCCATATTAAGGAAGTTTTCAACTATAATCTCTTCCAATATTTTCTCAGTCCCTTTCTTTTTCTCTTCTTCTTCTGGGACCCCTATAATTCGAATGTTGGTGCGTTTAATATTGTCCCAGATGTCTCTGAGACTGTCCTCAGTTCTTTTCATTCTTTTTTCTTTTTTTTTTTTTTTTTTTTTGCTGTACGCGGGCCTCTCACTGCCGTGGCCTCTCCCGTTGCGGAGCACAGGCTCCGGACACACAGGCTCCGCGGCCATGGCTCGCGGGCCCAGCCGCTGCGCAGCATGTGGGATCTTCCGGGACAGGGGCACGAACCCGTGTCCCCTGCATCGGCAGGCGGACTCCCAACCACTGCGCCACCAGGGAAGCCCTCTTTTTTCTTTATTCTGCTCTGCAGTAGTTATTTCTACTCTTTTATCTTCCAGGTCACTTATCCATTCTTTTGCCTCAGTTATTCTGCTATTGACCCCTTCTAGAGTATTTTTAATTTCATTTATTGTGTTGTTCATTGTTGCTTGTTTCCTCTTTAGTTCTTCTAGCTCCTTGTTAAATGTTTCTTGCATTGTCTCTATTCTATTTCCAAGATTTTGGATCATCTTTACTATCATTTTTCTGAATTCTTTTTCAAGTAGACTGCTTATTTTCTCTTCATTTGTTAGGTCTGGTGGGTTTTTATCTTGCTCCTTCATCTGCTGTGTGTTTTTCTGTCTTCTCCTTTTGCTTATCTTACTGTGTTTGGGGTCTCCTTTTCACAGGCTGCAGGTTCATAGTTACCGTTGTTTTTGGTGTCTGTCCCCAGTGGCTAAAGTTGGTTCAGTGGTTTGTGTAGGCTTCCTGGTGAAGGGGACTAGTGCCTGTGTTCTGGTGGATGAGGCTGGATCTTGTCTTTCTGGTGGGCAGGTCCACATAACGTTAGCCGGGCTGCAGTTCCTTTGGAAGCTTTGGGGAAGAATTAATTTCCTTGGTTTTTCCAGTTACTAGAGCTGTATTATTTGCACCCACAGCTGCAGGGTTCCTGGCTGTTCTTTCATCTCTGTGTGAAAATTTATCTCTGTGATTTCTCCTTCTTTGGATGCTCTCTCATTGTCCCTTCACTGCTCACTGGAATCCCTAAAGCTGCCCGTTCTTTATGTGCAGATAGAAGGACCATAGGAGGGGGCAGTGATTGGGGTTTGGTCAGCTGCCCTAGGGACCCAGGCAGAGTTCTGCATATCCAGCTGTTTGTTTGCATGCAGCCTCCTTTCTCCTCACAGTTATTAACTTAACCCTCTTATTCTTGATTCGGATGTTCTCTCATTTTTATAAGTTGTGGTGTAAATACTGACAGTGGAACCTTTCCCATGGCTTTGCTGTGCTAAATAAAAATAAAATGTGATCCTTCTCCTGAATAAATGAGCCAGAAGTCAGGATCCCTTTGGGAGCCACTCAGCCAAACCAAGAGGGCTGTGGAAGTGAGAGTTTTTCCTAATCAAAGAGATGTCTCTCTTTCCTGACCTGGGTTTCTCACCAAGGTTCCCATGTCAAACTATTAAAGTTGTGGCCATCTGCCTCTGGTACCTCTTGTGCTGCTGACAGAGCCCAGCTTGGGCCCATCCAAGGAAGGGACTTACGTGTTAACCATCGTTAACAAAGAACAAGTCAGGGAGGGTGCTTTCTCAAGGGAAATTAGGGTGCTATTATCAGGAGGAGGAGCAGGGCTTGGCAAGATGGGGAAATAAAAACAGATTCCATTTCTGCTTATTCTCACTGACTGTGGCCTCACTCTCCAATCCGCAGTTACCTTCTCACTGGATTATCCCAAGTATTAAAGAGCTAAGATTAACAGAGTGCTTACCATACTGACCCAGAGTAAAAGCTCACTAAATGTCAGAAACAACAGTAATTATAGCTGCTATTACTGCCACAGCTGCTACTACTATTACAGGGATCTTTACGGCCCCTTCCGCTGTATAGGATTTTCTGATTTTAAGTGCGGTCAGAGAGTCATCGTAGGAGATGGCCAATTCTACTGACCCACGTTGTAGGCCATTGGGGAAAGCATCATTAGAAGCACCTCTGTACAGTTAGCTCCTGAGAACCTCCAGTGTGGCCCACCCCACATGTTGGTACAGATGTGGGGAAACCTTAATCACAGGCCAGCTTTCCCTGGGGCCAACAGATCCCTCCAGGAGTGAAAGATATATAGTGGACGCTCATCTTAATGTGGGAAGGAGAAAAACAATGAAGCCAGTCCACAGCTGGAAGCAACTATTTTAGGCCTTCCAAAGACATTCATTCAACCAACAAATATTTCATGCTTTATCAGTTTGCTCAGGCTGCCATAACAAAATACCACAGGCTAGGTAGCATAAAGAGCAGACATTTATTTTCTCAGAGTCTGGAGGCTGGAAGTACAAGATCAAGATGCTGGCAGGGTTGGTTTTCTCTGAGGCCTCCACCTTTGGCTTGTGGATAGCCACCCTCTTACTGCCTGTTCACATGGTTGTCTCTCTAAGAGTGTGAATCGGGTGTCTCCTTGTGTGTCCAAATTTCCTCTTCTTACCAAGACACTAGTCAGATTAGGGCTCATGCATATGATCTCATGTTAACTTAATCAACACTTTGAGACCCTACCTCGAAGTATAGTCACAGTCTGAGGTTCTAGGAATTAGGGCTTCAACATAAAAATTTTGGGAGGACACAATTCAACCCATATTATTTGCCTGCTGTGTGCCATACTTTTTTTTATATAGGCAAAAGAACTATAGAAGTGACCAAACAGACAAAAAATAAAAATTACTGGCTTTACATGGGTCAGAGAAGGAGGTGGGGGAGACAGACCATAAATAAACATGTGAAGTATGTTTGGTGATAAACGTTAAGGGGCAAAATAGAGCAGGTGCTGGAGGGTGGGGAGGATTTGCTATTTTAAATATGGTGGCCAGGAAAGAGCTCACTGATAGGGGTGTTTGAGAAGAAAACTGAAAAGATTGATGAAGATAGATGCAAAAATCCTCAACGAAATATGAGCAAATTGAATTCAACAGCACAATAAAAGGATCATACACCATGACCAAGTGGAATTTACCCCTGGGATGCAAGGAGGGTTCCACATATGTGAATTAATCAATATGATACACCACATTAACAAAATGAAGGATAAAAGTCACATGATCATCACAATAGATGCAGAAAAGCATTTAACAAAATTCAACATCCTTTTATGATATAAACTCTCAACAGATTAGGTATAGAAGGAATTTACCTGAACAAAATAAAGGCCATATGTGAAAAGCCTATAGCTAATCTCATACTCAATGGTGAAAAACTAAAAGGTTTTCCTGTTAGGCCCTGAGGCAGGCACACGCCTGGAAATTTCCAGGAACAGCTGAGTCCATCAAGGCTGGAGTAGGGTGAGGAGGAGAAATGTGGTAGGGGATTAAGTCAGAGAAGGATCTGGGGACAGATGAGTGGGCCGCGGTGGCTAGATTACCTAGGATCTCTTAGGCCTTTAGTCGGTATGAGATGGGAAACCATTGGAAGGTTTGAGCAGAGAGTGACATGGCCTGACTTGAGACTTAACACGCTCACCCTACGTGCCATGTTGAGGACAGACTAAGAGGAGGCGGGGGAAGCCAGAGTCCAGCAAGGAGGCTGGTGCTGTCATCCAGGTGAGAGGTCAGAGGTCATGGTGGCTTGGACCAGGGTGGTAGCAGTGGAGGCATATGAATGACTTAGGGATTGTCTGTATTGTGCCATAATTCTTTGCTCCCCTTCCTCTCCATGTGTGTGACCTTGCATTTTACGGCTGAGTGATAATTTCTGGTCAGGAAGCAGTAGCGACACACACCCTAATCAGCCAAAGAGCTGCATTTGGGACAGTGGCTGGGTTGAGTCACTGTGGCTCTTCCAGAAGGGAAGAGAAAGGGGAGGACTCCCACAGCGGGGGTAGGCAGGGCCTCCTACTACACCCCATGCTGGGATTTAAGATAGAAAGACCCCAGTAAACCCAGTTACTGGTTGTGAAGATGTGGCTGGATGGCAGTTTGGGGCTGTGGGCTTTCTCCCAAACCCTCCTGGAAGTTGGGATTTCCCCAGCTGACCCCAGAGGACTCATCTTCTGGGTTAATCTGCCCAAACCAGCAGAACAGGGCAACCAGTGCAGCTTCCAGTCATCAGTGATTAAGGTAAATATTTGTCCTTAGAAGCTGGATCACATGACCCTCACGCAATGGCCTAACTCTTAAGTGACTCATATCACTGGGAGTGCTGCACCTCCCGGGGAACACCTCTGTCCCCGTGTTTCTACCTAAACGCAAACCTGGTCAGAGACGCCCAGTTGACCGCCCTCATAGGGTACAAAGTTTCAGTTATTCACAGTGAATAAGTCCTAGACATCTACTGTACACATAGTGTGTGTAGTTAGCAATAGAGTTGTAAGTATAAAATTTGTACACTTAAAATTTTTGCTAAGGGAGTTCCCTGGTGGCCTAGTGGTTGGGATACGGCGCTGTCACTGCTGTGGCCCGGGTTCAATCTCTGGTCGGGGAACTGAGATCCCACAAGCTGTGGGATATAGTCACGTGGGCATAGTCACTTGGGCATATTCGAGGCTGGCCTTTTCCTCGACTGTGTCGCAGCCATCTAACAGCTTGAGTGTGGAGCCTTGGGGAGGAGGGTGCAGCGGTCGCCTGCTCATCCCAGCCCTGTTTCTCCTAATCCCTTCCCCCGTCCCCTCATTCCCCAGACCACCTCCAGCGGTGGATAGAATTGGTCAACGTGCACTGGGTCAGTGCTGGAAATGCCCTGTTCGCATTTCATCTCTTTAACTTCGGGCTTTGGGTCCTAGAATGTGCGGGAGGGTTCAGCTTTCATTAGTCATTCATGTTTTAGGGAATGAAGATTCCGAGTTCTGGTTTTGATGGGGGTAGTAGGAGGGTAGTTGTAGAGGGATAAAGTCAAGTGCGAGAACCAACGGGGAGACGCTGGGGGTTAAAGGCATGAACTTTCTTAGGTGGGGCAGCCCTGGGGAGTGGCTTCTGGGATAATACTTTCAGCGTGTTTAAGGTGTCTTCAATGAAAGATTCAGTAAAAACCTCTCTCTTGAATCCGTTCCTCATCTCTGGGTACTTAAACCCCTGGTGGAGATGCTTCCCTGCTTAAGACTATTAAGCATTTTGTGTAAGGGAAATATAACTCTTTTAGCTGTGGATTTTTTTCAGGAATGCAAATGTAGGTGCAGGATTTTAAGAGCAGGGGTCTATTTAAAATGTACATATAATATTCTCTATGAGAAACATCCTTAGGTAAATTAATTCCTGCTTTGCTGCACGCATTCTTCCCATTGCCCACCAGAGGGCACTCGACCCTCCACCAGGAGGCGTTGAGGTCGACTCCCCCTTGGGTAATTTACTCACCCTGCGCCTTCCCAGGCGTGGAGCCATATTAGATGCAGCAGGGCAAGGTTTGCCAGTTAGTGTCAATTGAAAGGGAAGGACCATATAAATGGTGTCAGGAAAAACTGCTGCCTGTTACTGGGGAAATACAAATACATTCATATGAGCCCGTTAGGATATACAGTAACGGTCTCTGCCGTCACCTTTGTTTAGAGTCACATTGCCAAAGGAAGCAACAGTGCACCAGGCTTTAATATTCCTTCAAGCAGTCTTTATTTTCTCTGCTCTACACATTAAGGAATGTTTGGTACCTTGTCATATCCAGAGAGAGAGAAAAAAGTGAGCGTCGTTCAGGTTTACAGGGTACCCCTTAGTGGGGACCTGAGGCCCAGGCTTGGCTGCAGGTGGGATGTAGCAAACGTTCAAGTGCAAAATGCATGACCATCGTCCTTAAGACGCCCGCCGGCCCCACTTCTCCTCGCTCACATTCGCTAAAACAGCAACCACCCTTCTCCGCCTAGTGTTTTCCGAGCCGCATTCAGTTAATTTTTCAACTGGATTCAACGTGGCTGGCATTAAGTGCTCAGCAAGTGGCCATGATAGCAAGTCCAATTTATGGTCTCATTGATTCCTGTGAGAACAAAGTCATTTACAGTAAGTCAGCCTTAAAAGTGGGAAGTATCAATGGCCAAATTATCCAACTGGAAACTTCAAAATTTACTACTATTTACAGTGTCAGATAGTCAAGTAACTTGTGTTAGCACAATGTTTCTGTTTTTAATTGTTCATCCATCATCATTAGGATGCAATTCTATTAAATCAGTAGTTCAAGGAGTCAAAATAAGCTCCTCCCCCACGAAGTACTCCTGCCGGAAATGCTAAATCTAATCAAGTGTTCAGCCCTTACTGTATACAAGAAATACAGGGATAGATGATCAAGCTAAACAACATCACAAGAAATCCATCCTGGTCTGTTCAGGTGGTCCATGTTATGGGGGCGGAGGGAAGGATTGTTCTATAACAGAGATTAAAGTGACATCACAACCAAATGCAATGAATGGATCTTGATTGGATGGTGGTTTTGAAAAATAGTAACAATAAAAGCTTTTTTTATTCTGTGTGAAAATAAGGGCAGTTTAAATAGGTGTAGGCATGCAATGAGGCTAGGAATTTAGAGCATTTTCTCAGGTGTGTCAGTGGCCCTGTACGTAGCATAACGTCCTAGACCTTAGGAGATACATGCTGAAGTATCTAGGAGTGAAGTTCATGATGACCCCAACTTACTTTTTAAAATTGAATTATAGTTGATTTTCACTCTAAAAATTTCAGGTGTACAACATATTCAACATTTTTATAGATTATACTCCATTTAAAGTGGTTACAAAATAGTGGCTGTATTTCCCTGTGCTGCATAATACATCCTTTTGTTTATTTAATTTATACATAGTAGTTTGTACCTCTTAATCCCCTACCCCTATCTTGCCTCCCCCTTTCCTCTCCCCACTGGTAACCACAGTTTGGTCTCTATATCTGTGAGTCTGCTTCTGTTTTGTTATATTCATTCATTTGTTTTATTTTTTTTAATTCCACATGTAAGTGATATCATATAGTATTTTTCTTTCTCTCTCTGATGTAGTTCACTAAGCATAATACCCTCTAGGTCCATCCATGTTGCTGCAAATGACAGAATTTCATTCTTTTTTATGGCTGAGTAATATTCCGTTGTATATATATACACCACATCTTCTTTATCCATTCATCTGTTGATGGGCACTTGGACTGCTTCCATGTCTTGGCTATTGTAAATAATGCTGCCATGAACATTGGGGTGCATGTATCTTTTCAAACAGGTGTTTTCATTTTCGTCAGATATATACCCAGGAGTGGAATTGCTGGATCATATGGTAGTTTTATATTTTCAGTTGTTTGAGGAACCTCCATACTGTTCTCCACAGTGGCTGCACCAATTTACATTCCCACCAACAGTGCCCTATGGTTCCCTTTTCTCCACATCTTTGCCAACATTTGTAATTTGTAGATTTTTTGATGATAGCCATTCTGACAGGTGTGAGGTAATACCTTATGGTGGTTTTGATTTGCATTTCTCTGATGATTAGCGATAGTAAGCATATTTTCATGTGCCTGTTGGCCATCTGTAGACCTTCTTTGGAAAAATGTCTATTCAGGTCTTCTTCCCATCTTTTAATCAGGTTGTTTGTTTTTCTGATATTGAGTTGTATGAGCTGCTTATATATTTTGGATATTAACCCCTTGTCCATCTCATCTACAAATATTTTCTCCCATTGAGTATGTTGCCTTTTGTTTTGTTGATGGTTTCCTTTGATGAGAAAAAGCTTTCAAATTTAACAAATTCAGGACCCATTCATTTAGTTTTGCTTTTGTTTCTTTTGCCTTAAGAGACAGATCCAAAAAATTATTGCTAAAATTTACGTCAAAGAGTGTTCTGCCTATGTTCTCTTCCAGGAGTTTTATGGTTTCACGTCTTACATTTAGGTCTTCAAGCCATTTTGAGTTTATTTTTGTATATGGTGTGAGAAAGTGTTCTAATATCAGTCTTCTACATGTAGCTGCCCAGTTTTCCCAGCACCACATATTGAAGAGATTTTCTTTTCTCCAATGTGTATTCTTGCCCCCTTTGTCATAGATTAATTGACCATAAGTGTGTGGGTTTATTTATGGGCTCTCTATTCTGTCCCATTGATCTATGTGTCTGTTTTTGTGCCAGTAACATGCTGTTTTGATTACTGTAGCTTTGTTGTATAGTCTGAAGTCAGGGAGCATGATACCTCCAGCTATCTTCTTTTTTCTAACAATTGTTTTGGCAATTTGGAGTCTTTTGTGGTTCCCTATAAATTTTAGGATTATTTGTCCAGTTCTGTGGAAAACATCATGGGTGTTTTGAGAGATTGCATTAAATCTGTAGATTGCTTTGGGTAGTATAGACATTTTAACAATATTAATTCCTCCAATCCATGAGTGTGGAATAGCTTTCCATTTCTTTGTATCATCTTCAATTCCCTTCATCAGTGTTTTATAGTTTTCAGAGTATAGGTCTTTCGCCTTCTTCGCCAAGTTTATTCCTATGTATTTTATCCTTTTTGATGAGATTTTAAATGGGAACTCCATCCATTTTTTCTGTTTTTTGTTTGTTTGTTTTAGTTGCATGTTGTTTAGTCTCTACATGTTTGTGTTTTTCCCATTTTTCTTCCTGTAATTTATTTCTAGCTTCATACCATTGTGGTATTAAAAAATGCTTGATATAATTTCTATGCTCTTAAATTTGTTGAAACTTGTTTTGTGGCCTAGCATGTGATCTATCCTGGAGAAAGTTCCATGTGCACTTGAAAAAAATGTGTATTTTACTGTTTGGGGATAGAATGTCCTGTAGATATCTATCAAGTCCAACTGGTCTAATGTTTCATTTAAGACCACTGTTTCCTTATTGATTTTCTGTCTGGATCATCTGTCCATTGGGATGTTAAAGACCTCTACTATTTTTGTATTATTGTCAGTTTCTCCCTTGATATATGTTAATATTTGCTTTACACATTTAGGTGCTCCTGTATTAGATGCACATATGTTAATGAGTATTATATCCTTTTCTTGTATTGATCCCTTCATCATTCCATAATGACCTTCTTTGTCTTTTGTTATAGAATTTGTTTTAAAGTCTATTTTGTCTGGTATGTGTATTGTTACCCCCACTGTCTTATTGTTTCCGTTTGCATGAAATATATTTTCCCATCCCCTCACTTTCACTCTGTGTGTGTCTTTAGCTCCAAAATGAGTCTCTTTGTAAGCAGCATATAAATGTGTTTAGGATTTTTATCCATTAAGCCATCCTGTCTTTTGACTGGAGTATTTTAGTCCATTGACACAGTGATTATTGATAGGTATGTACTTATTGCCCTTTTTGTTACTTGTTTTCTGGTTTTTTGTAGCTCCTCTCTATTCTTTTCTACTTTTAGTTTCTTCCCTTATGGTTTGATGATTTTCTTTAGTGGTATGCTTGTGTTACTTTCTTTCTAGTTTTTGAGTATCTATTGTAGGGCTTTTTTAAAGTTAATTTTTATTGGAGTATAGTTGATTTACAATATTGTGTTAGTTTCTGCTGTATAGCAAAGTGACTCATTTATACAAATACATATATACACTCTTTTTTTAATGTTTTTTTAATTAGTTTCTGCTTTATAACAAAGTGAATCAGTCATACATATACATCTTTTCCCACATCCCTTCCCTCATGCATCTCCCTCCCTCCCACCCTCCCCATCCCACCCCTCCAGGCGGTCACAAAGCACCGAGCTGATCTCCCTGTGCTCTGCGGCTGCTTCCCACTATCTATCTACCTTACGTTTGGTAGTGTATATATGTCCATGCCTCTCTTTCACTTTGTCACAGCTTACCCTTCCCCCTCCCCATATCCTCAAGTCCATTCTCAAGTAGGTCTGTGTCTTCATTCCAGTTTTACCCCTAGGTTCTTCATGACATTTTTTTTTAATTCCATATATATGTGTTAGCATACGGTATTTGTCTTTCTCTTTCTGACTTACTTCACTCTGTATGACAGACTCTAGGTCTATCCACCTCATTACAAATAGCTCAGTTTCGTTTCTTTTTATGGCTGAGTAATATTCCATTGTATATATGTGCCACATCTTCTTTATCCATTCATCCGATGATGGACACTTAGGTTGTTTCCAGCTCCGGGCTATTGTGAATAGAGCTGCAATGAACATTTTGGTACATGTCTCTTTTTGAATTATGGTTTTCTCAGGGTATATGCCCAGTAGTGGGATTGCTGGGTCATATGGTAGTTCTATTTGTAGTTTTTTAAGGAACCTCCATACTGTTCTCCATAGTGGCTGTACCAATTCACATTCCCACCAGCAGTGCAAGAGTGTTCCCCTTTCTCCACACCCTCTCCAGCATTGATTGTTTCTAGACTTCTTGATGATGGCCATTCTGACTGGTGTGAGATGATATCTCATTGTAGTTTTGAGTAGCATTTCTCTAATGATTAATGATGTTGAGCATTCTTTCATGTGTTTGTTGGCAGTCTGTATATCTTCTTTGGAGAAATGCCTATTTAAGTCTTCTGCCCATTTTTGGATTGGGTTGTTTGTTTGTTTGCTATTGAGCTGCATGAGCTGCTTATAAATTTTGGAGATTAATCCTTTCTCAGTTGCTTCATTTGCAAATATTTTCTCCCATTCTGAGGGTTGTCTTTTGGTCTTGTTTATGGTTTCCTTTGCTGTGCAAAAGCTTTGAAGTTTCATTAGGTCCCATTTGTTTATCTTTGTTTTTATTTCCATTTCTCTAGGAGTTGGGTCCAAAAGGATCTTGCTGTGATTTATGCCATAGAGTGTTCTACCTATGTTTTCCTCTAAGAGTTTGATAGTTTCTGGCCTTACATTTAAGTCTTTAATCCATTTTGAGCTTATTTTTGTGTATGGTGTTAGGGAATGATCTAATCTCAAACTTTTACATGTCCCTGTCCAGTTTTCCCAGCACCACTTATTGAAGAGGCTGTCCTTTCTCCACTGTACATTTCTGCCTCCTTTATCAAAGATAAGTTGGCCATATGTGCATGGGTTTATCTCTGGGCTTTCTATCCTGATCCACTGATCTATCTTTCTGTTTTTATGCCAGTACCACACTGTCTTAATTACTGTAGCTTTGTAGTATAGTCTGAAGTCAGGGAGCCTGATTCCTCCAGCTCCATTGTTCATTCTCAAGATTGCTTTGGCTATTCGGGGTCTTTTGTTTTTCCAAACAAATTTTGAAATTTTTTGTTCTAGTTCTGTGAAAAATGCCAGTGGTAGTTTGATAGGGATTGCATTGAATCTGTAGATTGCTTTGGGTAGTAGAGTCATTTTCACAATATTGATTCTTCCAATCCAGGAGCATGGTATATCTCTCCATCTATTTGTATCATCTTTAATTTCTTTCATCAGTGTCTTATAATTTTCTGCATACAGGTCTTTTGTCTCCTTAGGTAGGTTTATTCCTAGATATTTTATTCTTTTTGCTGCAATGGTAAATGGGAGTGTTTTCTTGATTTCATTTTCAGATTTTTCATCATTAGTGTACAGGAATGCCAGAGATTTCTGTACATTAATTTTGTATCCTGCTACTTTACCAAATTCATTGATGAGCTCTAGTAGTTTTCTGGTAGCATCTTTAGGATTCTCTATGTATAGTATCATGTCATCTGCAAACAGTGACAGCTTTACTTCTTCTTTTCCAATTTGGATTCCTTTTATTTCCTTTTCTTCTCTGATTGCTGTGGCTAAAACTTCCAAAACTAGGTTGAATAAGAGTGGTGAGAGTGGGCAGCCTTGTCTTGTTCCTGATCTTAGTGGAAATGGTTTCAGTTTTTCACCATTGAGGACAATGTTGGCTGTGGGTTTGTCATATATGGCCTTTATTATGTTGAGGAAAGTTCCCTCTATGCCTACTTTCTGCAGGGTTTTTATCATAAATGGGTGTTGAATTTTGTCGAAAGCTTTCTCTGCATCTATTGAGATGATCATATGGTTTTTCTCCTTCAACTTGTTAATATGGTGTATCACATTGATTGATTTGCGTATATTGAAGAATCCTTGCATTCCTGGAATAAACCCCACTTGATCATGGTGTATGATCCTTTTAATGTGCTGTTGGATTCTGTTTGCTAGTATTTTGTTGAGGATTTTTGCATCTATGTTCATCAGTGATATTGGCCTGTAGTTTCCTTTCTTTGTGACATCCTTGCCTGGTTTTGGTATCAAGGTGATGGTGGCCTCGTAGAATGAGTTTGGGAGTGTTCCTTCCTCTGATATTGTTTGGAAGAGTTTTAGAAGGATGGGTGTTAGTTCTTCTCTAAATGTTTGATAGAATTCGCCTGTGAAGCCATCTGGTCCTGGGCTTTTGTTTGATGGAAGATTTTAAATCACAGTTTCAATTTCAGTGCTTGTGATTCATCTATTCATATTTTCTATTTCTTCCTGAGTCAGTCTTGGCAGGTTGTGCATTTCTAAGAACTTGTCCATTTCTTCCAGGTTGTCCATTTTATTGGCATAGAGTTGCTTATAGTAATCTCTCATGATCTTTTGTATTTCTGCAGTGTCAGTTGTTACTTCTCCTTTTTCATTTCTAATTCTATTGATTTGCGTCTTCTCCCTTCTTTTCTTGATGAGTCTGGCTAATGGTTTGTCAATTTTATTTATCTTCTCAAACAACCAGCTTTTAGTTTGGTTGATCTTTGCTATCGTTTCCTTCATTTCTTTTTCATTTATTTCTGATCTGATCTTTATGATTTCTTTCCTTCTGCTAACTTTGGGGGTTTTTTGTTCTTCTTTCTCTAATTGCTTTAGGTGCAGGGTCAGGTTGTTTACTCAAAATGTTTCCTGTTTCTTAAGGTGGGATTGTATTGCTATAAACTTCCCCCTTAGAACTGCTTTTGCTGCATCCCATAGGTTTTGGGTCGTCGTGTCTCCATTGTCATTTGTTTCTAGGTATTTTTTAATTTCCTCTTTGATTTCTTCAGTGATCACTTCGTTATTGAGTAGTGTATTGTTTAGCCTCCATGTGTTTGTATTTTTTACAGATCTTTTCCTGTAATTGATGTCTAGTCTCATAGCATTGTGGTCGGAAAAGATACTTGATACAATTTCAATTTTCTTAAATTTACCAAGGCTTGATTTGTGACCCAAGATATGATCTATCCTGGAGAATGTTCCATGAGCACTTGAGAAAAATGTGTATTCTGTTGTTTTTGGATGGAATGTCCTATAAATATCAATTAAGTCCATCTTGTTTAATGTATCATTTAAAGCTTGTGTTTCCTTATTTATTTTCATTTTGGATGATCTGTCCATTGGTGAAAGTGGGGTGTTAAAGTCCCCTACTATGATTGTGTTACTGTCGATTTCCCCTTTTATGGCTGTTAGTATTTGCCTTATGTATTGAGGTGCTCCTATGTTGGGTACATAAATATTTACAATTGTTATATCTTCTTCTTGGATCGATCCCTTTATCGTTACGTAGTGTCCTTCTTTGACTCTTCTAATAGTCTTTATTTTAAAGTCTATTTTGTCTGATATAAGAATTGCTACTCCAGCTTTCTTTTGATTTCCATTTGCATGGAATATCTTTTTCCATCCCCTTACTTTCAATATACACTCTTTTTAAGATAATTTTCCCATACAGGTCATTACAGAGTATTGAGTAGAGTTCCCTGTGGTATACAGTAGGTTCTAATTAGTTATCTATTTTATATATAGTAGTGTGTATATGTTAATCCCAATCTCCCAGCTTATCCTTCCCCCCTCCCGCTTGATAACCATAAGTTTATTTTCTACATCAGTGACTCTATTTCTGCTTTGTAAATAAGTTCATTTGTACCATTTTTGTTTTAGATTCCACATATAAGTGACATCATATGACATTTGTCTTTGTCTATCTTACTTTACTCAGTATGACAATCTCTAGGTCCATCCGTGTTGCTGCAATTGGCATTATTTCATTCTCTTTTATGGCTGTGTAATATTCCATTGTATGTATGTACCACATCTTCTTTATTCATTCATCCATCGATGGACACTTAGGTTGCTTCCATGTCCTGGCTATTGTAAATAGTGCTGCAATGAACACTGGGGTGCATGTATCTTTTCAAATTATGGTTTTCTCTGGATATATGCCCAGGAGTGGGATTGCTGGATCATATGGTAGCTCTATTTTTAGTTTTTTAGGAACCTTCATACTGTTCTCCATAGTGGCTGTACTGATTTACATTCCCACCAACAGTGTACAAGGGTTCCCTTTTCTCCACACCCTCTCCAGCATTTATTGTTTGTAGATTTTTTTTTTTGGTAAATTATTTTGATGATGGCCATTCTGACTTGTGTGAGGTGATACCTCATTATAGTTTTGATTTGCATTTCTCTAATAATTAGTGATGTTGAGCATCTTTTCATGTGCTTTCTGGTCATCTGTATGTCTTCTTTGGAGAAATCTCTACTTAGATCTTAGGACCATGTTTTGATTGGGTTGTTTGCTTTTTTGATATTGAGCTGCATGAGCTGTTTGTATATTTTGGAGATTAATGCCTTGTCAGTCTCTTCATTTGAAAACATTTTCTCCCACTACGTGGGTTGTGTTTTCATGTTGTTTATGGTTTCCTTTGCTGTTCAAGAACTTTTGAGTTTAATTAAGTCCCATTTGTTTACTTTTGTTTTTCTATTGTAGGTCTTTGATTTGTGGTTACCGTGTGGTTCATATATGTTGACCTAAAACTATACTTGTTTAAGCACATTCATTTAAGTTCAAGCACATTCCAAAAGATCTATACTTTTTGCTCCCCTCCCAAACATTCTGTGTTCTATTTTTTTTCCCCCAAGGCAACTGACTTTTGTTACTATTATTTTTTTACATCTTTATTGGAGTATAATTGCTTCACAATGGTGTGTTAGTTTCTGCTTTATAACAAAGTGAATCAGCTTTACATATATATATGTTCCCATATCTCTTCCCTCTTGTGTCTCCCTCCCTCCCACCCTCCCTATCCCACCCCTCTAGGTGGTCACACAGGACCAAGCTGATCTCCCTATGCTATGCAGCTGCTTCCCACTAGCTATCTATTTTATGTTTGGTAGTGTGTATATGTCCATGCCACTCTCTCACTTTGTCACAGCTTACCGTTCCCCCTCCCCATATCCTCAAGTCCATTCTCTAGTAGGTCTGTGTCTTTATTCCTGTCTTACCCCTAGGTTCTTCATGACATTTTTTTTCTTAAATTCCATATATATGTGTTAGAATATGGTATTTGTCTTTCTCTTTCTGACTTACTTCACTCTGTATGACACACTCTAGGTCCATCCACATCATTACAAATAGCTCAATTTCATTTCTTTTCATGGCTGAGTAATACTCCATTGTATATATGTGCCACATCTTCTTTATCCATTCATCCGATGGTGGACACTTAGGTTGCTTCCATCTCCTGGCTATTGTAAATAGAGCTGCAATGAACATTTTGGTACATGACTCTTTTTGAATTATGGTTTTCTCAGGGTATATGCCCAGTAGTGGGATTGCTGGGTCATATGGTAGTTCTATTTGTAGTTTTTTAAGGAACCTCCATACTGTTCTCCATAGTGGCTGTACCAATTCACATTCCCACCAGCAGTGCAAGAGTGTCCCCTTTTCTCCACACCCTCTCCAGCATTGATTGTTTGTAGATTTTTTGATGATGGCCATTCTGACTGGTGTGAGATGATATCTCATTTTACTTTTGAGTAGCATTTCTCTAATGATTAATGATGTGGAGCATCCTTTCATGTGTTTGTTGGCAGTCCGTATATCTTCTGTGGAGAAATGTCTATTTAGGTCTTCTGCCCATTATTGGATTGGGTTGTTTGTTTTTTTGTTACTGAGCTGCATGAGCTGCTTGTAAATTTTGGAGATTAGTCCTTTGTCAGTTGCTTCATTTGCAAATATTTTCTCCCATTCTGAGGGTTGTCTTTTGGTCTTGTTTATGGTTTCCTTTGCTGTGCAAAAGCTTTGAAGTTTCATTAGGTCCCATTTGTTTATCTTTGTTTTTATTTCCATTTCTCTAGGAGGTGGGTCCAAAAGGATCTTGCTGTGATTTATGCCATAGAGTGTTCTACCTATGTTTTCCTCTAAGAGTTTGATAGTTTCTGGCCTTACATTTAAGTCTTTAATCCATTTTGAGCTTATTTTTGTGTATGGTGTTAGGGAATGATCTAATCTCAAACTTTTACATGTCCCTGTCCAGTTTTCCCAGCACCACTTATTGAAGAGGCTGTCCTTTCTCCACTGTACATTCCTGCCTCCTTTATCAAAGATAAGGTGACCATATGTGCATGGGTTTATCTCTGGGCTTTCTATCCTGTCCCATTGATGTATCTCTCTGTTTTTGTGCCAGTACCATACTGCCTTGATTACTGTAGCTTTGTAGTATAGTCTGAAGTCAGGGAGCCTGATTCCTCCAGCTCCATTTTTCGTTCTCAAGATTGCTTTGGCTATTCGGGGTCTTTTGTTTTTTCCAAACAAATTTTGAAATTTTTTGTTCTAGTTCTGTGAAAAATGCCATTGGTAGTTTGATAGGGATTGCATTGAATCTGTAGATTGCTTTGGGTAGTAGAGTCATTTTCACAATATTGATTCATCCAATCCAAGAACATGGTATATCTCCATCTCTTTGTATCATCTTTAATGTCTTTCATCAGTGTCTTATAATTTTCTGCATACAGGTCTTTTGTCTCCTTAGGTAGGTTTATTCCTAGATATTTTATTCTTTTTGCTGCAATGGTAAATGGGAGTGTTTTCTTGATTTCACTTTCAGATTTTTTATCATTAGTGTACAGGAATGCCAGAGATTTCTGTGCATTAATTTTGTATCCTGCTACTTTACCAAATTCATTGATTAGCTCTACTAGTTTTCTGCTAGCATCTTTAGGATTCTCTATGTATAGTATCATGTCATCTGCGAACAGTGACAGCTTTACTTCTTCTTTTCCAATTTGGATTCCTTTAATTTCCTTTTCTTCTCTGATTGCTGTGGCTAAAACTTCCAAAACTAGGTTGAATAAGAGTGGTGGGAGTGGGCAACCTTGTCTTGTTCCTGATCTTAGTGGAAATGGTTTCAGTTTTTCACCATTGAGGACAATGTTGGCTGTGGGTTTGCCATATATGGCCTTTATTATGTTGAGGAAAGTTCCCTCTATGCCTACTTTCTGCAAGGTTTTTTTTTTTTTTATCATAAATGGGTGTTGAATTTTGTCAGAAGCTTTCTCTGCATCTATTGAGATGATCATATGTTTTTTCTCCTTCAATTTGTTAATTTGGTGTATCACGTTGATTGATTTGCATATATTGAAGAATCCTTGCATTCCTGGAATAAATCCCACTTGATCATGGTGTATGCTCCTTTTAATGTGCTGTTGGATTCTGTTTGCTAGTATTTTGTTGAGGATTTTTGCATCTATGTTCATCAGTGATATTGGCCTGTAGTTTTCTTTCCTCGTGACATCCTTGTCTGGTTTTGGTATCAAGGTGACGGTGGCCTTGTAAAATGAGTTTGGGAGCGTTCCTCCCTCTGCTATATTTTGGAAGAGTTTGAGAAGGATAGGTGTTAGCTCTTCTCTAAATGTTTGATAGAATTCGCCTGTGAAGCCATCTGGTCCTGGGCTTTTGTTTGATGGAAGATTTTTAATCACAGTTTCAATTTCAGTGCTTGTGGTTGGTCTGTTCATATTTTCTATTTCTTCTTGATTCAGTCTTGGAACGTTGTGCATTTCTAATAATTTGTCCATTTCTTCCAGGTTGTCCATTTTATTGGCATAGGGTTGCTTGTAGTAATCTCTCACGATCTTTTGTATTTTGCAGTGTCAGTTTTTACGTCTCCTTTTTCATTTCTAATTCAATTGATTTGAGTCTTCTCTCTTTTTTTCGTGATGAGTCTGGCTAATGGTTTATCAATTTTGTTTATCTTCTCAAAGAACCAGCTTTTAGTTTTATTGATCTTTGCTATCATTTCTTTCATTTCTTTTTCATTTATTTCTGATCTGATCTTTATGATTTCTTTCCTTCTCCTAACTTTGGGGTTTTTTTGTTCTTCTTTCTCTAATTGCTTTAGGTGCATGTTTAGGTTGTTTATTCGAGATGTTTCCTGTTTCTTAAGGTAGGATTCTGTTGCTATAAACTTCCCTCTTAGAACTGCTTTTACTGTATCCCATAGGTTTTGGGTCCTCGTGTCTCCATTGTCATTTGTTTCTAAGTATTTTTTTATTTCCTCTTTGATTTCTTCAGTGATCACTTCGTTATTAAGTAGTGTATTGTTTAGCCTCCATGTGTTTGTATTTTTTACAGATCTTTTCCTGTAATTGATATCTAGTCTCATAGCATTGTGGTCAGAAAAGATACTTGATACAATTTAGATTTTCTTATATTTACCAAGACTTGATTTGTGACCCAAGATTTAATCTATCCTGGAGAATGTTCCATGAGCACTTGAGAAAAATGTGTATTTTGTTGTTTTTGGATGGAATGTCCTATAAATATCAATTAAGTCCATCTTGTTTAATGTATCATTTAAAGCTTGTGTTTCCTTATTTATTTTCATTTTGGATGATCTGTCCATTGGTGAAATTGGGGTGTTAAAGTCCCCTACTATGAATGTGTTACTGTCGATTTCCCCTTTTATGGCTGTTGGTATTTGCCTTATGTATTGAGGTGTTCCTATGTTGGGTGCATAAATATTTACAATTGTTATATCTTCTTCTTGGATTGATCCCTTGATCATTATGTTGTGTCCTTCTTTGTCTCTTGTAATAGTCTTTATTTTAAAGTCTATTTTGTCTGATATGAGAATTGCTATTCCAGCTTTCTTTTGGTTTCCATTTGCATGGAATATCTTTTCCATCCCCTTACTTTCAGTCTGTATGTGTCTCTAGGTCTGAAGTGGGTCTCTTGTAGACAGCATAAATATGGGTCTTGTTTTTGTATCCGTTCAGCTAATCTGTGTCTTTTGGTGGGAGCATTTAGTCCATTTACATTTAAGGTAATTATCGATATGTATGTTCGTATTCCCATTTTCTTAATTGTTTTGGGTTTGTTATTGTAGGTCTTTTCCTTCTCTTGTGTTTCTTGCCTAGAGAAGTTCCTTTAGCATTTGTTGTAAAGCTGGTTTGGTGGTGCTGAAGTCTCTCAGCTTTTGCTTTTCTGTACAGATTTTAATTTCTCCATCAAATCTGAATGAGAACCTTGCTGCGTAGAGTAATCTTGGTTGTAGTTTTTTCTCCTTCATCACATTAAATATGCCCTGCCAGTCCCTTCTGGCTTGCAGAGTTTCTGCTGAAAGATCAGCTGTTAACCTTATGGGCATTCCTTTGTGTGTTGTTTGTTGTTTTTCCCTTGCTACTTTTAATATGTTTTCTTTGTATTTAATTTTTGACAGTTTGATTAATATGTGTCTTGGCGTATTTCTCCTTGTATTTATCCTGTATGGGACTCTCTGTGCTTCTCGGACTTGATTAACTATTTCCTTTCCCATATTAGGGAAGTTTTCAGCTATAATCTCTTCAAATATTTTCTCAGTCCCTTTCTTTTTCTCTTCTTCTTTTGGGACCCCTATAATTGGAATGTTGGTGCATTTAATGTTGTCCCAGAGGTCTCTGAGATTGTCCTCAGTTCTTTTCATTCTTTTTTCTTTATTCTGCTCCAAAGTAGTTATTTCCACTATTTTATCTTCCAGGTCACATATCCATTCTTCTGCCTCAGTCATTCTGCTATTGATCCCATCTAGAGTATTTTAAATTTCATTTATTGTGTTGTTCATCATTGCTTGTTTCATCTTTAGTTCTTCTAGGTCCTTGTTAAATGTTTCTTCCATTTTGTCTATTCTATTTCCAAGATTTTGGATCATCTTTACTGTCATCATTCTGAATTCTTTTTCAGGTAGACTGCCTATTTCCTCTTCATTTGTTAGGTCTGGTGCATTTTTATCTTGCACCTTCATCTGCTGTGTGTTTTTCTGTCTTCTCATTTTGCTTATCTTACTGTGTTTGGGGTCTCCTTTTCACAGGCTGCAGGTTCATAGTTCCCGTTGTTTTTGGTGTCTGTCCCCGGTGGCTAAAGTTGGTTCAGTGGGTTGTGTAGGCTTCCTGGTGGAGGGGACTAGTGCCTGTGTTCTAGTGGGTGAGGCTGGATCTCGTCTTTCTGGTAGGCAGGTCCACGTCTGGTGGTGTGTTTTGGGGTGTCTGTGGACTTATTATGATTTTAGGCAGCCTCTCTGCTAATGGGTGGGGTTGTCTTCCTGTCTTGCTAGTTGTTTGGCGTAGGGTGTCCAGCACTGTAGCTTGCTGGTCATTGAGTGAAGCTGGGTGCTGGTGTTGAGATGGATATCTCTGGGAGATTTTCGCCGTTTGATATTATGTGGAGCTGGGAGGTCTCTTGTGGACCATTGTCCTGAAATTGGCTCTCCTACCTTAGAGGCACAGCACTGACTCCTGGCTGCAGCACCAAGAGCCTTTCATCCACACGGCTTTTGGGAGGTCTGAGGTCTTCTGCCAGCGTTCAGTAGGTGTTCTGTAGGAGTTGTTCCACGTGTAGATGTATTTCTGGTGTATCTGTGGGGAGGAAGGTGATCTCCGCATCTTACTCTTCCACCATCTTCCCCTCATCTCCCCATTTTGTGTTTTTGATGTCGTATTTTACATCTTTATGTTTATCCCTTTACTGATTATTGTAGTTATAATTGATTTTACAATATTTTGTCTTTCAGTCTTTGTACTAGCTTATTTAAGAGGTTGATCCTTTACTATATATTTGCCTTTACTCGTGGGATTTTTCCTTTCCTATACTTACTTCTTGTTATAGCCCTTTCTTTTCTACTTAAAGAAGAGCCTTATCATTTCTTTTAGGGTAGGTTTAGTATTGATGAGCTCTTTTAGTTTTCACTTGTCTGAGAAGCTGTTTATCTCTCCTTCAATTCTAAATGTTATTATTGCTAGGCTAGGTTGCAGGATTTTCCCTTTCAGCCCTTTGAATATATGTCACTCCCTTCTGGCCTGCAAAGTTTCTTCAGAGAAAATCATTTATAGCTTTATGTGGAGGTTCCCTTGTATATGACTCTTTGTCCTCTTGCTGCCTTTAGAATTCTCTGTATTTAATCTTTGTATTTTAATTATTATATGTCTTGGTGTGGGTGTGTTTGGCTTCATCTTGTTTGGGAACCTCTGTGCTTCCTGCACTTGGATATCTGTTTCCTTCTTCAGGTTTAGAAAGTTTTCAGCCGTAATTTCATCAAATACATTTTTGACCCCTTTCTCCAGGGTGTTCTGGCAGGTATCACCTTGGTAGGAGGTGGGGCTGGAGATGAAGGGGCTAGATCCAGCACCAAGTGTGAGCCAGGGCTTCTCCTCTGTTCAGTGGCCAACACCACTATTCTGGGGGTGGAGGCAAGTTCCAAGTTGCTGGAGCAGAAACCCTGATGGTCAGTTCTGACCTGGCTCTGTTCCCTTTAAGGGTGTGCTCTCCTCCCACCCCAGCACTGGCTCCCCTGTCCCAGAGGCGAACAGTGCTGGAGCCAGAGGGCTGGTGCTTGGCCTGGGTCTGGGTACAGCTGTGGTGGTCCTGGTTGCAGTCAGTGTCCCTGATTGCTTCTGACGCGCTGTCTCCATGAGCACCCATAGTGGCTGCCCCCACACCACTCAGAGGCCACTCTGAGTCTGAGCCACCTTTGTTCCTCACAACGGAGGTCTCCCTTTGGCCCCTGCAGCCCTCACTGTAGTGTGGAGCTGTGCTGCAGAGCAGGCAGGGCTGGTGTAGGCACTCACCTCAGGCTGGGTTGAGTGCCAGGATGGTCGCAAGAACCCAGCATCCCAGGCAGTTTCAATCTGCCCTTTCCCCCTGTCTGGGGAGTAAGCAAGCATTTATGCATGCCTCACAGGTGGAGTCCAGGCTTCCTACAGCCCTCCTGTTAGTCCTACCAGCCTTCCAGCCAGCCAAGCAGACGCCTCTTCCTGGAGTCAGATCCCCCAGGGCTGGTGTGGCCAGTATGTGGCTCAAACTGCTTACTCTCCAGGGAGGAACTCCACCTGTGTAAAAAGAGTCTGAAGGAATTCCTCTGAGTCCCCTCCCAGGGGCACAGGTCCCGACCTGATGGCTTCTCTTCCCTTCCTACCCAATTCCGTGTGGAACTTTCTTTCAGCCTTGGTTATACAAGAGCCTTTCTGCCAGTCTCCAGTTGGTCTCCAGTGAGAATTTCTCCACATGTAGATGTATTTGATATGTTCGTGGGGGGAAGTGAGTTCCCCATCCTCCTTCTCTGCCATCTTCTCTCTCTCTGCAACTTCTTTTGAAATGATTCAGGAATAAAAAATTAGGGAAAGGAAATATAGCAAAACAATTATACCATTAAACGTTGTTGAAACTGGGTGGTGAGTATAAGGATGGTCATTGTACTCTACTTTTCTGTATGACTGAAAAAAAAATTTTTTTTAAGGTGTTGGGTGTAGGAGTTTATTAATTAATTTATTTATTTTTGCTGTGTTGCGTCTTTGTTTCTGTGTGAGAGCTTTCTCTAGTTGTGGCAAGCGGGGGCCACTCTTTATTGCAGTGCACGGGCCTCTCACCATCGCGGCCTCTCTTGTTGCGGAGCACAGGCTCCAGACGCACAGGCTCAGCAGTTGTGGCTCATGGGTCCAGCCGCTCCGCAGCATGGGGGATCCTCCCGGACTGGGGCATGAACCCGCGTCCCCTGCATTGGCAAGTGGACTCCCAACCACTGTGCCACCAGGGAAGCCCTGAAAATTTTTGCAATAAGAAGTTGGAATAAATGATGGTGACAATGTCATTTGCTTTGGGTAGCAGACTCTCAAAATCATTGGGACTTCTTGTCTTCCACAAATCACTATTTACCTGTGTAAGAAAGGAAGGTGTCTGTGTCAGGAACAGTGTCCTACCCACAGCAGACCCTGAATTATTTATCAATGAATGAATATTTCTTTCTCTCTCTTTGGTTTTCCTTTTCTAAATCTGCCACTCTAGTTAAAGCTAACCTTAAGCCTTTATCATCTTTCCAAATGCTTTAAAACTGCAGAGTGAGGTGATTTTGCAAAGAATGCCAATCAAAGAGAAGGTAGCTCTTGTGGCTGGTGGAATAGTTAGCAGCATGCTGAGAGTGGGTGGTTATTTGTAGTGTCATGCCATGTTCAAAGTGCTGTTTGATTGTGTTCTGTTTTGGTTTTTTAAAATATTCTATTTATTTATTTTATTTATTTTGGCTGTGCTGGGTCTCAGTTGTGGCACCCAGGATGTTCGTTGCAGGATGTGGGATCTTTTAGTTGCGGCATGCGGGCTTCTTAGTTGTGGCATGTAAACTCTTAGCTGCGGCATGAATACGGGATCTAATTCCCCGACCAGGGATCAAACGTGGGTCACCTGCAATGGGAGCATGGGGTCTTACCCACCAGACCACCAGGAAAGTCCCCAAAGTGCTGTTTGTTTATAAAAGAAAATCAATTCTATTCTGGCCCTCTGTGAGCTGCAATGTTGTATACTGGTTGCTTTTCCTTAAGGCATCAGTACTCACAGTGGTCCATCGGCTACTCTGATTTAGATCTGAAATACTGTATTCTGTAAAATTCATCCTTTTATCTATCTATCCAATCATCCAACCATCCACTCAGTAATTTATTCAAGAACCAGGAGTTATAGGAACTAGGTCAGGGAAGAAAATGTGATGCACCCCAAGACTGGAAGCACGTTTGTGATGTTATAAGCAAGAATTATAATGATCAGTGAGGATGTAGAAAGGATAAGAGCCACATCATCCTCTATAGCAGTGTTTCTCAAACTTCAATCACTGACAGAAATTCATGATTTCTGCCATATCTGAGGATCATTAACTATAATACTTAATATCCTCCCTTAAATCCATTCACTTAAGGAAAAAAAACAACAACTTAAATGCCTACTGTGGTCTCATCCTAAACATTACTATCCATAAAGTCATGGTTGTGATGTGTTGTTGAATTTTTCTCTGATGTATTAAAATAAAGGCATAGCTATACAATCATCGCATGTATCTTTAACAATGGGTGTAATCAGTGATACACATCCCATACTATATAGGAATCTACCTTTCAGAAAAGGATTTAGGGGGCAAATGAATTGAGCTTAACGTACTGGCTCATATGTGTGCACATGTATGAAACACATACACATTCCAACTAACCATTATTTGGTCCCTTCCTTCTGTTCAGGCCTCCCTTTAGTAGTAAATCAGTGATCTAAACTGATTTGTACAGTTAATTTCCCAAAGACCAAAAGAAGAATGGATTCAATGAATCTTTTGCTGATTAGAACGTGAGCAGGAGTCTTGAATACTCATACAGATCACACGTCTACTAAGTCCTGATGCAAGAAGAATTCATCTTTTTTTTTTTTCTTCCCTTGTGGTATGCGGGCCTCTCACTGCTGTGGCCCCCCCGCCCCGAGGAGCACAGGCTCCAGATGCGCAGGCTCAGAGGCCATGGCTCACAGGCCCAGCTGCTCTGCGGCATGTGGGACCCTCCCAGACCGGGGCATGAACCCATGTCCCCTGCATCGGCAGGCGGACTCTCAACCACTGTGCCACCAGGGAAGCCCAGAATTCATCTTTTTAAAAAAAATTTATTTTCTATTTTT
Source organism: Mesoplodon bidens (assembly GCF_964165515.1). Classification (NCBI taxonomy): domain Eukaryota; kingdom Metazoa; phylum Chordata; class Mammalia; order Artiodactyla; family Ziphiidae; genus Mesoplodon; species Mesoplodon bidens. The sequence continues at coordinate 31,852,401 of NC_138175.1, forward strand.
TTTTAGCTGCACAGCATGTGGGATCCTAGTTCCCCAACCAGGGATTGAACCTGCGCCCCCTGCGTTGGGAGCGCAGAGTCCTAACCACTGGACTGCCAGGGATGTCCCAAGAATTCATCTTTTGACACTAATATCAGGTATGCTCCCAAAACTTACAATAATGAATATAATATGAAGTGATTAAAAATGTTTTACAGGTAAGGGTTAGGGCCAGTAGTTTTTTTTTCTTAGTACTTTATATTTTAGTCTTAAAGAAATGCTACCTCAAGGCTGCCTCCTCATTTCCATTTAAATAAATCATCCTCATTTTCATAATCAGCTCCTTTCTTGGTGCAGAGCTGGGGGCATGCAGGTAGGCAGGTGTTTTAAATATACTTTAGTTGCTTCTGTCCTTCGTTTGTCAAGTATTTGTTGCAGTCCAGGCATTGGACTGGATGCTGCGGAGACCAGAAAGAATGAAACAGACTTGGTTCCTGCCTGGTGGAGCTTACTGTATAGTATGGAGATAGCTACTAATATGTCACCTCCCCAATAGACAGAAAATGGCCCTGAGGAAGTGGTGTTTGAGCAGAGGTCTGTGTAGGGGGAGAGAAAAGAACGGTCCAGGCAAAGGGAACATCCAGTGCAAAGGCCCCCTCTTGCGGTGGGGCAGAGAGGGAGAGCATCACACCTCCAAGGAATTAAAAGGATGTAAGTGGGTGGAACCTGGGGCCTGTGGGGCTGCACAGGTGTTGGCCCTGCCATGCTGGGCCCTCGGTGATAGTAAGGAGTTTGATCTTTGTCCCAAGAGCAACAGGAAACCACTGAAGGGCGGGGCTCCTCAACAGAAATCAAGGCTCTTGTTAGCAGTGAAGAAGGGGGAAATGGTTACCAGGTACGCAAGCAACAGTACTTACAGAAACACCCCAAACGTCGCCTATCCAAAAAAGAACTATTTCCCCATCTCCCCTACGCCCGTAAACAGTATGGTTTACTGTTTCTCATCTCAGTGAGTGGTCTCACTATTCACCCAGTAGCTCAAGTCAAAATCTAGGCTCCATCCATGATACTCCCCCTTGTCTTCAACCCCTTACCCTCCATATCTAATCCATGGCCAAGTCCTGTCCATTCCACCTCTTAAATATCTGAACTCATTCACTTCTCCATCTCCACCATCAAATTCATGCAATGGTCTCTTGCTGAGCCACCGCAGTGGTTTCCCAAACGCTCTTGTATTGGCACAGTCTGTTTTCCATACAAAGTGGCCTTTTCAAAATACAAATCCAATCATATCACTTCTCTGTCTAAAGGCCAGGGATCTGGGGTAAATCTTGCTGAGCCCTAGCCAATCATGGCAGACTCATTCCACTTGTCCTTGACTGGTTTCATTGAGGGCAGAGACCCAGTGACTCATTTCTGGTAAGCATCGCTTGGGGAGAGCTTCTGGGAAAGGGTTTCTTGTTCTTCGAAAAAGACCTTTGGGAGAAAAGGATGCTTTTTATTTTGCTAGACATTGTCACATCTGGGTGTGTCTGGAATGGCAGCAGCCATCTTGCGACCAGCCTGAAAGCAGTGCCTAAAGCCCAGAGTGGCACCGCTGGAAACTGCCCTACATGTGAGGCAAATCCACTGGCTATGCAAGCCGATTTTTGAGATGGATTTTCTGGCATGTGCGGCTGTAAGGAGTCTGATATGTGTCTGAAGCATCTGGTGCCGAATGGGCAGTTGGATACGTGCAGCTGAAGCTCAGTGGAGAGGTCCGAGCTGGAGAAATATATGTGAGTCCTTGGTGAAGCTGAGGGAAGGGATAGATTGCCAAGGAGGAGGGTAGAAGGTGAGATCAGAAAAAAGTTTAGGAGAGGATGAGACTGCCAAGAAGTTTAGGAGGGATTGGGTCAGAGAGGTGCCAAGGGAGACCACCTGTGGCCAGGAGAAAGGATTTCCTGTTTATCTTCCTCTTTATGTTGATTGAGACTAATATTAAGGAAGGGCATTACAACATTCCTAAGTGTATTCAAACTGGACAAAAGGAAGTGGCTCGGGAATGTTTTCACTAGAGGAGGAAGTTGGATTTCAGAACCAACCCTTGGGATTAGGGGAGTTTGGCTGTCTGCCATTTTACAAGGAGGTCATTTTACCAGAATTTCAAAGGCAACCAAAAATTGAACAAACAACCTGATCAGGGAATGCTTCTCTTCTGAGTGTAAGATACTGAGTTAGGTGGAGATTGGAAGGGCATCCCAAGAGGAGGCACCATCCTAAGAAAAGGCTCGGAGGGTGTAAGCCAAGGGCATCCGTCACAGAATGAGGCTGGAGAAAAACGTGCGAAATGAGATGGGAATATAGGAACGAGGTCAACATAGGGTGTGTTTTGTAAATCAGGCTAAGTTTAGATTTTATTCAGTCTGAAACGGCTTCCGTGGAACGTTTTTAAACAGTCAGGAGTTGGATATGGTAAAGGTGTTCCAGATCACCTTTGTTAGGTTAAAAAAAAAAAAAATCAGAGGACAGGGAGCTACGTTACCATGAGAGGTTCTCAAACTTCAGTCCGTACCAGAATTACCAGAGGAACTTGTGACAAATGTAGATTCCTGGTACTCACCACCCCCCGGATTGGGATTCTATAGGTTGGGTCCGATACGTACACTTTCAAAAAAGCCCTCTGGCAGCGCTACTGCCAAGGGATGAGTTGGGAGTTTAGCTCCCATCCTCTGCATCCCTTCGCTCCTCCATTCTTTGACCCAGAAAGTGGGCGTTTCTCAATGTTACACTATAAATTCTTCCAGGGTCTATCAACCTGACAGCGGCCCCAGCCCCTCCCACGTCGGGTGGACCAGACGTGGCGGTCTCGGGCCCCGCAGCGACGCCAGGGACTGAGGACCGAGCAGGGGCGGGCACCAGGCGGTCGAGCGGCTACCGGGCTCCTCTCTTGGACTCCTGCCCCGAGGCCGGCCCCGCCCTGCCTCGGGTTTGGAAAACCCGCAGCCACAGTCTGTCTGAACGACAGCGGCGGCCACGCACAAACCTGTGGGCGGGTCTCCATGGTGACTGGCTGAGGCTGTGACCAATTATGTATCGGCGTTTGTTTCCTCCCGATCCCTCCCCCGGGGCCGATACTTCCGTGACTGACAGTTCTCTCTGGACGCTGTTACGTAAGGGGAGGGTGAAGTGCGGCCCCACCCGAACTGAGCAGATTTGATTGGCAGGACCTAGTGCTGCCGCCCCACCGCCCCCCCCCCCGGAAGAACGTCCTTGACGGACAGGTATAGGAGCCACTCGGCGCCGCGAGGCTGGGCGGAAGCGTCCGGGCCCAAGGGAGGGGGGCAGGGGGCGGAGCCGGAGGCTGGGAGCCGGGCTGGGCGGGGCGGGGAGTAGGTAGGGGCTGGGCTGGCTCTGCGGCCAGAGATGCTGAGGGGCCGCGACGGCGCTCTGCAGCCGGGAGCACTGCATTAAAAACACCGAGGTGGGGTGTGCTGCCAGGCCGGTGGTAGGTACGCGAGGGCTGTCGAGTCCTCAAACGCGGACCGCCAGCGTCCTCGGGGCCAGCATTTGTATGCCCTACCAGGGGCCCTCGACTCCGTAGCGACGGCGGCCGCACTGGGACATGGAGGCGGGGCTGGGCACCTGTCCGCGTTCGCAGGCACCTGCTGCGCCGGCCGCCGCGGGGCCCGAGGCCTGGCGCTGGGGGCTGTCCAGGAGCGGGGCCGGGCCGGCCTGAGGAGGGGAGGTGGGCCGGACCGGTTTGCCCCGTCCGGGGCCCGCCTTCCTCGGCCCCCTCCCCACGCCCGGCTCTGTCCCCGCTCCCAGGTTGAGGGGGGCGTCCGACGCTCGCAGCCCCCCACCAGAGGGTCTCGCGGGCCCTGGCCGGCCTCGAGCTATTTGCGAGGTCGGGATTTGGCCCCTGCCTTGCATCATCCCGAGACAGGTTTGTCCAGATTCTCTGCGTGCGCGGAGATGCGTTTCCGCCCCGGGCGCGGGTGCCCGTCCTGGCTGTCCCCAGAGAGACGGGGCCGAGGCTGTTTTCATCTTTTCCCTGGGCCCTGCTCCGTCGCCTCTTAACATGGAATTTAAGGCTGTTCGGGGTGATGTGCCTATTTAGGGACTATGGTAAATAGGAGGTAAGCACCGCCCGTCTCTAAGTTTTGGCTCAGGACAGGTGCGGATCATTCGTATAGGGCCGAGCTACGACTTCTCAGCTGTATGATATAAAGAGAGATAATCATGTGTTGTTTGTACGACCAGACCAGCAGAAATTCTAAAGTTGTTTCGGAATGAGCAGGACTTGTGTTTTCTTCCATGTATGTCACTCCTGTTGGAAAAATGCTGTACTGTGCCTGGGTAAAGTAGATAGCTATTAAAGAGTGTAGTTACTCCTGAAAAGCGTGCTACAATTTCTCTAGGTGATTATGTCGTTGCTGGAAACAAAGGCAGCAGTAGACAATACCTCCTTCTTAAAGACAGGAGGAACTGGGGCTAAGTTTTATTTGATTCTTAAGGGCAAAGTCATAGAATCTTTACGTGTTAGACTTGGAAGGGACCTTACAGGTGACTTGATCCACCCCAGTAAATCTCCATGGTGGCAAGCGCTGTATCCCAGGGGGACAGGATTCCCTGTTAAATTAGGTCTGTCCTAGATGATGGTTGGGTGCTGCTGCACATTACTCTGGATCTGAAAACCAGTGTTGTTCTTTTTTTTTCTTTTTTCATAAATTTATTTATTTTTGGCTGTGTTGGGTCTTCCTTTCTGTGCGAGGGCTTTCTCCAGTTGCGGCGAGCGTGGGCCACTCTTCATCGCGGTGCGCGGGCCTCTCACTGTCACGGCCTCTCCTGTTGCGGAGCACAGGCTACAGACGCGCAGGCTCAGTAGTTGGGGCTCATGGGCTTAGTTGCTCCGCGGCATGTGGGATCTTCCCAGACTAGGGCTCGAACCCGTGTCCCCAGCATTGGCAGGCAGATTCTTAACCACTGCGCCACCAGGGAAGCCCCCGCAGTGTTGTTCTTATTTGCACCAAACAAGAACATATACACCCACATAGTTTTGATGTCCCAGCCATTTTGGCTTGTATCATAGTTACCTTTAAAGGCAGATTTGCAAAGAGCTCTCAGCAATAAGATGCTACTTACTGGATGTAAGTCATCAGGTAGGTGGAAGAACCAGAATCCTCATTACTTGGATTCAATTATTGGGTGGCATTGTATCTTGGAAAGCAAAGCAGCAGTAATGGGCACTGTTAGGGTGTGGGACCCACCTGTGGATGTCATAGGCTCGGCAGAAAACAAATTTTTGCTAATTAGGGACATTTGGTACATGCTTCTCTAATGATTTGCTTCTTACAAATTTTGTAAAATGTTGCTTAAATTTTTACCCTTTTCACCTTCAGCTTGTTGACTGCTGCAAGTAGGAATTTAGCAGAGCTCAGTTTTAAACATGACCAAGCCTGGGGGAAGTCACCAGAGCAGACAAATTACTATTCCTACATCTCTGCTTGCTGCTTGTCCTTTGCCTCTTCCTTTGTATTTTTAGTAAATGACCCACTGACTTTGTGACTTTTGAGACATGCTTTCTTATCCACTTCAGGAAGCTTTGGTGGAGGATTTGTGAAAGGTCTCATTTGCATTCCTCTGTTGCATTTGTACCTATTGCTTGGCAATTCCTTAAATGCATAATCCTGCTGTTTCCACACTTGAAGCAGTTGGAAAAGGTCGTTTTTTGTTTGTTTTGTGGATGGTCCGGACTGGACCCAGTTCTCCCTCCCCCTCTGTCTTGTATGCTCTGCCTTTGGTTGCTAGTTTTGTTGGAGAGAATCATTCTGTACTTAAGACACTGTCGAATCAGCTCCCTTGGATCTTTAATTCCCATAACCCTGAGAACTGTGATAGACCTTTTGTGTCTGTGGGTACAGTGCAGTCTGAACCTGGCTTTCCCAGTAGTTAAATGCCTAGATATTATGCTAGTAGCAGCTGTTGTAGTCCATATCTTTTGCACTTCTGGCACTAGAGCTGAACTGTGTCACTGAATATTCTGAATCCTGGCCAAGGACTTGGTACACAGATTCCTGTTGGCATTTAAAGATGGGAAAGAAATTGGAGTCAGGAGAGGGAGGGGGTATAGAAGGAAACTATTTCTAAAGATTTTTCCCCCTAGGTTTTTATAACTACATGTTATATAACATTATACTGTATTTCTGTTTAGAGATACAGATTTAGTTCTTAACTATTTCATAAGTCTTAACTGTTGGTGTTGGTCTGTTTCTCTGTTTTCCCATCTCATTTTAAGGTAAAGTGAATTCTGCGGACGGAAGAGTTTGATGACACAAACCACTGAATTTCTTTGTTCGGAGTACACGTTATGAACCCTTTCTGGAGCATGTCTACAAGCTCTGTACGCAAAGTAGGTATAGTTGATAAATTTACTGAGGAAACCCATTTGTGTCAGAACAGAAGCCAAAATAATTCATACCAAGGTTGCCTATAATCTTAGCAAAATTACCTTGTTTTTCTAGTTTAGGTTTTACTTTTGGGAAACAATTATTTGGTTGATTAAAGTCAGTTCCTGAGACCAAGATCACATCTCAAATAGAAATCATTCTAGTAATCAAAATTATATTATTTTGACTAAGGTTATATTTACACATGATGAAATTTGTGACACTTTATTGTATTAGTTTTTTGACAAACTGCAAGATTTCATGGTTAGAGAAGTGTTGGGCAAGACCAGTCCAATATGGTCAAGTCAGACTTGAGGGCACTGGTTTAAGTTTTCTAAATAAAATATTTTTTAAAATAAAATACATTTTAGGGAAGCTTAAAATACACAAACAAAAAGAAAATGAATGTCACCCATAATTCCACGTGTAAGAGAACACACTATTAATCTTTTTTTCTGTACACGATACTGTGTACGTTTTTAATACAGCTAATTAAGCAGGCTTTGACTGTACTTGAGCCAAGGAAATACCTATGAGATGGTAGTTTAGTTTCTGACTCATTTAGACCTCTGTCTTTGACTAAGAATGACAGTTTATGCTGATGATAGTCCAAATGTGGAAACATGTCCATTAGGGACAAGATCAAAATCAGACCCATGCAAGTGAGAGAACAGCTTCATTCTTAGTTTCTAACCGAAGTGGTGACATCAGGTAGTGACTGATTTCAGTCCTCTATACTATTTATTTTGAGATGCTTAGCACCCGACTTTCTACAGCTAAATGCTAGGGGACCTTTCTAGTCTTGTCTAATTGTGTAGTAACCCCTTGCCCTCTTTCTGGGGCCACCAGGAGAAACCATTTCTTTCTCCGTTTCAAGTAAATCCTGTAAATATTGGCCTTATTGTCTTTATAGGATGCAGCTGAAGAATGAATTTTCTTATGATTTAGCCTTGCTTCAGCTTTGTTCTGCTCTCTGTAATAGCCTGCCTGCTCAACAGACTTTCAGGTCATCTTTTTTTTTTTTTTTTTTGCGGTACGTGGGCCTCTCACTGTTGTGGCCTCTCCCACTGCGGAGCACAGGCTCCGGACACGCAGGCTCAGTGGCCGTGGCTCACGGGCCCAGCCGCTCCGCGGCATGTGGGATCTTCCCGGACCGGGGCACGAACCCGTGTCCCCTGCATCGGCAGGCGGACTCTCAACCACTGCGCCACCAGGGAAGCCTTCAGGTCATCTTGATCATGGTGCTAGAATGTCCTTGTAAAAGAGTAATTCCAACTTTTCAGTCAAAGACTAAAGGACATCACATATAGTCTTGTGATTTAAGAATCGTCCTAACAAATGTTCTCACCGCTTCATCTTGAATAGCGATCTGATGGTGAAGAAAAGACATTAACAGGGGATGTGAAAACCAGTCCTCCACGCACTGCTCCAAAGAAACAGCTGCCTTCTATTCCCAAAAATGCTTTGCCCATAACTAAGCCTTCATCTCCTGCCCCGGCAACACAGTCAGCAAATGGCACGCATGCTTCTTACGGACCTTTCTACCTGGAATACTCCCTTCTTGCGGAATTGTAAGTTCTGAAACTATCTGGTTAACTTTTGAATGACCCTTGAAGGTGAAGGATGAAACTTATTCTGAAGGACTCAGTAAACAGCCATTTAATCTTAAAGCTCAAACCCATCCCCCTCCAGTATTAGCCTTAATGTATATAGGATGGACTCTACTGCTAGCAGTATAACCTTTCTTCACCAAGGCCTAAGTGGTGTTATATAAATACCCTCTTCTAAAAGTAATGATTCTTACTGAGAGCTTGGGTAAGTAAGATTTAAAGGCAAATGTGTGCTTTAATTTCCATGTCTGTTTTGGAGAGCAAGAGGAGGGGGAAACAGATTTATTAAGCATCCAGGAACTTAATTTTGGTCTACCTTTATATGAGGTGAGGAATTCACCTCCTGAAGAGGTTGTTGTAGAGGGCGGGACAGTGGGAAGGTGGCGATCTACTCTTTCTTGGGTCGGACCCAGCTGGAGGTTTGTGTTCCATTCTGGTGATCACCCTGTAAGAGGCATCTATCCTGACAGACTGAGGAGAGGGTCCCCAAAAGAGATGGTCCCAGGAGGAGATGGTCCCAGTAGGCGGAGGTCAGGAAGCCTGACCTTAGCAGTCAACAGTTGAAGGAACGGGAACCAATGACTTGGAGAAAACCTGGAAAGTACTTATTAAAGCTGTCTTCACCTGAAGGTCCGTCATTAGAAAGGGGATTTGACTTATTCTGTATGACCCCCAAGGGCAGAGCTAGGCCATTTTGGGGAAGTTTTTTAAAGATTGGGGCTCCATGTAAGTAAGAACTTGACTAGTCACAGAAGTCAAAAATTGGACTGAAGTTGCACATACCAGTAGAGTGTGAGGAGATGGGTACTTCTGCAGAGTCTAGTAGTGATGACACAGTGCTTGGCCCATCAGAGGGGCTCAAATAGTGATTGAGTGCAGATGGCATTTGATTTGATCATTTGTTATATGGGCAGAAAGTCTGGAGAATTCATTCTGAATTTCAGTCATGTGAAACTTCCTTTGTACGTGAAGTTATTTTAAAAGCATCCTCCAGGCGTCCCTCACTGTGCTAATGTTGTAATGGTCAGAGAGTCTGAGGCCCCAGTGTAAATGGCGAGTGTGATTTGGTAGCGCGGGTCCCTTTAGCTTTATAATGGAAGCCTGTGTTTGAGGCGAGGCAGTGAGTTGGACAGGCTTCTATTGTGGCATTACATCTGCTGTCTCTATTAGGACACAAAATTGCCTTTTTGGCAAACCTCACTGTAGTAGATACATCTGCCAACCGTGCTGCTGTTGATATGCTGAATTATAGTGAGTTAAAAATGGAATAACTACTTTAAAATGGTTGAAAAATAAGTGTGGTAGCAAATAGGTAATAAATAAAAAGAGTCAGTTGAGGTCCAATAAGCTGCTTCTCAGTAAAATTCAGGATTGGCCGGTTAATGTGTTTTAAGACCCTCAGTCAACATTGTTCTTTTCAAGGTCTGGTCACAGTGTTACCTGTTTAGGCTCATAGCTCAGCTAAAAGAGGAACGGAGCAGAATGGCTGTCAGGTGACCAGGTCCCGGAAGAGCCAGCGCAGCCTCTGTCTTCCCTTGTTTCAGCACCCACCGTTTCCCACGCCACGGCCCACAGAGTTCAAGTGTCTGAGTTGGGGGTAAAGTCAGGAGCAGAGAGTACAGTGTGAGCGCCTCAGGCTGCCTGCCTTCTACCAGGAGCACTGCCGCACCGACTGGTGTTCAAACTTAAAATGACCCCCAAATGAGGGTAATTCCATGGAATTTTAATGTCTTAATTACCTGAAGTTGTATTTTAAAAAGGCTTTTAAATGTGTGTGGGTAAGATCTGTTGTTCATGGTCACAAAAGCAATAATCGTACAGATACTCTCACTGACCTAAAATTTGATGTCCAGAATTACCTACAGGTTGGTTTCCAAGATGGTGTTTTGGGGGAGCTGATTTCTGGGTGGAAAACTTGATTGTGTATCCCTGTTCGGCTTTAATTTCTTAATCTGGGGCCCTTATTTGGCTGTGTTTCTCTGTAAGCATGTGTTATGAAACCAGTAAACAGGCAGCAGTCAGGGCCAGGTGAGAGACTGTGATGACTCTGTCTGTATGGTTAGAGCATCAGCTGCCCTTCGAGGGACTATTCCTTCTTCCAAAAAATGGACGTGGGTGGTTTGGTCTGTATGTCATTTCCACCCATGCAATCTCACTATTCTGCTGCTTCTGTTTTAGTACCTTGGTTGTGAAGCAGAAGTTACCTGGTGTCTATGTGCAGCCATCTTATCGATCTGCATTAAGTAAGAAGGATTCGCTCTTTTTATAGCATATTTGGTTCCTCTGACACAAACTTAGCCCTTAACTGTTCTTATTTCTTCCTACAGTGTGGTTTGGAGTAATATTCATACGGCATGGACTTTATCAAGATGGTGTATTTAAGTTTACAGTTTACATCCCCGATAACTACCCAGATGGTGACTGTCCAGTAAGTTGGGGATAGGGTCTGGCTTCTTTTCTTTCTTGGACCCTCCTCACCCTCCTTACTGCAGGAGGAGGGTTTAAGGGGCTTTAAAGATTTCTTGGTTCTTTTCCTGGCCTAATACTTTTATGATTTCAGTTTCCCGAAATGTTTTGTCTACTCAGTAGTCTTTCAGGGGGATTTTTTTGCTTTGTTGCATCTTTTGCCATGCTAGCCTCTGCCTTCAGCTTTACTTGTTTCTCTGCTCAGGGTGTGCAAGTGAGGCTGGAAGCTGTAGTACAGCTCTCACTACGTGAATTGCGATTGTTATGCTATGGTAGAAAAGAGTGACTTTTCCCCTGCTTCACTGCAAAATTTGGTTTTACAGGAAAATGGTGAAAGTAGTTAGGTGTCCCTCTTGAGGCAGCTCTTTGACTTTAAGCAACAAAACTGCCTTGTCCTGAAGCTTCTTTGACAACTTATCCGCGTGAGTTTAATGTGCTCCATTGCTTCCATTAAAGGATGTGTCTCTGTTTCAATGTAGCGTTTGGTGTTTGATATTCCCGTCTTTCACCCGCTAGTTGATCCCACCTCAGGTGAACTGGATGTGAAGAGAGCATTTGCAAAATGGAGGTTAGTAAGTAAGAGTTTCGTGTGGTGACATAAGCCAACAAGAGGAAGCCTCAGTAATCCTGCCGTATTTCCCTTTAGGCGGAACCATAATCATATTTGGCAAGTATTGATGTATGCAAGGAGAGTTTTCTACAAGATCGATACAGCAAGCCCCCTAAACCCAGAGGCTGCAGTTCTGTATGTTACTTTGCTTTGTTATGTAAGATAAATTTGAAGAGATAGCAAAGTAGATTATGTTGGTAACCTTTTGATTTAAACTTTTAACACAGGTACGAAAAAGATATTCAGCTTTTTAAAAGTAAAGTGGTTGACAGTGTTAAGGTGTGCACTGCTCATTTGTTTGACCAACCTAAAATAGAAGACCCCTATGCAATTAGGTAAGTGGTACATTATCAAGATAAACTGCACTTTGCAGTACTGTGCTGCTGTTTTCCAGGTGGCCTTAGAATGGGGATTTAAAAGGAAAGTGTATAATCTGTTAGCCTACAACCTTTCTAACTTGGTATCAGCTTGATTTCTGCTTTCAACATGGACTGACACATTGTGCCAATAGCAAGCTATTTAATGACTTTGGTTTTCTAAGGATCCTTGTAATGTGCTCATTCAAATGTAAGGACTTTTCTTTCCAGTTGGAGCCCCTATTATACTCCCATACCCCAACCAACTTACAGATTTGGTGAAAAGAGGGAAACTGAACAGTGTGAGAGTGAATAGTGTGAACGATGGGTTCCTTGAGCTTGTGTTAGTTTATGTTGAGGAGGAGTGTCTGCAGGAGTATTGAAAACTGAAGCCGTTGAGCTCTGGGGCAGCACTGGTGTTGCTGTGCCTAGCGGTAGTGGTCAAGAGCTTGGGCTCTACAGTTAGGCTGAGTGACTTTTGCACTTACTGGCTTTGGTGACCCAGAGCGATTACTTAATTTTACTGTGCCTCACTTTCTTCAAGTAATAGGACTTCAGGGGTGGTTGTGAGGCTTAAATGAGCTAACCCATGTAAAGTGCTAAGGGATAGTTATTGTGAGAAAATCATTTAGATAATGTCTAAAACTTACATATTGACAACTGATTAAAGATTGTTCCTTGTTAACTTTTGTTAGGGGAACTGGGTTAAAAATGTAAAAAAATGGATGTTAAACAAATTTAGTGAGCTATTTTTTAATATTTTTCTCTTCCTGAAGCTTTTCTCCATGGAATCCTTCTGTACATGATGAAGCCAGAGAGAAGATGCTAACTCAGAAAGTAAGTAGATTACCAGTTTGGAAATCGTTAACTCACTGTTTCCTTTCTAAAATATCTTCACTGGAGGCTACTCAGTATATACAAATAACTTCTGGGGAAACAAATTTGTACAGTGCTGAAATCCCCTCATCAGTCATTTTTTAATGTCTGTTTTTCATTGTGCCTAGAAGAAGCCTGAAGAACAGCACAATAAAAGTGTTCACGTTGCTGGCCTGTCATGGGTAAAGCCTGGCTCAGTACAACCTTTCAGTAAAGAAGAGAAAACGGTAGCAACTTAAGAGCTGGTGAATCTGGTGCACCGTGCACTTTCCTGCTGGACTTGGGCTAGTAAAGCTGACCAATGGCAAAGGGGACTGCCTGCAGAGTAAAACGGTGTGCGCAGTGACTGGTGTCAGTGTTGTCTGTGTATGCTTAGGTTGTAACAGCAAGGTCTGGAAACCTCTCTTTACGTAATGCATTACTTCTGTCAGAAGCGTCTTCAGGGTGGTTATCTAGTTCAGTACTCCAAATTCTTGGGGACCTGGAGGCGTACGCATTTTTCTGAATATAATGCTAAAGGTAAGTTGCATTCATTTAAACTAATGAAGTAGGCAGAGTTCAGCACTATCTAATGCTTTTTGAATCAGTGGTTTCCGGTGTACATATGTTAGGATATGGAGAGGAGATGTATAGAGAGAGCAGTTTCCTTAGCTTATTAGCACTTTTAGGTGGAAGAGCACTTGAACCTCGGTCTTCAGCCTGTTGTGTTACTGACACACAAGCTGCTGTCACTGGGGTACATGTTAGGTGAGTGAGAAGAAACCAGGACACTTGTTCAGAGTCTTGTTTGTTTTTAAGCAAATTACTTATTGTATTTTTATGGCAGGAGGGAGAAAAAGTGTTAAAACGGTTTCTAATGAAGTCAGATATTTAAATGATGAAGGACTAATGTGTTTCGTAGAGACAATAAACCAATAAATGATTGTTCTTTGTCATTTATGCAGGACATTAAATACCCTTTTCTCAATATAACTAAACAAAGATTAATTTATAAGTGCTTTATTGAAAAATACTTATTTTCATATAAAATTACAGTAGCAGTAAGTATCTTGAGAGGTTTTATAAATATTTTTGCAGAACACTATTCTAATTGAACAGTGTAAGTTCCATATTTCTTTCAGAGCAATATGAAGTTACCTAGTAACTTTGTTTATACTGATTCAATTTACAATTGAATTTTCTCCCTAATAAGATTATTCATTCAACTTTAAAACTGCTGGAACAATAGTGATTAATAAAGGTATATATAGATAATTCAGTAGCTGTTAAATTAACATTTTCTAATTTGTATAAATGGTACTATGTACTAATAAAAACCCAAATTCTCCAATCTATTTTTTAAACTTCCAGGAACGCACCCAAAGATATTTAAAATATATCACCTTAATAAAGACACATGTCTTTTGGATAACTACCTCCTAAAGGAAGAGGTCATAATTTTTCATAATAATCCTCTTAATTCAACTTGATTTAAAATCTTTACTTAGCCAGCTGATCCCTATCAACAAAAAATGGAGAATTTAAAACACATGCCCAAAAGGTAGCTACTGGGGCTTTAACAATTTTTAAAAAGTACAAAAGCATCAAGGAAGATACTGAATTAAGTTCAGCCTAGAAGTTTTGTACTTAATAAAGTTCACATTGTAGAAAGTGCCATTGCAAATACACAGCAAAATCTGGGTTACAAAATCATGCTTTTTACAGCCCTAAAGTGCCACTTCTTATACAGGTTCACTCACACATTGCTTGCACACCAGTCAAGCACTTGTCACACTGCACCACCACACCTAATGGAGAGAGGGAAGAATTACACAAAGGGAATGGGAGACTTGGACTAATAACCTAGGACCTTCAAATCTGGGCGCTCTACCTTATTACCTTTTAGGAATGCAAAAATCTTACACTCCTACCAAGTGTTTTAGGACAAAATACCTACTTTTGCTTTTCATGAGGGCCAGGTAGGAATGAATTGAAATACAGTTCCTCTGCTGGAAAACGTTAACAGAGACCACTTATACACACATTTGAGTATGATTTGTTCTCTGAAATTCTTGTAGTAGCTTTGCCAAAGAGTTAAAAAAAAAATCCAAGTTTGGATTCTAAGCAGCCTTGATGGCAAGCACTGAAAGGTAGGGGAAAAGGCAGTTGGGATAAGTAAAAATATCCTAAGGATACTGAAAGGATTAAGGAAAAGAGCCCCATAATCTAGCATGCATTACATGATGCTGCTAAACAGAGTTTGTGAAAAGACAGTTTCAGTACAACAGACTAACCTCAGTGGGAACCGCGGTCATTAGCTACATCTTGGAGACGGCGTAATAAGGCAGAATGATTTTCTGGGCAAATTCTTTTTGCAGGTGATTCACTTCCATCTTCCAGAAGAATCCCTCTCTTTTTGGTTGGCGTTTCTCCTGTCCGTATCATACTGTTAATTTCTCTCAGTCTCTGGGGGGGGTGGGGGGTTAAAAATAAATATAAAAACTTTAAAATTCTAATACACATAGTTCAATGTTAAGTCAAAGAACCTCAAGTAAGTTAAGCAGTTTATCTTGAAGAGTTTGAACACCTTTATAAAGGAACGTACTACAAAATTTTGTATCCTTCCAATTTCACTTCTCAGCTGGCTGACATTGATGACTATCTGGGATAGAGGCAGAGTATTTCTATTTTTTAACAAGCTCCAGAGGTGATTTTGATGTAAGCTTTTCCACAATGTAAGAGTTCACAAATTTATGATTTTTTTTTAGAAAAGTTATAGAGCATCACATTGTTATGCCACATTTAATCAGTTTCATACATTTCCATTTTCCTTTTTTAAAAAATAGCATGACTTTACACAGTATTAGGCCGTTTTTCCCCCAGTCTAGTGTTACTCATTTTCTAACAGCCATGGAATTTCACAAGAGAAGCCTTAATTCCCTAAGGCATCCATTGTAGGTAATTTATTAGTATCATCTAGAATTCTAGAATGTATTGATATTAGTTACATGTCATCCTTGGGAGAATTGAGAAAAATTCAGGCAGATTATTTTCTGCATTCTCTGGTTCACACTGAAGAACTTGGATTGAGAAAAACTTCGCCAGAGGGCTAGAGAGACTGGATTTATTTATAGGTGCCTTCAGCACTAAGTTTCTCCAAAGCCCCAAAAGTTAGCTATTGCATTATTTTCTGGTAGTTAAAAATTTTTTTTCATGTGCTGCTAATGTCATTGTCCATGTTTCCTAGTGGAAAGCATACTGAGCAGATTTCATATGCATTTATTATAGGAAATTTCAAACATACAGGAAAGTAGAAGTATATAGTGAACCCTCACATGACCATCACCCTACTTCAACAATTTTGGCCACTCTTATTTGATCTATACCCCTCATTCATTTCTCACCCCCCAGATTGTGTTAAACCAAATCCTAGATATTTTACTTTTATTTTGAAATAATAGGCTTTTCTGAGATTTTAAATAAAACCACCAGTTTTTCATTATCAGTATGTGCACCTTCTCAAATTTCAACCATCTTAAGAAAGCTGTCCTCTGACTGACTCTTCTGCTCTTTGCCTCCCAAAGTCTGCTCTGCACTTCCTATCGCTAGTCTCCCATTCACTTGAATATTCCTTAAATTGTTAATTGTATACACTAATTGTATAAATGTTATTTGTATATAATGTGTATACATCATTATATTATGTATATATTGTGCAGTGTATAATTGTGTACCTTACTATACATAACACATTAATGTAGAACATACCTTTATACATTGTACATTAACATGTATAAATTTATAAACAGTACAGTGTTTTTATACACCATAATTTATACAATATATACATGATAGTTTAAAAATGAATAAATTCTTATTGCCCCCCAAAATTCATACAGAATACACCTTCTTGTCCTCACCCCATCCCTAGGGACACCTACTGTTATCATTCATTCACTGAAAAAATCAGGCTACTGTGTAGCTTTCTCTTTTTCTAGGAATGCACTCATTAGAAACATAATAATGAACATTAAGTGGGGTTTCAAAAAAATTAAAATGGTATATTTTATGTACTGTTCAGTTAGCATTGTCTTAGGTCTTTTCATATCAGTATATATGGATCACACCTCTTTAACTGCTATATAGTATTCTGTGGTAATCTGTATCATAGTTTAATCCCTTATTGATGTATTATTTCCTCCCAACTGTTCAGTACTATAAGCACTGTTACCATAACTTATTATTTAACAAGTTGTACCAATTCACTGAAATTGCCCCAACAAGTATCACTAATGATTGATCAGTCAACTTACCTGATCTTGTGTGGTGTTTGGTAATTCTTTTCTCATGGTAGTGTAAATGTTAGGATATCATAGGTTAATTCTAGACCCAAGATACTTCTTGCTTTGCAATATTCTTCCTTGATCTCAGCCATCACCTATTAAGTTGTGATGACAAATCTTTCTCCAACCAACAGCCTAATACTGCTATCATTTATTGGAGAAATTCCCAATTCTGTGCTAGAATTTTTTTTTGAAATATCCCCAGGTGGTGATAATATACAGGCAGGACTGAAAGCTACTGATCTTGACACTTAACTTTTTTGCACAAAATGTCTCTTTTTCTTAAGTTTACACACAGTAAAATTCACCTGTTTGCTTGGTGTATCAGTAGTTTGTTCCTTTTTATTGCAGAGTAGTAGTCCATTATCTGAGTGTACCACAGGTTTGTTTATCCCTTAACCAGTTGAAGAACATTTGGGTTTTCTACTTTTTTTTTTTTTTGCTGTACGCGGGCCTCTCACTGTTGTGGCCTCTCCCGTTGCAGAGCACAGGCTCCGGACGTGCAGGCTCAGCGGCCATGGCTCACGGGCCCAGCCGCTCCGCGGCATGTGGGATCTTCCCGGACTGGGGCACGAACCCGTGTCCCCTGCATCGGCAGGTGGACTCTCAACCACTGCACCACCAGGGAAGCCCGGGTTTTCCACTTTTTGGCAATTAGGAGTAAAGTCAATATAAACACTCATGTACATGTTTTTGTAGGAACCTAAGTTCCATTCCACTTGGGTAAATACCTGGGAGTGAGATTGCTAGTTATATGGTAAAGATATGTTTACCTTTAAAAGAAACTACCAAACTGTTTTCCAGGTATAATGGCTACGTTAAACCATTTTGCATTCTTACTAACAATATATAAACGTTCTAACTGCTCCACATCATTGCCACTGATTTGCTATTCTCATTTTTTTAGATTTTAGCCATTCTAATAGGCACATAATGGCTGAAGTGTATTCAAATCTTTTGCCCACTTTTCAATTTGGATGTTTTCCTGTTGAATTCTGATAATCCTTTATATATTGTAGACACAAATCCTTTATCAGATATGAGATTCATACAGTTTTCTCCCAGTGTGACTTGTTTTTTCTTTTAAAGAGCAGAAATTCTTAATTTTGATGAAATCCAACTTATCAATCTTTTATGGATTGTGCTTTATGATGTTGCATCTCATGTTCACAAATATTTTCTCCTGTGGTTTCTCCTAGAAGTTTCGGTTTTAGGTTTTACCTTTAGGTCTATGGACCATTCTGAGTTAATTTTTTTGTATGGTACAGAGTATAGGCACAAGTTTACTATTATTATTTTTGTTTATGGATATCCAATTGTTTCAGCATCATCTGTTGAAAAGGCTGTCCTTTTTCCACTAAATTGCTTTTGCACCTTTGTTGAAAATCAGTTGGCCATATATGTGTGTTCCATTTCTGGATTCTATTCTGTTCTATTAATCTGTATGTACTTGCACCAGTACTACATTGTCTTAATTAGTGTAGCTTTATATATTGTCTTGAAATCAGATAAGTGTGAGTTTTCCAACTTTTTCAAAATTGTTTGAAACTAGTTTCCTTTGCATCTTCATATAAATGTTGGAACCAGTTTGTTAATTTATACAAACAGTTCTGGGATTTTCACAGGAATTGGAGTGAGTTTATACATTAAGTGGAAGAAAACTGACATCTTGATACAGTTTTCCAATTCATGAACATATTTCTGTCCATTTCTCAGTCTTTAATTTCCCTCACCAAGGTTCTAGTTTTCAGGATACGAATCTTGAACATCTTTTGTCAGACTTATCTGTAATTTTGTAAAGCTATTTACATTGTTTTAAAAAATTTTTACTTATGATTACTTGTTGCTAGTATATAGAAATACACTTGGTTTTTGTATATTAATCATGTAACCTTGCTAATCTTATTAGTTCCAGTAACTTTTTGTACATTTTGTCATTTTTCTGTGTAGAAAATCATATAAATGTAGATAGTTTTATTTCATCCTTTTCCATTTGCATGCCATCTTTAAGCTGCTTTATTGTATATGCTAGGACCTACAGTTTTAATGTTGAATAGGAGTGGTGAAAGCAGATATCCTTCCTTGCCTTATTCTTTTTTTTTATAGAGTTATTTTATTTATTTATTTTTTTGCTGCGTTGGGTCTTTGTTGCTGTGCATGGGCTTTCTCTAGTTGCGGCAAGCGGGGGCTACTCTTCATTGCGGTGCGTGGGCTTCTCATTGCGGTGGCTTCTCTTGTTGCGGAGCACAGTCTCTGAGTGCGTGGGCTTCAGCAGTTGTGGCTCATGGGCTCTAGAGCACAGGCTCAGTAGTTGTGGTGCACGGGCTTAGTTGCTCCGCGGCATGTGGGATCTTCCCAGACCAGGGCTGAAATCCGTGTCCCCTGCATTGGCAGGTGGATTCTTAACCACTGTGCCACCAGGGAAGCCCCCCTTGCCTTATTCTTGATCTTCGAGGGAGGGCATTCAATCTTCCAGCATTAAAGTATGAGGTTAGCTGTAGAGTTTTTTTTGTATACATTCTTTATCAGGTTGAGGAAGTTCCCTCTGAGTTTTTATCATGAATGAATGTTGGATTTTGTCAAATGTTTTTTCTTCAACTAATGAGATGATATATCTTTACTTTATTTCTTCCTTAAATGTTTGGTAGAATTTACCAGTGAAGCCATCTGGGCCTACAGTTTTTAAACTATAGATTGTTTGTTTAATAGATATAATTCTACTGAGACTACTTCTTCTTGAGTGTATTTTGGAAATGTTGACTTTCAAGGAATTTGTCCATTTCATCTGCATTATCGCATTTATTGGCAGAAAGTTTTTTATCCTTCATTATACTTTTAATGTCTGTAGGACCGGTACTGAATCTCTCATTTCTGGTATTGGTAATGTGTCATTTCTTTTTCTTTCCCAATTAATCTGCACAGAGATGTATCAATTTTAAAAATCTACACAAAACCCCTAGCTTTTAATGACCTTAATTTTCTCTATTTTTCAGCTATTTCATTGATTCCTGCTTTTCTAGTTGCCTAAGGGTGAAACCTTAGGTCACTAATTTGACACCTTCCTTCCTAATATAGATATTTTGTGCTATAAATTTCCCTCTTAGCACTGCTTTCATGGCATCTCACAAATTTTGATATGTTGTTTTCATTTGGTTCGAAATATTTTCCAATTTCTCTTTTATTTCTCCTTTTTTATTTTCTTTCTTTTTTTTTTTTTGCGGTACGCGGGCTTCTCACTGTTGTGGCCTCTCCCGTTGCGGAGCACAGGCTCCGGACGCGCAGGCTTAGCGGCCATGGCTCACGGGCCCAGCCGCTATGCGGCATGTGGGATCTTCCCAGACCGGGACACGAACCTGTGTCCCCAGCATCGGCAGGCGGACTCTCAACCACTGCGCCACCAGGGAAGCCCTCTTTTGTTTCTTCTTTAACTCTTAGAGATTATGCAGTTTAGGTTCCAAAAATTTGGGGGGTTTCCTGATATCTTTCTGTTATTGATTTCTGATTTAATTCTGTTGTGGTCAGAGAAAATACATTATTTAAATCCTTTAAAATTTACTGAGACTTGTTTTATGGTCCACAGTGGGTCTATCTTGGTAAATGTTACATGTGAGCTTGATGCTGTTGAGTATTCTGTTAGTGTCATTTAGTCAGTTTGGTTGATAATGTTTACATCTTGAATATCCTTACTGATTTTTCTTTGTCTACTTATTCTAGCAATTATCTTGAAATCTCTTGACTGTAAATGATTTTTTTCTATTTAAGACTGTATGTCCTCTCTATAATTAGGAAATGACCTTCTCTATCATTGATAACATTCTCTGCTCTGAAATCTGCTTTCAGATACCAATATTAATGATACTAATGTAGTCACTCCAGCTTTCTTTTGATTAGTGTTAGCAGAGGTTAACTTTGTCCATCCTTTTTCTTTTTAAAAACAGCTGTATTGTGATATAATTTATATACCATATAATTCAACCATTTGAAGTATACAAATCCATAGCTTTTAGTATGTTCCCAGAGCTGTGCAACCATCACCACATTGAATTTTAGGACTCTTTCATCATCCCAGAAAGAAACTTGATCCATTAGCTGAAACCCTCCATTCCCTTCAGGGGATCACTAGTCTACTTTCTGCTTCTATAAATTTGCCCATTCTGTACATTTCATAGAAACCGAAGTACAATATTTGTCCTTTTGTGACTGGCTTCTTTCACTTAACAATGTTTTCAAGGTCCATCCTAGTTGTAGCATGTATCAGAACGTCCTTTTTATTGGAGTAATATTCCCTTGTATGGATATAGATTTATCTATTCATCAGTTAATGGGACATTTAGGTTATCATCCTTTTACTTTAAACTATTTGTGTCTATATTTAAAGTGGGTTACTAATAAGCAGTAAAACAGTTAGGTCTTCCTTGTTTGTCCAGTCTTACAATTTCTGCATTTTAATTGGTATATTTAGACCATTTATATTTAGTTGCTATTTGCTATCTTCTTCCTTTTTTGGCCTTTTGAATTGAATATTCTTACTCCAATTCATTTTTTCCATTTAACTTTTTAATCCATTTGGAATTTATTTGGTATAGGATGAAAATCTACTAATAGAGGAGTATCAGAGCCGTTTCCACCAACTAAAATTGCCTTTCAGGGCTATTGCAGATTTATATTTCCAGCTTTCACAATTCCACTGGGTTATCATTGGAATTAGATTAAACCTATGTAATGGCTGGAGGAAACTGTATCTTTTTAATATTTGGTCTTCCTACTGAAAAACATTAGTATATCTTCATTTATTCCAGTTTTTAAAAAATCTCTTATTCAAGTTAAAAAAGTTTTCTACACAGGATCAATTTATTCCAAGGCATGTGATACTTTGTTACTACTGTAGAAAATACAATGGAAAAACATTTCCTAATAGATTTTTGCTGCTATCATTTTTACTTGTTTCCCCCAACTTTTTCTTTTTCCCCCAAAAGATTTCAAGCCTACAGAAAAGTTAGTTAGAAGAATAGTTCATTGAGCACCCATTTATCTATCATTAACATTTTACCACCTTTGTTCTCTCTATAATTTTCTTTTTAGCTGAACCATTTGAAAGTAAGTTGTTGACACTGGGACACTGCATCTCTGAATACTTTAAAAACATATTCTCCTATATAATCTAGTACCATCATCAATACCAAAGACATTTAACAGACATTTAAAGATAAACATTAATGTTAAAGTCAATATTCAGTTTTCCCACTTGTCCCCCAAATATCCTTTATAGCTGTGCTTTTCTATGCAGGATCCAATCAAAGGTCATCATGCCTTGCATTTGGTTGTCATGTCTCTTTAGTCTCCTTTACTCTATCAGTACTCGCCCTACCATCTATCTCTTCATGATACTGGCATTTTTTTGAGAGTCTAGGCAATGTGTTATATATGTGTTTTTCCTAAGCAATCTATAAATACAAATATCACTTAAGGACCTTTAAGATGCAGGTGCACTCCTTAACATAGCGTATGATTCCTAGGGATCTAGCCTTACTGCCTCAAGAACTTTGTTTCCCTTCCCTTATCTGCTTCATCCTGGATGCCCTTCCTTCTACCCCTCAGCAATCTGCTAACTTTTCATCCATTAAGGCTTCACTCATGCTTCCCTCCCCATTGCAGACTGAGGCAGATGCTACCACTTAAATCTGTGCAAATGTGACACTGTCCAAGTGTCCAAAATGCCCATTTCTCCCCTTAGACTAAGAATCCAGAGGACAGAGACACTTCCTATCCCAGGAGGAGGCACTTAGTAAATCAGTTAAGGGATCGAAATTTTCCTTCCCTAACAAATTTGGAATTTTAAAGTTTTACAAATGGAATAAAATTCCAGATTTATAGCAGAATATTCAAATATACAAATAGGAAAAGGGAGGAATGAAAATCCAGATCCCTTACCCTATTTCCAGCTCTAAAGTTCTCCCCCCAAACCCTTGTTTTTTGCTGCTTTGGGACTTACCGGTCACTCTTCCTTGACAGATCCCATCACTCATGGGAGTACTGAGGGTTTCCCAACAACCCTGCTTCTAGAATCCTAAGCATTTTGGGGTTAATAAAGGCCAATATTTATATTAGGCTCACCTTTGAAGGACTGTTGCTGAAGTAGTAGAAAATCTTTTCTCGAGGAGAAAGCATTGCTTCATTTTTATGCGGGGATATGTACACAGGATGATTTTGAGACAACTGTATTCGGCGAGGAGAGCCTGTTCTTACAAACGGATAGGGAGAGAGTGGAGGAGCATCCATCTGTTTAACAAAAAAAATTTCTAAGAAAGGTAAACGAAATTTCTAACCAGGTGCTTTTTTTGAAAATGGTTATTTTTATTGAAAGAGTGAAGAGGTATAATAAACCAGTAGCTTTATGAATGGTAGATAGTGATGTATTAGCAGCAAAAATTAAACCTAAAGCAAATCATACAAATAGCAAACATCTAAGTGCTTTCTTTGTGCCAGTCACTGTTTTAAGCATTTTAAATACATTATGTAATTTAATCCTCACAACAACCCTATAAGTGAGGGACTACTTCTAGTCCCATTTTATATATGAGGAAACGAGGTACAGAGGAAGTTAAATAACTTGCAGGATCACCAAAACTGGTAAGTTTTGGATAATTTGAACCTATGCAATCTGTCTCATATTACTATACTTTGTAGGGAATCCAAATATCATCTTGTTTAATGCTTCATAACAGTAGAAATTATGTTGGTTAAGCCCATTATTTCTGTTAGAGACTTCCTTAGTCTTACTTAACAAAAAGAATTATTTGTAAAACTAGTTTACACAGAAGCAGCTCAAACATGTGATTCCTCATTCCTCATAAGTGAAAAAAGTGTGAAATAATCCTCATCAAACTTACTGCATTTGCCTGTGAGTACTTCATGGCAAATGTTTTAATTTGTTTTATGTAGATGTTGTTGTAGAACTGAATAAGGTCTCCCCTCTCCTCCTCTTCCACATCACTGTTGGCACCTGTGAGACGAGTAGGTGTAGGAGGGGCACTGCTAGGCTGTGGAACTGGCAAGGTGCTGCTTGACCTCATGACAGGACTGGAGTCTCTACTGGCTATAACCGGTGGAACAAAAAGTGTTAAACAGGAAGACTGCTAGTGCAGATTGCTTTTAAAAAGAAAATTCAGTAAGATAAGGGTGAATGGCTACCTGCTCTACTTACTGAATAGCAGCAAATGGGCACTCTTATTCTTCATACCAAGGAGCAAAGCAAAGATAAGATATTAAATACTAATTTTAGGGCTTCCCTGGTGGCGCAGTGGTTAAGAATCTGCCTGCCAATGCAGGGGACACGGGTTCGAGCCCTGGTCCGGGAAGATCCCACATGCCACAGAGCAACTAAGTCCGTGCGCCACAACTACTGAGCCTGCGCTCTAGAGCCCGTGAGCCATAACTACTGAGCCCACATGCCACAAATACTGAAGCCCACACGCCTAGAGCCCGTGCTCCACAAGAGAAGCCACCACAATGAGAAGCCCACGCACTGCAACGAAGAGTAGCCCCAGCTCGCCGCAACTAGAGAAAGCCCACGCGCAGCAACAAAGACCCAATGCAGCCAAAAAGAAATTAATAAAAAAAAATACTAACTGTACTACCATGCTATTAATGTAGCAAGGGCTTACTGAGTAGTTTTCATTAATTTGCACCAAGCTTTCTAGGACCTGAGCCCTGCATTAAGTGGTATAAACCAACAATTAAGGATGGTGTTTCCATAGCATGGTTTCTGTTGACATGCCACATTTTTCTCGAACTCAAGTCAACAAATGCCTGCCTTCTCCATCCTTCGCTAATCCCTCTAGAGAAAAATTTTATGCACAATGTGCCTCAAAGCCACGGGATAAAGGACAAACAGCTCTGTGACTAAATTTAGAATTTGGTTTATTGTCCAACAAATCTTTTGCCAATAAAATATTTTCATAGTTTCTACAACAGTAATTTATTAATCCTTAGTCCTAGGCCTAAAAAATAAGAGAAGCTCTTAATTTCATTTTATAAGTTCATAAAGATCCCACTTACTTCTGTCTTTGTTTAGTTCTGTTGGAGAATTCTGATGGCTTCTGCTATCACTGCTGCCAGAGTTTCTTCTTTTCCTTTTCCCTTTTATGAGAACACTTCTATACACCTTTAGACAGGTCATGAGAAGGGAACAGAAACGAGTTATTTATTGAGCACATCCTAGACTATGTGACTTTGACATGTTATTCTCACAACTCCATATAGTAGTAGTTTTCCTACTCAGGGGAGGTTAATAAATGCAGCCAAGGTTACATATCTATTAAATAACAGATACAGGATTTACATCACGGCCTGTCAGGCTTCAACTTCCAAGTACTGCCCACAATACTACAGAGCAGTAATAATATGCAATTGTAAAATCAAGTCATTCTAAGTCAAATATCAATACAAAGATCTCACATACCTACCTACCTCTTGAAACAAATGAGTAGCATTAAAGGTAAAAAGAGTTTTAACATTTCACTTAATGCTGTTTTGGTTAAATGTACAGCATTATGTTTCCTAAACCAGACTGAATTCAAGGTGACATAGAATCCAAACAGCTTCCTAATTTACATCTATCTTGTGATTATTTGAATTAAAAAGGAATCAATTATTTCACATCATTACCTTTTGGTGAAAAGAGAACTTAAGAACTTAAACTAATCAAGATGTGTAGCTGTCTGCTAATCAAGATGTGTTGCTGTCTATCAATAATTAAATAAGATTAAAATAAAGACTTCCCTTAAAGTAGAATCTTAGTTTTTTATCCTGGAGAAAAGGCCACAGAATCAACTGTAGTTAACTTTTTTGTGTGCCTCAAAGACTTTGATCTTTATTTTCAACCATGAGAGAAAATGTAGTAAGTTACCTGGCTCCGGGCCTGTGGCTGAGTCCTATAGCAACGCATAATATTCTGGAAGGACTTGTCTTCTTTTGTGACCTGGCAAAGAATAAGAGTACTCTGAGAGAGAATTTGACTTCCAGCATAATACTATGAGATGGTCCGTGAACCTGCTCCCCAGTGAAACTGGTGAAAATTATATGAAAAAAACATCATTTAAAGCCTCTGGAAATGGCCCTAAAAGGCATATAACAAATGAAGAAATATATATTCAAGAAAATCTACTAAAATTCAGTAACAACAGAGGGAATAAATGGTATTTGAGCCAAGACCTAGAATAAAAAATTACAGTAACAAAAAATTCATCAGAGGAATGAAAGACTAGATTTGAACTGGCAAAAAACATTTAGCAAACCTGAAGATGGAGTTGTGCAATCCAAAGAACAGAGAAAAAAGAATGAGGAAAAATTAACAGAGCTTCAAAGAAATGTGACACACCAAGAGAGTGTGGAAGTATCAGAAGGAGGGGAGGGATAGGAGCCAAAAGAAATGTTCAAAGAAATAAAGGCTGAAACATTCCCAAATTTATTTTAAAAACAATCTACATATCCACAAATTTTAACAAATTCCAAGTAGGACAAATGCAAAGAGCTCCATACCAAGACATATAGTAAAAAAGCTGAATGCCCAAGAAATGGAGAGTATCTTGAAAGCATCAAGAGAAAAGCAACTTTTTGCTTACTAGGAAACTCTGATAAAGTAACAGAAAACTTCTCATTAGAAACTGTGGAGGCTATGAGACGATGGACAAAGTAAAAACTAAGAATCCGGTATCCAACAAGGTTATCTTTCATAAATGAAAATGAAATAAATACAATCTCACATAAACATAAAGAAAGAAAATATGCTGCTAGCAGAACCATCTTACATGAAAATACTAAGGAAAGTTCTTCATACTAAAAGTAAGTGACCCCAGGACTTCCCTGGTGGTGTACTGGTTAAGAATCCACCTGCCAATGCAGGGGGCACATGTTCAAGGAAGATTCCACATGCTGCAGAGCAACTAAACCCGTGCACCACAACTACTGAGCCCACACGCCTAGAGCCTGTGCTCCACAACAAGAGAAGCCACCACAATGAGAAGCCCGTGCACTGCAATGAAGAGCAGCCCCCACTTGCCGCAACTAGAGAAAGCCTGTGCACAGCCACGAAGGCCCAACACAGCCAAATACATAGATTAAATAAAATTAAAAAATAAAAGTTAAGTGACCCCACACAGTAATTCAAATACACGTGAAAAAACAAAGAGCAATGTTAAAGATCGTTATGTAACTGGAAAGAGAGTATAAAATGCATATTTCTTCTCTTAACTGATTTTTTAAAAATTGTATAAAACAACATACATACATGAAGAAACATGATATATATATTTGCCAAAAACAGCACAAAGGAGGAGATTAGGAGGAAAGCTATTCTAGGCTAAGGAAATGACTCCAGATGACAACTCAAATCCCCAGGAACCAACAGAGAGAAATAAGGTAAATAAGTAAATGGTAAATAAGGTTAATATGATAAAAGCTATAAATAAATACTTGCACTCCTTTCTTCTCTCAGCTCCTTTAACGCTTCTGTATCTCACTGGCATTCAGTTACTATAAATTTGAAGCTGGTTTTCATAAGTAAAGATGTATATGTGGGGGTTGGAGGAAGTGGGGAGATGCTGATTGAAGGGTACAGATTTCCAGTTATAAGATGAATAAATTTTGGGGAACTAATTTCCAGCATGATGGCTATAGTTAACAAACTGAACTGTATACTTGAGAGTTGCTAAGAGAGTTGATCTTAAGTATTCTTACTACCAAGAAAAAGTAGCTGGGTGGTAATCATAATGCAATATATACATGTATCAAATCATCACACTGTACATTCTATACTTACACAATGTGATATGTCAATTATATATCAATAAAGATGGGGCAAAAAAATGGGGGGGGGATAGAGCAAAAAGAAAAAAAAAAGTATATGGTAAGCCCCAAAGAAACCACTAAGAAAAAAAAAGTTAAAAAGTCATCACTGAAATTAAAATGCCATGAATGCACATGAAAATGAAAGCAGTAAAGGAGGAAGAGAGTATCTGAAAGACATGAGACATATATAAAAAACAAAAAGTAAAATGACAGATGTAAATCCAGTTACAACAATTATGTTAAAATATGAATGGACTAAACAACAAAATCAAAGACAGAAATTGTCCGACTAGATAAAAAAAAGAGATCGAACTATACTCCCTATATGAGAGACACACTTTACATTAAAACAAACAAACAGATATGAAAGAAAATGATGGAAAGAAGGTATATCATGCAAACAGCAACCCTAAGAAAGCTGGGTGGCTATACAAATATCACACTATAAAATTAACTTTAAAACAAAAAAGTTACTAGAGATAAAAAGGGACATTTCATAATGATGAAGGGTCAATCCATCAGAAAGGTACAAAAATTAAAAACACACATGCACCTAATAACAGAGTACCAAAATATATGAAGTAAAAACTGACAGAAATGAAGGGAGAAATAGGCAATTCAATAATAATATTTAGAGAGTTCAATACCCCACTTTCAATAATGGATGGATACTAGATAGAAGATCAACAGAGAAACAGAAGACTTTAACACTATAAAAAACACTAAAAAACCTTACAGACATCTATAGAACACTCCACCCAACAATAAAATATACATTCTTCTCAAGTGAATATTGAACATTCTCCAGGATAGACCATATGCTAGGCTACGAAACTTCAATAAATTTAAAAGGATTGAAGTAATTAATACAAAGTGTGTTTTTTGACCACAATGGATTGAAACTAGATATCATTAACAGAAATTTGGGAAACTCACAAATATGCTGAAATTAACACACCTAGATAACCAGTAAGTCAAATCAAAAGAGAAATTAGAAAACACTTTGAGATGAATGAAAATGAAGACACAACATACCATAACTTATGAGACGCAGCTAAAGCAGTGCTTAGAGGGAAACTTATAGCTCTTAATGCCTATAGTAAAAAAGAAGAAAGATTAATTACCTAACTATTCATCTTAAGACACTGAAAAAAGAAGAGCAAAAACTAAGCCTAGGGAATTCCCTGACGGTCCAGGGGTTAGGACTTGGCGCTTTCACTGCTGAGGGCCTGGGTTCGATCCCTGATCAGGGAACTAAGATCCCACCAGCCGTGTGGCACAGCCAGGATAAACAAAACTAAACTAAACTAAGCCTAAAGCAAGCAAAAAGAAGGGAATAATAAAGATTAGAGCATATAATAATAAATGAAACCAAAATCTCGTACTTTGACAAAATGAACAAAATTGATAAACCTTCAGCTACACTAAGATAAAAAGAGAGATTGTTAAATTACTACTGACACAGAATAAAAAGGACTAAAAGGAATATTATGAACAACTGTGTGCCAACAAATTAGAAAGCCCAGAGGAAACAGACAAATTCCTAGGAAGACATACACTACCAAAATTGATTCTAGAAGAAACAGACAATCTGAATAGACTCATAACAAGAAAAAGAATCATCCATCAATAAACTACCCATAAAGAAAATCATAGGTCCCAAACGTTCATTGATCAGAAAGTGAAATATGGTTAAGATAGCAATATTCCCCAAATTGATCTACAGACTCAACATAATATCTATCTGAACCCCACCTGACTCTTTGTGACAAGAAGTCAGAACTGACAAATTCATAAAGAATTTCAAGGGATTTAGACCAGCCAAACAAACCTTGAAAAAGAAGAAAAAAGTTACCTATTTTATTTTATTTTATTTATTTATTTATTTATTTTTTTGCGGTACGTGGGCCTCTCACTGCTGTGGCCTCTCCTGCCGCAGAGCACAGGCTCCGGACGCGCAGGCTCAGCGGCCATGGCTCACGGGCCCAGCCGCTCCGCGGCATGGGGGATCCTCCCGGACCGGGGCACGAACCCGCGTCCCCTGCATCGGCAGGCGGACTCTCAACCACTGCGCCACCAGGGAAGCCCCAAGTTACCAATTTTAAAACTTGAAACGTTTGTTTTAAAATGGGTAATGTTATGTGAGTTTTGCCTGAATAAATTATTTTAAAAAACAAAGTCAGATAATAAAAAATGTTGGTGAGAATGTGGAGAAATAAGGACCTCATATACTATCAGTGGAAATGTAAAATGGTGCAATGACTTTGGAAGACAGTCTGGCAGTTCCTCAAATAAACATAGAGTTTACCCTATGACCCAACAATCCACCCCAAGGTATATACAGAAGCGAAATGAAAAGATGTCCACGCAGAAACTTGTATACAAATGTTCATAGCAGCATTATTTATAATAGCCCCAAAGTAGAAATCATCTAAATGTCCATTACTGATTACTGGTAAACAAAGTATTATATATGCATACAATGGAATATCATATTCCAAAATTGACTGGTGATTGTCCCACATACCTATGAATGTACTAAAATCCACTGAGCTGTGCATTTTACATGAGTGAATTATACGGTATGTGAATTTTATCTCAATAAAGCTGTTAAAAGTGTTCTGAGAGTAAGGAAGTAGCATCTTTACTTTTTCCTTTAAATTCCTAATGGTACTCACCTTTGCCATCACATAAATGGCACACATTAACAACTGGTCCAGATGTCTGTCCATCATAAGTTCAGGACACTGAATTATGGAGAATTCAAAACAGGTCCAGATTTTTTTCCTCAGTTCATCTGAAATATCCAATTTAGCACAAAGGTCCCGAAGACGGACACCTGCTAAGTGATAAACCTAGTAGATAAACAAAAATATCTCAAACTTTGTTTATCTAACCCTTGTATTTCCCAAGCTCTAGAACTGGTAAGGGTACATTTTTCTTTAGAAAAATTACCTTTCTAAAGAAAAGCGATAAAGAGCTGGTCTTCCTGGGTCTAATATTGCTGCTCGTTAAAGGTAGGCCTTGTTTCTGCTGTTGTCCACCTGGGGAAATCTGTTGAATGGCCACCTGACCAGGGACTTGCAAGGTCGTTCCTGTCACCTGTTGAGAGCTTAAACTTCCAGCCAGGGCCTGAGCACTGAGGGGCTGGATGGAGCCAGTCACAGCTTGTGCCTGCCCCCCAACATTGACTTGGACTGGGAAGAATGTTATTCCTCCATTTTCATTGGCAATGCCTAAAATTTGTTTCAGAGAAAAAAAGCATGAAGAAAATGTTGATACTATAAGACTCTCCAGGCAGAGGTTTTCAATTATTTCCCCTCCCAACCCCTTTCCCCCACTCCTCTCATATCATCATTCCAGCCAGATCTCGACTAACTTTCTAATAAGTGCCACAGAGAAGGAACGCAATATTCAACTCTGCCTTCCTTACCTTGTACAGGAATAGTCACTGTTTGTCCATTGTTGGCTGTGACAGTGGCTGTTGCCATGGTGACCAAAGTCTGTCCAGGAACTGGTGTGACAGAAACAGCCTCCCCAGATACATTCTGCACAGGGACAGCATTGACTAGAGGCTGTGGGGGGATGCGGCCAGGTGTCCCTCCATCAGTGGGGCTATCATTCTCAACAAATAGCCGCCTTCTGGTAGAGCTGGCTGTTGGAGAGCTGTACCTATCGTATAATGTGGTTGGAGACGTTATGCCTAGGGTTAAAAAAAAAAATCATTTAACTCAAGGAGACAGATCTGACTTCCATCCTAGAAGTGATGTTCACAGCTAATTAGTGTTTGAAATACTATATAATCAAAAAACAAAAATTACAGGAGTCATATCATAGCTACATTCAATGAATGAAAATTCAACTAAATACTATTAAGAGCAAAATTTAAAGAAAGGATTTTTCTCTATGTGTCTCACAGTGTTCCCTTCTTCACTCCACCTTTTGCTAAATCAAACTAGACTTTGCCCTCCACTACCACAGGGTCCTGAGGACTGAGGGGTAATTTAAATAATTTTCTATTTTTCTACCATATTCAGTTTCTACAGAACACTCATGTAAGATGTGATTTCACTGTAAAGATACTACTTGATAAGAAGACTTGATGGATTTGATATTACTATGTATCATCTGGGAGCATTTACCCCCTGTTTTATACATTTTCATCTTTGTCATTTTTTACCTGTAGAAAGTTACTAAAATTCAATTCGGTTCTTTAGCAAGAATGGACATACATGTGTTGGATTCAATTAAGCTTAGTTTTTTTTTTTTTAAACAACTTTACTGAGATACGATTCACACATATTTCACCCACTTAAACTGTATAATTCAGTGGTTCTGGGTATATTACTAGCTTTCTAAAATTGTGGTAAAATACGTATAGCATAGGACTTGGCATTTCACCCGCTGTTAAGTGTACAGCTCAGCAGCACTGCATTCACAGTGCTGTGCAAACACCAACACCATCTTTTCCAAAGCTTTTTCAACATCCCACACAAAAACTCTGTTAACCATTATAGTCAAGTATTCACACCGCTGTCTGAATTTTTGAGAGGCATCCCTTTCCCTCTTCCATGTCCAGCTGTAAAAACTGCACATCACTGGGTTGTAAATACTAAAATCTATGTAGGGAGTTCATAAGAGGACTGACAGGAGTAGTTCTGACAGACTGTGGCTTAACATTATAATTTCCTGGTGATACAAAAGCAAATAAATGTACTAGATTTATATTTGGAACAAAGCTGCAGAGTTAGGAAGAATACATTAATTATGATCATTATCTCTGGATAAACAACAAGGTCCTATTGTATAGCACAGGGAACTATATTCAATATCCTTTGATAAACCATTATGAAAAAGAATATGTATAACTAAGTCACTTTGCTATACAGCAGAAATTAACACAACATTGTAAATCAACTATACTTCAATAAAATTTTTTAAAAAGTGTTTCAAGGACTTCCCTAGCGGTCCAGTGGTTAAGACTCCATGCTTCCAACGCAGGGGACACAGGTTTGATCCCTGGCTGGAGAACTAGGATCCCACCTACCACGTGGCACGGCCAAAAAAAAAAAAGTGTTTCAAATTATGATCATTATCTCGTAAAATATTAAAAGACCTCATGAAAATGGAGAAGTGATAAGTACAAAAAAATGAAGTTTAAAGTCAAGTCCTAATCCATTGATTAGGGAAGGAAAAACTCTACAGAAATAGGACTGATGAAGACCAGCTAACAGATCTATGGGTCTGAGTGGGTAATAAGCAGAAAAATAAACCATTAAGCCATACGCCTCCTCTTTCAAAAATGAGTAAGTTTTCATATAGATCATCCATATTCATTGAGTATGCACTGACACAGAGTGATTCCTCATTTTAAAACTGATCTTTCTTCTATAGCCAGTGCTTATCAATGACATTAAAAAGTTGATCTAGAAACAAGAATATCCTTCTAATGGAATCCAAGGATTTAGAACTCTCTGGATTTAGAGAATTGCTTTTTTTAAAAAGTAGTTTTATCTGAAGTATGTAAACTTAAATGTTGCACCTGGCAGATGTTATAAAGAACTGCCTAAAATGTAACCAGATGAAAGGCAAAACTTCCCTTTTCTGTACCTCAGGGCCAGCAATGCTGTTGTATTAACCAGGGTAGCACTGCTCAACTGACAAGAGTCAAAGCTGAACATGCTTGGGAATTCCCTGGCAGTCCAATGGTTAGGACTTGCTTTCACTTCCAGGGCCCGGGTTCAATCCCTGGTCAGGGAACTATGATCCCATAAGCTGCAAGGCACAGCCAAAAAAAAAAAAAAAAGCTGAACATGCTCAGGCCATTCAGTCCTCTTAACTCTGTGGCTCATCTGTACCTAATTAGATCATACACTCTACCTTTAAGAAGATTTTTCTGTTTCTTCCGATTTTAAAAGTAATACATATTCATCTTAAAAAATTTACAGAAATCACCTAGAATTCTATTACCCAACAATAATCATTAATAGTTTGGTTTTTCCATTTCAGCCCTTTTTCATGCTTATAGAAAAAAAATACACTTAAAAAATAGGAATCACATTAATATACAGCATTCTATCAATTTTAAAAGACACTTGACTTTTCATGCATTTTCCTGTGTTCTTTAATATTTTTCAAAAGCATTAAAGTGATCCATGTGGTACTATAATGTACAGAATATTTTCTTCTATATATACCCTACTAACTTCACTTGTAGTTTTAGATGGAATTTAAATCTCCAGATGCTAGGCCCCAAAATACTTCCCTTAATATTTTAAACTTACTTCTGCCAAGTCCTCCAGCATCAGCACGAACCTCACTCACCCTTCTGGGAGTCAAAGGGGAGCCAGCAATACAAACTTCATCCGCTCTTTCCAGGTTCTGAGGTGGCATGACCTATTAGGGAATGTTTACACAGAATGCCATTATTCAAAAAAGTATTTTAATTAGAAATATAATAATAATCTAAGGAAAAAGAAAACTATCTTGGCTCATCAGTTATTCTACCTAAATAAAATCCCCTGTCTTTTCCACTTTCATACTGAAGTTAAAAAAAATTCTGGCAGGCTTAAAAAATTCAAATCTAATAATTGGATACTAAATATAAATTAACCTTCCTTACTGATTTGGAGAATTGGACAACCATTTTAAGGCATAGAAACCTGATTAGAAAATCAAGAAAGAACACTGAACTCTTACTCTGTCACTGAAACCTTGGGGCAGTCACAAATTATTTCTGACTCTTGGTTCCTCTTAGATGTAGGGGTGATTGTACCAAATTAAACCCAGCTATTACCCTCCCATACTCATGAGGAAGATGCTAAGTTTAACTGTGGTCGGTGAAAGAGAATTATGAATAGACTATATATTGATATACTTTTATCATAGAAAGATGTTAACATCTTTTCACAAACCTCTTCGCATGTAGGAACTCTGTTTTCATTGTCTCTAATTCTGTCCCAGAGTGGAGACTCTGGTTTCCATGCCAAATGATCCAAGATCTGTTCTTCAATCTGATTAAGGTGTTTTACCACCTCTCTACAAAGGCCATCTTCTGCTCTAATGAATACTTCTATCACCTGAAATTTTTAAAAATGTCTGGGTTTGTTTAGTAATAATTTTTTAACAAAAAAATTGTTCAAGTGCAAAAGCAAAATTGGTAAACTTAAATAAGCTTTTTTACATATTTATAGAAACAAAAAGTCGTTATCAAAAATTACAAGTTTAAAGAATAGTACTATTTCGAAACAGCTGCTCTTCCTTTCACTATCTTCATAAATAATTATTTAAACTGCATATATGGATTATATAAAATCTTTTGTATAGTGATACATTTTAAAAATCTTTAAATTAAAAATTTCAAAAATCTTTAAAAAAACATGCCTTGTCTATTGAGATTAAAAAACATTACTCAAAATTTCATATTTTTTTAATAAATTTATTTATTATTTTATTTTTGGCTGCATTGGGTCTTTGTTGCTACACACGGGCTTTCTCTAGTTGCGGTGAGCAGGGGTTACTCTTCACTGTGGCGCACGGGATTCTCATAGCGGTGGCGTCTCTTGTTGTGGAGCACGGGCTCTAGGTGCATGGGCTTCAGTAGTTGTGGCACGCGGGCTCAGTAGTTGTGGCTTGCGGGCTTAGGTGCTCTGTGGCAGGTGGGATCTTTCCAGACCAGGGCTCAAACCCGTGTCCCCTGCATTCACAGGCAGATTCTTAACCACTGTGCCACCAGGGAAGTCCCAAAATTTCACATTTAAAAACTCTGAACATTCAGTCTATGCCACTATAAAAATTAGTTTTGACTACTGTAGGAGAATTAAATCCATACACTAAATCAATATTAAGAGGGAAACCAAATCAATGCTATAACTCTGTGCCTCTATATAACATGTGAAAAGGAATTGTTTTTTTTTTTTTTGAAAGACACTTTCATTTAATTTTCATAAAATAAAAAAGAAGGTTGTGGGGATTTCCCTGGTGGTCCAGTGGTTAAGAATCTGCCTTCCAATGCAGGGGATGCAGGTTCGATCCCTGGTCGGGGAACTAAGATCCCACGTGCCGCAGGGCAACTAAGCCTCTGCACCACAACTACTGAGCCTGAGTGCCTCAATGAAAGATCTCACATGCTGCAACGAAGATCCCGCGTGTTGCAACTAAGACCTGACGCAGCCAAATAAATAAGTCAATATTTTTTTTAAAAAAAGAAGGTTGCTATCACGATTAGCTAGTGGTATGTTTGCTACTTTTCTAAAACCTTCTTAGCTCATAAAATGAAAGTATTCTAAAAGACTTTACCAGACAAAAGGAGGAATTATATGAAACTTTTACACAAAATAGGTCTGTATAATACATTGAAAGAATATATATAGTTCTTAAGACTCCTATTTCTTCTCTGCTCCCCATTTAGAGTGGAAATTATTAAATATGTAATTAAAATAGAAGAAATGTACTCATATATTAAAATGAGTTAGATGGCTAACCACAGGAAGTGGATCTCATCTACAATTTCCTCATCAGTTTCAGATTTTTAAAAATACCTTGTAAAAATGATAAAGTGGCACATCAAATATCTCAGTAATACATGGAAAATTCCCAGGAGGCTTATAAGAAAAAGTGACGACCTCAAGGCAGCAGGCCAAGAGCGATCTGTGGAATGCATCTTGTTCCAGAATGCCCTATTAAAAAAAACAAAGCTTTAACACTTAGAAACCTTTGTATACCCTTCTGTATGTTTTCAAAATTAAAAAATTGTCCTAAAATGGCCTTTTAAATTCCTACAACCATATATAGCCATATAATATTTTTATTGAAGTACAGTTGATTTACAATATTATATTAGTTTCAGGTATATAGCCTAGTGATTCAGTATTTCTGCAGATTATACTCTAAATAAAGTTATTAAAAGAAAATGGCGGGCCTCCCTGGTGGCGCAGTGGTTGAGAGTCCGCCTGCCGATGCAGGGGATACGGGTTCGTGCCCCGGTCTGGGAGGATCCCATATGCCGCGGAGTGGCTGGGCCCGTGAGCCATGGCCGCTGGGCCTGCGCATCCGGAGCCTGTGCTCCGCAACGGGAGAGGCCACAACAGTGAGAGGCCCGCATACCGCAAAAAGAAAAAAAAAAAAAAAAAAAAAAAAAGAAAATGGCTATAATTGTGCTATACAATATATCCTTGTTGCTTACCTATTTTTATACATAGTAGTTAGTATCTGTTAATCCCATACGCCTAATTTGCCCCTTCCCCCTTCCCTCTCCCCTTTGATAACCCAAGTTTGTTTTCTATATATGAGTCTGTTTCTGTTTCGCATATTTTTTAGATTCCATATGTAAGTGATATCATACTGTATTTTTCTTTCTCTGTCTGATTTATTTCACTAAGCATAATATTCTCTAGGTCCATCCATGTTGCTGCAAATGGCAGAATTTCACTCTATTTTACGGCTCAGTAACATTCCATTGTATACACAGCCAGATTTTTATATAGAATAAGAGAAGTGTAAATAGTTACAAGGAGTTAGAACAATTATTTGTCAATTTTACAATTTTCTCTAAAATGTTTTTAAAAATTAATTTTAAAAAATTATTTTTATTGATGTCATTAAAAGTAATATCACTTGTACAATCTAGAAAAATTATCTTAGCCAAAGATCAATGGTTGAATATTTATGTTAAATTCCTATATAGTCAATACTCAATTTATTCTATACATGGCTTGAATTAAAACTCTATGTTATTTAAAAACCTCAATTAAGGTTAAGTCTGAATGTTTTAATCCTTGACTACAGAAACTGCTGCAATGAGAAACACTAAGTGGAGGACTGGACGTAAGAGGACTCAGAACACAAGTTTCCTTAGATGCCCATCTTATTCCCTCAAAGCCATATGTTATTTTTCCAATAATGGCTTTTTTTTTGGTGGGTGGGGCTGAAAGGAAACTACATTTTATTGTGGTGCTCAGTACATTAGCTATTTACTCACAGATAAATCCATGTCTCCCAGTCTTTTTTGTTCCTGCTCAATAACAGATTCTAATACTTTATAGTAAAGCATCTCTGCAAAACGAAAATGTTTGCTGGCAATTTCTGCATAAATAATAAAAAACACAAAAATCAAATGCAAAGAACATAAATATTGTGGAAAATGAGGGTCCATCCCATCCCCTACAGCAGAATAAAATTTAAAAACCAACCCAACACTTCATATACATGTACTTTGTACAGTTGCTATTTCAATCATCTCTAAGATTCCTTAATTTCTTCTTCCTGGTAACACTGAAATTTTTCTAAAATTGTGAAATGAAACTTGCACATAAAAACTGCAATAGCATTCCATCAAGATTCACACTTTTTTTTGTTGTTGTATTTTGAATAGAGCAGCTCTATGCTAAGAGGTATGTAATTGTTTTATTATTCCACTCCTACTTGGTATTCATACTTCATGACATCAAACAACTTCAGTGGGTCTGGGCATGTAACAACTATTATATTCTGTCCTTGTTCTTAACATTTTGAAGAATCACTATAGTTCTATACTGAAAATCCAGTCTACAAATGAAAACCAAAGATTTTTTAAAAATGCCATAAGTCCAACATAATAAAGATTATCAGTCTAAAATTTCTCTCTATTGAGAATGGCCCAGAAATCAGTTGGTTGACAGAAAAGTTGGACATCCATATTCTGGCCCTCAGTCTAAAGTCAAATTTTTTCTTCATATTTCGGACTCAGTTTCCAAGAAAGGAATGCATGTAGTTAAGTTTCAAAGATGAGAACAATATAGATAATATTAAGCCTTACCTTTAGCACAATTACTGATATCCTCATCTGGCTGGGAATGCTGAGAATATACTTCATACATTTCTTTCAATCTGTTGGCTATAGCCTGGGTTGGATCTCTGGAACACGTCCTAAAAAAATAAGAAGAAATTATCTGATTTAAACGTTTTGTCAAGTCACAAAGTGATAAGCTATTTACAACTCTGTAATTTCAGAGTAATTTTAACCTGTAAATATAAAATACTTCAAACAGAAACTATACACTTCCCTATTAATCCAGGAGATCCCATAATTCCTTATCAAAGGTGTTAGTATTACCATTTGAATGAAAAAATATTTCTTTCCTGGAGCTGTAGCTTTTATTGCAGTTAAGTTTAGCAACTTTGACCTGTGCCTATTTGATGTGCATGACCCACCTAGTCTACACATCTGCAATCACTGATGACAAACAAAATTGCCCTCAACTGTTTCCCTAGAGGGCAGTACAACTCTTATTAAGAACTCCTAGAAGAAAACAGAAAGAAGGGGTATATGATCTATACTACAACAAACTTATATAAATCATTACTGACATTCTACATTTTTTCCTCCAAAATGAAGTTTATTTCATTGATTTTTTTCTTTTTTCTTTTTTACTAGAAAGGCAATATATGTTCAATGCAGAAGCATAATACAGATGATCACCAATGTGGGGGTTTTTTTTGTTTTTTTTTTTTTGCGGTACGCGGGCCTCTCACTGTTGTGGCCTCTCCCGTTGCGGAGCACAGGCTCCGGACGCGCGGGCTCAGCGGCCATGGCTCACAGGCCCAGCCGCTATGCGGCATGTGGGATCTTCCCAGACCGGGGCACGAACCCGTGTCCCCTGCATGGGCAGGCGGACTCTCAACCACTGCGCCACCAGGGAAGCCCCCATGTGGGCTTTTGTAACAACTATGTCTTTATCTCGATCATAAACATAAATATTCTCTATAAAAATGCAGCAAGTTTAGAAAATTATAAAGGAAATATAATCAATTATAATCCCGGGAGAGATGGCTACTGAATATCATATGCAAGCAGAATTTTATTTATGAACATACACAGAGGTTACAAAAACAGGACTCTTTGGTTTTACCTAGTATCTACTGGCAATATTTAACTCCACTAATGGTTATTTAAGATTAAAGAAGCTGCTACTCCTAGTTAGAGACTGTAAAGAGATCTGGAAGACATAACAGTTAAGACAGGCTTCTAAAATGTATTTATAAAATGCTTCTGAATTCTAGGTAAACAAGGTCCATCTGAGAAATATGACTTAGGAAGAGGCCATACAGACAAACCCTGTTGGGTGTCAATCACAATCAAGTTTATGAATAAGCAGACTTCATGAAAATGTACAGGAAAATTAGTCAGCCTTGGTATTTAATGAGTCTAGCTATGAGTGGGAAATTACTGTATGTTTATACAGGGCTTTCTTACACCATATCACCAGAAATCAAATTGGCTCCTATAGAGTCTACATCATTAAATCATAAATTTTTAGGAATAGGAGCAGTCTTGGAGGTAATTTCGTCAAATAAATTTGCCAAAAATTATGCACAGGTAATGAAAGTCACTCTATTGTGTTTTTCACTAATGCTCCCTGATATTCCTACTAGTATCACATAGATCAAAGGAACTAAAGGTAGTTGACTTCCTTTTCAGGCTAAGGGTGTTTTATAAAACTTAGAAAGTTACAGTGGTTTTACATTGGTTATGAATCTAACTGGCTATCTTTTCAAATCTGACCAACCCTTCAGAAATTTGCTCATGTCCAATCCTCTTCCTGAAGCCCTTTGACAAACACCCATCTTTACAGATCCCCCGCTTCCCTGAAATCTTAAGAGAGAACAACTGGTAATAGATAGTTTGGTGCTTTATTCTACAGTGTCTAGTGTTATTAGTTACTTCCTCCTGAACTATGTTAAAAAAAAATCGAGAACTATGGGCTGAATGTTCATGTTGCCCCCCTCCTTACCCCCTGCCCCAAATTTATATGTTGAAATCTAATCCCCATTGTGATGGTGTATGGAGGTGGGGCATTTGGGAGGGATCAGGTCATGAGGGTGGAGTCCTCCTGAATGGAATTAGAGCCCTTATAAAAGAGACCCTAGAGAGCTCCTTTGCCTCCTTCTGCTACATGAGGACACAGCAAAAGACAGCTATCTATGAACCAGGAAGCAGTCCTCACCAGACACTGAATCTGTTAGCACCTTGATCTTGGACTTCCAGCCTCTAGAACTGTGAGAAACTTATTTCTGTTGTTTATAAGCAGTCTACCATATTCTGTTATAGCAGCCCAAGAAGACTAAGATACTGAGAAAAAAAGGGTCATTTTCTATTCATACGTTTTATATTGCTATGTCCTCTAAGGACTAACAACAGAACTGAGCATGCAATTGATATAAAATTATCAGTGGGTGAATTAAGGCACAAAGGGTGAAAAATTAAAATAGAAAATTAGAAAATAGTCAACAACCAAATCTTAGAAGACAAGAAGGGCTCAAACTAACCTTAGAATCTGTTCCAGTTTCTCACTTGGTGCATTCCTGAGGCCTGTGAGCATGGTGTGAAGACGACTCAAGCTATGTGTAGCTGTAGAAACTGGAGTCACACAAGGGCTGTTACCCGTAATGTACCTCACACCAGTAAGTGGGGTAGAGATCCTAAGTGCTTTAGACTAAAGAGGAGGAAAAAGAACATTATTTTAGGTCAAAAAGACCTAAATTATTTTCAATTACTTCATGAATGGGAATTTCAAGCTAATCAGAACTTTATATTATTAATAAATATTAGTGATTTCTGTCACTATTCTTGGAATTTAAACGTTACACCACCAAGAGCCACCACTATCCATGTGAAATTGTGTGAAAGGACAATCTGCACTTCAGCCAACTAAGAAGTTTGTCTCTTAAAAGTTAAATGTTTATGGGAATTCACTGGCAGTCCAGTGGTGAGGACTCCACACTTTCACTTCTGAGGGCCCAGTTTCAATCCCTGGTCAGGGAACTAAGATCCCACCAACCACAGCGTGTGGCACAGCCAAAAAAAAAGTAAAAATTAAAAAAAAGGTTAAATGTTTAAGATAAGGCATAGTTCCCTATTATTCCTCCTTCAAAACTTAAGCTTGAAGGCAAACATAAGCATGAAAATATTAAGGCTATCTCTGACAAACAGAATTTCACCATTCCCATCTACTGCTATTGTTGTAATTACTCAAAGATTGACAAAGGAAAGCTGAGAATAAATCTGGCCCAAATGATATCCATGATTTAACAAAAGCTCATCTAAATAATCAAATTTGGACTGCCCTGGTGGCGCAGTGGTTAAGAATCCGCCTGCCAATGCAGGGGACATGGGTTCAGCCCTGGTCTGGGAAGATCCCACATGCCACGGAGCAACTAAGCCCGTGCACCACAACTACTGAGCCTGCGCTCTAGAGCCTGTGAGCCACAACTACTGAGCCCACGTGCCACAACTATTGAAGCCCATGTGCCTAGAGCCCATGCTCCACAACAAGAGAAGCCACCACAATGAGAAGCCCACACAATGCAACAAACAGTAGCCCCAGCTCGCCGCAACTAGAGAAAGCCGATGCGCAGCAACGAAGACCCAACGCAGCCAAAAGTAAATAAATAAAATAAATAAATTTATAAAAAATAAAAAATAATCAAATTTGCTTCACAGAGAGGATAAAACAAACATTCTTAGATGCAGTATACAACCAGATGCAGAATAGCCTTCTTCAGTCTTCTTGCCCTTCTTTACCTTTAGTTACTAGAATGTATCACAGTTTTTCCCCCCAAAGCAGACAGACCTTCAGAGAAATAAGTTTAAGTGAAATTTTTGAACACAAATATGAAAAACATATAACATCAAGAGTTTAAGCATGAATACATAGGCTATAAATTTAAGAAAACTGAAATCGTGTGAAGTATCTTTTCCAACCAAAACACTATGAGACTAGATATCAATTACAGGAAAATATCTGTAAAAAATACAAACACATGGAGGCTAAACAATACACTACTTAATAATGAAGTGATCACTGAAGAAATCAAAGAGGAAATCAAAAAATACCTAGAAACAAGTGACAATGAAAACACGACGACCCAAAACCTATGGGATGCAGCAAAAGCAGTTCTAAGAGGGAAGTATATAGCAATACAATCCTACATTAAGAAACAAGAACCATCTCAAATAAACAACCTAACCTTATACCTAAAGCAATTAGAGAAAGAAGAATAAAACAACTCCAAAGTTAGCAGAAGGAAAGAAATCATAAAGATCAGAAATAAATGAAAAAGAAATGAAGGAAACGGTAGCAAACATCAATAAAACTAAAAGCTGGTTCTTTGAGAAGATAAACAAAATTGATAAACCATTAGCCAGACTCATCAAGAAAAACAGGGAGAAGACTCAAATCAATAGAATTAGAAATGAAAATGGAGAAGCAACAACTGACACTGCTGAAATACAAAGGATCATAAGAGATTACTACAAGCAACGATATGCCAAAAAAATGGACAACCTGGAAGAAATGGACAAATTCTTAGAAATGCATGACCTTCTGAGACTGAACCAGGAAGAAATAGAAAATATGAATAGACGAATCACAAGCACTGAAATTGAAACTGTGATTAAAAATCTTCCAACAAACAAAAGCCCAGGACCAGATGGCTTCACAGGTGAATTCTATCAAACATTTAGAGAAGAGCAACACCTGTCCTTCTCAAACTCTTCCAAAATATAGCAGAGGGAGGAACACTCCCAAACTCATTCTACGAGGCCACCATCACCCTGATACCAAAACCAGACAAAGATGTTACAAAGAAAGAAAACTATAGGTCAATATCACTGATGAACAGAGATGCAAAAATCCTCAACAAAATACTAGCAAACAGAATCCAACAGCACATTAAAAGGATCATACACCATGATCAAGTGGGGTTTATCCCAGGAATGCAAGGAGTCTTCAATATACGCAAATCAATCAATGTGATACACCATATTAACAAACTGAAGGAGAAAAACCATATAAACATCTCAATAAATGCAGAGAAAGCTTTCAACAAAATTCAACACCCATTTATGATAAAAAGCCTCCAGAAAGCAGGCATAGAGGGAACTTTCCTCAACATAATAAAGGCCATATATGACAAATCCACAGCCAATATCGTCCTCAATGGTGAAAAACTGAAACCATTTCCACTAAGATCAGGAACAAGACAAGGTTGCACACACTCACCACTATTATTCAACATAGGTTTGGAAGTTTTAGCTACAGCAATCAGAAGAAAAAGAAATAAAAGGAATCCAAATTGGAAAAGAAGACGTAAAACTGTCACTGTTTGCAGATGACATGATACTATACATAGAGAATCCTAAAGATGCTAGCAGAAAACTAGTAGAGCTAATCAATGAATTTGGTAAAGTAGCAGGATACAAAATTAACGCACAGAAATCTCTTGCAATCCTATACACTAATGATGAAATATCTGAAAGTGAAATTAAGAAAACACTCCCATTTACCATTGCAACAGAAAGAATAAAATATCTAGGAATAAACCTACCTAAGGAGACAAAAGACCTGTAGGCAGAAAATTATAAGACACTGATGAAAGAAATTAAAGATGATACAAATAGATGGAGAGATATACCATGTTCTTGGATTGGAAGAATCAACATTGTGAAAATGACTCTACTACCCAAAGCAATCTACAGATTCAATGCAATCCCTATCAAACTACCAATGGCATTTTTCACAGAACTAGAAAAAAACATTTCACAATTTGTATGGAAACACAAAAGACCCCGAATAACCAAAGCAATCTTAAGAAAGAAAAAAGGAGCTGGAGGAATCAGGATCCCTGACTTCAGACTATACTACAAAGCTACAGTAATCAAGACAGTATGGTACTGGCACAAAAACAGAAATATAGATCAATGGAACAGGATAGAAAGCCCAGAGATAAACCCACGCACATATGGTCACCTTATCTTTGATAAAGGAGGCAAGAATATACAGTGGAGAAAAGACAGTCTCTTCTATAAATGGTGCTGGGAAAACTGGACAGCTACATGTAAAAGAATGAAATTAGAACACTCCCTAACACCATACACAAAAATAAACTCAAAATGGATTAAAGACCTAAATGTAAGGCCAGAAACTATCAAACTCTTAGAGGAAAACATAGGCAGAACACTCTAGGACATAAATCACAGCAAGATCCTTTTTGACCCACCTCCTAGAGAAATGGAAATAAAAACAAAAATAAACAAATGGGACCTAATAAAACTTAAAAGCTTTTGCACAGGAAAGGAAACCATAAACAAGACCAAAAGACAACCCTCATAATGGGAGAAAATATTTGCAAATGAAGCAACTGACAAAGGACTAATCTCCAAAATTTACAAGCAGCTCATGCAGCT
This sequence comes from Mesoplodon bidens, assembly GCF_964165515.1. NCBI lineage: Eukaryota > Metazoa > Chordata > Mammalia > Artiodactyla > Ziphiidae > Mesoplodon > Mesoplodon bidens. The sequence goes on from NC_138175.1 coordinate 31,897,120, forward strand.
CAATATCAAAAAAACAAACAACCCAATCCAAAAATAGGCAGAAGACCTAAACAGACATTTCTCCAAAGAAGATATACAGACTGCCAACAAACACAAGAATGCTCAACATCATTAATCATTAGAGAAATGCAAATCAAAACTACAATGAGATATCATCTCACACCAGTCAGAATGGCCATCATCAAAAAATCTACAAACAATAAATGCTGGAGAGGGTGTGGAGAAAAGGGAACACTCTTGCACTGCTGGTGGGAATGTGAATTGGTACAGCCACTATGGAGAACAGTATGGAGGTTCCTTAAAAAACTACAAATAGAACTACCATATGACTCAGCAATCCCACTACTGGGCATATACCCTGAGAAAACCATAATTCAAGAAGAGTCATGTACCAAAATGTTCTCTGCAGCTTTATTTACAATAGGCAGGTGATGGAAACAACCTAACTGTCCATCATCAGATGAATGGATAAAGAAGATGTGGCACATATATACAATGGAATATTTAACTCAGCCATAAAAGAAACAAAATTGAGCTATTTGTAATGAGCTGGATAGACCTAGAGTCTGTCATACAGAGTAAAGTAAGTCAGAAAGAGAAAGACAAATACCGTATGCTAACACATATATATGGAATTTAAGGGGAAAAAAATGTCATGAAGAACCTAGGGGTAAGACAGCAATAAAGACACACACCTACTAGAGAACGGACTTCAGGATATGGGCAGGGGGAAGGGAAAGCTGTGACAAAGTGAGAGAGTGGCATGGACATATATACACTACCAAACGTAAAACAGATAGCTAGTGGGAAGCAGCCGCATAGCACAGGGAGATCAGCTCGGTGCTTTGTGACCACCTAGAGGGGTGGGATAGGGAGGGTGGGAGGGAGGGAGGTGCAAGAGGGAAGAGATATGGGAACATATGTATATGTATAACTGAGTCACTTTGTTATAAAGCAGAAACTAACACACCCTTGTAAAGCAATTATACTCCAATAAAGATGTTAAAGAAAAAACAAAAAAACAGTGCAAGTATCCTATGTAATAAAAATTAGAACAACATTTCCAAATTACAAATGGTTTAACTTTCCACCTAAAATAATGTAATATGTTTCATATTCTCTACATTCCTAAGATTCATAACCCTCAAAAAAACTACAGTATTAAATAAAGCTCAATAAACGCTGGGAAATTAAAGCAAAAAGAAAAAAGACAACCCTCAGAATGGGAGAAAATATTTGCAAATGAAGCAACTGACAAAGGATTAATCTCCAAAATTTACAAGCAGCTCATGAAGCTCAATATCAAAAAAACAAACAACCCAATCCAAAAATAGGCAGAAGACCTAAATAGACATTTCTCCAAAGAAGATATACAGATTGCCAACAAACACATGAAAGAATGCTCAACATCATTAATCATTAGAGAAATGCAAATCAAAACTACAATGAAGTATCATCTCACACTGGTCTGAATGGCCATCATCAAAAAATCTATAAACAATAAATGCTGGAGAGGGTGTGGAGAAAAGGGAACCCTCTTGCACTGTTGGTGGGGATGTGAATTGATACACCCTCTATGAAGGACAGTATGGAGGTTCCTTAAAAAACTAAAAATAGAATTACCATACGACCCAGAAATCCCACTACTGGGCATATACCCTGAGAAAACCATAATTCAAAAAGAGTCATTGCAGCTCTATTTACAATAGCCAGGCCATGGAAGCAACCTAAGTATCCATCAACAGATGAATGGATAAAGAAGATGTGGCACATATGTACAATGGAATATTACTCAGCCATAAAAAGAAATGAAATTGAGTTATTTGTAGTGAGGTGGATGGACCTAGAGTCTGTCATACAGAGTGAAGTAAGTCAAAAAGAGAAAAATACCGTACGCTAACATATATATATGGAATCTGAAAAAAAAAAGAAAAAAAGAAAATGGTCATGAAGAACCTAGGGGCAAGACGGGAATAAAGACACAGACCTACTAGAGAACGGACTGATGATACGGGGAGGGGGAAGCGTAAGCTGGGACAAAGTGAGAGAGTGGCATGGACATATATTTACTACCAAATGTAAAACAGATAGCTAGTGGGAAGCAGCCGCATTGCACAGGGAGATCAGCTCAGTGCTTTGTGACCACCTAGAGGGGTGGGATAGGGAGGGTCAGAGGGAGGGAGGTGCAAGAGGGAAGAGATATGGGGATATATGCATATGTATAACTGATTCACTTTGTTATACAGCAGAAACTAATACACCATTGTAAATCAATTATACTCCAATAAAGATGTTAAAAAAATACATAGGCTAATAAAATATCTTTTCTAATTTTTCCAACAAACTCTGAAAGGTTAAGATAGCTAAAGAGTTTTTTACTATTCAAGATAGTCTATATTTCCCTATGTATTAAATGTGCTTATTCTAGAGATAGTTGTAAAAACACCCAGAAAAATTTTTACCTGGCAACAGAACTATTCAAGTTTCATGAGATACAGAAAAACACAGAAATTTTCCATACAGAAATAAATCTATATGCTTTCTCTGTGAACTAAACAAGAGTAGAGCCAAGATTTTCACTTTGTTTCAAAGAAATTAATTCTGTAATTTTTTTTAGTCAATAAGATGATCTAGGTAGATTAACTACATTCAGATTTCTCCCTATATTTCACAGCTTTTCTTACAGCCACCTTCTTCCCTGTATATGAACCAGTGCCTTGCTGGGAGGAGAAGCAACAGTAGCCAGCAGCATTTCACCACATGGCCCACAGGTAGCAGCGCTTCCACAAAGGAAACGACATACGACGACCACAAACAACTTCCTGCCTGTAGTCCTCAAGGTCAGCATGGGGCTTCTTGGTAGCCCTGTTTAAGTTCTTAGTTTAAAGCTTCCTGTGCATTCTGATCAAGAAGAGTCTCTCTTTAACTCCTTAGACCTCTTTTATTGTCTATCAACTCATACTACTAGGTAACCTCTCTTAATTCCAGGTCTTTAAAAGCCATCTGTATCCTAATGACACTATATATATCCTAAGGGTGTGTGTGTATATATATATATATATATATATATATATATATATATATACACACACACATACATACATACATACATACATACATACATACATACATACATACATACACAGCCCTTACTTTTGCTATGAGCTCTAGTCTTGTATCTCTAAACGGCCTACTTAACTCCTCTACTAGAATATTTAAAAGACATCTCACCCTTAACGTGCTCATAACTCTAACTCTTGATTTTTGCCCCCCTAGACTTGTTCTTTCCCCTCAATAAATGTCAATAGTAAATATTTATGGAATGCCTACAAGCACTGAATATAACACTGGTCACAGACCTCATAAAGCTTATATTCTAATGCAGGGAGACAGATAATAAACAATCCATCTATCCTTCCTTCCTTTCTTCCTCTCTCCCTCTCTTCCTCCCTCTCTTTCTCTCCTTCTCTCTCTCTCTTTCTTTCTATGTATTTATTATCTTGAGACAAACAATTCTTTCTTTCTACCTACCTACCTACCTACCAACCATCAGACACTGATAAATACTAACAGGAACACTAATGGCAGAGTAAGGGGGAAAGCAAGTCCTGAGGTAGGGGAGGATGCTAGTGGTTATTATTTTGTATAGTAGTCAGGTTATCAGAGATCTGAAGGAAGCGAGGAAGTAAACCACATGAGTATCTTGAAGAAACATGCTCTAGGCTGAGGAAACAGCAAGAGCAAAGGCTTTGAGTTGGGAGTACGCTTGGCATATCTGAAGAATGAAAAAGGAGGTTAATGTGGCATGAGTGGAAAGGGTGAGGAGGAAAGTGGTGGGAGATGAATTCAGAGAGGTAGCAGGGCTAGATCACTGAAGACTTTTTAGGCATTTGGAAGCTCTTATACCATTCATCCAACTGGAGTCATCACTGTTCTCTGTTTTTTCACACCCTAGATCCAAGCCATCAGTAAATTCCAGGATATTCATAGGTGTTTTGTTCACTGACATAGCCCCAGTGTCCAGGACACAATCTGGCATACAGCATACCTTGAGAATATTTGTTGAATGAGAAAGCAAACCAGTCTTAAGTCTGGTCTTACAGGTGAGTTACCACTTGGAATTAGCTACACTGCCTCTGGAAGCACCTGTCAGAAGTTGCTTATTTTCTGTTGTATGAACACCACACAACAGAAGGGAAACTCCTAGTCACCATCATCCTAAGTGTCTGCATGAAATAACACACGATCCTGAAACTCAGTTTAACAGAACTTCCTTAAAGACTACAGATTCTCAGTTTCTCTAGTCTCTTAGAAGAAGGTACCAATTTGGGTCAATCAACATTTTCTAAACACTTACTATGTTCAATATGGGCTCTATATGACTGGCCCAACTTCTCAAAACCAACAATCATCAGCATGATACATTCATTTAGATTTATATTAAATTCTTTTTCTCAGATCTAACCAAAAATTTTGAAAGTCAAGGTTGACAAAATTTAAAACAGTAAACGTAGAGATATCTTTTTCAATTAAGATAAGTAGGATGTGAATTTTCTTTTTCACACTGGAAGCAAGTAAAACGCACCTACACACACAATTACCAAAATAAAATAGAACCTCTGGCATGTCTGCTCCTGTATTTCCACTCTTCTGGCATGGCTCAACTCACCTTGTCAAAGTGCTGCTGCAAGATGTTTTTCATCTGCACCCTTTCAGCAGTCTCTGTTCCTGAACCAGTATTCAAACACCTTGAGAGTGTCCCAATTTCCTCTTCAGCATCCTCTCCAAGAAAAATCCGCTCATCTAAATTCCCAACAGATAAAACATACTCCTCATAGGCCTTATTGATGGATTTACTATAGGGAAAAAAAATAGGCAAAATGTATACTCACAGAACTGCCATTTCAGTTGTTTTAGGCTACTTGTTTCATTTTTTTCATTTACTAAAAATTCTAATAATTTTGTGAAAGTTAAGTTTTAGTGGGATCACTGTTAATTATAAAAACTGAGGAGTATAAAATGCAAGCTTGCTCCATTATGCTCATGCATTGTATAGTAAGTATATTTTGGTGACAGTATTTCAGGATGGGTATCCTGTACCAAGCTGCCTGGTAGGTACAGCTTCTGGTGAGAAGCCTAATTATCTTTCTTAGCTGCTCCAGGCACGTGTGAAGACCTCAGTACTTCCACATCATCATTCTTCACCTGTGTAGTTCCAAAAGAATTTCTTTATTTCAAAAATCATGACCCAAAAGTTTAACTATTAAAGCTTTAAAGAACAGCCATACAATTTTCAATAAATCTAAAACATGTGCTTCGAGTAATAGTTGATAGAATTTTTTATTGCATCCCTATATTCTGCCACAAGACATATTCTAAATTTCCAGGATACAAACAATAAAAACATGAAACTCTGAGGTTTCCTAGGTACATAATTTAAAACACTAAAGTACGTTTATAACAGAAGTACTCACAAACTCTCTCCAAAATTCCCAGGTTCTAAAAAACCAGTAAGATTTTCTTCTTTTCCCTTAAGGAGCTATGATGAAAGAAAAGATCCTTAAGTCATCGTATTAAATCAAGTCTTTGCCCAGAAGATATTTTCAAATTATTTCTTTACTACTTACAAACCTTTTTTTCATAAAGTTTCCTAATATAGGGTTTCCAGAAATGTTCCTTTATTCCCTTTGCTTCCAAAACTAGGCCGTCATGTAAGGAACAGAGTTTCTCAATGACACAAGGTGGGTCGGAGGAAGGTTTAGAATCCTTAGCATGAAAATCTTCAGAGAGGCCTGTGATGGGTAAAACCATAGAGATAGCAGGTAGCATTCCATAAACCAAACTGTAATAAACTAAAATATAAATAATAGAGAGTCTAATCAGCACTTGAGTTAGCATATAAGTGTACAGGAAATAGTGTAAGGGCCTAATTTGACTCTATTTAAATATACTTCAAAAATAGCAAATAGAGGTAAAGTGTATCACTGCTCAAAAGATTTCAGTTATTCAGTTATCTACCTGGAGATGGTTAAAAAAGAAAAACTAAAAAAATAATTTAGTATATTGCTATAAGATCTAAAAACCAGAAAAATAAAATTTTGCCAATAAGCGTTACATTCAAATAAAAAATAGCACTTTGAAAAAAATTACTGTTCAAAGTACATACTCTTTATATACTTTAATTTAATTATATTATATGTATTTATCATATTAATTTACAGCCCTTCTTGTTCTAGACTCAATGCAAGAGAAATAAAGAAGAGGAAAAAAAATGAAGGGAAGCAGCTACATAGAAACATAAAAGGGAGTCAGGAAGGAAATAAAGACAGAATACAGAGAACGTTAAACTTACCAGATCAGAAGCAACTGAAGGAATTAACTCCACTAACTTTAAAAATCTACCTTGAGATTCAGACAAGCTGAAATTCTAATTGTAACCACTCCACAACTGACAATCACTCAGAATCCTACCAAGGTATGATTCAAATAGCAGCAGCATTATATACTAGCTCAATAAAGACTTTTTAATATTTGCTTTTATACATCATAAGTTGGTCTCTTACTGTATATCGTTCATAGAAATTATATACCTTAAAGCCTACTAAATGGATTGCCAAAATAACTATCATTTCCAAACACCTCTTAGAGTTTTAAATTCATTTTACTTATTTTAGAACCATAGCTACTCCTCTTCTGTAGAAAAGATCTGAAATGGAGATTCTTTCAATAAATCTGCTTTGACCTCCTCCTGTGTGTCAGGCGTGAAACTTACCAATGTAGAAAATCACCGTGAGCTCTAATGTCATCTTTGCTACTCCAGGTTTTTAAATTCCTTCTTGTTGGGTATATATTTCAGGAACTTCTAAAGTTGTCACCTAAGACTTTAAACTTTGTGATAATTGCAATTTCTTTTTCCATAAATATTTTTACATAGAGCTCAACGCCTAGTTATAAGTACTCTGGATAACTACGGTGATGAAGCTTTGAAAAGCATTTATGTTCTCTGATGCTAGGAAAGCTGTAGTATGTGTACAACTCCCAACAGTAAACATAATGTAGAAATGTGAGTTGTCTGATAGTCTTTGATTTACAAACGTACCTTTAAAATTAGGGTTCACAAGTTCTTTACGATTGGAACATTGAAGGGCATTTCCATAAACTAAGTCCAAAGCACACAGCAGAAGATGATAAGAATTAACCAAATCGTCACTTATCATGGGGAAATTACCTACAGGATTATAAACAATTATAGAGTTAAATTTGCATCAACTTCACAATATTTTTAAAATAATTTCTTCCTTTAATTAAAATGACATTATACAACAGTGTACAAAGCTGACTCAAGAGCTACAGAAAGTGTTTTGGCAAATTTACAGTTTGAAATATTAAACTCTTAGAAATTTATTAAACGATAAGAGTAAGACTAAGAAGCCCGCCAGCCGCAACTAAGACCTGGCGCAACCAAATAAATAAATTTTAAAAATAAATATTTTTTTAAAAAGAGTTTAAGAAAAACCAAAACTTTACTAAAAATGCCATTCATTAATATTCATTAAATAAGCATTTATTAAATGCCTAGTAGCTGATCAAAATTTTATCATCATTGGTTTTTCTTTTGAAAATTCTGAAACAAACAACTTCATAAATTATCTCAAGCTGTAAGAAATTGTTTGGTATGAAAATATTTTTCTGTCAAGAAAACTGGTAGAAATACTTAGATGGGAAAAGCTGAAAAAATGATTAATATAATTATTTTTTCATGTATGTGTTTTAAAAAGACCAGAAACTATAATCAGACTCCTAACAGTAATATTTTAAATACTTTTCGATGTAGTAATACAAGCTCATATAAATTAACGCAACAGGACCACAATAAAAGATATTTCAGTTCTAGAGCTAGTATCCCAGGAATAATTGTTGATGCTTGGTAAGAAAAAAATAAACCAAAACCTAAACCTAAAGAAACATGTCATTTCTGTAGTTCTGGTTTAACTCTAACATTGAAAACAGTTTTTAAAGACAGTTAAAACAGTTTTATTATTCTTAGAAATTAAGAAATATTTCTAGATTTTTTGTATCTTTAAGCATTAAACACTGCATATATATGCTTCATATTGATTTTACACTCTTATAACATCAGATGAATTCAACTTAAATAGCTAACATACATCTGAAGAATTATTTCTAAACCTTGACATTTTCACACTAAATGCCTACCCAAATGCATACACACACACACTCAACACTACTTTGTTTCAGGCTGTTTTCTCTCCTTTCCTCTAAAGAAAGTTACCACTTACCTCAGCATAGCAGGATAAGCAATTCTTTTTTTTTTTTTAATAGATGGAAATATTTCAACAAATCAATTTAAATGGATTAAAGAGAAAAAATAGTTGTCTGCTGCCAAAAAGACAAATGATAATTAATAGGCTAAACTTTGCATTGATATAACCAAACTAACTTGCGTGGTTTCACAAAAAAGATGCTTAATATTAAAATATATTCAATTCCTCAAATGTAAAACAGGAAGTGGTACCTAGCAGTTTCAAGCTACAAAGCCCTACACACTGACAAGCCTAAACTTGTCGCTGGTGTGTACCTGCCATGGAAGGAAATAACTGGCAGCACAGTGACTTCTAACAAAAATCTGAAATGCCCCTAAAGATCAGAATCTAAACTCCAGGACTCTCCCATCATGACATACTCTACATTTCAAATCCTGACTTTAGAAATAAATCTCACTTCCTGAGATATTTTATCTTTCAATCAACAAAGATAATCTGACTGAAGACTTGGGATAACATGTAAAACAGGAAGTGGCACCTAACAGTCCTCAGTCCACAAAGCCCTTCAGGACAACAAGCCCAAACTTGTCACTGGTGCGTACTTGCCATTGGAAGTCAACAAAGATAACAGGCAAAAGTTAGCTCGTTTATCAGGAATGAGACAATCTGGGATGCCCACTGTTGCAGACAAAGTCATGAAAAAGTTGTCTATAAGAGTACACCTTCCCCCAAATAACTAAATCAAGAACTGAATAAAACCAACTAAACTACTCTATTGGAAAAGATCCTAGTGAATCATAAACGATCATAGTGCTGGATCGTGGGTAGACAAAGGCTCTTTAGACCAAATAATTATATACGGAATTAATAATAGTAAGGTAAAACTCAAACACTGAGTTAATTGTAGAGACAAAAAATACGCCACCCCAGTTGATCAAGTGAGACCAAGACCTAAATAAAGACAATACACTTATTTTCCAATAATTTATATAGTACCAAATACTTACCTCCAAGTATACATATGCCATAAAAGACATAAAACAGATAAAAATCCTAGAAGTCAGATATACCTGCCCATAATCTACTGTCAAATCTAATATCATAATATAACACCAGCCACAGTAAGCCAAGTGGTAGCAAATGTTCCAACCACCATGAAAACAGTTTATACGCTCTTAAGTCTTTCTAAATTTCATGCCACTGATCACACCACCTTCATCTCTGCTAAAGAAACATCCAGTGTGATGGAAAGCAAAAATAACCAAGAGCTTATTTTTGACAAAGACAGATTTTTCTTTTCAATCAAGCATGCAACTCAGGGAAGGAAGAATAAGTTCTAACCTAACTAGCTAGGAAGGACCAGCTACAATCAGACAACTTGCAGGGACACCAAGGGAGTGACACATCCCTGCTAGAGGGCCTACACGTGCGGCATGAAACCAAGAGCTAGGAGATGTGGATTCAAATCCTAGCTCTGTTTCTAGCAGCTAGTTTCTGGGCCTCAGTTACTGACTCTTTAAATAAGTTGGGCAAATTGATCTAATAATGAGAATCTCTTATATTTATGAAACACCTGCCAGCTCTAATAATTTTTTGCTTTTAACTTTGCATTTTATTGGGATATCTTAATGGCAAAGGCATTCTACATAATCTATAGAAAAATCTGTGTAACTGTACTTTCTGCTCTTCTGTATATTAGTAAGAATCATTTCTACATAGAAATACAGAGAGGTAAGAACCTGCTGTATAGCACAGGGAACTCCACTTTGCTGTACAGTAGAAACTAACACAACATTGTAAAACAACTATACCTCAATTAAAAAAAAAAGACACTATGCCTAGGAATAAGCTGCATAAATTTACACATATTTTATATCTCATTTCAATAAACTTAGTGATAGTCAATTCATTCCTGATTTAAAAAAAAATACAGAGAGGACAATAATAATAATAAAAATGTATTTCACTGAATGCAGACCTTGGACAGGTTAAGTGAGAAGAGGAGGTAGAGAAAATAAGTTGTATCTAAAGGTATTTGATCAAGCATATTTATCTGAGCAAGATATAAAAAGTAATCTGAACTACTTTGAGAACGATCAGTCCCACTCAATTAAATAAGACATGTCTCATGAAAAATACAGCCCAAGATATAAGCACAGACACACTAATGTGTTTCAGTCCATAATTCAGAGATAATGTGCTTTGGAAAAAATGTTGTGTAAGAACAAAACGAAGGATTTTCCATCTAATGAAGGAAGTTTGGGATACTGTAAAGAAATTCAAAAGACTCTTATGAAAAGGCAATACTTAAAAAAGAACCTGGGACTAAAATCCTTGAGAAATTTTTCAGTGAGAATCTTTTCCTGATACACATTATAGGTTGACAACAGTAGTACCTGAACTTTTAAATAAACCAATATTTAAATAAATATCACTCTTTCCTTACCTTTTGCATATATAAAAAGCACCCAACAAAAATGGAAAACTTCAGACACGGTACAGGGCTGTCGCCTTTGGGGGAGAAAAAAGTCATGAGATAATAGAAGAATCAGAAAAAGACATGACAAATGACTGTAAACTAGGTGAGAAACAAAACCCACAGTTAGTGGGAGTGACAGCGGATTCATTTCACATGGAAAATGTGCAAGAAGTTCTGCTCCAACCAAATACTGGTAAGGGAATAGCTGGGAGCGAGGGAAAGCACTCATCATAGAAGAAAATTCTGAAGAACTGTAAAAGCTTTTGCAGGTCAATATAAGTAAGGTAGAAAATAAAACGAGTAACAATAGTTCTTCTGATGACATCAGCAAGGCTAATGCTGCTTTAAGACCCATGTATGCAGGCAGATATTCCTCCAACTTTTTTCCCCTCCATCATAGTTGATGAAATGTAAACCCTCCCTCCCTAAAGACATTCCAGATTATATATCGAGTCACAAAAGGATTTTTTTTTTTTTTTTTTGGCTGTGCTTCACAGCATGCGGGATCTTACCCCGACTGGGACCGAACCTGTGCCCCCTGCAGTGGGAGCTCGGAGTCTTAACCACTGGACCGCCAGGGAAGTCCCACAAAAGGATTTTTTAGTGTAAATTCGGGACTCCCCATAATTCCTTATACTTCTATCATTAGGAGTACCTGTTGCAGGGAGGAGGAAGGGGGAAAATAAAAGAGTACCTGTTGTATTTGCTAAGTTGTTTGCTACAGGGAGTTTCAGACCTGTTTTAAACGTGCCTTTTCTACCAAATCCTCTGCCAATGTTTAGATAAGACATCTGTTGGTTCCGTAACCCAATAGCCTTATTCTACCAAGGTGCTTTGAAGAGAAGAATCTGAAGACTGGGGTTTAGTTCCCGCACTGTCATTAGCTAAGTACACTTGCTCTCCACATGACTTAGTCTCTCCATCTGCTAAAGGATCGTTTTACTTGGGTATAATACTGTATTTAATTCACCAGTCGATGGCAAGGATTAAACGTCATTGCCCTGCTTTAAAATGTTGCCTCCCCAACATAGGCACGTGATAAACTATCTAGTTTTGATACCTAGCAAGATAAAAGTCAAACATTTTAGAAGCCATTCTAACTTACAGTTATAAGATAAATAAGTCCAAGCGATGTAATGTACAATATAAATATAATTAACACTGCTGTATGTTATATATGAAAGCTAAGAGAATAAATCTTAAGAGTTCTGATCACAAAGAAAAATTATTTTTCTATTTAATTTTGTATTTCTAAGTGAGATGATGGCTGTTCACTAAACTTACTGTGGTCATCATTTCATGATGTATGTAAGTCAGATCATTATGCTGTACACCTTAAACTTATATAGTGCTGCATGTTAATTATACCGCAATAAAACTGGAAGAAAAAAACAACAACACTCAAGCCACTCTAAAAATTGGCTCTAGAACTCTAGAACAAACTTAACCTACTTAGCCAAATTTCCTCCTACTTTGCTGCTTTGGTGTCTTCATTCTTCATCCTCTGCATAGAAGGCTACCTGTATCTCCAAATTCACCTATCAAAATCCTACCCATCCTTCCAGACCTATTTCTGCTTACTCCATGGAACCTTACCTAACTGGCTTATACAGAGTGGCTTATTTTTGCCTCAAAAGTCCTACATTTCTATTATCTTTTGCACTTATACATGCCTCTCCCTGACTATACTTACTGTAAGCTCTCAAAGGACAGTGACTCTGGGTTTTGGTTTTGTTTTGTTAACATTTGTATCCTACATACAGTAAGTTCTCAATAAATACTCAGTGAGAAATTTTCAAAGACCAGTGTGTGAGATGCAGTACTGAGTCATGGTGAAGAGCTCCACACTTACTGTGTGACCTTGGCCAAATTACTTAACCTCTCAAAGGCTTGTTTCCCCCCACCTGTAACAACAGTATCAACCTCATAAAGCCGTCGTAATGAATAACTGAAGTAATACATGCTTAAGTCTTAGAAGAGTCCCTGCCCCATAATAAATACTCAGTAAATGGTATATATTACTATTACTAATATTAGCCAAAAGTACTAATAAAAAGTATACAGGGTGATATAGATGTAAAATTTTTAGATAAACTTATCTTAGAATTTTCTGAATTAGAATTAAGTAGTCCATACACCCTAATAAATATCAAAGCAAATACAATCTGAAATCATTTTCTACAACACTTCAAAGAAAGAAGATATTCTATATCTTTCTATAAATGATCATATCAGCCTCACTTAGACTCAGAAACAAGCTTCTATCCAAACTTTAAAATACTTAATTATAAATAGACAATTCCCTAAAACTGCAAGCAAACTAGACCAGCTGCTTCCGTATCAGTGGGGTTGAGTATATAAAAATGAACATAGTTTTATTTTTTAAAGCTGCTCACTTACTGTAAACATCCTTCACAGTTTGGGAACAATTTTATATTGAAAGAGAAGCAAACATTATTCATTCAATTACAATAACTTCTTTTCCCCTACTTTTCTTGTCAACATTTTTCTAGTTCTATTTTAAGAACAAATTTTCATTTCTACTTCATGAAAAAACTTTCGTGATAAAAGTAGAGAATTTGTATCCCATAATTGCCCTTATCTACCAGGAAAGATGGAAAACATCAAGCCAGAATAAGTTTACAGACTTGCAGACATAGTCAGAAACAGAATTTCATAATAGTTTCAGTTTTCAGTTCCACTATTCTCCCCCCAGTCCAGTTTCTCTACTTTTCACTGGTTGTAAACATAAAAATACATAGAGAAGCCTTTTCAGGGGGATTTTTTTACTATTCAGTTTGACATAAAAGTCAAATAAAGAAATAGTCTCTATATATTATAATATGTAGAAAATAATAGAAATAGTCAATATCGTCGATAATAGAAAATTAAGTAGTTAAATTCTATACCCAAGATTGCTAACTGGTGAGAGTACCTAAGGTCTGATTTTTGCATTTTCGGTTGCTTAAATGAACAGGGAAAGTTTATAGAGACAGAGATTCCACACATTTTGCAACGTGAAAGAAGCCAAACTCTTCAGAGCTAACATACAATGAAAAGCAAGAAATTATTACCGGAAATAAAGATTACTTATGAAATCACATTTGTTTCTTAAGACCAGCAAAATAAACTGAGGGACACAAACTAAGGGATCAAAACTGTAGTACAGACAAATGTGTATTCCTGCTTAACAAATATAAAAACATACCGCTGTTTTCTTCCTCTTTGTTGACGAGGCTGCTCCTCTTGAGGATATTTAAAAATGTCCTGAAAAATGGGTTCATATTTCTTAAAGATTACAGCAGAAACAGTGAAGTTTCTTTCTAATCTCTCAGTCCGTTCTCTGAACTGTGCGGGTAGGTTTGCCATGTCTTCCCATTTCTTCATCTTGTGAAAAAATTCAATTAAGCTGATATTAAAAATAAAAAATGAGATTTTTTTTTTGTAATTAACACAGGGTAAAATATACAAATTAGATAATTAAAAGTAAATTGAAATTAACTCATTAAATTATATTACTTTTAGACAGTGATATAAAATCACAACTCATGTCTCTCTGGCTAGCTTAATCTCACAGATTGGTTTATTTCTCTCATCTTCCAAATCTAATTTCCCTAATCTCTTTTCCTGAGATTACCTAAGAGTTTTTAAAAAGTATGAAATACATATCAATACAAAAGAAGTGGAAAATAAGTAGTTAACCAGAGAACATAACCAACACTCATGTAACGATTGCCAGATTTAACAAATATTAACATATCAAATAAATTTTGCCATGTTTGCTTCAGATTCTACAGAAACAGCCAGTTCCCTTTGGACTCTTCTTCTCCAAAGATAAGTACCACTGTATAGTCTGAGTCTTCCCATCCGAGCTTTTACGCTTACTATGTGATTATATATGTACCCATAAACAGTTTAGTAGTGTCTTTTGTATGTGTGGTTTTAAAATTTTATATAAATGGTATCATACTGTAAGTAGCATTCTACAACTTGTTTTTTCATTCAATATGTTTATGAGATTAATGTTGTGTAGATCTAATTTTTAATTGCTAAAAATATTCCTTCATATGAACTACCATGTTTTGCATTCATTCCCCAACCAATGGAAATAGAGGTTTCTAATTTTTCACTATAACAAAAATGCTGTAATGAACACATTTCTGTACTTGTATGCTGACGTTTCTTTAAGAACTACCCTGAGAAGCAGAATTGCTGAGTCAGAGAATATGCATCTTCAACTTTACCAGATACTGCCAAATTTCCCACTAGAGTGATTGTGCCGATTTATACTCTCTCCAATGTACACCAGCAATACAGAGTTCCTGTTTCCCTACATAATGACCAAACTTGGTATCGGGAGACTCCAAATTTCCCCAATCTGATGAGAATGAAATATTACCTTATTTTTACTTCGAACTTCCTTGATTACTTGTGAGATTGAACATCTTTGCCTACATCTATTAGCTATGTGAGTTTAGGCCTTTGTGAAATCATATACTTTTCCCATTTTTTAGTAGCTATTTGTCAATTATTTAACTATCTGTTAGTAGTCCTTTATGTAATTCTGAATACTAATCTTTTGTTACACTGTAAATATCTTCTCCCAATCTGCTCTTTCTTTTTAATCCATTTAGTCCATTATGGCAGAGAAGTAAATAATCTGAACCCATAGGTAAAAATTTAAAAATAAAAATTGAGCTTTCGAATTGGAAATAAAACTGAAGTCTGAGATATTACTTGCATTAAAATATTAGGTAAGTTTAGTTTACTAGAGTTTATAATGATGATTCCATAATTTGACCTTTGCTTCTAAAGCCCCTTGTTTGTCATTTAACTGGATGAGTCTGACTCCACTTTTCTTCTTTGTAATGATTATACTTTGCACCTTATTTAAGCCCACTTCTGCAGGTTTACAGCCCAGGTGTTCAACTCTTTACACACTGCCTCTTGTTCTTAGGCCTAAATATAACTCAGGATGGAGTTCAAGGTTAAAAAATAGACTACAGCTAAAAGATTACATTTCTTGTTAATTATTTTAATAGTAAGTGATTTTTTTTTAAACCACTAGGTCCATAAATTTTGACAGTGGCACTTCCTCCAAAATGCCAAACATCCTTTTTCCACCAATCTTTAATAAGCCATGAGAAGATTAACCCAAACGGCACAAATAATAAATGTAATCAATTCAATTACACAACAGATAGAAAAAGCAATTTCTGCCTCTTCTTTAGATACAAGTCCGGTACATGTAGTTCTCAGTTTAATACCATATAATATTTACTTTTTCAATTTAGAGTATCTTTACTTAGAATTCTCCCAATATTACACAATGATAAGTCATTGTGTAATATTAACCTAATAGTAATGAAAATGTAATTGATTATCTTAATGTAATTAAATGTAATGATAACCTAATAGTAAACGCTTCATACAAGTGCCAAATACGCTAAAATTTAATTATTTTTCACCAAAGAAATAAAATATAATGGACACTAACTTAGATGTGGCAAAGAAAAACCATGACCTAACTTCTAAATTTAGCACTCCATAGGTACAAATGCTTGGAAAATGATAAAGAGGATTCCTACTGTCACTATGCTTTTATATTAGTCACACTCTACAAACTCTGACATAGTTACCTCTGCTCTGAACATCTCAGGATTCTAGTTAAAGATACATAGTTTCCTTCAACTGTCCCTTTGCTTACAGTTGGCACAGATTTTCTGCAAGCCACATATAAGGCACATGCTAACCAATGAAGATCATTTCCCTGTAAAATAAAAGAAAATTGATTTTTAGCTAATGAACTATATATATTTCAGTATGAAAAACTCGTTTAAATTCAAAGTGTTATTTATATGTTTGTGGGAAACTGCATTTTCAATGATGTCCCTGTCCCAAATGCTCTTCGTATAATGTGACACCGACATTCTTCCACGGAGAGGGTGAAGTCTGTGTTCTCTCACTTTGAACTCGCTCAACCAGTACCACAGGTGAAAGTGATGCTATGTAACTTTCAAGATCATAAAAGGCAATACAGATTCCACCTGATGCTCCCTCTCAGGACATACACCGTGGAAGTCCCAGCATGGGAGGAGATCACCTTGGGCAAATTACTTAACAATTGTAGAGGCTCACTTTTCTTACCTGAGGACTGTGAGAATTGAGAATTACAAGTATAAAGCACAGAAAGCACAAGAAATCAAAAGATAAAATTCTGTAACCACTATTCTATATTAAATATCATATGAGCTTTATTTTCCAGGGTACACTTCCACGAGACTGACACCCGACATTATCTTACAGCATCTGACTACTAGTTCCACAAGGGCAGGGATTTTATGTTTTGTGCCTTGCTCTATCCCCAGCACCTATGTAACAGTGTCTGGCCATGAACAGGTGATCAAAAAATATCTGGGAAATGAATGAATATTCATTCACTTATTGGGTAAACTGAGCTAAGAATCTGAGATCGAAGTCTTTAAAAAACTGAGAAATCAAACAAGTATTTTAAAAAATAACTTACTAACCATCTATTTATTTGTCACTTGCTTATATAACCCTGGGCTTCACACAACTTAACCACTGTGAGTTGAAATAATGCTTTTTCTATCTAATTTACAGGGTTATCCTGAGGGTAAAATAAGAGTTTATTTGGAGGCACTTATGCCCATCACCAAAAAAGAGTCCTTCTCTTTGTCTGCCTACAGGAACCACTAGGAAAGAAACAAGAACATGGTCTATTCAGCCAGATCACCAAAGCATGTGAAAGAGCTTTGTAAACTCCAAAGCACTCTCCATATGAGTGTTTCATGCTCCAGAAACTCCACGTTACCTTATTTAACCATCAGAACAGCTTTGTAAGGTAGGTACAAATATCTCAAAGTAACATACCACAAAATTGAGTTTGGAATGGTTAAGTAAATTGCCGAAAGTCACCTAGGTCTGTCAGGTTCCAAAGCCAGTATATTACTAGCTTCCCCTCCCCACCACCACCCGCCCCGCTGCAGATGTAAAAATGGGAAAGAACTGAATTAAAATTCTATTAATGCAAGAATAAAAAAGTAATAACCTTAGTGAGTGCCACACAGGCAAAAACACCCTCTTATATAGTTAAATAACACCTCGGTTAGGCCTTCCCATTCTGAGTCTATTTGCCCTACTCTTTCCACAAACTACTCAGCAACTTAAAATCGTATGGCCTGCAGTTTAAATACCACTCACACAGGCAGTCAAACAGTGGATAAACAATGCAGACTTCCGTGTCACTTCCCATTGGCCCATAAAGGGGAGGTGCCTACAGGGTTGAGCCTCACTGGCTAGAATGGCCATTTTCTCCGCTACAAGCCCCGTCGGAAGAAAGGGACAAAACATGCCTAGATCGCAGCGACTGTAAGAGTCCTGGGCAATGTCTGGGGTGACCAATAGGTCCTCAAGGTCGTCGCAGTCCTGACTTCCTAGAGACAAATACGTGTCTTTATCCAGGCGGGCAGAAAGCCCGTTTCATTTGCGCAGGGGAAAGATTCGTCTTTGTTCACACATACATAAACACAGCTCGAAACGTAACGCCTTTACTCAAACGGAGGCAATGGCCTGGACAAAGGCAATTTGGTACAGTTCAAAAAGAACTGAAGAAGAAGCCCGGAAACGCAGGCGCTAACATCGGGTTAATTTCAGCGCTAACGCAGGCAAGCCCCCGCCCCACCCCACCCCACCCCCTTCTGCGTATGGTCTTGACAACTGCACCTGTTCATCCTGCCAACAAGGTGCTTGTGTTTTTGTAATCAGACCGCAGCACGACCTCAGCCTCGCGGTGCTACTTTAGGGCAAGGGCTGTTCCCGCTTCGGAACCGGAGGGGGAAGAGCAGCGAGACAGGGTTCACTTTCAGGGCCGCTACAGAGCTTTTCAAAAGCCAGGTTTCCAGGACGAAGGTGCGCAAAGAGGAATCCCTCTGCGCTCCAGGCTGGGGACCCAGAGAGCCGGGACCGGCCGGGGCGGAGGAGTCCCCCCTCCCCGCCAACCGCGGGGCGCCCGAGCCGGGGAGACAAGGGGCCCCATTCCCGGAGGCGGGGCGGGACCACTAGGCCCGGAAAGCCGCTCGTCTCCTCCCCCCGGGCGCACCTCCAGCGTGTAGCTCTCGCTCATGCTCCTGTAGCTGTCCCAGGCCTCGGCCCGAGCCGCCTCGTCCATGTTCAGGCGGCTGCACAGCTCGTCGAACCGCTGTCGGGTCTGAGGGGCCGGCGACCGGGTCGACTGCGCTGCGTCCTCCGCCTCGGCATCGTCCTCCTCCTCCTCATCCGAGGCCGCCGCCGCCGGAAGGGGAGGGGGGGGCGGCGGCGGCGATTGGTTGCCTCCCGACGGCATAGCGACACCTGGGCGGCGGGGCCTCAGGTGAGCCGAGGGCCTGGGCCCCCAGCCATTCAAACCGCGAAGCGCCCGCCAGTCGGCCGACTGCTTGCCGACTGCGCCGCGGCCAACGGCGCTGGACCACACATCGGCGCCCGTAGTTCCGAGCACGGATTGATGGGAAATGTAGTCCAGGACGGAGGCCCACGGGGATCAAAAATCATATTTAGAAAAATCATCTCGCGTCGTCTCCCTCGGGTGGAAATAAAAGCGATTTCTCTCCGTTTCAAGTACCTCCTCATCGGGAGACCATTCAGCAGGGCTGTACTGAAGAGAAAACATCCAAGAAATGTTGACATGTGAAAGTTTAGTGTCCAAAGTGTCCCCAGAAATAACACTCATCACCTGCGTCTACTTATCTAAAAAATAAAGATAATAGTAACGGCCTGTCTGCCTAAATTCAAATTTCGGCGTCATTCCTAATTCTAGTTCTTTCCTATGTTTTAATTTTATTTGCGACTTTCAAATAATTATTGGATTTTTTTTTAAGTAGTAATTCTCTTTTTCCCCATAGGGTGAATTTACATTCACTATAAGTGACATATTTGTCCTACTTTCAGTCACCCAATTGGCTTAAATTTACATTTCCTTTACTTTTATTTTCATTTTGCTTTCCCTTTTCAAATCTATATGAATCACTTTGTTTCCAGTCCTCTTTGATTTCTTAAAGGGGTATGGTATAAAATGTTTTCATGCACGAGGAGCCCTAAGGCATTTCTGGTTTGCTATGGGGTCACTTTCTCTCTTCACTGACCCTTTGAACCCAGCCACCATATTGTGAGGAAGCCCAGGTCACTTAGAGAAGCCTATTGTCAAAGATAAACAAAGCTAGAAGTCAGTGAAAGGGATGAAAACATTTTATGCAGTCATTCCTGACAGTAGGGGAAAGTGCTGGACTCCGTTCTGATTTGTGCAGAGATAATTGGGGATTTAAAGGGAAAAGGAAAGAGCAGAGATGGGGAGGGAGCAGAGCTCAAGCGAAAAGTTACAGAGGGTTGGTCACTGTATATGTGATTAGGCCAAGTGGGCCTGCTAGTTATCAATTTGTTGAAGTTAGGATTGTATCCTCCCACAGAGACTGGGAGTCAGAGACTCTGTACTTCCTGATGATTACATTTCAAAGGAATGGCTTTCAGGTCATTCAGAAAGACACTCCTGATTTGTAGGATATACAGTTGGTCTGCAGTATATGCAGGTTGTGCACCCGCAGGTTCAACCAACTGTGGATCAAAAATATTAAGAAAAACAAAAACAAGGACTTCCTTGGTGGCGCAGTGGTTAAGAATCCGCCTGCCAGTGAGGGGACATGGGTTCGAGCCCTGGTCTGGAAAGATCCCACCTACCGTGGAGCAGCTAAGTCCGTGCTCCACAACTACTGAGCCTGTGCTCTAGAGCCCACAAGCCACAACTACTGAGCCCGCATGCCACAACTACTGGAGCCCACACGCCTAGAGCCCATGCTCCGCAACAAGAGAAGCCCCCACAATGAGGAGCCTGCGCACCACAACTAGAGAGAAAGTCTGCGTGCCCCAGCGAAGACCCAGCACAGCCAAAAATAAATAAATAAGTAAATTTAATTAAAGAAAAAGAAAAAACACCCCACTGAAAACAAGACTTTTCCTTTAAAAAAAAAAAAGAACAAAAACAAAACAAAACAAAAAAAAAACACACAGCAATTCCAGGAAGTTCCAAAAAGCAAAGCTTGAATTTGTCATGTACCCTGGCAACTATTTACTTAGCATTTACATTTACATCCCACTCACATTTTATTAGGTATTATAAGTAATCTAGAGATGATTTAAAGTTTACAAGAGGATGTGCATAGCTTATATGGAAATACTATGACATTTTATATAAGAGACTTGGGCATCAGCAGTTATTTGTATCTGCAGGGCTCCTGGAACCAATCCCCGCAGATACCAGAGACAACTGTACATCTCAAAAGGACAGAGGAAGGTATCACAATTGTAAGCCCTATTTAGTAAATGCTATAAGAAAGGGAAGGCTGAGGCCTTTCCTCAGGTGTTGGCAAGAACAATCTTTAAATTCTGGAAGCATTGAGGTTTCTCAGGCAGGCATTTTATCAATAATAGGAGCTGGAGTCACCCTAGGACACAACCTTATGCTGCTAGAAGCCATGCTAGAGTTATGGCATCTCAGTGCAGGGGTTTGGACGAGAGTTCTGCTATTCTCACCATGCACATAGGACCTGAGACCCCTGGCCCTCAGCCCCAGCCATGATGAATGAGCCTGTTTACAAGCAGATCCTCCAGCTTCCAGTCAAGCTGTCCCAGCTAATGCTGTATGGAGCAGAGATGAACCTTCCCGCTGATCCCTGCCCAACTGCAGATCTGTGGGCAAAAGCAATGATTATTTTGTTTCAAGTCACAAAGTTTTAGGACCGTTTGTTATGCAGCAATAAATAATTAAACACCTGTTAAGTGTAAGACATGTATCTATCAATTATCATGAAAGGAAAAAAATCACTTAATAATTGAATTTTTTCTTGGTAATTTTTTATGCCTCCACTAGTCTCACCAATAGATTAAATTTTTTAACTTTGAAAAGCTAAAATTACTTAATAATTGACATTAACATTCCTTAAAAAAGAAAAAAGAAAAAAGAGGCACTTTTAATGATGGAGATTAACTGACTTAGACATAGTTAAGAAAAGAGTTGAAACTGAATTTCTAGACTATGGGTACAAAACATTTCTATCTCTTATCGTATCTCCTTCTCCTCCAGAAGTTAGAGTGGCCATCTTAAAACACAAATCTGATCACTTCTTTCCCCTAGTTAAATGGTTTCTCACTGATCTTAGAAGTCAACATCCTCCACGGCCTACAGGTTCCCTCCCACCTGCCTCTATATTCTCATTGAAAATCGCTTTCCATCAGTCAAGTACCACCTTCATTGTCAATTTCTCGGATTTCCCTATTAAATATTCTCATGACACATTATAGTCATAGTGAATTATTTATACATGTTTATCTTTCATGTCTATTGTCCTCATTACGTGTTAAGTGCTATGAGAGTAGCAACTGTGTCTGTTTAGTTCCATCCTGTGACCTCAGAGTCTAATATGGTTCTGGGCATCTAGTTGACTCGCCAAAATATTTATTGAATAAATGACTGATTACGATAATCAAGATATATCTTGTTCTTATTGGAGTCTCAGGTTTTGTGCATGTAAAATCCTTACTCTGGCTGTGATCTGATAGTCCAATAGAATGTCAAAGACCATAAATGGCAGTCATCTACAAATAAATTCTACCTTTCCATTATTTATATCCCCCTAAAATATATGACTTAACTGTGAAACATCACATAAACACTTTCTACAATGAAACATAGTGGTCTTTAAATGCTTTGGTATGTCCTCCTAAAAAAATCACCTTCTAGCATACTTTAAAGTTGACATCTAAAAGGTTTCATTAAAAGTTTGATCAAGAGCAAAGGATGTAACATCCAGCATGTAACTATAGACCTTTTAAAGTGAAACTGTTCCTAAACTTGAAATATTTCCATTGGACCCTAAATATCATAGCAGATACTCATTATCATTCGTTTTAAAAATACATGAACAGGGCTTCCCTGGTGGCGCAGTGGTTGAGAGTCTGCCTGCCGATGCAGGGGACATGGGTTCGTGCCCCGGTCCAGGAAGATCCCACATGCCGTGGAGCGGCTGGGCCTGTGAGCCAGGGCCGCTGAGCCTCCGCATCCGGAGCCTATGCTCCGCAACGGGAGAGGCCACAACAATGAGAGGCCCGCGTACCGCAAAAAAAAAAAAATATATATATATATATATATATATATATATGAACAGGGAATTCCCTGGTGGTCCAGTGGTTAGGACTCTGCACTTTCACTGCTGAGGGTGCAGGTTTGATCCCTGGTCAGGGAACTAAAATCCGGCAAGCTGAGCAGCATAGGACAAAAAAAAGAAAGAAAGAAAAAAAGAAATCAAACTTGCACACAAAAGACCCTGAATAACCAAAGCAATCTTGAGAAAGAAGAACAAAGCTGGAGGCATCACACTTCCTGATTTCAAACTATATCACAATATTACAAAGCTATAATAATCAAAACAGTATGCTATTGGCATAAAACAGACACATAGGTAAATGGAACAGGATGGAGAGCCCAGAAATAAACTCACGCATATATGGTCAATTAATTTACAACAAAGGAGCCAAGAATATACAGTGGAAAAAAAGATAGTCTCTTCAATAAATTGTGTTGAGAAAACTAGACAGCCACATGCAAAAGAATGAAACTGGACCACTATTTTACACCATACACAAACATGATGTCAAAATATATTAAAAACTTGAACATAAGACCTGAAACCATAAAGTTCCTAGAAGAAAACATAGGTGGTAAGCTCCTTAACAATGACTTTTTTGGATTTGACACCAAGAGCAAAAGCAACAAAATCAAAACAAACATGAAGAACTACATCAAGGGACTTCCCTGGTGGAACAGTGGTTAAGAATCTGCCTACCAGTGCAGGGGACATGGGTTCGATCCCTGGTCTGGGAAGATCCCACATGCCGTGGGGCAACTAACCCTGTACACCACAACTACTGAGCCTGTGCTCTACAGCCTGCGAGCCGCAACTACTGAGACTACATGCCACAACTGCTAAAGCCCGCACACTCTAGGGCTCACGTGCCGCAACTACTAATCCCGTGTGCTGCAACTACTGAAACCCACGTGCCTAGAGCTCATGCTCCACAACAAGAGAAGCCACCACAATGAGAAGCCATTGCACCACAACGAAGAGTAGCCCTCACTCACCACAACTAGAGAAAGCTTACGCGCAACAACAAACACCCAACACAGCCAAAAAAAAAAAAAAAAACTGCATCAAATATATATATATATATATATATATATCAACAAAGTGAAAAAGCAACCTACAGGATAGGAGAAAATATTTCAAATCACGCATTTGAAAAGAGGTTAATGTCTAAAATATGAAAAGAACTCATATAATTCAATAGAAAACAAACTATCCCATTAAAAAATGGATGGAGGTCCCATTTAAAATTGCATCAAAGAGCATAAAATACTTAGGAATAAACTTAACTAAGGAGGAGAAAGACCTATACTCTGAAAATAAAACATTGATGAAGGAAATTGAAGATGATACAAAGAAATGGAAAGACATCCCATGTTCATGGGTTGGAAGAGTTAATATTGTTAAAATGTCCATACCACTCAAGGCAATCTACAGATTTAATGCAATTCCTATCAAAATACCCATGACACTTTTCACAAAATAGAAAAAATAATCCTACAATTTATACAGAACTACAAAAGACTACAAATAACCAAAGCCATCTTGAGAAAAAGAAAACAAAGTGGTGTGTCAAGCCCCTTGACTTCAGACTATACTATAAATCTACAGTAATCTAAACAGTATGGTACTGGCACAAATACAGACACAGAGATCAATGGAACAGAATACAGAGCCCAGAAATAAACCCATGAATTTATGGCCAATTAATTTAAGACAAAGAGGCAAGATTATACACTGGGGAAAAGACAGTCTCTTCAGTAAGTGGTGCTGGGAATACTGGACGGCTACATGCAAAAGAATGATATTAGAACATTTTCTCACACCATATACAAAAATGAACTTAGGATGGATTAAAGACCTAAATGTAAGACTTAAAACCATAAAACTCCTAGAAGAAAACACAGGCAGAACACTCTGACGTAAATCATAGCAATATTTTTCTGGCTCTGTCTCTTAAGGTAAAGGAAACAAAAGCAAAACTAAACAAATGGGGTCTAATTTAACTGTAAAGATTTTACCCTGCAAAGGAAACCACTGACAAAATGAAAAGACAATCTACTGAATGGGACATGACTGATAAGTGGTTAATATCAAAAACACATAAACAGCTCATGCAACTCAATATCAAAAAAACAAACAACCCAGGAATTCCCTGGCAGTCCAGTGGTTAGGATTCAGAGCTTTCACTGCCATGGGCCCAGGTTCAATCCCTGTTTGGGGAACTAATTACCCACAAGAAGCACCATTCGGCCAAAAAGCAAAACAAAACAAAAAACAAAAACGAAAACAAACAAAAAACAAAAACAAGCAACCTGATTTTAAAAATCAGCAGAAGACCTGAATAGACATTTTTCCAAAGAAGACATACAAATGGGCAAGAGGCACATGAAAAGATGCTCAGCATTGCTAATCATCAGGGAAATGCAACTCAAAACCACAGTAAGCTCTCACCTCACACCTGTCAGAATAGCTATCATCAAAAAGACTACAAATAACAAATGTTGGCAAGGATGTGGAGAAAAGGAAAACCTAGTACACTGTTGATGGGAACGTAAATTGGTGCAGCCATTATGGAAAACAGTATGGAGTTTCCTCAAAAACAACAATAACAATAACAACAACAAAAACAAATAGAACTATCATATGATCCAGCAATTCCACTTCTGGGTATTTATTGGAAGGAAATGAAATCACTAACTCAAAAAGATATCTGCACCTCTATATTCATAGCAGCATTACTTACAGTATCCAAGACATGGAAATAACCTAAGTGCTCATTGACAGATGAGTGGATAAAGACATTTGTGTATAATGGAATATTATTGAGCCATAAAAAGAAAGAAAGCCTGCCATTTGTGATGACATGGATGGAACTTGAGGGTATTATGCTAAGTGAAATAAGTCAGACAAAGAAAGACAAATACTGTATGATATCACTGATATGTGAAATCTAAAAAAAAAAAATAATAATACCAAAAACCAAACTCCTAGATACAGAGAACAGATTGGTGGTTGCCAGATGTGGGCAATAGTGGGTAGGTGAAATGGGTGAAAAAAATGGGTGGACAAAAGGTACAAACGTCCAGTTATAAAATAGATAAGTTATGGGGATATAATGCACAACATGGTGACTATAGTTAACTATACCATATTGTGTATTAGAAAGTTGCCAAGAGAATAAATCTTAAAATTTCATGTCACACACACAAAAAATTTGTACCCATGTGTGGTTATAGATGTTAACTAAATTTCTTGTGATAATCATATATATATATATACATATATATTAAATCACTATGTTGTACACCTAAAACTAATACAATGTTGTATATCAATTTTATCTCAATTTTAAAAAGAATTTTAAAAAAAGAGAAATCAATCTTGGTTATTCCAGAGGTTTAGTTCTTGGGGTCTGATTATTCTTTCACTCATTTATTCATTAATTCAGTTAGCCAGAGATCCTGTCATCCATCCACTCAAATATTCAGCAAATGTTTAGTGAGTGCCTACTATGTGTCAAGTACTTTGCCAAACACTGAAGATATAGTAGTGAATGGTATATGCATGGTCTCTGCCCTCAAGAGCTTATGATCTCATGAAAAAAAAAGACCTAGAACAAGTAATTATCAAGTGTGAATATATTACCAAAAAAAGAAAGTCAGGGAACTATAGGATTGCATCCCAGAAGACCTTTCTCAGGCACAGGGGCAGGAGTGCCTGGGTGGTTGGAGGTGGACAAAGGCTTTCCCTTCTTCCCCTACATTTCCCTGAGGAGAAATCTAAAAGTCATAACTAGAAGAAGGAAAGGGTTCATTTCAGGTAGAGGATAAAGCTTTTTCAAAGACCTCGAATTGGGAAAAAGCAAGGGTGGTTCA
The DNA here is from genome assembly GCF_964165515.1 of Mesoplodon bidens. Lineage (NCBI taxonomy): Eukaryota > Metazoa > Chordata > Mammalia > Artiodactyla > Ziphiidae > Mesoplodon > Mesoplodon bidens. The sequence goes on from NC_138175.1 coordinate 31,923,971, forward strand.
GGGAGTTATAGGAATATGAATGTGGTTGAAGTGTAAAAAGCAAGAGGAACAGGAGGTATGGATAGAGATGAGGTCAAAGCTCTGGTTAAGATTTTGGACTTGATGCTAAAGGTGATTGGATGCCACTTAAGGTTTTAGGGTAAGGAGAACAGTGACACTCTGTCTCCAAAACCTAGAACAGTGTTGGTCACTTAACAGTAGTTCAATTAATATTCATTTAACTAAACACCTAGTTTGACTTCAAGGCCACCACTGAATTCTGTGAGGCGCAGTGCTCCTGAGATGAAATTGACCAGGCTGATCAGACTGATTTCCTCAGTTTTCATTAAAAAAATGCACACCCTTGCATAGCACATTTGTAATAATCTGTAAGGGAAAAGAATCTGAAAAAGAATATATATATATATATATATATATATATATATATATATACGTGTGTGTGTGTATAAAAAACTGAATCACTTTGTTGTACACATGAAACTAACACAACATTGTAAATCAACTATACTTCAATTAAAAAAAAGAAAAAAAAATACAAACCCTTCCAGTCATTCCTCTCTTGAGTTACTTTGGTCAGGATAAAATATCTTTCTCCTCCATGACCACTGAATCCTTGTGTGCTCTGGAACTCCCAGCATTTCCTCATATCCCCCAGGCTTCAAGGCCAGGAGCAGGGGCTCTGTCCTCTCTGCTGTCCCCTGTGCCCACTGAACCCTTACTCTTCCATTCTCAGGTCATCGAAGCCCATCCCTGAACCCCATGGTCTCCATTTTTCACCCCTCAGGAAAAGGCAACATCATTCTTCCAGTTGACTAGGCCAAAGAACTTTGGAGTCATCCTTGATTCCTCTTTCTCTCACCTTCTCCATCCAATCCACCAGCTCAGTCTTTACTTACTCAAAATCCATCCACCTCTCAGCTCCTCCATTGCCAGTCGTCTGATCCAAGCTTCCATCTTCTCTTACCAGCATCCTTGCAATGTCCTTCCATCTGGCCTTCCTGCTTCTGTCTTTCCTTTTACCACAATTTCGTCTTAACATAGAAGTTGTGACGGTTAAGTTTATGTGTTACCGTGGCTGGGCCACTGTGCCTAGATATTTGGTCAAACACTATTTAGGATGATTCTGTGAGGGTGTTTATGAATGAGATTTACATTTAAATTGGTGGACTTTAGGTAAAGCAGATTGCTCTCCATAAGAAAACCACATTTCCAAAAGATACCTGCACCCCAATGTTCATTGCAACACTATCTACAATAGCCAAGATATGGAAGCAACCAAAATGTCCATTGACAAATGAGCGGATAAAGAAGATGTGGTATGTACATACAATGGAATGTTACTCAGCCCTAAAAAAGAATGAAATAATGCCATTTGCAGCAACATGGATGGACATAGAGATTATCATACTAAGTGAAGTAAGTTAGACAGAGAAAGACAAATATCATGATATCGCTTACATGTGGAATCTAAAAATAAAAGATGATACAAACGAACTTATACACAAAACAGAAATAGATCCACAGACATAGAAAACAAATTTATGGTTACCAAAGCGGAAGGGGGAAGGACGGATAAATTATGAGTTTGGGATTAACATATACTCCATATAAAATAGATAATCAGTAAGGACCTACTGTATAGCACAGGGAACTCTACTCAGTATTTTATAATAACCTATAAGGGAGAAGAATCTGAAAAAGAACTTATAAAAAAACATATAACTAAATTACTTTGCTGTACACCTGAAACTAACACAACATTGTAAATCAACTATATTTCAAATAAAAATTTTTTAAAAAGGAAAAACTAATTAAAAAAAAAGACTGGATGAGATCACCTTGGGAATAAATGCGCGGAGAAGGAGAAGAGGTTCCAGAACTCTTGCTTTTCCCCTTGGTCCCCAGGGAGTGCTTTAGTAGCTGGAGCTGCTAGCTAGTTTGAGCCTCATGGATCAGAAAAAGGGGTAGGTGGAGGGGGCAGAGGTTTCCACATGTCAGTAGGAACTCCAGTAGAGGGACAAAGTGGGTACTTATTAAGGTTAAAAATTTAAAGATTTTACATTGAGTTTGTACATTTTACTTTCTGTCAGTTCTTAAAAGCAACTTTATTGAGATACAATCCATGTACCATACAATTCACCCATTTAAAGTATACAGTTCAGTTGTTTTCAGTATATTCACAGTTATGGAACAAACCAAAATCTGTTTAGAGCATTTTCATCATCTCATGAAGAAACCCCATACCCATGAGCAGTCCAACGCCTCCAGCCCTAGGCAACCACTAATTTACTTTCTTTTTTAAAAAATTTATTTAATTAATTTATTTTTGACTGTGTTGGGTCTTTGTTGATGCATGCAGGCTTTCTCTAGTTGCGGTGAGTGGGGGCTACTCTTTGTTGCAGTGCATGGGCTCTAGGTGCACAGGCTCAGTAGTTGTGGCTCGCGGGCCCTAGAGCACAGGCTCAGTAGTTGTGGCGCACGGGCTTCGTTGCTCTGCAGCATGCGGGATCTTCCTGGACCAGGGCTCAAACCCATGTCCCCTGCATTGGCAGGCGGATTCTTAACCACTGCACCATCAAGGAAGTCCCTCTATTTCTTCTTGATTCAGTTTCACTAGTTTGTGTCTTTCTTGAAATTTGTCCACTTCAATCTAGGTTATCTAATTTATTGGCATACAATTATTCATAATATTCCCTTATAATGATTTTGATTTCTGTAATATTGGTAGGAATGATGTTCCCTTTTGATTCTAGTAATTTTTTTTTTTTGCTGTACTACTCAGCTTGCAGGATCTCAATTCCCCAGTCAGGGATTGAACCCAGGCCCTCAGCAGTGAAAGCACAGAATTCCAATGACTAAACCACTAGTGAATTCCCTGGTTCTAGAAATTTGAGTCTTCTCTTTTTTTGTTGATCAGTCTAGATAAAGGTTTGTCAATTTTGTTGATATTTTTAAAGAATTACCTTTTGGTTTCATTAATTTTCTCAATTTTCTATTTCAGTAATTATGCTCTAATCTTTATTTCCTTACTTCTTGCTTTGGGTTTAGTTTGAGCTTTTCCTAGTTTCTTAAAGTGCAAAGTTGGGTTGATTTGTGATTTTTTTTCTTAATGTAGATATTTACAGCTATACATTTCCCTTTGTGCACTGCTTTGGTTATATCTCATATGTTTTGGTATATTACTTGTTTGTTTCCATTCATCTCAAAATATTTTTTAACTTCTTTTGAGATTTCTTCTTTGACTACTTACTTATGAGTATGTTGTTTTTCACATATTTGTAAATTTCCAAGCTTTGTTACTGATTTCTAATTTCATTCTTTTGTGGTTGCAGAGCATACTTTGTACGATTGAATCTTTTTAAATTTGAGACTTGTTTTATGACCTACTATGTGGTCTATCCTGCAGAATGGTCCTTGTGTGCTTTATGAATGTGCATTCTGCTATTGTTGAGTGGTGTCCAATAGATGTTTCTTAGGTCTAGTTGATTTATAGTGTTGTTCAAATCTGTTTTCTTGTTGACCTTTGGCCTTCTTGCTCTATTTATTATTGAAAGTGAGCTATTAGTCTCCAAATATTATTGTTGAATTGTATATTTTTCCTTTCAATTTTGTTAGGTTTTGCTTCATGTATTTTGTGGCCCTGTTGTTAGATGCACACATGTCTATAATTGTTATATTTTCCTGACAGATTAACCCTTTAATCATTGTAAAATGTTCTCCTTTATTTCTAGTAACTCTTTTTTTTTTTGGTTTGTTCTGAAGTCTATTACTCTTTTATTAGCATAGCTACTCCACTTTTCTTATGGTTACTCCTTACATGATATACTATTGATATATCATGTGTATCTATGATAGATATGGTCTAAATCATATATACCTCAATAATTCACATATACATATACATGTATGAATTACTTAGACTATGACCAATGCAGGTACGTCAAATTAGTGGAGAGATTATATACTACATGATGCTGGGACATTGCATAGCTCTTTGGAAAAATTCAAATTAAGATTCCTATCTTATACTATATGTTACTAAAATAAACTAAAAAAAGAGTCTACTTTTTATCTATCAAATTGACAGAGACTTCAAAAAAGTTATAATGCCCAGTACTGCTAAGGTGACATAGATAAGAAAGTAGTTTTATACTCTACTGTTGGGGTATAAAATGACAACAATCAAACTGGTCTTAAAATTTGAACATTATTATTTCATGCCTAGGTATTTATTCTAATAAAAAAAATCAGTGTATGCAAAGATTTGACTACAAACACATTACTGTTTAAATAGCCCCAAACTGAAAAATATCTAAATGCTCAATAATTGGGTATTAAATAAATTATGATGTTTCTACATATATATAAATGTGGAATGAGAAACCACTTAAAAATGTGAAAGAGAGGGCAGACAGCAGAAGCAAGAAGAACTACAGTCCTGCAGCCTGTGGATCAAAAACCACATTCACAGAAAGATACACAAGATGAAAAGGCAGAGGGCTATGTACCAGATGAAGGAACAAGATAAAACCTTTGAAAAACAACTAAATGAAGTGGAGGTAGGCAACCTTCCAGAAAAAGAATTCAGAATAATGATAGTGAAGATGATTCAGGACCTCAGAAAAAGAATGGAGGCAGAGATCAAGAAGATGCAAGAAATGTCTAACAAAGACCTAGAAGAATTAAAGAACAAACAAACAGAGATGAACAATACAATAACTGAAATGAAAACTACACTAGAAGGAATCAATAAATAGCAGAATAACTGAGGCAGAAGAACGGATAAGTGACCTGGAAGACAGAATGGTGGAATTCACTGCTGTGGAACAGAATAAAGAAAAAAGAATGAAAAGAAATTAAGACAGCCTAAGAGACCTCTGGGACAACATTAAACGCAACAACATTCGCATTATAGGGGTCCCAGAAGGAGAAGAGAGAGAGAAAGGACCCAAGAAAATATTTGAAGAGATTATAGTTGAAAAATTTCCTAACATGGGAAAGGAAATAGCCACCTAAGTCCAGGAAGCACAGCAAATTCCATACAGGATAAACCCAAGGAAAAATACGCCGAGACACATAGCAATCAAACTGGCAAAAATTAAACACGAAGAAAAATTATTGAAAGCAGCAAGGGAAAAATGACAAATAACATACAAGGGAACTCCCATAAGGTTAACAGCTGATTTCTCAGCAGAAACTCTAAAAGTCAGAAGGGAGTGGCATGATATACTTAAAGTGATGAAAGGGAAGAACCGACAACCAAGATTACTCTATCCGGCAAGGATCTCATTCAGATTCGATGGAGAAATCAAAAGCTTTACAGACAAGCAAAAGCTAAGAGAATTCAGCAGCACCAAACCAGCTCTACAACAAATGCTAAAGGAACTTCTCTAAGTGGGAAACACAAGAGAAGAAAAAGACCTACAAAAACAAACCCAAAACAATTAAGAAAATGGTCATAAGAACCTATCAATAATTACCTTAAATGTGAATGGATTAAATGCTCCAACCAAAAGACACAGGCTTGCTGAATGGATACAAAAACAAGACCCACATATATGCTGTCTAAAAGTGACCCACTTCAGACCTAGGGACACATACAGACTGAAAGTGAGGGGATGGAAAGAGATATTCCATGCAAATGGAAATCAAAAGAAAGCTGGAGTAGCAATACTCATATCTGATAAAATAGACTTTAAAATAAAGAATGTTACAAGAGACAAGGAAGGACACTACATAATGATCAATGGATCAATCCAAGAAGAAGATATAACAATTATAAATATATATGCACCCAACATAGGAGCACCTCAATACATAAGGCAACTGCTAACAGTTATAAAACAGGAAATCGACAGTAACACAATAATAGTGGGGGACTTTAACACCTCACTTACACCAAAGGACAGATCATCCAAAATGAAAATAAATAAGGAAACAGAAGCTTTAAATGACACAACAGACCAGATAGATTTAATTGATATTTATAGGACATTCCATCCAAAAACAGCAGATTACACTTTCTTCTCAAGTGCGCATGGAACATTCTCCAGGATAGATCACATCTTGGGTCACAAATCAAGCCTCAGTAAATTTAAGAAAATTGAAATCATATCCAGCATCTTTTCTGACCACAATGCTATGAAATTAGAAATGAATGACAGGGAAAAATATGTAAAAAACACAAACACATTGAGGCCAAACAATACATTACTAAATAACCAAGAGATCACTGAAGAAATCCAAGAGGAAATAAAAAAATACCTATAAACAAATGACAATGAAAACACGATGATCCAAAACCTATGGGATGCAACAAAAGCAGTTCTAAGAGGGAAGTTTATAGCTATACAAGCCTACCTCAAGAAACAATAAAAATCTTAAATAAACAATCTTACCTTACACCTAAGGGAACTAGAGAAAGAAGAACAAACAAAACCCAAAGTTAGCAGAAGGAAAGAAATCATAAAGATCAGAGCAGAAATAAATGAAATAGAAACAAAGAAAACAATAGCAAAGATCAATAAAACTAAAAGCTGTTTCTTTGAGAAGATAAACAAAATTGATAAACCATTAGCCAGACTCATCAAGAAAAAAAGGGAGAGGACTCAAATCAATAAAATCAGAAATGAAAAAGAAGTTGCAACAGACATCGCAGAAATACAAAGCATCCTGAGAGACTACTACAAGCAACTCTATGCCAATAAAATGGACAACCTGGAAGAAATGGACACATTCTTAGAAAGGTATAACCTTCCAAGACTGAACCAGGAAGAAATAGAAAATATGAACAGACCAATCACAAGTAATGAAATAGAAAATGTGATTAAAAATCTTCCAACAAACAAAAGTCCAGGACCAGATGGCTTCACAGGTGAATTCTATCAAACATTTAGAGAAGAGCTAACACCCATCCTTCTCAAATTCTTCCCAAAAATTGTAGAGGAAGGAACATTCCCAAACTCATTCTATGAGGCCACCATCATCTTGATGCCAAAACCAAAGATACTACAAAAAAAGAATATTACAGACCAATATCACTGATGAATATAGATGCAAAAATCCTCAACAAAATACTAGCAAACAGAATGCAACAATACATTAAAAGGATCACACACCATGATCAAGTGGGATTTATCCCAGGGAGGCAAGGATTTTTCAATATACGCAAATCAATCAATGTGATACACCATATTAACAAATTGAAGAATAAAAACCATATGATCATCTCAATAGATGCCAAAAAAGCTTTTGACAAAATTCAACACCTATTTATGATAAAAGCTCTCCAGATAGTGGGCATAGAGGGAACCTACTTCAACATAATAAAGGCCATATATGACAAACCCACTGGAAACATCATTCTCAATGGTGAAAAACTGAAAGCATTTCCACTAAGATCAGGAACAAGACAAGGATGTCCACTCTCAACACTATTATTCAACATAGTTTTGGAAGTCCTAGCCACAGCAATCAGAGAAGAAAAAGAAATAAAAGGAATATAAATTGGAAAAGAAGAAGTAAAACTGTCACTGTTTGCAGATGACATGATACTATACATAGAGAATCCTAAAGATGCCACCAGAAAACTACTAGAGCTAATCAAAGAATTTGGTAAAGTAGCAGGATACAAAATTAATGCACAGAAATCTCTTGCATTCCTATACACTAATGATGAAGAATCTGAAAGAGAAATTAAGGAAACACTCCCATTTACCATTGCAACAAAAAGAATAAAATACCTAGGAATAAACCTACCTATGGAGACAAGAGAACTTTGTGCAGAAAACTATAAGACACTGATGAAGGAAATTAAAGATGATACCAACACATTGAGAGATATATAATGTTCTTGGATTCAAAGAATCAATATTGTGAAAATGACTATACTATCCAAAGCAATCTACAGATGCAATGCAATCCCTATCAAATTACCAATGGCATTTTTTACAGAACTAGAACAAAAAATCTTAAAATTTGTATGGAGACACAAAAGACCCCAAATAGCCAAAGGAGTCTTGAGGGAAAAAAATGGAGCTGGAGGAATCAGACTCCCTGACTTCAGACTATACTACAAAGCTACAGTAATCAAGACAATATGGTACTGACACAAAAACAGAAACACAGATCAATGGAACAAGATAGAAAGCCCAGAGATAAACTCATGCACCTATGGTCAACTAATCTATGACAAAGGAGGCAAGGATTTACAATGGAGAAAAGACAGTCTCTTCAATAAGTGGTGCTGGGAAAACTGGACAGCTACATGTAAAAGAATGAAATTAGAACACTACCTAACACCATACACAAAAATAAAATCAAAATGGATTCAAGACCTAAATGTAAGACCAGACACTATAAAACTCTTAGAGGAAAACATAGGAAGAACACTCTTTGACATAAATCACAACAAGATCTTTTTTGATCCACCTCCTAGAGTAATGGAAATAAAACAAAAAATAAACAAATGGGACCTAATGAAACTTCAAAGCTTTTGTACAGCAAAGGAAACCATAAACAAGACTAAAAGACAACCCTCAGAATGGGAGAAAATATTTGCAAACGAATCAACGGACAAAGGATTAATCTCCAAAATATATAAACAGCTCATGCAGCTCAATATTAAAGAAACAAACAACCCAATCCAAAATGGGCAGAAGACCTAAATAGACATTCCTCCGAAGAAGACATACAGATGGCCAAGAAGCACATGAAAAGCTGCTCAACATCACTAATTATTAGAGAAATGCAAATCAAAAGTACAATGAAGTATCACCTCACACCAGTTAAAATGGGCATCATCAGAAAATCTACAAACAGCGAATGGTGGAGAGGGTGTGGAGAAAAGGGAACCCTCTTGCACTGTTGGTGGGAATGTAAATTGATACAGCCACTATGGAGAACAGTATGGGGGTTCCTTAAAAAACTAAAAATAGAACTACCATATGATCCAGCAATCCCACTCCTGGGCATATACCCAGAGAAAACCATAATTCAAAAAGGCACATGCACCCCAATGTTCATTGCAGCACTATTTACAATAGCCAGGTCATGGAAGCAACCTAAATGCCCATCGACAGACGAATGGATAAAGAAGTTTTGGTACATATATACGATGGAATATTAGCCATAAAAAGGAACGAAATTGGATCATTTGTTGAGACATGGATGGATCTACAGACTGTCATACAGACTGAAGTAAGTCAGAAAGAGAAAAACAAATATCGTATATTAACGCATGTATGTGGAACCTGGAAAAATGGTACAGATGAACTGGTTTGCAGGGCTGAAGTTGAGACACAGATGTAGAGAACAAACTTATGGACATCAAGGGGGGAAAGCCGCGGGGTGTGTGTGTGTGAGGATGGTGGTGTGATGAATTGGGCGGTTGGAATTGACATGTATACACTGATGTGTATAAAATTGAGGACTAATAAGAACTGGCTGTATAAAAAAATGTGAAAGATTCTTTAATGGTATGGGAAGATTATTATGATATAGTAAATGAAAAAAGGTTACAAAATGGTACGTACAGTTTAACTTCATTCGTATTAAAATAATACATAATATGTATATGCAAAAAAAATGATCCAAAGGTTAACAATTATGTCTGAGTATTCAACATTATGGGTTTTTTGTTTACTTTGTGCTTCTCCTCCTCTCTTCTTCCCCATAATTTTCTATAACATCCTGTCTTATTTTTTACTAAGAAAAAGGAAGAATGATTTAAAAATTCATTAAGATGTTAAGATGTGGAGATACACACACACACACACACACACACTGGAATACTATTCAGCCATAAAAAGAATGGAATTTTGCCATTTGCAGCAATGCAGATGGCCTTGAAGGGTATTATGCTAAGTGAAATAAGTCAGACAAAGATAAATACTGTATGATACCACTTATATGTGAAATCTAAAAAATAGAATGAATTAGTGAATTTAACAAAAATGCAGACTCAGAACTATAGAGAACTAGTGGTTACCAGTGGGGAAAGGGAAAGGGGGAGGGGCAATATAGGGGGAGGGGATTAAGAGGTACAAACTACTGTGTATGAAGTATGCTACAAGGATATATTGTACAACATGGGGAATATAGCCAATATTTTATAACTATGTGGAGTATAACCTTTAAAAATTGTGAATCACTATATTGCACACCTGTAACATACATATTGTATATCAACTATACTCCAGTTTTTTAAAAAGATGTTATTTTCGCCTGTTAGTAAAGGCAAAGATGATTTCAAATGCAATACACAGTATTGGTAAGAATTTGGGGTAAATGAGCATGCACAAAATGTATGTTGCTAATAGTAGTATAATGTTACTAATTGTTACTAATTAGTAACATTGTTACTAATGTCATTGGCACTGGCAACACAAATCAAAAGCCTTAACAAAAGAAGTATTTTCACTTCTAGGGGTTAAGGAAATCATTAGGGATGGATGCAAAAAATGCATATATAAACTCAAATGTCCATTTTTCGGTTCCTGGTTAAATAAATTACACCTGTATGAGCAATATATGTATTAAAAATCACATTGCAGGATACTTACTGACATAGAGGCCAGTATATTAAAGGCAAAACTGCCAATATTCTGTCCCATATAGTATTGATTTAATATGAAAATGTATGTTTCCTAAAGCTACCATAACAAATTACCACAAACTGGATGGCTTAAAACAGCTGAAATTTATTCTACCACAGTTCAGGCCAGAAGTCCAAAATCAAGGTGTTGGCAAGGTTGGTTCCTTCTGGAGGCTCTGGAGGAGAATCTGCTCACGCTTCTCTCCTAGCTTCTGGTGGTTGCTGGTAATCCTTGGTGCTCCTTGGCTTGTAGCTGCACAGCACCAATCTCTGCTTAATCGCTTCGTGGCCCTGTTCCTTGTGTTTCTTATGTCCTCTCCTCTTCTTATAAGGACAACAGTCATTGGATTTAGGGCCCACCCTAATCTAGTATGACTGCATCTTAACTAATTTTATCTGCCAAGATCCTATTTCCAATTAAGGCCACATTCTGGGATTCTGGGTTGACATGAATTTTTGTAGGACACTATTCAACCCACTACATGTATATAACATACATATAAAAAGATTGGATAGCTACATGAACAGTATTTCAGGGTGTGTCTATGGATGATTTAAATATTTTTTGTTTTTCTGCATTTTAAAATAAATAGCTTACTGTACTGAAGTTGCATTTATGTAGAGATTAAATTCTTAATTTATTGAATGAGGTGAACATTACTTGTAGTCAAAAATTACTCTCCCCCCAAACCACTTTTTTCCCTCCTACAGCTCAAAATATATAGAATACATCATTTTATACAGTGTATCTTCTCTCAAAAACATCCAACATAGCCAATTCTTCCTCCAGCAGTGGAACATATTACTGATCCTCTGGGTGAGCACCAGATGAAGCTGTTGACTTGTGTTTACTATATCTTACAAAAAAGAAAGTTTTTCTAAAGCATGGCAGTATAGTTGAATGTGTTCAAGTTAAATGAGGGGTGATGAGACTCCACTGTTCTACTTTTGTAGTTCGAGGAAAAACAAATTTCTTTCATATTTATTAAAAAAACATTGCAAACAACAGTGATGAATTAGGAAAGTCTCTAAGACCAAGGGAAAAAATAATTACTGATCTTCAAAATGGACTTCTTTAAGAGGTTAGGTATATCTCTGGGTCTTTCTGGATTTTTAAAGGTCCAGGGGAAGAAAACTTCAGGAAATAATAATATTGTGGATATAATTATAGCCAACTTCTGTCTCTTAAAAATTCTTCCTCTTTCCTTTTAAAGATTTATGACTATGGTTTCTTTCATAATTGGAATAATATAAATTATATATAAAAATAAAAAAACATTGTCATGTACAGAGGCTGACATCATGGGTAGTCAAAGAATATGTTTAATAAAAAATAATTAAACTTCCATTTGCTCTATAGAACATCATAGAAAGTAATTTAATAAATTACAAGTGACTTTTTAAGACGTTTGCTCAACTACAGAAAGCAAATTCAGACTACACAAAACACAACTGGTAAATATTGCAATGTCCAAAAGAAAAATTGGACTAAGACTTGAATCATGAAACCTGAAACAAGGGCTATAAATACAAGGCAATAACAGCTATAATTCTTTTAGTAACTACCAACACATACTTGGATATCCTTTCAACTGCAACTTTAGTATTATGTAATTCTACTGATTTCTTTTCTTATAACCCTTAACTTTACACAACCATGTTTGCATGTTTTTTTAAGCTGATAGCTGGACAACTTTTCCCCAATCAGTACTAGATAGAAGTGTCTTGAAACCCAAGAGAATGTTTAAAGTTAATACTAGCCTTAATGCTTTGAAAACTGCAACTGCCTTATTACATAGAAAGAGAATCACTAAGATGTTAACCAAATTCAATTGATCATAATTAGGAAAATACTTTATCTCATAAATTTGATATAAATTAGATTTTAGTGACAAGATCTAGGGCTTTTTCCCCCTTTATTTTAAATTGGAGACAGAAAGGAATGAAGATCATGTGGGTATAACTAGGGGGAGAGAAGGGAAATGTGGATGGTGCTGAAATACTTCACCGGCAAACTAAGTTAACTGTGTTTGAAAAACTTTGGCTATCTCATAGGTGTATTCTAGTTAAACAAAGGTGCAATACTGCAAAGGGAAGATACTAAATATGTAATATATCATTTTCATGATGAAGAATTACTACCCACTTCTCCTGGAAGGGCATTATAGTGACTATTGCTAAGACATTGCATAAAGGACTATCAATTCAAAGTACTATTTCGGGAAAATACAAAAATCAATACAATCCCAATGGAACTTATATAATTTTGTAAATACATATAACACTGTCTCTCTAATAAGGGGTTAGTTATTTTACATACAGAAACGTAATTTACTGGTAAAGGTCTTGGAAAATCCAATATAATTGCTTAATTCATGACAAAGCAATAGAGTTCTATCAAAACATACTAAAAGTTATTTTTTCTCTGGGAGAGAAGTGGGGTACTTTTCCCCTCACAAACTTTATCACTGACTTATTTAAGAACCAGAAAAACGCTAACACTTATCTCTCCTTAGGATGTAAATGATATTTTCTTTCCAATTCAGTTCTAATTGTTTTAAATGTATATGAAGGTGAACCTGGACCTCTACCTTGTCAGAATAATAGCAGCTTTAGCAGGAGAAATTGTATCACAAATCAAACATCAGACAAATTTTACATGGTAAAGGGTTCTAAGAAATTGATCAGAAGCCTTTGGCTTCATTTTTTGTGGTTCATAGGAGTAACGTATATTTTTTTGAGATTATTCAAAGTGCATTTTCAAAATGGGCAACTCAGTATATTTAATGTAAACTGATAACCCAACACTGATCCTGGGCAACATTTAGTCTGCTTATACGTAGAAACTCAAAATGAATTGAGACTATCTGCATATTACTTTACCCTATTATCTGTTAATTCCGGACTATTTCCATGACGTAAAACACAAATAGAAACTACACAAATAAAGCAAACAAACAATTTCTTTTACATGAAGTATGCTGTGTTGAAAGTTCTTTTCAGTGGCATTTCATGAGTTTGCCTTTTCTGAACCCTGGAAACAGACATTACTCATCTGAGACAATTATTTCTAATAGGAGGCCAAACTTTGAAGAGCTGAAACTAAATATGTCTAGAGGGTGCCAAAGTTACATGACACAGGATTATTTCATGACTTAATTTTACTGATTTTAAGAGTTAAGCTCAGCAAAAAGCAAGTCATATTTCTTGCCAGATTAACATGATATATAGGATGTGTTTAAAAAACCCCTGAAAACAAGTATAGAATTAGAAACGAATGTAAACTTCCTAAACTAACTCAGCTGAGGTAACAGGTAGCCAGTTAAATTGGCTGATTGGGAAACTTATTTCTTCTTTAAAACACACTTGTACCTGAATTGGAAATATCAGCAGTGCATCACAACACTAGAGCATTTTCATGTAATTAAAGCAATGGATGGTGATGTAGATTCTACAGCTTTCATGACATTCATTAGCTGCCCAAATTATTGCTGAGTTTTGATCTGTAAATTATAGGTGTCAAGGAGGCTGTAAAACTATATTCAAATTAAATCAGTAATATGCATAAAGTATTCTGTGTTCACTGCAAATATATTAAATATACAACTCTTATTGAGCATAATTTTCATAAAATTAACCCCCAACAAAATTATAATGCCTTTTGTTGTAATTTTACACCTTTATGTATTTGATAGTACATACGAGTTCAGAAACTTATGAATCTTAAGAAATATTACATGCAAAACGTCTCTGAAAGCAGTTTGCACTTCTAAACAACTAACTGAAATGTTCCGTCAGTAAGTTATTGATGCACTCAACACTGGGGTATTTACAATGAATAATTAAAGGAAAAGAATCCAAAATCAGTTCATAATTTAAGTGCAGTCTGGGAATCAGTCTTCATTACTAGAACCTGAATCCTCAGATGACGATGGTGTACCATCAGATCCAGATGAAGCATCGGCTTTCTCTGAACCCTCATCTGTGCTGTTTTCATTGAGAGGACTCGGTTCAGTTCCCCCGTTGCCTTCCTGATCTCTAACTCTGGAATCTTCTTCCTTTACTTCTACAGACTTAGACGAGCTTAAGTCACTGTTTTTATTTTTCTGTACATCAAAAGTATTGGACGGGGACAAAGTTGGAATATGAAGATTAAGGCCTGGAGTGAGAAGCATCCCTGGATAAAGTATATTAGATAGTAATAGTGGGTTAAGAGCTAACGGGTTGGCAGCTGCAGCTGCACTTAATGCAGCAGTAGAGGATGCTGAAGGAGAACTTGACACAGAGCTTTCACCACCATTCTCTGAATTTTGGCTCTCTGTCCTTTCTTTTTTTCCTTCTAGCTCCGTAGAGTCATTTCCCTTTTTTTCTTCTGTTCCAGATTCTGTAGGCTTTGTCAGGAGTCCTCCCATGCCCAACAGATTTGGCAATCCAGTCATTCCTGACAGCAGCATGGGGAACATGGCAGCCATGTTTTTAGCTTCTCCTCCAGAAGAAAGGCCAGCAGGCATTCCCATCAGCCCTGCAGTTACTTGCAGTGACTGCAAGTTTTGTAGGTTTTGTTGTAAGGCCTGAAGAGTTGTGAGGTCCACACCTGGAAGTAATCCATTGGCTAATAAAGGATTGCCTGAAATACTGGTGGCAGTTGCAGCTGCTGCTGCCGCAGTGGCCTTTGCAATTCCACTTTTAGGCCGTCTCCCTCGCCTGCTTACTTCCTCTCTCACAACGGGACCAGTGAGAATACGTTCATACATACTTTCTGGAAGAAATCCCTAAAAAAAGAAAATTCATCAATAATAACCATTTTCAAATAAAATCAACAGCTATTAGTTTGTGATACAAATAAGCTATTAAAAATAGGTAATCATTCATAAACTTGTTCTGTATTGATATAACATAACCAATTATGAGAGAGATAACCTAATTTCATCTTAGTATAAGTAGTGGCTTGAAATAGCTCTTCTTCTCATTTTATCTTAAGAGGGCAGAAAGAGGTCTCTGGCCCTCTTTTATAATGTGAGGCATAAGTTAGTAGAATAGTTCTGGAAAACAGAAGGTCCGAAGAAATTTTTTCATGAGGGTTATTACTGCCATGCCCTTACATTTTTCACATCACCAATTGCTCTAGAAGACTAAAGAAGTGCGCCTCTTTTAATCTGGAAGAACAATAAGGAAAGGACAGAAGAAGTAAGTAAAGATTAAAATGAGATGCTTCATATGACTCTTTCCTGACTATCACTTTGGGAGTAAAGGAGACAGAGCCAAGCCGAAAAACAGAATCAACAGGGGGGAAAAATCACTTGGCTCAGAACAGCAGTAGCACCTGCAGACCGGGAAGCACCAAGTCCAGGGCAATGGAGGGCAACCTATGCTACTTTCTTGAAATTCTCCCATGATTTTCTCAGGCTCAAAACTCCTAGAAGTAAAAAACAAACAAATGAACCAAAATTCCTAACAGTTTTAGGAGTTTAGAACCACTAGGCCAGCACTGTGCAATAGAAATAATGTAAGCCACATATGTAATTTAAAATTTTCTAGTAGCCACAATAAAAAAAAGGTAAAACAGAAATACGTGACACAAATTTTAGCAATATAGTCTATTTAACATAACAAAACATTGTCATTTCAATATGTAATCTATGAATATTATTGAGATATTTTATATTCATTTTTCCAAACTAAGGCTTCAAAATCCATTAACAGTGCTTCACACTTACCACACCTCCTACTTCAGACTAGCCAAATTTCAAGTGCTCAAGAGCCACATGTGCCTGGTGGCTACCATTTGTGACACTGTAGCTCTAGACAGTGGTTTAAAAGACTCTCATGGGACTATTTTTAAATTGTTTTGAATTGATCAACTTATTTGTTCTCTTTACAAAAGCATTAGGGTTCACTACAGAAAACACGACAACAAAAAAATACAAAGAAAAATATCATCCATAGTTTCACTGTTCAGAGATAACCACTGCTAACATTTCAGGATGTGTGCTTCCATCTTCCCCTTGTGCATATAAACAGATTTTACAATTCTCTTCACCTCTTTTCTAAAATTAAAAAAAAAAAAGAATCATACTGCACATAGGTTTACTGCCTGTCTTTTTCATTTAGACACCTGTAGACATAATAGCTATTATTTATCCAGCACTTACCACATGGTTAGGCTTTGATACTCCAAGAGCTTAACTACTACCCCATTTAACAATACTGTGAACTTTTTCTCCCTTGTCATTAGATGTTCTTTTAAGATATAATTTTTAAAATAGTTGCAGTTTTTCAATACACTGATGGACCATTGGTATATTCCCAATTTTTATTACTATATTATGATGAATAACCTTACATATATATATCTTTCTCCATCTTTGTTTTCTTAATATGCCTTTTAATCAATCAATCAATCAATCAATTAGGCCACACTGTGCAGCACGTGGATTAATTAGACCAGGCTGTGCAGCACGTGGGATCTTAATTTCCCAACCAGGGATCGAACCCATGCCCCATGCAGTGGAAGCGCAGAGTTCTAACCACTGGACCGCCAGAGAATCCTGCCCCTGCCGCCCAATATCTTTGACTATTCATTGTGGCATTACTCAAATAGTATCTTAGAGATTAAAATAAACACAAATCAGCATATATTGATTCTGCATTCTAACTCAAAAGCATCTGAGAAATTTGTAACATATTCTGCAAAACAAAAATTGTGAACTAAAAAATATCTTCACATATTCTTGGAATATTTTGTTAATTTTTTAAAAATAAATTTATTTATTTTTGGCTGTGTTGGGTCTTCGTTGCTGCGTGTGGGCTTCTCACTGTTGTGGCTTCCTTTGTTGCAGAACATCGGCTCTAGGCGCGTGGGCTTCAGTAGTTGTGGCGCACGGGCTTAGTTGCTCCGCGGCATGTGGGATCTTCCTGGGCCAGGGATCGAACCTGTGTCCCTTGCATTGGCAGGCAGATTCCTAACCACTGCACCACCAGGGAAGCCCTATTTTGTTAATTCTTAACTTAAAATTTAATCTAAGTTATCATTAAATGGCATCTAATTTTAAAAATGATTTCTGAATTAGCATTTATGAAATACTCACAGACTGCTTAACAACATCTCCCCATTCAGGAGCTACTCCATATTCTGTATTTTCTTTCAGGAACCGACATAAATCTTTCAGAGGGGGAGCAAAGGCACCTCCAACCTATAAATGAAAAACAGATTGTTAGACACTTAAAAGCACTATTAAATATGAAGACATTTCTTGCTTTTATTCTGTGCTGTACAGAGTTTATTTTTTTAAAACACATGTATTCATTGAACCACTTTTGACAATCTTTATTACATTAAAAAGGACTACCACAATCCACAAGAACTATTAATATACTACATAAACATGTGCTAATGTAAATTTTAAATGTTTTTTTCCCTTTTAAATTAATTAATTAATTAATTTTGGCTGCACTGGGTCTTCATTGCTGCGGGCAGGCTTTCTCTAGTTGCAGTGAGCGGGGGCTACTCTTCGTTGCGGTGCGCAGGCTTCTTACTGTGGTGGCTTCTCTTGTTGCGCAGCACGGGCTCTAGGTGTGTGGGCTTCAGTAGTTGTGGCACGCAGGCTCGGTCGTTGTGGCTCGTGGGCTCTAGAGCGCAGGCTCAATAGTTGTGGTACATGGGCTTAGTTGCTCCGTAGCATGTGGGATCTTCCTGGACCAGAGATCGAACCTGTGTCCCCTGCATTGGCAGGAGGGTTCTTAACCACTGTGCCACCAGGGAAGTCCCTTAAATGTTTTTGAGTTACTGTGCCACCAGGGAAGTCCCTTAAATGTTTTTGAGTTACTGGAACAGTAAAATAAATAACTACCATTTACTGTGAAATTACTATGTTGGGTAGGCAGTGTAGCCTAGTTAAAAGTATACGCTTTGGAGTCGGACGTACCACCTACATGAACTAGGGTAAATCAGTAAATCTCTTTGAACCTCAGTTTTCTGATCTGCAAAATGGAGATAACAACACCACCTCCCTCATAGGGTTTTATGAAGATGAGATAATTCAAGTGCCTCAGCAAAGGTTCTGGCACATAATAAATATAAGCTATTATTATTATTATCATATTACCAACTATTGTGCTAAGGACTTTAGAGTACATAATTTATTTTAGTACTCACTACATCCATTTGAGAATGTATTATTTCTATTTTTCAAATGAAGGAACTAAGCCTCAGAGAAGTTATACAAGTTGCCTAAAGCTAGCTAGTAAGTATTAGGATCAGCTTTCAAACCCAGGTCTCAAAAACCCATGCACTTATCTATTATGTAAACTGATACCCTAAAAAGTATAAAAATATACATATCCCTTTAAATGTTTAAATGATTTGAACCTACCAATTTAATGTTCCTTTGGAGTCTAAAGATACTTCTTGAATAATTCCTTTTTCCACACCTTTTTGAATGAATACATACTGTATCTTGTTAGGATATAGACAGGGTTTAATATGGCCAGTTATAATACCTATAGGTATTCTTATCTAGTATTTCCTATAGTCTTTACTTAAGCCTCTTAAGTTTCTGTTGCCATCTCCTTTTTATTATGACCTTCATTAAGCTCCAGTTTAAACTGGAGGCCCGCTGTATGGTTTATGGGGATTCAGCAAGTGGATCTTTTCCTTAGTAACTGATCAATCCTCAAGTCTGTACTCTAGAAACTCAGAACAATAAAGAAATCTACAAACTAAAGGAAATGAACAGGACTTTTATCAGGTTACAACAATGAAAAATAAAAATTAGGGTGTTTAATGTTAAACCTAACAAGTAAAAATTTAAAAAATGGTTCCATTTCCTTAAAACTGGCTAACAGAAATTTATTCATATCTAGAAATGCTAATTTCATTATAAGATGAAGTGCAAAGATTTGTAACACAATCTATGCAAGCATAAAATTAAGTAAAATGCAACTAAAATGTCTTCTTGTTCTTTCCCTAATATATCTATGACATCACTTTAAAGCACTAACAAAAGCTGAATAAGCTATCTCTACAAAACTGGGGAAAAATCAGTATTAATTTTAATGAGTTAGTGCATATGATAATATTAAGACAATTGTTATTTTAAAAGTAGTTTTCTTCCGATTTCAGTATTTCTTCTGAGAAAGTCAAATGATTTCATGTATTTTTATACTAGCAGTGACGTCATTTAACAGAGAGCAAGACAGAACTAGGCAATTAATGTGAGCTATGTAGGGTAATTTAATTTGTGAGTGAAGGAACTCAATGAGAAATTTGCTGTTCTTACTCTGAGGCCATTTCTTCTTTCTTACTTATTTTGTTGCTTGCTCATCAGAATAGAAAACAATAAAAATGTCAAAGCTATGAACTTACAAAAGGGTGCCACAAGTGTTCTATCATTTACTTTAGGAGGTAAAAGAGACATATACCAATCCAAACATAAAACAGACACAATTCGGGGAAACAAATGTTGAGCCACATTTGGTTCAGAAATAGACTTTGGAAAAACCTGACTGTTACCATTCATCAATCAATAAAGCAAGAAGGTAAACACAGGGATACTATTAGTGTATAAGGTACCTTTGTTTAAGACATTTTATTTCCATCTATCAGAAAATGATGTAATATGCCAATTTTGATAGAACAAGACACTTAACAGCCAAATGATGGAAAATCACGTGATAAATATATAAATCTAAAATGGTCATGATGAGAACAGTGTCTCCTTTCAACAGAGTTTCTCGAATTTTGCACTACAGACATTTTGGACTGGTGTTGTAGGGGTTGTCCCCTGTGCTGCAGGAGGTGTAGCAGCATTCTGGGCCTCTACCCACTAGAGGCCACTAGCATCCTCTTGCTCAGGGCCACTGCTTAGGCACAGATAATGTAAACTAACTTGCTTATTTCATTCAACAGCTTAGACAAAGATGTGGGATTTGAAATTAGACTGCATAAAATTGTAGTCCATGTCTTTTCCTGCAAATCTTCTAGATTTAACCCAACCAGGTTTGTTAGAAAATACTGCAAAAAAAAAAAAAAAAAAAAAAAAAAGAAAATACTGCATAACGAAATAAGTGTTCTAGAGATCTCTTAAGCAGCGAATCAACATGAAAAATTAACAACAAATATATAAATACCTTTCTGGCATTTCTTCTGTTAATCAGCTGAACACGTTCTTCTCCAGTGAGACTATTCACATCTAGTTTATTGGGGTTTCTGCAACGATGCCTTTTTTGCTTGGGTCTCCCCTCATGGAGCTGCATTCTCTAAAATATATGGACAAAGGAATGGCTTGAAAATCTAACTGTGCAACTAGTACAAATAAGCTGATCCAAGAAATTTAGTCATATAAAATTGAAGATATGTTATAGATGAGATATATGAATACAGTTGACCCTTGAACAGCATGGGTCTGAACTGTGCAGGCCCACTCATATGTGGATTTTCTTCAATAAATACATACTACAGGACTACAGCATCCATGGTTGACTGCACCCAGGGATGCAGAACTGAGGACACGGAGGCTAACTGTAAAGTCATACTCAAATTTTTGGCTGTGGGGGTGGCATGCATCAGTACCTCTGACCCCCATACTGCCCAAGGGTCAACTGTTTATATTACATATTGAAGATTTATATTATATCTTACATATATTCTATCACATATCTTCAATATATCATATTAAAGAATTTACCCCATAGCTATACATTAAAAATATTTAAGGTTTAAATATTTTTATATTTATTAATAAAAATGCTGAATAAGACAATGTTACATGAACCTTTTCCTCAAATTATATATTTAAACAATTATTCAAGACAATTATTAATAATGATCAGTATTATCTTTCTGTATGAAAGTAGGCTCCTGAAATGAGGAGGACATTGCTAGTTCTTTCCTTAAATGCCCTCAAAGATCACTGTATTTCTAGAGTGTTACCTGAAGAAGTTATCAATAATGCTGGAAGAGCTTCCTCTTTACATTTTCTCCTGATGAATTTCACTTGAAACATCAGATTTTCTCAGTGCTCTGATACCATTTATATGTGTACTAGTGGCTTTCATTTCTCTTCATCTCACTAATAAACTTTCTTATCTCTTTTCACATAATCCTCACAATACTCAAAGATATTATTCTTTTTTAAAAAAATGTATTCATTTATTTTGGCTGCTCTGGGTCTTCGTTGCGGCTTGCAGGCTCTAGAGTGCGCGGGCAGACTGTACAGCATGCGGGCTCAGTAGTTGTGGTGCGCAGGCTCTCTAGTTGCGGTATGTGGGATCTTAGTTCCCCGACCAGGGATCAAACACGGGCCCCCCTGCACTGGGAGCACAGAGTCTTCACCACTCGACCACCAGGGAAGTCCCCCAAAGATATTATTCTTTTTTTTTTTTTTTTTTTTTTTTTGCGGTTCACGGGCCTCTCACTGTTGTGGCCTCTCCCGTTGCGGAGCACAGGCTCCGGAAGCGCAGGGTCAGCGGCCATGGTTCACGGGCCCAGCCGCTCCGCGGCATGTGGGATCTTCCTGGACTGGGGCACGAACCCACGTCCCCTGCATCGGCATGTGGACTCTCAACCACTGCGCCACCAGGGAAGCCCCAAAGATATTATTCTTATTTTACAAATGGGAATCAAGGCTCAGAGAAGATACCTTCTCCTCAAGGTCATGCAGCTAGCAGGTGGCAATAAAAACTCTTTCCATCAAACCATGCTGCTCACCTCTGTTAACAACTGTTAACAAAGTAGGGCTTCATGTCTGTAGTCATTTCTAAACAATTAGAAATTCCAACAGACTAAAACTCAAACTCTTCAGCATGGCACACCAGTCACATCACAGCCTGGACTGAATTCACCTTTTCTATCCAATTACTATTACCCCACTCATTCCCTCACATACTCTGGAATATCAGACTAGTCACTGTTTTATGACTATATCCTTTTTAGACTCTCTTCATAATTGTTCTATAATGCCTAGAGTATCCTCCTCTTATCCTGCCTAGAATAAGTAGGCATTTGACCAGTATTAACCTGGTCAAATGTCTACTTATTCTTTTATCATCCACCAGTCATAGGTCAGCTCTATTTTCTATCTTTTCCCAGATACTTTGCCTGGGCAGAGTAATTATTCTTTTATCAGTTTCCATGGCAGTTTATACATACCACTGGTATAGTACATATACCACGTTATGATCATTTTGTTGTACAGATACCACAACAAAAGTGTGAGATCCAAGACACCATTAATGTGAAGTGCCCTTGGGAAATCATACCAGTCGTTATCTTGTATTCTGTACTCCAACAAATGCTACTTATAACAATGTTTTAAAATCTTAATAATAAAGTTATATAAAAAATTAGGACAAAAGGTTTATTTGCAGGGAAAGTGATGTACTGCTATAAGTTAAAAAAAAATAATAAAGATTCCTTTGCAGTGGTAAGAGAAAGGTATGACAATCTTCAGAGACTAGAGTATAACTGCCACGAGGGCAGGAACTTTATATTGTTCAGTTTTATCCTAAATCCCTTTAAATAGTAACTAGCACAAAATAGCTGCTCGATAAAAATTTACTGACTGAATAAATGAATGTTATTTTCTAACATGTTAATAAGTATAGGGTTATGGGCTTCCCTGGTGGCACAGTGGTTAAGAATCTGCCTGCCAATGCAAGGGACACAGGTTCAAGCCCTGGCCCGGGAAGATCCCACATGCCACGGAGCAACTAAGCCCGTGCACCACAACTACTGAGCCTGAGCTCTAGAGCCCGCAAGCCACAACTACTGAGCCCACGTGCCACAACTACTGAAGCCTACGTGCCTAGAGCCTGTGCTCCGCAAGAGAAGCCAGGACAATGAGAAGCCCGCGCACTGCAACAAAGAGTAGCCCCTGCTCACCCCAACTAAAGAAATCCCGCACAAAGCAACGAAGACCCAACGCAGCCAATAAATAAATAAATTAAATTAAAAAAAAATAAGTATAGGGTTAAACTAACAATTCTCATTATTTTTAGAATTGCAACACTCATTTTATGATTGCTCACCTTACTGACAACCCTTCCTCTCATAATTACAAGAGCTTTATTTGGCTTTTTTTTTTTTTTTTTTTTGGTGGTACGTGGGCCTCTCACTGTTGTGGCCTCTCCCATTGCGGAGCACAGGCTCCGGACGCCCGGGCCCAGCGGCCATGGCCCACGGGCCCAGCCGCTCCACGGCATGTGGGATCCTACCGGACCGGGGCACGAACCCGCGTTCTCTGCATCGACAGGCGGACTCTCAACCACTGCACCACTAGGGAAGCCCTGGCTTTTTTTTTTAAATCAAAAGAATTAAGAGAAAGTTTATTTGAGAATTTGTGGCATCTTTTGAAAAAATTAGGGATAGGAAAGGCATTCAAAAGCCAAGACTGAGGCTCCCTATTTTAGACTACCAGGTTATCTCTTGGGGACAATAATAGCAATGTAAAATATTAAACTAAATATATATTACAGATACAAGTATATAAAAATGTATATTACAGTCACATTCTAGGGACTGGAGCTTTTGTGGTTCTTTTGCATGAAAAAATAAGGTAATGAATTTTTTTCTGTTAATAACAATCACTTTACCTTTATATAGTACTTTTTAGTCTCCAAAAGACTTTCATTTTTAATTTTTTTTTTTTTTTTGCGGTATGCGGGCCTCTCACTGTTGTGGCCTCTCCCGTTGTGGAGCACAGGCTCTGGACACACGGGCTCAGCGGCCATGGCTCACGGGCCCAGCTGCTCCGCGGCATGTGGGATCTTCCTGGACCGGGGCACGAACCCGTGTCCCCTGCATCGGCAGGTGGACCCTCAACCGCTGCGCCACCAGGGAAGCCCCATTTTTAATTTTTAAAATCACTGACTCAGTAAATATTTACAAGGAGCTAGATACCATCCTCTGTATCAGGAATTACGTACTAAGTCCTGGGGATACAAGGTGAATAGGACAGCCCTTAAGTTCATGGGGTAGGGGACAACTTCAATAGGTTATCCAATTAATCTTCATAATGGAAGCAGATAGAACAAGCCCACTAACTTCATTATACAGAGAATATGCCATTACTCTTTTACCTTCTAAAATATATAGAAACATCAAGGGAGACTGATACAAAATTTGGTACATCAGCATCTGACAGTAAAGCATTACAAACTTAAATAATGGATTTCTATGAGTAAGAAAGCCATACGCCCATAAGATAGTGAGTAGAAAGCATTTCAGAGGATAAGAAAAATGCAAATGAATGTATCTGTTCTCATCTTTGACTAATATGAACCATGCATCTGAAGAGAACCAGAAGGTGTATTCTTATGAGATCGTTTTTGTTTTGTTTTGTTTTCGGTACGCGGGCCTCTCACTGCTGTGGCCTCTCCCGTTGTGGAGCACAGGCTCCAGACACGCAGGCTCAGCGGCCATGGCTCACGGTCCCAGCCACTCTGCAGCATGTGGGATCCTCCTGGACCAGGGAACAAACCCGCGTCCCCTGCATCGGCAGGCGGACTCCCAACCACTGCGCCACCAGGGAAGCCCTCTTATGAGATCTTAAGTGTAGTAGTTTGGACAGTGGATTTAAGACTTATTAGCTGTGTGGCCTTGCACTATTTACTGGGTTGGCCAAAAGGTTCGTTCGTTTTTTTCTGTAAGATGGCTCTAGTAGCACTTAGTTGTCTTTAACTTCATTCGAAACAATTTCGTTAGATTGTATTGTGACAGCTGTCATATCAGCATGCATTAAAAAAAAACTTATCAAAATTGGTGAATTTTTGCGTAGCCATTTTAATACTGAAGGTGGAAGGAAAAAAAGCAACATTTTCGGCATATTAAGCTTTATTATTTCAAGAAAGGTAAAAACACAACCAAAACACGAAAACAGATTTGTGCAGTATATGGAGAAAGGGCTGCGAGTGATCGAACGTGTCAAAAGTGGTTTGCAAAGTTTCGTGCTAGAGATTTCTCGCTGGATGGCGCTCCACGGTCGGGTAGACCAGTTGAAATTGATAGTGATCAAATTGAGACATTAACTGAGAACAATCAACATTATACCACGCGGGAGATAGCCGACATACTCAAAATATCCAAATCAAGCGTTGAAAATCATTTGCACCAGCTTGGTTATGTGAATCGCTTTGATGTTTGGGTTCCATGTAAGTTAAGCGGAAAAAAACCCTTCTTGATCGTATTTCCGCATGTGATTCTCTACTTAAACATAATGAAAACGTTCCGTTTTTAAAACAAATTGTGCCAGGAGATGAAAAATGGATACTGTACAGCAATGTGGAACAGAAGAGATCGTGGGGCAAGCGAAATGAACCACCACCAACCACACCAAAGGCTGGTCTTCATCCAAAGGAGGTGATGCTGTGTATATGATGGGATTGGAAGGGAGTCCTCTATTATGAGCTCCTTCCGGAAAACCAAACGATTAATTCCAACAAGTACTGCTCCCAGTTAGACCAACTGAAAGCAGCACTCAATGAAAAGTGTTCGGAATTAGTCAACAGAAAACACATAATCTTCCATCAGGATAACGCAAGACCGCATGTTTCTTTGATGACCAGGCAAAAACTGTTGCAGCTTGGCAGGGAAGTTGTGATTCATCCACCATATTCACCAGACATTGCATCTTCAGATTTCCATTTATTTCGGTCTTTACAAAATTCTCTTAATGGAAAAAATTTCAATTCCTTGGAAGACTATAAAAGGCACCTGGAAGAGTTCTTTGCTCAACAAGATAAAAAGTTTTGGGAAGATGGAATTATGAAGTTGCCTGAAAAATGGCAGAAGGTAGTGGAACAAAATGGTGAATATGTTGTTAAATAAAGTTCTTGGTGAAAATGAAAAATGTGTCTTTTTTTTTTTTACTTAAAAACCAAAGGCACTTTTTGGCCAACCCAATATTTAAAATTTCAGTATTTCCATTTCTTTATAAAGTTATAATGATGCCATTCTGATAAAGTTAGGGGGTGTTAAATTAGGTAATCCATGCTAAGTATAAAGCCAGGCACACAGCTAAGTCTCAATAAATGTTTACTATGATCATTTTTATTATTTTAAAACAAACTATTTGTGGGAAAAGATTGCAAGTTTTGTAACTTTACAACCTTCATTGAGTCTATGATAGTACTCTGTATATGAGAGGTGATTTTTATTACTTAAACACTTATTGAATACAGAATGGAAAAATGGAAAATGATATTGTATTGTATCATGGGAAAGATAGTCATTATTTTTTTCTGCTAATTTTCCTAAACCTTGGGCAGAACACAAAAGTGGGTCAGAATTTATGCTTCATCATTATAGGTGTGACCAATCATAGAAGTAAAATATACCAAGTTTTATAAGGCATCACCTACAGGAATAAAAGCTCCTAAATCTTCCACATAACCTGGGTGCTCCTTAAGCCATTTTTCCAAATCCTTTCTCTTCGGTGCATCATCGCCTGCAAGTCTTGTCCCATCTTTAAGATTAATAACTGGAACGGGACTTTCTGTATCAGGAATTCCTTGAGGTTGAGTATAGGATAGTGCTGGATTTATCCCTGTAGAAATCTGTGAGGTGGTTAAGCCTAAAGTAACCTGTAGAAAAACATCAAATGACAATTTTATTTCCATGCTTTAGCATTCTGATTTTGGTCCAATGAAGCAATTCTTTTTGAAGAGGAAAAAAAAAGTTGTTTAAAGTTCTGCTAAATCTTTCAAATTTAAAATTTTTATGAATCTTGGCCAGTGCTGGATTCTACTGAGATACAATCTAAAGCTATATAGTATACTCCTAATTTTCTAGTTATCTTTATTATTCTACAAAACATTCACAAATAGCAATATGTATATTTACTAGAATTGAATTTTGGACTCAAGGATCAGTAGTTTTTTTGTTTGTTTGTTTGTTTGTTTTTTGCAGTACGCGGGCCTCTCACTGTTGTGGCCTCTCCCATTGCGGAGCACAGGCTCCGGACACGCAGGCTCAGCGGTCATGGCTCACGGGCCTAGCCGCTCCACAGCATGTGGGATCCTCCCGGACCAGGGCACGAACCCGTGTCCCCTGCATCGGCAGGTGGACTCTCAACCACTGCGCCACCAAGGAAGCCCAAGGATCAGTAGTTTTTAAGCATTACTTTACTTACATGATTAGGTGGTTTATTTCTGTTGAAAAAGAGGATGTCAACACCTTCTACATTCTTCCTCCTTCCCCGCCTTTTTTTGACTACAGGCTGGTTGTCTAATAAAACTCCATTGGCACCAAGGGTTGATTGAATGGGAGTACCTAACAAATTAAAAATGCAAAAGAGTGATAAAAATCTAGTTCTTAAATTACAAGTAATTACTTTTCTAAATACGTAGACATTTTGCGGGGGTTGGGGAGGGATGGAGTGGGAGTTTGAGATTAGCAGATACAAACTATTATATAGAGAATGGATAAACAACAAGGTCCTACTGTATAGCACAGGGAACTATATTCAATATCCTGTGATAAACCATAATGGAAAAGAATATGAAAAAGAATGTATATATATGTATAACTGAATCACTTTGTTGTACAGCAGAAATTAATATAACATTGTAAATTAACTATACTCCAATAAAATAGAATAAAATAATGCTTGTAATGATACTCATGATCAAAGAAAAAGTTTATTTAAAAAAATACACAGAAATTTAGTTCTTATTTTACAAGCAGTCAGACTAAATCAAGCAATTCTTGGACTAAAATTACCACCTCATTTCTCATTTAAAAACCAGGAGAATTGTAATCTAGGTCTCTTTCAACTTTTGACTTGTCTCCTCAAATTTTTCCCCTGGATAGTCACACATCTTTTCTTTTGTCCCCTTTTCGAGGAAGAACCATGCCTTTCTCATGTACAAGACAAACCTTTCCACCTTTTTGAACCCATTAATTCCTACTTTTTCTAAAAGTTTGTTTTATCATTTATCTTTGTTTTTTTGTGCCAAAATATCTTACTCTACATTAGATTCTTATCAACTTAAAAACATGGCCCAACTCAAACAAAAAATAAACTTCTTTCCACTTTTTCATAACTTTCAAAACTGTTGAAAAGTTGGTTGCTATTATGCTCACCTTTCTCACGACAAACTCACTCCTCAAAACAGTCCACTCCTGCCCCAGCCTATTTAAGGTATTTTCTTTAAGATCACCACTGTTTCTTGCCAAATTAAACTGACCCTTCTCACTCTTCATTTCAGTAGGCACTCACTAAAAAATGTTTGTAAGAGGTATGAATGAAACAGTTCCATGCATTCATTTTTTTCCTAATAAATAAATACACATTTATCAAACAGCTATGTACAAAGCACTATGATGATTCAAAGGTAAGACACAGTTCCTGTCCTTAAAGAGTAGGTAATCTAGAACACTCTTATAAAAGAAAATATTAAGAATGAGATGTTTGCTTAAAATGGTTCACAGTTTGTAGCAAGAAATGCATTTCCAATCATTCAAGGAGAATTTTTGACCAAGTCCTGTGTAACCCTGAAAGACATTTCCCGACATTTCCCTTTGGTTGGCTGTGTAACCTTATGGAAGTCACTCTCCTCACATCTCAGTTACAAAAAATACCTTAATTCATAATTAGTAAGGAGTAACTAATTACAGTGAATAAAAATTATTTTTGCATATGAAAGCACTGAGGAATGTGACATAACATTATTTAAAAAGAACAGCTTTCATTATTTCATTAAAATCAGATTAACAAAATATGAATATTTGAAAATACTTTCACTATAGTACATTTTAACTGTAATAATAGAATAACTTTCCTAAAATACTACTTTTAAAAGTACTATTCTGCTTTATAAGAACTTCTCATGGCTTCCTATTCTAGTATGAATGAAATGCCTTACATCAAGCCTCATTCCTGCCTGACCACCAACCCAATCCCCTCCCCAGCTCACTTTTTGATGTTACCCATTATCTAGATTTACCTTTGCTAAGCAGTTTTTGACCTTATACAACTCCAGTAAGAATTTAAACAGTAGCTAGGTCAGTCTTATCCTAAAACAATACAATTTTCCCAACATCAAGTCTCTGGTTCACGCTATTCCCTGACTCTCTCTCAATGTCATTTTCCAGAAAGACCATTATCTAATCTTCCTCTTATAAATTCTGTTCAATTCTGCCTCTTCCACAGGGCTCTGCCTATATCTCTAGACAGCAGTGACTTCTCTCTTTTCCAATATTTATTAACTATAATGCTGTATAGCAAGATATATTATCTTGTTTTTAACGTATTGTCTAATATTTTAACATGTAGGTCTAGTCTACCAAGCAACTGAAAGGTAGAGACCGTCTTAAGTTTCTTTTACTTTCCCTTCACTGCTATCCCAGTGTTATATAAAAAGAAAAGTACTTAATACAATTATCTATGGAAAAACATTAGTATACACTCCAAAGTATGTATTTATAAACAAATCCTATTTGATCATTTATAAACATATCCAATTTGGCAAATTATATACTCCCTTGACTTCTTTCGTTTTTTAAAACAACAAACCCAGCTACCCTGACTTCTTTTTGAGAGTGATTTTAATAAACATTACTGATTTATTTTAACCTAGAATCCAAAATGGAAAATTTAACCTAGTCTACTCTATAAAGCCTGTGTTGTCTTTATCTTAAATGTAATTACAACAATATTAAAAATACCTTCTTTCTATTGAATGCCTACTAGGTGCCATACTCTGAACTAGGTTTTACAAATGTTTTCTTAAATTACCAAAAACAAAACAAAACACAGAGGTATTAAGCCCATTTTATAAATGTGATCAGAAACATTATGTCTCAGGCCCAATGTCACAACAGTGGTAAATGACAGAATTCAAATCCAGGCTGTTTGGCTCTACCATCTTTTTTTTTTTTTTTTTTTTTCCTTTTGCGGTATGCGGGCCTCTCACTGTTGTGGCCTCTCCCGTTGCGGAGCACAGGCTCCGGATGCGCAGGCCCAGCGGCCATGGCTCACGGGCCCAGCCGCTCCGCGGCATATGGGATCCTCCCAGACCGGGGCACGAACCCGTATCCCCTGCATCGGCAGGCGGACTCTCAACCACTGCGCCACCAGGGAGGCCCTCTACCATCTTTTGTGTACTATTCCAGGTGGTTTCTGGAATAGGCCCTTTACTTTTGTCCTCTTATAATTTATGCTATTTTACTGTCCTTCATTAATTAATTTACATTATATGACGTATCTTCACTCAAAGCTTTTAGATAAAATTCAGGGTGCCCATACAAACATAAAAAGGGCTTAATACGAAGAACTATAATAGCAGTTGTTGAGCATCTAATTCTAAAACCTAATTTTAACATCTGTTTAGCATCTAATTATGTGCCAATTTCCATACTAGTCACTTTACATATATTATTTAACCCACCTAACAATGCTACCTCTCCGTTGACCCCAACTCCTCACTTCACGAACAAGAAAAGGTTAAAAAATGTTAGCAGGTTTCCTAAGAGTCATGTAGGAAGACAGAGCTAGATTTCACATTTACAGGGACTTCTCTGGTGGTCCAGTGGTTAAGACTCCGATCTCCCAATGCAGGGGGCAAGGGATCAATCCCCGGCTGGGGAACTAAGATCCTGCATACCACATGGCATGGCCAAAAACCAAAATAGATTTCACATTTGCAATGATCAAGATGGATGAGATACAATTCTTAGATAATTCTAACTAGTTTTAATGTTTGAGGCTTTTTAATATTTGGTATAGGTGCAAATTAGTGTTATAATTACTACTGATACTATTAAAACAGTATTATTTACCAAAGAATTACTTATAGGCAAAGACTGTACAATCTTCAGCTGCAATAGCAGTAAAATGTTCAGACGTATCAATCCCACTTTATAGAGTTATGGACTTATCAAGGTACAAGCAGTGGTATTATTAAACCCACTTAGGTTGGGCAAAAAAGCCCAGATCTTATCTTTCCCCATCTCTTCCCATTTTCTCACGAAAAAAAAAAAAGAGCTCCTTGCCATTGTAAATCACAATTTTGGGGATTTATACTTCATTAAGAGAACTGTGGCTCATTCATACATGTCTGAAAGTCCAGTAACTGGAGACTTACACTGAATGGTTAATGAAACCATAAGAGACAAAAGTAAGTCTGATGACTCTAATTTATAATTTAATTATAATTTATAATTAGAAAGTGGTAAGAGCAGCAACTGGAAACAGCGATCAATTTAACACCTATAATAAAGGAAACAAACTTCAGGAATTCCACACATTGTACATAGGCAAAGGAGTTTTGAAATGTTTACAAGTTATTGTATGGCGAACGAATTTAGTAGAATACTGAAATAGAGTCCTTAGCCTTATGTATATGGAGGTATAAAGGAAATTCCAGTCACTTGCCTGCTTTTAATTGAAAAGTTACATTTTTTACGATTAGTATGCTGTGGTCCATACATTTTAAGACTCAGCTGCTCTTAACTAAAATTATCAATTCTTGACAGCATACTTTAAGACGGACACAGAAAAAATTAAAGTACAACTAGATCAAGATAAACAAAATTAAAAAACTGCTTATGGATGGATTCCTCAGTGCCTAGAGAGCACAGAACACAGGGCACCAATTCAGTATTCAATAAATACTTGTTGATTCAAATCGTCAAAAGGTTAGTACAAAATATCGTCCCAAGGGGAGATATGATCACTGTTTTCCAAATGTTAAGATTATCATGCAGACATAGGACTAGGTTAATTCTGTGAGGCCTTTGAAGACAAAACTTCAGTCACTGAGAAGAACCAATTGCAGGCAAAGTTTGCTTCCATCCAAATAAGAAGAAATTTTGTGATAATTAGGGCTTTCTAATAATAAGAGGGCTGTTTAAAGTAGTAACAATCTGGTTCTTGTAAGTGTTCTATGAGTAAGTAAAAAAGGATTTGCAAATGATGGACTATTTCATGCTGAGGCAATGATTACTAGCATATTCACCTGATACTGGCATGGATTTTGGAAAACTGGCGAGGCTGGTCTCTGACGCACCTTGAAGGTCCCGAAGTCGAGTGAGGTACTGCTGCTGCCCTAGAGCACCATCTTCACTGTCCAACGGCCTTCTCTGAGCAAGCCCTTGCTTCTGAAATGTCAACTTCAAACCACCTTCCTGTTAAACAAACACCATTAATATGAAAGAAATGATTAAAAAAAAGAAACTTGTAGTATATTGAGAGAAATCTTTTACTTAGAAAAAGTGAGGTTAAAAACCCTGAGAAGTTAATCATGTTCTCCTATTCATACATCAATTGGAGAAAAACATTTAATCAATTTTTATAATGAATATTAAAATTTCTACCTTAAATGAAAAACATCCAGGTATTACATATACTTTTCTGAGTAAAACAAAGCTTTTCATGTGACTAGCACATTGTAACCTTTTCAGCTTCTGACCTATGTCTCTGTGTACACTATTCACATGACATATTAGAAGATATTACCCATGTTTTAGACACTGAGTAATCAATTTAGCTTCAAAAATCATACTGAACAATGAAATGTTACTGATAACAGGGCATGCTAAATGTTTAAAACAGGAAGTGCACTGACATACCATGTGAATACTATATAAAAGAACCAAACAATAAGAAACTGTCAGACTGTTTAAGAAAGCATCTTGATCTGCAGAAGGACCATTTTCAGAAGTATAGGTAGAAAAACATATTTAATGATGATTCCTCTAGTAGAATATTCAAGTTTAATAACCTGGATATCTAAAAGACAACAATCCAAATGCCAGAAAACAAGTATGTGAAGGAAGTAAGAGTAAGAGCAGGCAGCCATTTGCAGGAAAAGCATGCTGCACACCGCAATCGCAATCAGGTCCTAGGGCAATAAAAATAAACATACGTCTTTGATTTTCACTGTAAACTCCTTTTCTCGTACATGCTTCTTCACCTTTGACATCTGTGTTGACTGATCGTGTTCTTCTTTAACGCCAGCACCTGCAGGAGTGGGCACGCTGGGCTCGTTATATTCTGTAGCTGCGCCAGAGCTGTCCAGCAGCTTTGTGGTATAGAAAGAAGCCACTGCATTGGCATCATAACTTCTTCTAGCTGAAGGCCACTTCCCTTTCAGGACTGTTTGACAAATACTGTCCAACCGGTTGATCATCACACGGTCCTGGAAAAGCATGAACATCAAAGGATAATTTTAATAACTGAGTCAGAACTTTGGGGATCACAGCCTTGATGGATTTTACCATGGTACAACATATGTGTATTTGGTATGCATACATATTCTCACATACATTTACAATTATATACAAATTCCCACTGGTGACATTAAAAAATATTATACCATAAAGATATTTTTTCTGTTCTTTTGTTTTTATAAGAGTAACACAGGTTCCTTGTAAAAAGATCAAACAACTCAGAAGTATACAGAAGAGTAAAGAGTTCTCTCCTCTCCCATTTATTTCCCAACCTCACTCCTAAAGGTAAGTACTCTTCTACTAGCCTAGTCACATACTGGAAGAAGAACTGTCTTAATCCAATCTGAACCCCCACCACTATATGTACATGTACTTAAATGAACCTTTTTTCTAGGTCACATATGGCTTGGTAAATTTCTTCAAGAAGACCCACTTAAAAGCACTTAATTCATAAAGAAGCACCTGAATACTAACTTGTATGTGAACATAGCATTCATTATCTTTTCTTCTAAATATTCTAAGGTTATATTGAGAAACACATACATTTAAGTAGACCTAATTTACTTGATAGTAATATTTGATACTTTTAATGCTAACACCAAAATGTCATCCCACATATAACTGACCTTTTTTTACTACATAATATCTATCATTAAAGAAATATAGAAAAATACTCAAAAAAACCTATTCCAGCAAGAAATTACTCATTTACCTTTGGCCAGTACGAAGCTGCCAGCATGTATCCACCTTGTAGGATGTAAGCAGACTCTGGGGTCCCGTTGTTCATCTGGAAACTATCCTGGGTCTCATCCTGGGTAGTGCTCAGTGATGCAACGCTTTCTTCATCATAGGCTTTCACGTGAGGGGTACCTTCTGCTAAGAATAATTATAACCAATTATAACTGTTTTAAAAAGACTGCATAACTCAATTTTACATATACTTTTCAAATCCTATGTAATTATTCTGATATAGTTGAAAATGAAAAGTTAGAAGTAAAAAAAATTCACCTAGAATACAATAAAGTACTCATTATTTTAAAAATTGAAACAAAAGCATAAGTGGCATAAAGGAGTTTGAGGAAAAAAGCGTTAACAAACATCCCTTTCTGCATGAAAATTTGACCCATGGTTAACACTCTAGGTCTGTTTCCCTGGAAATACATAAACTCTTGATTGGTAAACTGTATCTGCACTGGGAGGATACAAATATTGCTGGGGAGGCTATCATTCTCTGAAGAGGGGACTCATAATTGGGCATGTCCCTTGTGGTAACCCTGAAAGTCATGCTTATGGAGTTGTTACAGGAGATTCTCACTCTTGTGGGTATCACAGTGGCTCCTGTGTCCACTTGATGTTGACTCATTTCCTAAGCTGTTGGACTGCTATAAGGACACCCGCAGAAGAGGACCACCTAACACTACCGACAGGCTGAAGTTCCTATGCTAGATCTTTCTAAGTAGGGCCAAGTAGGGCCTATGATACTCTTGTAAGTTGGATTGGTGGCTGTTATAAAATATTACCTTTATTTGTTCACTGATCAACTTGTTCCAGGCAAGATGTAATACTAAATTTAAGGCAATCACAAAGTAATAAAATTACTGTGCCAAGTCACTAATCCGGCTTAACTAACCCATTTTGCAATGTGAATATTGAATACGGAGTAAGAACCAGGAATTTAGCTGCGTTTTCAGTAGTCCTTCTCTAGGAAAATCTGTACACATAAAATTTAAATATGCTTAAGTGATCCAAATCAATTCTTTTCATCTTCATGTGAAATGCTGTCTTAAAAGAGCAAAAGCACTTTATGCATATACCTCGCTTTTGGACTTCCTCTTCTTCACTGTCACTTTCTTCTGATGAAGATGAGGAGGATGATGAGGAAGAGGAGGACGAGGATGAGGATGAAGATGATGCTGAAGAACAAGAGGAGGAAGAAGAAGAGCTAGAGCCTGATCGAGAGTGGGAACAAGAAGAGGAAGACGAGGAAGAAGATGATCTGGAAGAACAGGACGATCTCTCAGAATCAGAGTCAGAATCAGAACTAGACTCTGATCCTCTTTTGTGGACTCGCTGCTTCTTAGAAGCTGGGTTTGGAGTTAGAGGCTCTGTTCTGGCTGCAACCATGCGTCTGTCTGTTTCACCTTTTCCACCAGATTTCTGGTCTCCAGTAGCCTGTGGTAAAACACCATTCTTTGGACTTACAGGCTCAGACTTTATTAGTGTCCTGGTTTCCTCAGAAGTCATAGATTCTTCTTCAGAAAACTGAGGCTCCTCTTTAAGGTTTTCACTTTTAACTTTCACATCCTCTAGAATAATACCTTTAGGATCTAGGAGCCTAGGTAGAGAGGTAAGAGGAGAAGCAGAAAGTGCTACTTGATATTGCTGTAAAAGTGGGGTAGAAGTCCTTGAATGAGCCATCTTACTTTGACTGTAGTTCCTTTGAGCTGCCATAAATGAGAGTTCAGGATCACGAAGAATGTGATAGTCTGTTCGGCTCACCCCGTGTTTAGCAGCTCCAATGAGCAAGTCCCTATCATGAGGGCCACACTCCCACCAGACTGGTAAGTCTGGATTTGGATGGCAAAGCTTCAAGCGCTCAAACAACTGTGGATGTCGGAGGGCCTGTTCCCTTACTTTCCTTAGAAGTTCAATGCGATATAAAGTCCTAGAAGCACGTTCTTCTGTGATTGGCTGGATAAAAATATTTGGATCCACCAATTCTACATTGAAACAAAAACAAACATATTACACTCAAAGATACTTCATTATAGATTTAAAACAAATAAAGCAACTTCTAAAATGCACCTCTACTCAGTACCATTGTATACTTTCCAGAATTTCTTTTTAACATTTTTAAATGAGGAGAAATATAAATTTTAGAAAGAAGTACTAAAAATCATGTAACATATAACATTGGATCTATAGAAAGTTAAGTAAAACATTAAAGTTATTTTGGAGGTGTGTTAATATAACTAGGAAGTTACTTTTAAGAAATTCCCTATGAGCTAATGTCATACTATTATGTGTTTTAATCAAAGAGAAAAGCACTCAAATTCATTTATAAATACAAATTAAAACTGTTAAATTAACACCCCAT
This sequence comes from Mesoplodon bidens, assembly GCF_964165515.1. Taxonomy (NCBI): domain Eukaryota; kingdom Metazoa; phylum Chordata; class Mammalia; order Artiodactyla; family Ziphiidae; genus Mesoplodon; species Mesoplodon bidens. The sequence goes on from NC_138175.1 coordinate 31,960,829, forward strand.
AAGCAAACTTAAGTCCACATATCCTTAACTGCACCGAGGTAACTCAGGGCATTACAGTGAACTCACAGGGACAACAAAGGTTTTCTTAAAATTTGATGGAAAAATGGGAATAATTGTCAAACAGTGTATGAACTACTAGCCTGAGATAGTTCAGTTTCAACATCAGACCATACTCTGTTCCTTTTGAGGAGGTCTTATCTTTGTGAGCAGAGATACTGGCAGTTGAGAAGTCCTCAGAAAAAGATAGAGGCTTGTTGAAATAATGTAGAGACCACCTGAAGGAGTTACTAATGGCCAAATGTGGAACAATTTGAACATCAAAATGAATTCTGATAGTATTGGATTATAACCTACAGAATAAAAAATAAATACCCAAATGAAAAAATACTAATATGAATAAATAACTAAGCAGACTAGGGAGAAGGAACAGTTTTTCCTTGCAGGAGAACTGCATAGTAAAAACTGTTGCAGACAAGATCTACTGATGGTTACTAAAATCAATGGGTGAAAGGTTGAGTAGAACAGGATTTGTGTTGTCTCAAAGTATCTTCTTAAGATATCTGTTAACTACAGGGGAGAAGATAACAATTTTACACTGGAAAAATGCAGCACAAACTAGCTAATCCAAAGAATCAAGGGCAACGTCATCAGTAATAAGACATAATGACATCATGAACCCCTTGACATTACATTCCAAGAAGGACACAAAATCATTTCTGAGGTATTCTTGCAAAAAAAAGGCATAACCTCAATCCAATTGTGTGAAGACAATTGGAACACAAGACAAATCCAAATTGAGGGGTTTATGGCAAAACTGATCAAAGGTATCAAGGTCATTAAAGAAAACAACAACAACAACAACCCCAAAACTGAGGAAATGTTAGAGACTGCAGGAGGCTAAGGAGAAAGAACACCAAATACAATGTGGGCTCCTGGAACAAAAAAGGACATCAGTAGAAAAACTAGTAAGATTTTAATAGGTATTTAGTTAATGGTATTGTACTAATTGGGCTAATAATTATACTATAACTATAGTCATGTAAGATTTTAACATTAGGGAAGAGTGAGGGATATACGGAAACTCCCTACATGGGCTTCAAAAACAATTAAATTCACCCCAGAACAGTCCCTTAGCTGAGCATTAGCAGCTCTGATTGTTTTCATTTTGTTTTGTTTTTTTGAAGGCCCTGGGTGTTTTTTTCCTATTAAAACTCTTTAAAATGTCTTTTGAGTGGAGGCCTCACTTCTTGCAAAATTACTTGTATAAATAAGCCCTCTAAGCACAGTTCCTATAAGACGGACTAAACATACACATTAGTTCTGTTTACCAAAAGCTACCCTTTATCTTCCACCTCCCACAATCATAAATCTAAATCTAATAAAAACACTATTTTCTCAAAATTAAATGTGTACCTTTATTCTCTTTAGATCTCATTTCAGTAGTAGAATTAATGAGTAAAGGATCTTTGAGCAGAGTTTATTTACTATTCAGAAAAACTGGTGAAATGCTGAATTAGACAGTACTAAAATAAAATAGCTGGAAATTTCTGAAGTTTACTAATTTTGCTTCTTTGACTGAAACAAGGAAAAAAGAAATTTTATACATACCGTCTTTGGAAGGAAGACGACAAACCCTCCGACACATAGACATGAATGCATACAAATATTTCTCCAAACTATCATCAGTTTTCTTATGTAGCCTAGCCATAGCTCTAAATTTTGTCCAATCAAATTGGCCTCTGTCAGGATCAAACACCACTCCAAATGTAGATACAACTCTATAAAAGTCAGCTTCTTCTCTTCTTGTCCATCTATTTTGAATAGATTAAAGAAAAAGTCACATTTCTCACGGAAATAAATAAATATTAATGCAAAATACAATGACTATAATAAAAATTTTAAACCATTTCAAGTACCTAACACTTTAAAGGATTAAATCCAGGGCTATTTCCTTAGAAATAGATTTTAAAATGCCAGCTGACTCATCTATCCAAACGTGCTTCTTTTCCTTCAGACAATAATAGTTTTTTGCATACTTACTGTGCAAAAAAATATGCATGGGATACAAGATTGTATAGGATATGACGACCCTCCCTTTGGGAAAAAGATAAAACATTTCAAACATATTTACAGTATAAGGTAGTATTTTACAGTTGTATGTATTATAGAAACCATGAATTTTAGGACAGCACAGAAGATGGAAGGATCTATTCAAACTTGAGTGATGAAGAAAGGCATCACAGAGTAAGTGGCATTTAAGATGGAACAAGGTTAAGACTAAGGGAGGGAACTAGAAAGAGGGCACAGAATAAGCGAAGTAGGAAGTAATCTACATTTTAAGGGGATGATGACTATTCCAGATTGAAAAGGAGATGGCTCATATTGGGGACAGAGGGAGATAGGCTTGGGGTCAGTTTATAAAACACTCTAAATATCTGGCTAAAAATAGTCTCTATTCAGTTGAAAGTTCCTGAAGATACTTTAAGAGGGTAATATCCTCACACACCATAGATCTCCAAACACAGTAGAATATTTTCCCTGGTTAACAATCACAAGTTTGTTATGTAATGAGAAAAAGCATATGAAAAAGACCTTTGAAAAACATTAACAGGCCATTTTTATCATAATGATACATTAAGAAGATTAATGATGATGTAAAAATAGTCATTCTGGGAAACCAACCAATCAAGTCATATGAACCTTGTACCTGAGTGATAAAGTAGGAATGGAAAAGAAAGGATCAATTCAAGGATTACATAGGACACAAAAAATGACACCTACCTTCAAAGAATTTACAAGTTAGAAAGGTAAGACATGGAAAGGAAAAGATGAATGTCATTACAGTATCTTTTATTATTTTGAAAATGAGTAGTTTTATTTAGATAAGTGCTATATGAGTGCAGAAAGCAGAGAGAATACTATGAGCTAGTCTGGTTGAGAAAAAAACTAACAGAGGAGATAGAACATGTGTTGAACTCTGAAGGAGTAGTAGGGCGAGGTATGGACTAAAAAGTAGGAAGAAGGGTATTCTGGGTGATTGGAACAACTTAAGTAGGGTACTGAGTCAAGACTAAGTGGGGCATTCAGGCAGAGGGAATAGGAGAGAATAAAATTAGTAATGCATGCTGAGGCCTAAATTGAAGAGACTCGAATTAATTAAGCAGTTAGATTTTATCCCTATACTAAATAAAGAGCCACTGAATATCATGATAAAACTAGTACTTTAGGAAGATTATCCACATCTGCCAGAGCGAGGGAAAATGTATGCGGTAGATTAAAGATGGTCATAAAGTCTTTGCCACAGTTCGCTTTGAGAGATGCAACCTATTTCCCTTTCCCTTAAATCCTGGTTGGCCCTGTGATCTTTCTGACCAACAGTAGGTGGCAGAAGTGACACTATGTAACTGCAGAGGCTGGGTCTTAAGAAATCTGCAGCTTCTGCCTTTGCCACTTGGAATGCTCCCTCTTAGAATCTGAGCTCCCAGCTGGCAGTCAGCACCAACTGCCAACCATGTGAGTGAGGCCATTATGGACCTTCCAGCCCTCGCCTCACTCCAGCCAACACCATGGGAAGCAGAAGAACCACCTGGTCAACCCACAGAATAGTGACAAACAAAAAACTGACGTTGTTTTACGTCACTATGTTTTGGGGTGGGTTGTTATGCAACGATAGATAACTGAAACAGTAAATTTACATAGGTAGTAGTATTTGAAGATTATGTCTAGGATAGCTAAAATCTTAAGTGTCAGACTAAATTCTGGTTACAATGAATGTGCTGCAAATTAAACAAAGGAACAATGATTTATCTTTCAGAAAAAAATCCAAAGACCCAGGTTTAATAAGGAGGCCAGGTTATTGCTAAACTTTCTTATTCTTTTCCATGTATTCTATCCTTTTTAAGAAGTTAAAGCTGTTGGAATGAGAGAAGTTTACCTGTCTTCCTAACAAGCCTCTTGCAAGAAGTTCTACTACTATTTGTTCCCCTTTGACATCAGTAGTTTTAAGCGTTCATCCTCTGTAAAAAGCATAGATGAACTTCTCTTCCATACATTCTTATATTTCATTAATGTCATCATGTAAAATAAGATACAGTGGAATTTATTTCATATAATTTAAACATACGTTTCATTGATAATTTAATGAGTTTAATGAGTATTTAATGATAATTTAATGAGTCTTGAATTTGCACCTTCATTTTTCCCCATACCTCACTGTTCATAAACATGACAAAAGAATGATTAAATATAAAGTATGGACTAATAACTATAAAATGCAATAATCTGTATTAGCTTAACCATAATTGTGTGTACATATATTTATATACATGTATATGTATGCATAAAGCATTTTGCTTTGACCAACTTCTCTACCTACATACGTTTTTCACAATGTGAGATAATCATACCCTAACAGACTTCAGAATGAACACTATATTTAGATACTATATATTAACAATTTAGTGCTATTGTCTTACCTCTGCTGTCTTTCTATCTTGGCTGCCATTTTAGGATTAAGAGTGGCTTCTTCATAAAGAGGCTGCATAACAGTGGCAGGCACTGAGAAAGTAGGTTGTATCTGCTGGATTTGTCTGTTTTTATTGGTACGCTGATATGCAGTGATGAGACGCCTCAAACGTGTGGTTAAAGCTGACTGAGTAGGCCAATAAATTTTATCACCCTCCATCAGTTGACCATCTACATTTAAAGAAACTCATGTCAATTAAAAAAAAAAACTAAAAACCAAAAACTAAACAGATACTGTCATGAAGCTCACAAAAGCAGCAAAATTTCCCTACTTAAAATTTTTTCTTTCAATCTGATTATGTGAAAAACAAAAACAAAACAAATCTCTCAAAAAAGTTTTAACTATAGCTCTAAAAATTACAACAAACTTCAAGAGCAAGCTCAAAGAGTAGGTCACAGTGGAATAAAGAACTACAATGTTATATATTTAAAGAGAACTTCATTTGCACAGAAAATACAACTCTTGCATTTCCAGGTCTAACATATCTTACTGGAAGGCAAATACTCAATGCCTTAACTTAAATAAATTAAAAGTCCAACTGAAATCCATTGAGAAGTTGAACACTATAAACTCTTCAAATTAAAGCTTTCTGTATTAAGTTTATCTCAATTTAATTAGAATGAAACACGTAAAAAGTCATCAGGGAGGAACATATATTTTAAAAAATTCAATATGACAATGCTGTAACTTTTAAGTTTTCATTCACCTAATGAAAGTGCAAGATCTAACTCTGTATTTCTACAGTGTAATATAAATACCATAATCAAGTGGTAATCATTCATGCTAAGGAAAAACTACTCCTTTATTCCTAATTGAATTACAGGAAGGTGAGGCACTATTCCCCTTGGGTACCAGCTGGGAATGAATGTACTCTAGCGACAGTAGGTTTCTATCTTGATATCAGAAGGAAGTAGAAGCAAGACCGTGTACAGAAAAGCCTGTAGAAACTGAGTGATAAAAGAATGTTTCTCAATGTGTGTATGAACAAATAAGAAACGGATTATTAAATTAACACTTATGGTGTGTTTAATGGTGAAATGTCACATACTAGTGTAATAATCAAGCCAAAAAATCATCAAAGCTCCTATTCTATAAAAATACAGTGAGTCACTGCATAAAGATTTACAACTAAAAATACTGTTAAATTTCCAATCAACTATGTTCTATAATGATTGCAACTGTCTTCAATAAATTTCACATACATTTGAGACATATAGAAGTGTATTAGTTTACTGATCTCATGGTATCATGGGAATGTTAATTTACAATAATACTAAGTAAAGAAATAAATGCTATTTACCTCCATCTGCTATAACAAGATCTCCTGGTGAGGAAACATCATCCTTTTAAAAGAAAACAGAAATTTGTCACAGGGTAACTGGGTCAAGATATAATAAGAGAATCGATTTTCTTTATAATAGAATACTTTCTTTTGCAATAGAATTTTAAAAATTCAATTTATTTAAACTAAAAAAACCCAAACCAAAAACATTTCACCCATTTCCATCCTGCCTCTAAACTCAAGCCTCTGGCAACCACAGTCTGTTCTCTTTATCTATCAACTTAGTTAAAAAAAATTTTTTTTAAGATTCCACATATAAGAGACATCACACAGTATTTGTCTTTCTCTGACTTATTTTACTTAGTACAGTGCTCTCAAGGTCCATCCATGTTGTTGCAAATGGCAAGATTTCATTCTTTTTAAAGACTGAATAATATTCCATTGTGTATACACACACACACATATATATGAATATACATGTGTGTATGTATACATATATATATCTATATATCTATGTATCACAATCTCTTTATCCATTTGTCTACTGATGTACACCTAGGTTGTTTCCACATCTTGGCTACTGTAAATAAAACTTCAAACCACATGTGATCGGGCTGCATATATCTTTTCAAATTAGTGTTTTCATTTTTTGGGGATAAATACCCATAAGTGTGATTGCTGGGTCATATGACAGTTCTATTTTTAATTTTTTGAGGAACCTGCATACTGTTTTCCACAGCGGCTGCACCAATTTACATTCCTACCAACAATGTACAAGGTTCACTTTTCTCCACATCCTAGCCAATACTTGTTATTTCTAGTCTTTTTGACAATAGTCATTCTAACTGGTGTGAGGTGATATCTCACTGTTGTTTTGATTGGCATTTCCCTGATGATTAATGATGTAGAGACTTTTCATGTACCTGTTGGCCATCTATATGTCTTCTTTTAAAAAATGTCTATTCACATCTTCTGCCTATATTTTAATCAGATCGTTTGGGTTTTTTTGCTATTGAGTTGTATGAGTTCTTTATATATTTTGGATATTAGCCCCTTATCAGATGTATGATTTGCAAATATTTTCTCATATTGAGTAGGTTGACTTTTTCTTTTGTTGATGATTTCCTTTGCTGTGCAGCTCTTTAGTTTGATGTAGTCGCACTTGTTTATTTTTGCTTTTGTGTTTTTGTTTTTGGTGTCAGATTCAAAAAACTCATCACCAAGACCTATGTCAAGGAGCTTACCAACTAAGTTTTTATTCCAATGACTACTAGTTTCTACTTTTGTTTTAGAAAGCCCATAGTTAGAATTATCATCATTCCTTTGTAGGTGGGTCTTTTTCCTCTGGTTGTTTTTAAAAACATCTTCTCTTTGGTTGGTGTATCTGTACTTGCACCAGGATGTTTCTTGAAGTGGATGTAGTTTCACTTATCCCTGCAAGATTCACTTTACTTCATTCATGTATTTCATCAAGTCTGAAGAATTCTCAGCTGGTAACTCTTAAAATAGGGCTTCTCCCTTATGCTCTCTAGTCTGTCCCCCTGGAACGCCTATTAGACATACACCAGACATTATCATGCTATATATACTCTTCGTATCTAAAAAGTTTTTTTATATACTCCATTGTAGTGGTTTTTGGTTTGTTGCCTCTCAGCTCTAAATTTACTGCCTCTCATACCTTTTGCCAGCTCTAAGAGAAAAAAAAAAAAACGGATCTAGGCTCTTTATTTTTTCTTAGCCAGCCAATGTGATATTAAGCTTTGTCAGTAGTGGGAGCTGGAGAAGAAAGGCATTTTACTTCCTGGTTGCTGTGAGCTCCTCCACTGCTCAGCTCCTACAGCACATGCAGCTTCCTCAGGGCCCAGCTCTTGCAGTTCAGGCAGTTTCTTTAGCACCTCTTGTCCAGCAGCTTCTCCTGAGCGACCTCCCCCTGGGTGGTTTTGTAGTGGAATGCCTCTGGTGAGACACTTCCCCAAGAAAAGCTTGGCAACCCTAGAGGGTGGATTTTCAGCAAGTTGCTCAGGTGTGGCAGCACAACAACTTTTCTTCCATCTAGTGAGCTATGGTCATACCCTCCCCAAAAGGTCAGAACCTCAGCCCTGGTGGGGACAGGACCCTTCCTCGGGTGCTGTATCTCAGCCTTAGGAATAGTGGCTATTCCTATATTCTTTCGAGTTCTTGTCACTTCTTTATAGTCAATCTCTCAGTATTTCAACCCCCCTATTATAGTCAATAACTCTTTACATTAAACTTTCCCTGTTCAAGTTACTATGTGGTTTTTCTCTCCTGATTGGCTCAAACTGATTCATCACGCTACATTATGGATAACTTCCTCTATTTTCTAAATAATTTCTTCTCTCATGAGCTGTGTCTAATCTGCTTCTCCAGCAGGATGTTTAACTTATTTGTTGAGTTTTAAATTTCAACGACAGTATTTTCCACCTCTAAAGTTACATACAATTCTCTTTCATATGTCCATCGTCATTTAAAATCTTATCTTGTCTTTTTTTCCTAGTTCTTTCTTTAATGTCTTTAATCATTTAAAATTTTATTTATTTTCTATTTCAGGAGATATATTAACAGAAATTCTTAAAGATCTAATCTTGTTTTGTTGTATTGCTAACATTCACTCATGGTAAATTGCTCCTCATAAATTAAAAATTTTTGGACTTTGACCTCATTTTATGGAGGGCTTTATCTTCAAGACTCAAGTGTAATCTAGACTGAAGTCGTTTCTTCTAACTGTTCTTTTTCTTTGTTTGTTTTTACCAAGTACCTCAAGGGTATTACCAGCTTGGGATCTCTTTTTATATTACATTTTTGCCTTGAGAGTTCCTGGACCATGCAGATTAAGTAAAAGAAATCAAACCATAAACTCAAGAGAAGGCAGGCCTATGGCTATGAATTCTCAGGGGAAACAATTTTCTCCCTACCCAGAAACCATGCTGAGATAAATTTACTTGTTTCCCTGTGCTGTCTGGCAGAAAGTACTACCCTTTAAGGGTTCTGACTTTACTGGGTTTCATTCTCATTGCTACACACTGGCCTAAGCCTCTTCTTCCTCATATAGGCATCAATATCCAATTCCCTTGGCAACCAAGACCAACAAACCCTACCTGACAGCCATAGCATTGTCTAGTCTTTACTATATTCTCACAAATATTATAGAAATTCTTCTCCTCTTTTAACATCATTTTCCCAACCCAACAGATTATATTCTGTACTTTCAACCAACTCTTTTTCTTCCTTTTGACTTTCTATAAACAGAACACTTAGAACTATGCTTTAGCAGCTCAGAATTCCTCTGGCTCCACCCTCTACTTCAGATTGCTTTATCTGTTGCTGTGTACTTTTAGTATCTAGCTCTTATTCTGCTTTGAGATTTTGCCCCTGAACTGTGTTTCTTTGGTTCCTAGCAGTGTAGCATGTTGGGAATCCCCATTTCATCCATATGTCCAAACCAGCCTCCAGCTTGTCTAGAAGAGGAGATCAAGCTGATTCTGAATGGTTATTTGTGATGTCTGGCAACCTAAGTTGGTCACTAACTTAGCTAATGTTCTAAGAAATGATGCATAATGAAAATATATGAAGGAAAAACATACAAAAGAAATAGCAAGCAAAAGAAAACATGGATAACTAGATTTGAGGATTTAAAATCATGATCCAAAGCATACCTCTATATCATCTTTAAAGATAGCTGGGGCAGGTTTGTATTCTGGATCTTCCACATCCCTGTTAAATACCAACAAATGCTATAATTATTGTACTGAACTTCAAATTTCTCGTGGCAGGACAAACAAATGGGGTACTGTTGGAAGGACTTCTTCGTATGTTTTAATGGTCTGACTGAAGCCTCTGTTCTTCAGCCAGAGGAGCCCAAGCCTAATAGTGTGAAGGCTATTTACATGGCAAGTCAGAAGAAAGCTAGTTCTAATTTACTCTTACTCCCAAGTTCACTTATAAATGTGGTATTAACCTTAACACAGTCTCTTACTTTTCTCCTTTGGTAAGAAAAGAAAGATAATAAAGGCCTCATAATAGGTATAATGAACAACATCATATATTTCTCTTCAGTTGTAATATGCTTAGCTTTCTTCTTCCCTCTTAGGTCCCTAAAATTTTATAGTCTTATTTGCCATGACCATTAAGAATGGAAAAATGAAGGACTCATCAAAAGAATGGGTGTGGGGAAGGTCCAGTCTCTTCCTTCACTGCACTCTGTTGGACAAGTGCTAACTTATTAGAGTATCAGTAGCTCTTTTGAATTGTAAACTCCAATTCTTATACTACTACATTATTTAAAGAGAAACATCACTGACATAGAATATGCTGATGTTGATAGAGCTATACGGAGAATGCATGACACTGAAATCCACGTACCCATCCATGTAATCGTTCGCCCTCTGTTCTGCAGCAACTGCTTTCTCATCAGGTTTTCCCACTCTTTCCAAGAAGCATAATGCCGGGTCTGCTCGGATAGTGTTATATTTTTCATAACCTAGAGGGATGACCAATTATGAAAGTAAAAAGGATAAAAAGAAGAAAAATATATAAATGTAAGCTTTCCTCATATTTATGATGAGTGATATTTCTGCACTGAAGGGACCATATATTAAAATGATATAGGTTAAACATGTTTTCTAGAAATTATCACAAACATTACATGGTCTGGCAATATGTATATTTAAAAATCTAGATTAAATATATCAGTTAAAAGGAAAAGAGGAAAAACTGACCACACATAACATATTTCACATAAAAACTCTTCCTGAGAGGGGACGTTATGTGAGACTTACGTCCAAGAGAAGCAATTCACATATGCCACCCATTCATGAGGAAATGTAGTGACTGACAAACATAGTTTGGGAGTGTATGCTTTATATGATGTATATAATAATATGGGTGTTACTGGAATAAACCTGTAAGTGGAAATCAATAAATTGAGAAGTAGCTGAATTACACTATACATAGATGAAGACTCTACCGATCTTACTTCTCACTTACCATGTTTAAAAACTCCAATAAGGAGTGACTTATCAGCATCAAAATCCCACCATCCAGCAGGAACTTCTGAGTGGTCTGGTTCTGGGACCCAAACATCAATGTCACTTAAAAAAAAATCATGACATGACTTTATGAGTTACTATAAACAAGTCTAAGAGGGGTCAAAATTTTACATAGCTTCTAAAAAGCATTGTGGTTTTTAAGAAAAAGAGGATACAATTTTATTTCATTTTAAAAAATTTTCCACAATTACCACATATTAAAATTATAAAACTGCACAATAACAACAAAGGTACCATAAAATGAATTAATATTCTTAAGCGCAACAGAAGAAATAAGTTTCAATAGGTTTACTTTATTCTTAAGGAATCATATTCTTTCCACTAATTTCCTTCAGATATAGACAAAAGGTTCTATCAGAAAGTACTGTCTTATGTCAGCAAACAACTTGGCAAAAATCATCTAGGTCAAAAATTTCACTTTGTATATGAGGAGACTGAGGCCCTAAAAAAGCAAATGAATGGCTCTAGGCTGTAAAATAAGTTATGTCTCTTTTAGATCACTACTGCTAGGAAAGTCACACTGAAAAATTAAGCACTGCTTACCAGTAAAGGAAGCCTAGCAAAGAGTTAATAATGTTTGACAAGGATTAGCAAATAAGTATCATTAATTTTGATATAAATACATGTCATTCTTATATTGTACTATATTGTACTATTGTATTTATAAGTAAATAAAACATAAAAAATGGATTAAAAAATTACTTTTTATTTTTCCTAAGTGTTTTGCCAGGAGACAAAAAGAAATTTTTCAACAATCTAAATGCACACCTCACTATATTTTATTTTGTCACTATCACAATATTTTTTAGCTTAGTGCAGAAAGAGAGAAAGAGGAAGAGAGATTTTCCGGTGATATGGCAAAAGTTGAAAAGTAGATGAGGAAAAATATAGTTAAAGAAGATATTTATTTTTTATTGCATTCCTGGTCAGGATTAAACAAAGCAGAAGCACAGAAAGACAAAAGAAAGAGGAAAGAACACTGGAGACAGGATGCCAAAGGGGGAAAAATAAAGTGGGTCAGATACTGTACTTCCTCTTACCAATCATCAGGTAGCACTCTAAAGCTCAAAATATTTTGACTGTCATCTGAGGTGGAAGGTTTTTCCTGTTTTTAGAGAGTAAAAGGCACTAAATATTATACCTCATGGGTTTTAAAATATATATATTTATTTATTTTAACATCTTTATTGGAATATAATTGCTTTACAATGGTATGTTAGTTTCTGCTTTATAAAAAAGTGAATCAGCTACACCATATCTCCTCCCTCTTGCATCTCCCTCCCACCCTCCCTATCCCACCCCTCCAGATGGTCACAAAGCACCGAGCTGATCTCCCTGTGCTATGTGGCTGCTTTCCACTAGCTATCTATTTTACATTTGGTAGTGTATATATGTCCATGCCACTCTCTCACTTCCTCCCAGCTGACCCTTCCCCCTTCCCGAGTCCTCAAGTTCATTCTCTACATCTGCGTCTTTATTCCTGTCCTGCCCGTAGGTTCTTCAGAACCATTGTTTCTTTTTTTTAGATTCCATATATATGTGTTAGCGTACAGTATTTGATTTTCTCTTTCTGACTTACTTCACTCTGTATGACAGACTCTGGATCCATCCACCTCACTACAAATAACTCAATTTCGTTTCTTTTTATGGCTGAGTAATATTCCATTGTATATATGTGCCACATCTTCTTTATCCATTCATCTGTCGATGGACCCTTAGGGTGCTTCCATGTCCTGACTTTTGTAAATAGAGCTGTAATGAACGTTGTGGTACATGACTTTTTGAATTATGATTTTCTCTGGGTATATGCCCAGGAGTGGGATTGCTGGGTCATATGGTAGTTCTATTTATAGTTTTTTAAGGAACCTCCATACTGTTCTCCATAGTGGCTGTATCCATTTACATTCCCACCAACAGTGCAAGAGGGTTCCCTTTTCTCCAAACCCTCTCCAGCATTTATTGTTTGTAGACTTTTTGATGATGGCCATTCAGACTGGTGTGAGGTGATACCTCACTGTAGTTTTGATTTGCATTTCTCTAATGATTAATGATGTTGAGCATCCTTTCATGTGTTTGTTGGCAATCTGTATTATCTTCTTTGGAGAAATGTCTATTTAGGTCTTGTGCCCATTTTTGGATTGGGTTGTTTCTTTTTTTTGATATTGAGCTGCATGAAGTGCTTGTATATTTTAGAGATTAATCCTTTGTCAGTTGCTTTGTTTGCAAATATTTTCTCCCATTCTGTGTTGGCTTTTCATCATTTATGGTTTCCTTTCCTGTGCAAAAGCTTTTAAGTTTCACTAGGTCCCATTTGTTTATTTTTGCTTTTATTTCCCTTTCTCTAGGACGTGGGTCAAAAAGGATCTTGCTGTGATTTATGTCACAGAGTGTTCTGCCTATGTTTTCCTCTAAAAGACTGATAGTGTCTGGCTTTACAATTAGGTCTTTAATCCATTTTGAGTTTATTTTTGTGTATGGTGTTAGGGATTGTTCTAATTTCATTCTTTTACGTGGAGCTGTCCGGTTTTCCCACTACCATTTATTGAACAGGCTATCTTCTCTCCATTGTATATTCTTGCCTCCTTTATCAAAGATAAGGTGACCATATGTGCGTGGGTTTATCTCTGGGCTTTCTATCCTGTTCCATTGATCTGTATTTCTGTTTTTGTGCCAGTACCATACTGTTTTGATTACTGTAGCTTTGTAGTATAGTCTGAAGTCAGGGAGCCTGATTCCTCCAGCTCCATTTTTTGTTCTCAAGATTGCTTTGGCTATTTGGGGTCTTTTGTGTTTCCACAGAAATTGTGAATTTTTTTGTTCTAGTTCTGTGAAAAATGCCCTTGGTAGTTTGACAGGGATTGCACTGAATCTGTAGATTGCTTTGTATAGTAATTTTCATAATGTTGATTCTTCCAATCCAAGAACTTGGTATATCTCTTCATCTGTATGTATCATCTTTAATTTCTTTCATCAGTGTCTTACAGTTGTCTGCATACAGGTCTTTTGTCTCCTTAGGTAGGTTTATTCCGAAGTATTTTCTTCTTTTTGTTGCAATGGTAAATGGGAGTGTTTCCTTAATTTCTCTTTCAGATCTTTCATCATTAGTGTGTAGGAATGCAAGAAGTTTCTGTGCATTAATTTTGTATCCTGCTACTTTACCAAATTCATTGATTAGCTCTAGTAGTTTTCTGGTAGCATCTTTAGGATTCTCTATGTATAGTATCATGTCATCTGCAAAGTGACAGTTTTATGTCTTCTTTTCTAATTTGGATTCCTCTTATTTCTATTTCTTCTCTGATTGCTGTGGCTAAATCTTCCAGAACTATGTTGAATAATAGTGGTGAAAGTGGGCAACCTTGTCTTATTCCTGATCTTAGTGGAAATGGTTTCAGTTTTTCCCCATTCGGAACAATGTTGGTTGTGGGTTTGTCACATATTGCCTTTATTATGTTGAGGTAAGTTCCCTGTATGCCTACTTTCTGGAGGCCTTTTATCATAAATAGGTGTTGAATTTTGTTGAAAGCTTTTTCTGCATCTATTGAGATGACCAGATGGTTTTTCTCCTTCAGTATGTTAACATGGTTTATCACATTGATTGATTTGCATATATTGAAGAATCCTTGCATTCCTCAGATATACCCCACTTGATCAGGGTGTATGATCCTTTCAATGTGCTGCTGGATTCTGTTTGCTAGTATTGTTTTGAAATTTTGGCATCTATGTTCATCAGTGATATTGGCCGGTAGTTTTCTTTGTGACATCTTTCTTTATTTGTGATACCACCCTGTGGTATCAGGGTGATGGTGGCCTTGTAGAATGAGTTTGGGAGTGTTCCTCCCTCTGCTGTATTTTTGAAGAGTTTAGGAAGGATAGGTGTTAGCTCTTCTCTAAATGTTTGATAGAATTCTCCTGTGAAGCCATCTGGTCCTGGGCTTTTGTTTGTTGGAAGATTTTAAATCACAGTTTCAATTTCAATGTTTGTGATTGATCTGTTTATATTTTCTATTTCTTCTTGGTTCAGTCTTGGAAGGTTGTGCATTTCTAAGAATTTGTCCATTTCTTTCAGGTGTCCATTTTTTTGGCATTTAGTTGCTTGTAGTAATCTCTCATGATTCTTTGTATTTCTGCAGTGTCAGTTGTTACGTGTCCGTTTTCATTTCTAATTCTATTGATTTGAGTCTTCTCCCTGTTTTTCTTGATGAGTCTGGCTAATGGTTTATCAATTTTCTTTATCATCTCAAAGAAACAGCTTTTACTTTTATTAATCTTTGCTACTGTTTCCTTCACTTCTTTTTCATTTATTTCGGATCTGATCTTTATGATTTCTTTCCTTCTGAAAACTTTGGGGGTTTTTTGGTTCTTCTTTCTCTAATTGCTTTAGGTGTAACGTTTGGTTGTTTATTTGAGTTGTTTCTTGACACAGGACTGTATTGCTATAAATTTCCCTCTGAGAATTGCTCTTGCTGCATCCCATAGGTTTTGGGTCATCATATTTTCATTGTCATTTGCTTCTAGGTATTTTTTGATTTCCTCTTTGATTTCTTCAACGATCTCTTTCTTATTTAGTAGCATATAGTTTAGCCTCCATGTGTTTGTATTTTTTACAGATTTTTTCCTGTAATCAATATCAAGTCTTATAGAGCTGTGGTTGGAAAAGACACTTGATACGATTTCAATTTTCTTAAATTTATCAAGGCTTGATTTGTGACCCAAGATATGGTCTATCCTAGAGGATGTTCCATGAGTACTTAAGAAGAAAGTGTATTCTGTTGTTCTTGCATGGAAGGTCCGATAAATATCAATTAAGTCCATCTTGTGTGATGTGTCATTTAAAGCTTGTGTTTCCTTTTCATTTTCATTTTGGATGATCTGTCCATTGGTGAAAGTGCGCTGTTAGGGTCCCCTACTATTATTGTGTTACTGTCGATTTCCCCTTTTATGGCGGTTAGCATTTGCCTTGTGTATTGAGGTGCTTCTATGTTGGGTGTATAAATATTTACAACTGTTATATCTTCTTCTTGGATTGATCCCTTGATCATTATGTAGTATCCTTTTTTGTCTCTTATAATAGTCTGTATTTTAAAGTCTACTTTGTCTGATATGAGAATTGCTACTCCAGCTTTCTTCTGATTTCCATTTGCATGGAATATCTTTTTCCATCCCCTCACTTTCAGTCTGTATGTGTCCCTAGGACTGAAGTGGATCTCTTGTAGATAGCATATATACAGGTCTTGTGTTTGTATTCATTCAACCAGTCTATGTCTTTTGGTTGGAACATTTAATCCATTTACATTTAAGGAAATTATCGATATATATGTTCCTATTACCATTTTCCTAATTGTTTGGGTTCATTATTGTAGGTCTTTTCCTTCTCTTGTGTTTCCTGCCTAGAGAAGTTCCTTTAGCATTTGTTGTAAAGCTGGTTTTGTGGTGAATTCTCTTACCTTTTGCTTGTTTGTAAAGGTTTTAATTTCTCTATCAAATCTGAATGAGATCCTTGCTGGGTAGAGTAATTTTGGTTGTAGGTTTTCCCCTTTCATCACTTTAAATATGTCCTGACACACCCTTCTTGCCTGCAGAGTTTCTGCTTAGAAATCAGCTGTTAACCTTAAGGGGATTCCCTTGTATGTTATTTGTTGCTTTTCACTTGCTGTTTTTAATATTTTTTGTTTGTATTTAATTTTTTATAATTTGATTAACATGTGTCTTGGTGAGTTTCTCCTTGGATTTATCCTGTATGGGACTCTGTGCTTCCTGGATCTGTTTGGCTATATCCTTTCCCATATTAGGGAAGCTTTCAAGTATAGTCTCTTGAAATATTTTCCCAGTCCCTTTCTTTTTCTCTTCTTCTTCTGGGACCCCTATAGTTTGAATGTTGGTACGTTTAATATTGCCCCAGAGGTCTCTGAGACTGTCCTCAATTCTTTTCATTCTTTATTCTTTATTCTGCTCTGTGGTAGTTATTTCCAGTATTTTATCTTCCAGGTCACTTATCGATTCTTTTGCCTCATTTTTTCTGCTACTGATCACTTCTAACGAATTTTAAATTCCATTTACTGTGTTGGTCATCATTGTTTGTTTGCTCTTTAGTTCCTCTAGATCCTTGTTAAACGTTTCTTGTATTTTCTCCATTCTATTTTTAAGACTTTGAATCATCTTTACTATCATTACTCTGAATTCTTTTTCAGGTAGACTGCCTATTTCCTCCTCATTTGTTTGGTCTGGTGGGTTTTTACTTTGCTCCTTCATCTGCTGTTTATTTCTCTGTCTTCTCATGTTGCTTAACTTACTGCGTTTGGGGTCTCCTTTTCACAGGCTGCAGGTTTGTAATTCCCATTGTTTTTGGTGTCTGCCCCCAGTGGGTAAGGTTGGTTCAGTGGGTTGTTTAGGCTTCCTGGTGGAGGGGACTGGTGCCTGTGTTCTGGTGGATGAGGCTGGGTCTTCTTTCTGGTGGGCAGGACTGTGTCCGGTGGTGTGTTTTGGGGTTTCTGTGAACTTATGATTTTAGGTAGCCTCTCTGCTAATGGCTGGGGTTGTTTTCCTGTCTTGCTAGTTGTTTGGCATGGGGTGTCCAGCACTTTACCTTGTTGGTCGTTGAGTGGAGCTGGGTGTTAGCGTTGAGATGGAGATCTCTGGGAGAGCTTTCGCCGTTTGATATTATGTGGGGCCGGGAGGTGTCTGGTGGACCGATGTCCTGAACTTGGTTCTCCCACCTACAAGTCTTAGGCTGACAACCAGCCGGAGCACCAAGACCCTGTCAGCCACATGGCTCTTACATGAGTCCTTGGCACATAGAAAGCACTTGATAACTGTGAACTAATACTGCTTTAACTGTAATTACAGGGACAAGCTGGGGGAGCGATTCATCTTCCTGCTAGTGTTGAATCGTCTCCTGCAGAGGTGGGGGTTGGCTGTGGCTCATCATGGGGACAAAGACACTGGCAGCAGAACTTCTGTGAAGTACTCATTGGTGTGAGCTCTCCCAGAGTCTGCAATTAGTCCCACCAAAGAGCTCTACCTCACGGTTTAAATGTGCCATATGCATGTTAAGTGTTCCTTAACTGCTAGGGAAAGGAATACAATAAGGTGCATGTACTCCTATTGTTGATTTCTGCTTTTAGAGATTCAGTTCATGTGCTATCTCTTGCATAAAGCCTCTAACTTCCGCAGGCTAGATCATCCATTCAAAATAGATTTTAAATCTATTTGGATTTAAATATTCACAGTATTCACAATGTGCCAACAATGGCAATAGTAAGACAGACATATCCTTGCTCTTTTGAAGAGGTATCTGCAAAACCTCTTCAATACTGTGATGAGTGCTGTGACAGGGCACTCTGGGTATGTGCTTTACCCAGACATGAGAGGACAGGGATGCTGAGTTGATGTTGGCTGAGCAGTAAGAGAGGGAAAATGAAAGAAAATGGGAAAGAGAATGTTCCTGCAAGAATGCAAAGGCCTGGAGGCATTAGTAACCAAGGTATATTTGACAAATGCAGATCTAAAGTTCAGAAGAGAGATGTGGGCTAGAATTAGGTTTGGAAGTCATCAGTGTGGAAATATAAATGGATGCTGCAGAAAAGATGTGAACACCCAAGAGTAAGTGACGCGAGGGCCTATGTGAACACATTTAAGAGACAGGTAGAAGAGAAGGCTGAAAATGAAAAGTGGCAAGCAGAAAGCTAAAAAGAAAATCTACAGGAGAATGGTATCACAGACACATTCTAATAATATGGAAGTGGTCAATAAAGGTAAATAAGATAAACATTATGATATATCCATCAAATTTAGCAGTGAGAATGTGGGTGAAGAACTTCCTAAAGTAGGTGGTGGAGTGAGGGAGTAAAAGCTGAATTGTAGTGGAATGTACAGTGAATGCGAGAAAAGAAAAAGAGGTCAGCAAATACAGATACTTCTTTAAAAAAGATTGGCTGTGAAACCAAGGAGAGTAATAATATGGTAGTCTGAGGAGAACTGGGTGCAAAAGTGGTGTGTGTGTGCATGCGCATGTGTGTGTGTGTGTTGAGAGAGATGTAAGTATCTTAAAATCCAAATGAGAAGTCAGAGAGGGAAAGAATAATGAAAGAGGATAATTCATAGATCACAGTACAGTTCCTGGGAAATCACAAGGAGATTGAATGCAGTCAGACCAAGGAAAAAGAGGAGCCAGTTAGTCAACAAATATTTACTGGGTGTTACTATTTCTCAGATTCTAGGGGCTGGGAACACAATGATCAATAAGACAGATAGCATACTTCACCTTCAACCAGCTTAAATTGTAATGATAGGGGAAATACAATTTAAAAAATAAATATAATTTTTAATACTAGTAGGCAACATGAATGAGATAAAATAAGGTTAAGTAATAGTGGGTAACTGGTAGGCTGCTTTAGCTAGGGTGGGCAGGGAAGGCCTATCTGAAGAGATGAAACTTAAGCTGAGACCTGCATGATATGAAGGGGCAGTTCTGTGGAAGATTAGGGGAAAGAATATTTGTACTAGGGGGAACAGTATAGAATGAGCCTGACATGTTGGAGGAACATTGTGGATGAGGGACAGAATGGAGGAAGAGGTCCCAGAGTTATGTAGGGCACTGTAGGATTGGGCTTTATTCTAAGAGAAATGAGAAGCAACTGGAAGGTTTTAAGAAGTGCCTTGGCCTGATTTTTGCTTTAGAAAGATCACTCTGGCTGCTGTGTGAAGGTCCAACTGTAGAGAGGCAAAATAAGAGGCAAAGATGGGAAATCCCTGGTGGTCCAGTAGTGGTTAGGACTCTGTTCTTCCACTGCAGGGGGCCTGGGTTTGATCCATCGTCTGGGAACTAAGATCTTGTATGCTGCGTAGCGCAGCGAAAAAAATACCCAACAACTCTTGAAAAAGAAGAGGCAAAGAGACTCACTTAGGAGGCCACTGAAAAAGTCTAAACACGAGATAATGGTTGCTTGGACCAGGGAGTTAGCAGAGGAGAGAGTGAAAAGTGTTCAGGTTTGGCATATACTTTGTCAAGCTAACAAGTCTTCCTGTAGGGTTTGAGGGGAAGAGAAGAATCAAGAATGATACCAGAGCAACTGGGTGGTACATTTAGTAGGATGGAGAAGGCTTGTATGTGGGAAGGTGGGGAGGAAAGAATAGGAGACAGATTTGGGAGATACACGGGAAGTTTGAGCTGTTAATTAGATTTTTCAAGTGGAAATGTTTAGAGGCAGCTAACTCAGAGCTTAGAGCTGAGGGGAAACATCTGGGATGAATATGTAAATCTGACTGTCATCTGTGTATAGATCATATTTAGTATGACGAGGTTGCATGAGTTTACTGAAAGGGAAAGTACAGATAAAAAAGAAAGCTGAGGACACACGTCTTGGTCAATCCAACATCTAGAGGTCTATTAGAGGAGTAAGAGCTAGCAAAGGAAAATGGAAAGGAAATACCAACGTGGAAAAAAGGACAACCAGTGGGTGTAGCAGCAAGGATGCCTACCGAAGACATCACTTCAAGAAGGGAGAAGTAGAATAAGTTTAGAGACTGATCTCATGGTAGGTTATTAGTGGCCTGATTAAAAATCATTTCAGAAGGAGAGTGGAGATGAAAGATTAATTGGAATAGATTCAAGAGAAGATGCAAGGTAAAGAAGTAGAGACTGTCAACACAGACAACTCTTTATTTTCATGAAGGGGAGTGGAGAAATGGAGTCGTAGGATGTATGTATGATACATGATATTAAGGAATGTATATATGCCAAGAGAATGATTCAGAAGGCGATTACAGGCGTAAAGTCCTTAAAAGGTAAGAAACAAGTTCCAAGCATAAGGGTTGCTCTTAGGAGGAGGAGGATTTCTACTGCACCCTAAAGGAAGGAATAAATAGGGGGACACATACGACATAAGAGAACTGAAGGTAGCTCTTGTCTGATTGTTTCTGTTTTCTCTGTGAAATATATGGCAAAGTCATTATTGGAGGGTGATGCTGGTGGGACAGGAAGATGGCTTGAGGAGAGAGGTGTGGAATGGTCCTCTTGAAGAGTAGGTAACTGAACATCCTAGTCATGGTGGTTAAACAGCTTACTTGTGTTTAATTTTGCTTGAGATCAATGCTCATAAATTTGAAGTTAGTCATTCGGCAGGGTTTGTGTGATTTTCTCCAGCCATGTTCAACTGCTTAGGTATAGGCAAGGGATAAAACGATTTTTTGGTTTAACATGAGTTGGGGTTGTGCCACGAATGTAGAACAGAGGGGAAAGCAGGCAAAGAATCTCAGTTAGTGAGTACAGTGCTGGACTACAGAATGAAGGTTTATAATGAGGAAAGTGGGGCATGAAGGTGGAGATGGATAAGATAGGGGACATCGTGATGAAATTAGAGAATTAGAGTGAAAAGTACCCAAGTTAAGTGAGTCTGAAGGAAATAAGTGACAGCTGAAATGCAGATTGAAGAGGTAATGCTGTTACTGGTGATAGTAAGATTAAGTATACGATTGTGTGCGTGTGTGGCTGTGGTGGAGAGGAAAGAAGAAGATTGTAGATAAAGGTCAAGGAACTGAGAGACTAAGGTGCTGGATGGATCATATAAGGACGTAAAAGTCAGTCACTGCAGTAAGAGGGAGGAAGGTTAAGTTTTAGATTTGGTAGCAGGAAGCTATTACTAATGCTGATGTTATTATTCTTATGACAACTTTCAGTGACAGAGCCAATGATGAGATTAATAGACGAAAGGCAACAAAATGGCAAGGGTCACTCTAAGTTCGGTAGATTTTTCTTCCTGTGAATTTCACTGAATAAGCATTCACTTAATATACAATTTTCTGGTCATTTAACTTTTGCCTCATTATGTTGTTGAAAAATAAACATGCTATTTAATTTACCTTGCATCAACTCCGTCAAACACTTTCTGACACTCATTTCCAATGACTTCTTGCTTTAGATAATACAGCATTCTTACACGAAGCAAAACTCTAAAAATGAGGGGAAAAAAATCAAAAGACACAAAGACATTAATCAGTAAAGAATATTCATCCATGGGGTTAAAATTAGAAAAGAATTTGTATACAAAATTTTTATAATAAAATCATAATAATTACTTCTGATTAAATAAACCTCTTACTATCATATATATAAAATAGGTTTTCTTCAAAATCTTTACAATCATCGTTATTTAATATCCAAGTAAGATATAATGAGATCACTTGGAAGCCAGTTTTTTTTTCTCTCTCTGCTGGTGAAAAGTGACGCAAGAGGTACCATGATTTGCTGAAGGATACCCTGATAAGAATAAGATTAGGATTGGTCCTAGACCACACTGTCTCTGTACTCAAAATCAGCATGCTTTACGGCTGTTAATAAATTCAGAAGTAAACTTGCAATGGGTTGTGTTAAAAATACCCTACTACCTACTTATTACAGTGGTGTTTTATATGTTTTTTGTAGCCTTCATCTTGAAGTAGCTGCTCAGGATTGTATTTTCGAAGCCATTCTGCTTTTTGTATATCAAATGAGCTTGTTTGAGTCTTTACTTTCTTCCCTTTTCGACCTCTGGGTACAGGGGCTGACAGGCCTGTTAAAATGAGAAGGACAAATGAAATCAGGGATAATTTGTATAAAGACGTTCAATTTGAAACATTTTTTCAATGGAAGAAATTTCTGGAGACTTTCAGATGTCTGTGTAGGCTATACAGAGATCTTTGAAATATTAATGGTAACAATATAAACTCAATCACAAGATAAGTCCACGATACCACACACATATTAACACAATTTCTGCCAACCACCCAATTTCATATCTCCAATTAATCATTCTGATTACCTCTATGTTGCAAAACATTTTTTTTCCAAATGTAAAAACTGAAAGATCAAACCTTTCCCTCTGCTTTACTTTTTGCTTCCTTAGTTAAAAAAACACAAGTTGTGGCCTCTTGATTTTCAAAACTGATTGTTACTAATAACATGGATTAGGTTTTGTGGGGTTCCTGTTTAAGAGAGCTAAATTCATTTGATTTCTTTGACATTTTCGTTGTGAAATATGTCAAAAATAAAAAAAGTATTCCCACTCTTAATCTTAACATATTCCATATTTGGTCAGTTTTTTAAAAATATTTATTTATTTATTTATGGCTGTGCTGGGTCTTCATTTCTGTGCGAGGGCTTTCTCTAGTTATGGCAAGTGGGGGCCACTCTTCTTCGTGGTGCGGGGGCCACTCTTCATCGCGGTGCGTGGGCCTCTCACTGTCGCGGCCTCTCTTGTTGCAGAGCACAGGCTCCAGATGCGCAGGCTCAGTAGTTGTGGCTCACGGGCCCAGTTGCTCCGCGGCATGTGGGATCTTCCCAGACCAGGGCTCGAACCCGTGTCCCCTGCATTGGCAGGCAGATTCCCAACCACTGTGCCACCAGGGAAGCCCTGGTCAGTTTTTTATTAAAGGAAATAATACATAAAGTCCAATTCACTCCTTCCTTCCCAGAGATAGTCACTACCCTGAATTTGATTTTCATTTCATACACGTTTATACTTGTGTGTTGGAAAAATGTTCAGTATTTAAGCTTTCATTACATTATACATGCAATTCTGTAACTTATTTATTATTTTTACTTTTTTTCTGAGATTTATAAATACTTGCTGATTCATGGAGGCTCTAATTCATCCATTTTAACTTCTGTGTAAAAATCTATTCTATGACTATATCACCTGCTTATTATTCTTCAACGATGCTGGAGTTGTTTCACTTACAAGTTTTCACAATTACAAATAATACAGTTGCGATTCTTCCTTTCTTGTCTCATATCTTTCCCCTGCCATATTCTACCAGCTAGGAGTTTTATCACAATGGTAAATAGAAGCACTACGTAGGTTTGTCCCATTTTTCCTTAGGATTTTTGCCTTTATATTTTGATACTATTTTGTTCAGTGCATACAAGTTCATATTTATTATATCTTCTTTTATGGATTAGTCTTTTTTATTATGTAGTATCCCTTTATAATCTCAATTAATGCTTCCATCTTAAATTGCACTTTAGTCTATGTTAATAATGCTCTGTATTCTAGTCCTCCTGACCCTTGCTGGTTTGGAAACTAAACAGTGCATATTTAAAAATATACATATTGAAACTTTCCTAATAAAATATGGAGATGTTTTATATATTTAAATTTCTCCCTACCATAATTTCCTCAGATTCATCATTTAACCCTATTTACTTTTTCATGTAACTGCATGTTAACTTTTACATGTTAATTTGTAATTTTTAAGAAGTCTGTGCCTTGAATGTTTCTACAGTATTTTAGTCTTTTTTCAAAATCATAGTATATCTGAAGTATCTTTGCAGATATTAATGATATTTTTTAAAAAGTTGTCTTCTCCTTTCATAGTCTTTGTTTCCTACAAGTTCATTTTAGTGGTTTCTTTTTAGTCTCTCTCTCATGTTGGAGACGTTCCTCAGATGCCTGATGCCCTTGGTTATTTGCTCATATTTAAGAATGACAGAAAAGTTGATAGGCAGGCTGAATGAGTGGAGCTGACTGTTGACTCTCTGAAGGGTAATCCGGCTG
Source organism: Mesoplodon bidens (assembly GCF_964165515.1). Taxonomy (NCBI): domain Eukaryota; kingdom Metazoa; phylum Chordata; class Mammalia; order Artiodactyla; family Ziphiidae; genus Mesoplodon; species Mesoplodon bidens. The sequence goes on from NC_138175.1 coordinate 31,985,231, forward strand.
GCTTTTTCCTGTCATTATCTTTAGGTTTTGGTCTGGTCATATTCACCAAGGACAATTCCTTAGTTTTCTTCCTTGAGTATGACACTGTCCAGTATACATATTCATTTAACAGCCATTTAGTAGCTCCATGTTGCAAATACCAATGAAATGCAGACATTCTCTATTTTATCTTCTCCAGAGAATAAACATTCAGTCGGTCTTCACCATGGCTACATGGAGTTGAAAAGGGTATTTAGGGATATGATCCCCCTTTTAAACAACTTTTAATCAAAGCCCCTGTCCTTTATATCCACTCTCAGAGGTCACGGATGTCACAAACTCCTGAAACTTTTAGATAATCTATGAAGCAAATCGGTTGGTTGTTGCCCTTCCCTACTGTTGACCTAAGATTCAGCTCTCTCTGGTTTGTTAAGTTAGTCATCACTAATCTAGTGCTTCTAGGTCCCAAAATTCCTTTTCCATTCTCTCTACTTTTAAGGGTTTATCCTTATTTATTTTTAAATTATGGAATTAAGCATATACAAAAATAGATGGAATAATATGATGGATCACTGGATCCTATCATCCAACTTCATTAATTATCAATTCATAGCCAATTTGGCTTCATCTATATCCTGTTTGTTCCCCAACCTCCAACACTATTTTGAAATAAATCGAAGACAACCACCACTTCATTAATAAATGTCTGAGTATCTTTTAACATGTGTAAAATATAAGGCTTCCTTAAAAACAAAACAAAAATCTACAATACCATCATCAGCCCTAAGAAATGCAATAACACGTACTTAATATTTAGTATTTAAATTTACAATTATCTAATAAAGATAAAAGACAAATTTCTCCTGGGCTGTTTGTTTCAATCAGGATCCAAATAAGGCCCACACACTGCAACTGGCTGACGACTCATAAACCTCTTTCAGGTTAAAGCAGGGTTTTCAATCTTGGCACTGTTGCTATTTTGAGCTGCACAGTTTTTCACTGTAGGGGCAGCCTGTGCTCTTGTGGCCTCTACAAATTAGATGCCATTAACATGCTCAAAGCTGTGACAACCCAGGGTGGGAGCAACATTGGGGCACAAGATCATGTCTGGTTGTGAACCAATGGTTTATAGATACCCTCCCCATTTCCTCCCCTTCTACTATTTATTTGTTAAACTAAAATTTATACCTGTATAATTTATAAAGCTTAATGCCTTGAATTTTTTCCCTTTATTGACATATAAGTTGGGTTTCAAGGAAGAGTGAAATTATACTTGTGTGAATCTTCCATCTTTACCAGAAATCAGCTCTTCACATTAATAATTTCATTGCCTCCTATTAAGATAGACCTCCAGTGGTCACCCTAATCTAAACTAGGTGCTTTCTGTTGTCCTCAATCTCAGTACTTAGTTTATTTACTTCACAGTACTCATCATAATCTATAATTATTTAGGTAATTTATCTGCTTTCTTATTATGTCTGTCTGCCTGACCAGAATGTAAGGTTCATGAGCTCAGGGATCTTGTCTGTGTTGTTCCTTCTCATCTTCCCAGTACTTTGCACAAGAAGTGCAGAACAGGCACTTTAACAGGTATTTGTTGATTAAATAGAATAAAATTGTAACACCAATTTAAGGGCATAGTAATCTTTTTATCTTTATAGAAAATTCAATTATTTTACGCAAAAAAGAATGTTCATAGGGTTATGGAGCAAATCCTAGTAGGGTTATGGAGCAAATGCTACTTGTATATACCTCTGATGGGACTATAAATTGACACAGCCACGTTTGACAGCAAATTAAAATAGTTATAACAATTTTAAATGTATATACCACAGTGTTCCAAATTTTAATATACATACTAATTGCTGAGGAACTTGTTAAAATGTAGATTCTGATGTAGTAAGTCTGAGGTCTAAGATTCTGCATTTCTAAGAAGCTCCTGGGAGATGCTGATACTGTTAACACACAGACCACATTTTAGGTCCTAAGGACGTATATATGCTGTACCTCAACCATTCAATTTCTTGATATTTACTTCAGTAGAAGATTTATTCCTGTGCACAAGGAGGAACGTAAAAGGATCTTCACTAAAACCTGTTTTTCAATTATCTAAAATTGGAAATATCCTAAATGCCCATCATCAAAGGAGATGCTAAATGAATTAAGAAATATCCATACTACGGACTACTAAGCAGGAGTTTAAAAAATAAAATAGATCTACATGAATACAGATGGGATGACCTCTAAGACATACTATTGGGTCAACAACTTGTAAACAAATACATGTTTGATAACAGTATATAAAGCCCAACCAAACTGATAACACTGGTCTTTTCCAACATGGAACTTGAATTGAGAGTGAAGCTTAAGGGTCCTTTACCATTACCTGAAATGTTGCAATATTTTATAGGGTACTATGTTAAGTGCTACTTACATAACTAAAACTAAATTTAAAAAGGAAGTAAAAGAATGTTCTTACCTAGATGATTTTGTAGCTCTCGTGTCTGCCCATCTTCAGTTGGAGTAATGAGATCCCATATGAAGCCTTTAATTTTCTCATCTCCTCGGTAGTGAACAAGGCAATAAGCTAAGAGGGCTCGACAAATTATTTCCACATCGTGCTCATTTAGCTGCCTTTTAAAACGGCCGTGAGATAGAATCTCTCTCCATCGGCCCCACCTAGTTAAAAAAAGGTATATTTATATTAAGATTGGGTGAAATTCTAGAGAAAACATAACTCATGGATAAAAGGCCTGAAACCTGCAAAAAACCCACTTTGTCACTGATAGGATTTACCTACTAAAGTTTTTTCCCCCATAGAATAAACTGCAGAGTCATGGTATAGTAATTTCTAGTATATTTTATTCAATAATGGATAAAAACATTATCCATTTTGTGTTACTGAATATGCAAATCTAAGAACAACAAGGAGTTTGATATTAGCAACTCATTTACAATATTAAAATTTAAAGGTATCTCATCAATTGCTATTAAGTATATGTTAAATATATAAATGCATGGTACTTAAAAAATACATTTTATTAATTCTAACAAGATAAAAAGTATATTAGAATATAGTATATGTTTCCCGTAAATTTGTACACCAGACTACTAACAGTAAACATTAAAAATAATATTTTACCCATAAACTAGTAGATTTTTCTCTACTCTAAAGCATTCAGTTCTTCCATAGCCATTTGAACGCTCACAGGGTCTCCGGAGTTTGGGCTTTTCATCTCCTTCACTTTCCGCTTCAGATAATTCAGCCAATTCATCTTTTGTGGCACTGAAGGGTCTTGTTTGCTTCCTAATTCTTGGAGTGTCAATAACCAAGCTGTTCTGTAAAATTTAACAGCTATTACTTGAAGGTCCTTTTATTATTTTGCTTATAACAATATTTTACATTTCAAACCGTACAAACAATAAAATAATTTTATAAAGCCAGAACAAAGAAATTACTAACAGTTCCATTGACCTACCAAATCAACATAAAATTTTTATATTCCTTTAAAATCCTTATTACCATTTGTCATAATTTCATATTATAATCATAGGATAAAAAAATTTGGTATATGGCTTTATTATTAATATGAAAGTTACTATATTGTGCTTCTACAACAACCATAAACTATATTTTAAACTGAATTTATGCATAATTTTCTTTACCTAATTCATAATGTAATTTGAATTAATACAAATAGATTGTTTAAAATTTTTTTAATATATAATGCTAAAAAGTATATCTTTGTAATCTAAGTTTATCCTAAAGATAAGTCCAAAGGAAGTGAAATATCCAGAAATGGAAATATTGGTCAAAGGGCATAATTATTTTATGGATCTAGAATCATGTTTCAGTGCTTTCCAAAAGACTTACACTAATCTACAACAAGCCAAGTAATAAGTATATGAACCTCACTATGTTCAATACAGTTTAATTCATTCAGAACAACATAAGTTGACAAACTTTTATCTTTATTGAGCAACTTCTCTAAGTTAGGCACTATGTTATGGACTATGACTAAGATAGCTTTCTGCTCATGAGAAATTCACAGTCTTGAGGCTCAGTTTAATGTGTAAACAAATAAATGCTATTCAGGATGCAATATTTATAAGATGGGTGCCAAAAAAGTCAGAAAGATTTATAAAGTAGTGATACTAGAAAGAGATCTTCAAGAATGAGAAGTAGTTTGCTAGGCATCCAAGGAGGAGATGGCATTATAAGTGAAGAAAACAGTAATGGACCTGAAAAGGTATTCTATGTTCAAGTCCTAGAGCAGGAGAGGGTAAATGCTAGGAGGGGAAGCAGGGAGCAGATCACGTAGGTTCTGCTGTCCCACAGTAGTATGAACACAGTGCACTGAACTTAAAGGGGTACATAATGTTAATAGGTCTTAATACTGGTGACATTAACCTTCTCTATTAAGTTTTTCCACTGTAAACTTACTAGTTCTCCTTTTGTAATTAATAAATATTTTGAAAGATATACTTCGAAGATACATAAAAATTCTGTTTCTCCTTAAATTCTACACACTAATTTTAGAATTCATCAATGGGGTGGATTAATTGAGATTTTCTGTTTCTCTTATTCCTTCTACATTTATTAGTTGGCACCTTCTATATAAGAAAGAGTTGATAAGGACCTACTGTGTAACACAGGGAACTATACTCAGTATTTTATAATAAGCTTAAAAGAATCTGAAAAAAAATTATGTATTTATAACAAACACTTTGTTGTACACCTGAAACTAAAACATCGCAAATCAACCTACTTCAATAAAAATAATTACTTAACTAAAAAAAATAAAGAGTTGTCCCTTTCCCTGGTCCCAACCTAAAAAAAACCCAACCATAATTGTATTTTCTCTTGAGTAAATTTTCAAGTGTTTTTTGCCCATAATTTTTTTTTTTTTTTTTTTTTTTTTTTTTTGCGGTACGCAGGCCTCTCACTGTTGTGGCCTCTCCCGCTGCGGAGCACAGCCTCCGGATGCGCAGGCTCAGCGGCCATGGCTCACAGGCCCAGCCGCTCCGCAGCATGTGGGATCTTCCCGGACCGGGGCACGAACCCGTGTCCCCTGCATCGGCAGGTGGACTCTCAACCACTGCGCCACCAAGGAAGCCCTGCCCATAATCTTTTAAGGTTTTGATTTATTTCTACTTGTGATCAATTTACATTAGCTTTTATATAATAAAAATATTAACTTTCATATATACTTCTGCTACAAATAGTCACCAGCAGTCTGATCGCAATTTTATTTTTCCATTACATAATTTTTAGTCATATATTTGAATATGCCAATTATTTCCTTTGTGGTTTGTTTCTAATTTAGAATGCTTTCTCACCAAATATTTGATAAAATAGAAATCTATTTTTACGATTTTTTCATGCTTTGTTTCAAAAATAATTTTTTATCACAAATTGGAGTTTACTTGGTATAAAGTATATTATTAAAATGTTCCCCCAATGCTAACTCAAATTCTAATCATGATTATTAAATAATCCCTTTTTCTCTAATGCTATTTCTTTATTTACATCCTATAATTTGATCTTCTCCTGTTCTTATTCTATTCTTTGCTCTGTATACATTTCTCTCAGTATCATGGTTCCTTTATAATATGTTAATATGCTTTTATGTTTTAACATATAGTAAGTAATGCCAGTCTGTCTTCATGGTACTTCTTGTCAGAAAATTATAAAATTTTTGAAGAGTACAAATTAGAAAACATAACTGCAAAGTACTACATGACTATATGCTTATATAAGTTTATTTATAAAATCCATAACTCCTTAGGATAATCTATAAGGCCCTATTGATATGAGCCATACCTATCACCTCTGACCTAACCTGTCACCACTCTCACTACCCCCCTTCATTCTGACACAATGCCATTTCTATTTCTGGAACACTGTAAGCTTATTTCAAACAATGTCTCACTGCCATTCCCTCTAACTTGAAAGCGTTTATCTCATGTCTTTACACTGTTGGCTGGTTCTCATCATTCAAGTCTCAGAACAGATGTCCCCTCAGAGTGACCTCCCTTGACCACTTTCCCTAATGCTATCTCCACTCCTCCAGGCATTCTCTACCATCTTACCATTTTATTTTCTTCAGTCTCAGAAATTATCTTATATATTTGTTTACTTACCCACCAGAATTTGAAAGCTCTATTGAAGCAGTGCTTCATCTGTCTTGTTCATTTTAGCCCTAATGTGAGAATGGTACTTGGCTCACACTGTGCTGTAGTTGGATCCAGCACAAATGTACGAGTGTCTGTGTATTACCATTATAATACTTTTGAAAAATCATAAACAAACATCACATTGTAAGTATTGTTCTATTTCTTTTCTTTTCTTTTTTTTTTTGGTGGTACACGGGCCTCTCACTGTTGTGGCCTCTCCCACTGCGAAGCACAGGCTCTGGACACGCAGGCCCAGCGGCCATGGCTCACTGGCCTAGCCGCTCTGCGGCATGTGGGATCTTCCCAGACCAGGGCACGAACCCGTGTCCCCTGCATCGGCAGGCGGACCCTCAACCACTGCGCCACCAGGGAAGCCTTCTCTCTTTTTAAAGTTAACTGTCTTGTCTTAGAGCTCTATGTGAGTACATAGGGATCTACACGATTTTTTTACTTACTGCGTTAGACAGTATAAAAGTACCAATTAGTTTCTAATTTTTTTCTAAAATGAAAAATGTTGCGATGTACATCACTGTACTACATTATCATTGTACATGTGTGATTACTGCTGTAAGATGGATTCCTAAAAGTGGATTTAATATTGTTGAGTATTTATTTTTCCAGGGGAATTTTAGATTTTGTCTGGTTATATGAACAAATTATTAACATTTTGATTGGGGCTGCATTTCTACGTTTATTAACGCAACCTAAAAATGTTTAAAATATGTAGTTTTTCTTCCCAATTGACAAATCTCACAATTAAGTTTGGTAATTCACTTTACTGAAATCATATACGTCCAGTAGGTGTTCCCCTAAGTGTTCTAAATCTTTTTTTCTACTACGAAGTAGACTTCCTCTTCCATATATTTTTCTACTGCTGTTAGTACTGATATTTAAGAAGGCTAAAGAGCATATTTATCTTCTATCAGTTAATTCACTAATTCATCTATTAATTTTATAGTGGTTTGCAAATTCCATTGACTTTTTAAGGTATATAAACATGCCAATATGAAAATAGTAATATTTTAATAAATATCTCTTTCTACTTTACTTTTTTATAATGTTTCATACAGAATTATACATATTTCCAAAATATATAAAATAATAATTATTATTGGGCAGTGGCATTATTCCTCCTTGTAAAGTTTTACATCTTATAAGGTTATTGATTAAAATAGATCCCACGTATCAATGCTTAATATAAATTTCTTTTAATCATTTAGCAGTTATTTTGGAAGTAGGTAAGGCTCACAAACATTGATTCCTATAAATTATTAGACAGGTAGGTGTCTTTTGAAGTGAACAATTATGTTATTATCAGTTCCATGAATTCTGTGCTAGCTTTTTGGCCCTTTCTTCCTTAACTCCGAGGGATGTTATAAAAGAAAGTTTAAAAATGCCACTTTCTTTATTTTTTAATTTCATAATATTTACTAAGAATAGCTAGATCTATGAACGTAAGTAGGATTGGATCTTAAATTTTTTATAGTTCTTTGTCAGATTTTGAAGATGGCACTTTCTTGACTGCTTTTTTTCTCCTTTTGTATTTGACTAGATCATTATTAATGGTATCTGACACCAAAATGACAAAAAAAAGTTAAAAAGCGAAATAAAAGTAATCCATTATTTGAAGACATTTTAAAAATTAAAAAACATATTATAATTTTAAGAACATAAATACCCTCCAAAATTAAACTTTATCTGTATTACAACCTATCATGACAAATATCAGAAGAATTAAACAGAAGCAGTGCCTGACTCAATGTTATCATTCTACAGCCCTGTATCAATTTATTTATGCAGATAAATTTATTTCAGTAAGTACATAGAGGAACACCTTAAAATATTATAATAATATTACCAAAGTATTCCCACAGGTGATATTTTTAATGGGAAATAAATACTTACTCTACCACTGATGGCATCTATATCTATTTCTGCCTTTTTCGCCCATTTTTGCCAGAAGTTGGGATCATCTAAGGAAATATCTGTTCGATTTCCAGATGCCACAAAACTTGCCTGAAATACATAATGGTAGTTTTTCAAAATGTTTTGAAACTTAGAGGAAAAATCTATCAAAGTATATCTAAAACGTTATCTCTTCACATTTAGTGTGGATAGAATTTGAATTCAACATATACACACATACACTCACAGTACGTTTCAAACTACAACGGTCTGAAACATAGCACAGCATCTGCTTAAGGCAAAAGGCTTAATACCAACACAGGCTGGAGTTTTAGGAGCAAAATTAAAGAAGTTATTATTGTTGTTTAACTTTTAAAATTTGGGTAAGCAGGGATCAAATTTTTTTGGTCAAAAAACCATACAGGATACAAAATTGCATTTTAGAAATACTACACAACAACCCAGCAATCCCACTACTGGGCATATACCCTGAGAAGACCATAATTCAAAAAGAGTCATGTACCAAAATGTTCATTGCAGCTCTATTTACAATAGCCAGGACATGGAAGCAACCTAAGTGTCCATCGACAGGTGAATGGATAAAGAAGATGTGGCATATATATACAATGGAATATTACTCAGCCATAAAAAGAAACGAGGGCTTCCCTGGTGGCGCAGTGGTTGAGAGTCCGCCTGCCGATGCAGGGGACACGGGTTCGTGCCCCGGTCCGGGAAGATCCCACATGCCGTGGAGCAGCTGGGCCTGTGAGCCATGGCCGCTGAGCCTGCGCATCCGGAGCCTGTGCTCCACAACAGGGGAGGCCACAGCGGTGAGAGGCCCGCGTACCACAAAAAAAAAAAAAAAAAAAAAAAGAAACGAAATTGAGTTATGTAGTGAGGTGGATGGACCTAGAGTCTGTCATACAGAGTGAAGTAAGTCAGAAAGAGAAAGACAAATACCATATGCTGACACATATATATATGGAATCTAAAAAAAAAAATGATTCTGAAGAACCTAGGGGCAGGACAGGAATACAGACGCAGATGTAGAGAATGGACTTGAGGACATGGGGAGGGGGAAGGGTAAGCTGGGACAAAGTGAAAGAGTGGCATGGACATATATACACTACCAAATGTAAAATCAATAGCTAGTGGGAAGCAGCTGCATAGCACAGGGAGATCACTCGGTGCTTTGTGACCACCTAGAGGGGTGGGATAGGGAGGGTAGGAGGGAGATGCAAGAGGGAGGAGATATGGGGATATATGTATATGTGTAGCTGATTCACTTTTTTATAAAGCAGAAACTAACATACCATTGTAAAGCAATTATACTCTGATAAAGATGTTAAAAAAAAAAAAAAAGAAAGGAAATACTACACGAATAGGGACTTCCCAGGTGGTCCGGTGGTTACGACTCCGCACTCCCAACGCAGGGGGCCTGGGTTCAATCCATGGTGGGGCAACTAAGATCCCACATACCGCAGCTAAGCTCGTGCACTGCAACTACTGAGCCCGCACGCTTTAGAGCCCTCACGTCACAACTAGAGAAGCCCGTGTGCCGCAACTAGAGAGCCTGTGTGCTACAATGAAGACCCAGTGTAGCCAAAATAAATAATTTAATTTAAAAAAAAAGAAATACTACATGAATATTAAGAAATTAGGTTACAAGAAGAATTTCAAACCTATTTGCCCTAGACAGTTCATTTTCTGGTACTCTCCTACTTTATTTCCATCCCATCTTTACATAGATATGTCTCCTAAAAAATGCAATACAGAATATGAGAAATACAGAAAAATGAGTCACTGCCTATCTTTATTTATTTATTTATTTATTTGCGGTACGTGGGCCTCTCACTGTTGTGGCCTCTCCCATTGCGGAGCACAGGCTCCGGACGCACAGGCTCAGCGGCCATGGCTCATGGGCCCAGCTGCTCTGTGGCATGTGGGATCCTCCCGGACCGGGGCACGAACCCGTGTCCCCCACATTGGCAGGCAGACCCTCAACCACTGCGCCACCAGGGAAGTCCCCTGCCTATCTTTATTTTAAAAACTCTTTTCCTTACAAAAAAAATACTGCATAAGCATTGTAAAAACTTAAGAAATTACAGAGGAATAAAAGAAAATATAAATGATTTATTTTCTTAAATGTTGCAGAAATTATAAAATCTTTTCATTGGACCTAATTTTAGATATTACAGTTCAACACTGTGATTCCTAAATAACCATTATTTGCAACTTAAGTTCCTAAAAATAGATATGCTGCTTCAAAGAAAATTTATCAAAGTGCTTTAAAAAAATGAAATACAGAGTGAAGATATATAATGCTTTAACAAAAGGGCTTGAAAGATGCATGCTAAACTTCTATAAGGATAAATGGAAGGAGCTTCCAGGTGTCCACTCCTCTGGTGAGATGGAGTTGGGAGATGCTCTCCTCAGCTCCTTGCCTGGGTGGGGAAGTCGGGCTGTAGGGCCGGCAGAAATCCTTGTTTGAGGGCCCCACCTAATTCCCCAGTCAGAGTGTTGCAGCTGAGCGGAGCGGCTGCTTGGGACTACTGCTTGGGTGCTGCAGAAAGCCTTCTTGGAATCTGACATGTAATCACTTTGGGACCGTTGGCCAGCTGCTCCTAATCTGGCCACATGAAGGCTCAGACTGTTCCAGTCTCTGAACTGAAGAGAACCAACACTATCAGCATTATCTCTCACCACCATGAATGCAAGGAATTTCAATGAAGAGTATAAGGAGGACATATACAAATCCCAGACTGGCATGTGCAAGTTCTGAGGAACGGTGGAAAAGCCCAATGTATCTGGGTGACCTTTGGAGACAGCTGAGACAGAGCTACAACAGGGCAGTGGCTGACACCCAACTCATAGCCCAGTTTTGTCAGCCATGTGGCTGACAAGGTCTTGGTTGTCCAGCCGCTCCAAGTGGCTGTCAGGCCTGAGCCTCTGAGGTGGGAGAGCAGAATTCAGGGCACTGGTCCAGCAGAGGCCTCCCGGCCCCACATAATATCAATTGGCGAGAGCTCTCCCAGAGATCTCCATCTAAACGCTAAAACCCAGCTCCACTCAACGACCAGCAAGGTAAAGTGCTGGAGAACCCATGCCAAACAACTAGCAAAACAGGAACACAACCCCACCCATTAGCAGAGAGGTGGCCTAAAGTCATAATAAGCTCACAGACACCCCAAAACACACCACTGGACACAGTCCTGCTCACCAGGAAGAAAAGATCCAGCCTCATCAACCAGAACACAGGCACCAGTCCCCTCCACCAGGAAGCCTAAACAACCCACTGAACCAAACTTACCCACTGGGGGCAGACAACAAAAACAACAGGAACTATGAACCTGCAGGCTGTGAAAAGGAGACCCCAAACGCAGTTAAGTTAAGCAAAATGAGAAGACAGAGAAATAAACAGCAGATGAAGGAGCAAAGTAAAAACCCACCAGACCAAACAAATGAGGAGGAAATAGGCAGTCTACCTGAAAAAGAATTCAGAGTAATGATAGTAAAGATGATCCAACGTCTTGGAAATAGAATGGAGAAAATATGAGAAACGTTTAACAAGGACCTAGAAAAACTAAAGAGCAAACAAACAGTAATAAACAACAAAATAAATTAAAAATTCTCTAGAAGGGATCAATAGCAGAATAACTGAGGCAGAAGAACAGGTAAGTGACTGCGAAGATAAAATAGTGTAAATAACTACCACAAAGCGGAAAAAAGAAAAAAGAGTGAAAAAAATTCAGGACAGTCTCAGAGACCTCTGGGACAACATTAAACGCACCAACATTCGAATTATAGGGGTCCCAGGAGAAGAAGAGAAAAAGGGCCTGAGAAAATATTTGAAGAGATTATACATGAAAGCTTCCCTAACATGGGAAAGGAAATAGTCAATCAAGTCCAGGAAGCACAGAGTCCCATATGGGCTAAATCCAAGGAGAAACATGCCAAGACACATATTAATCAAACTATAAAAAATTAAATACAAAGAAAAAATATTAAAAGCAGCAAGTGAAAAGCAACAAATAACATACAAGGGAATCCCCATAAAGTTAACAGCTTATCTTACAGCAGAAACTCTGCAAGCCAGAAGGGTGTGGCAGGACATAATTAAACTGATGAAAGGGAAAAACCTACAACTAAGATTACTCTACCCAGCAAGGATCTCATTCAGATTCGACGGAGAAATTAAAACCTTTAGAGACAAATAAGAATTCAGCACCACGAAACCAGCTTTACAACAAATGCTAAAGGAACTTCTCTAGGCAGGAAAACAAAGGAGAAGGAAAAGACCTATAATAACAAACCCAAAACAATTAAGAAAATGGTAATAGGAACATAAATATCGATAATTTCCTTAAATGTATATGGATTAAATGCTCCAACCAAAAGACAGACTGGCTGAATGGATACAAAAACAAGACCTGTATGTGTGCTGTCTACAAGAGACCCATCTAAGACCTAGGGACACATACAGACTGAAAGTGAGGGGATGGAAAAAGATATTCCATGCAAATGGAAACCAAAAGAAAGTTGGAGTAGCAATTCTCTTATCAGACAAAATAGAATTTAAAATAAAGACTATTACAAGAGACAAAGAAGGACACTACCTAATGATCAAGGGATTCATCCAAGAAGAAGATATAACAATTGTAAATATTTATGTACCCAATACAGGAGCACCTCAGTACATAAGGCAAATGTTAACAGCCATAAAAGGGGAAATTGACAGCAACACAGTAATAGTAGGGGACCTTTAACACTCCACTTTCACCAATCATCCAAACTGAAAATAAGTAAGGAAACACAAGCTTTAAATGATACATTAAACAAGATGGACTTAAATGCTAATTAGAGGACGCTCCATCCAAAAACAACAGAATACACTTTCTTCTCAAGTGCTCATGGAACATTTTCCAGGATAGATCATACCTTGGGTCACAAATCAAGCCTTGGTAAATTTAAGAAAACTGAAATCGTATCAAGTATCTATTCTGACCACACGCTATAAGACTAGATATAAATTACAGGAAAAAAAGTGTAAAAAACACAAACCCATAGAGGCTAAACAACACACTACTAAATAACCAAGAGATCACTGAAGAAATCAAAGAGGAAATCAAAATATACCTAGAAACAAGTGACAATGAAAACACGAGGACCCAAAACCTATGGGATGCAGCAAAAGCAGTTCTAAGAGGGAAGTTTATAGCAATACAATCCTACCTTAAGGAACAAGAAACATCTCAAATAAACAACCAAACCTTATACCTAAAACAATTAGAGAAAGAAGAGCAAAAAACCCCCAAAGTTTGCAGAAGGAAAGAAATCATAAAGATCAGATTAGAAAAAAATGAAAAACAAATGAAGGAAATGATAGTAAACATCAATAAAAGTAAAAGCTGGTTCATTGAGAAGATAAACAAAATTGATAAACCATTCACCAGACTCATCAAGAAAAAAAGGGAGAAGACTCCGATCAATAGAATTAGAAATGAAAAAAGAGAAGTAACAACTGACACTGCTGAAATACAAAGGATCATCAGAGATTACTGCAAGTAACTATATGCCAATAAAATGGACAACTGAGAAGAAATGGACAAATTCTTAGAAAAGCACAACCTTCTGAGACTGAACAAGGAAAAAATAGGAAATATGAACAGACCAATCACAAGCACTGAAATTGAAACTGTGATTAAAAATCTTACAACAAAAGCCCAAGACCAGATGGCTTCACAGGCGAATTCGATCAAATATTAAGAGAAAAGTTAACACCTATTCTTCTTAAACTCTCCAAAAAAATAGCAGAGGGAGGAACACTCCCAAACTCATTCTACAAGGCCACCATCACCCTGATACCAAAACCAGACAAAGATGTCACAAAGAAAGAAAACTACAGGCCAATGTCACTGATGAACATAGATGCCAAAATCTCAACAAAATATTAGCAAACAGAATCCAACAGCACATTAAAAGGATCATACACCCTGATCAAGTGGGGTTTATTCCAGGAAAGCAAGGATTCATCAATATATGCAAATCATCAATGTGATAAACCATATTAACAAACTGAAGGAGAAAAACCATATGATCATCTCAATAGATGCAGAAAAAGCTTTCGACAAAATTCAACACCCATTTATGATAAAAACCGTCCAGAAAATAGGCTTAGAGGGAACTTACCTCAACATAATAAAGGCCACGTATGACAAACCCACAGCCAACATCGTTCTCAATGGCAAAAAACTGAAACCATTTCCACTAAGATCAGGAACAAGACAAGGTTACCCACTCTCACCACTATCATTCAACATAGTTTTGGAAGTTTTAGCTAAAGCAATCACAGAAGAAAAAGAAATAAAAGGAATCCAAATTGGAAAAGAAGTAAAAGTGTCACTGTTTGCAGATGATATGATACTATACATAGAGAATCCTAAAGATGCTACCAGAAAACTAATAGAGCTAATCAATGAATTTGGTAAAGCAGCAGGATACAATATTAATGCACAGAAACCTCTCGCATTCCTACACACTAATGATGAAAAATCTGAAAGAGAAATTAAGGAAACACTCCCATCTACCACTGCAACAAAAAGAATAAAATATCTACGAATAAACCTACCTAAGGAGACAAAAGACCTGTAGGCAGAAAACTATACGACACTGATGAAAAAAATTAAAGATGATACAAACACATGGAGAGATATACCATGTTCTTGGATTGAAAGAATCAACACTGTGAACATGACTATACTACCCAAAGCAATCTACAGATTCAATGCAATCCTGATCAAATTACCAATGGCATTTTTCACAGAAGTAGAACCAAAAATTTCACAATTTGTATGGAAACACAAAAGACCCCAAACAACCAAAGCAATCTTGAGAAAGAGAAACTGAACTGGAGGAATCAGGCTCCCGGACTTCAGACTATACTACAAAGCTACAGTAATCAAGACAGTACGGTAGTGGCACAAAAACAGAAATACAGATCAGTGGAACAGGAGAGAAAGCCCAGAGATAAACCTACGCACATATGGTCACCTTATCTTTGATAAAGGAGGCAAGAATATACAATGGAGAAAAGATATCCTCTTCCTCAAGTGGTGCTTCGAAAACTGGACAGCTACATATAAAAGAATGAAATTAGAACACTACCTAACACCATACACAAAAATAAACTCAAAATGGATTGAAGACCTAAATGTAAGGCCAGACACTATCAAACTCTTAGAGGAAAACATAGGCAGAACACTCTATGATATAAATTACAGCAAGATCCTTTCGACTCAACATCAAAAAAACAAAGCACCCAATCCAAAAATGGGCAGAAGACCTAAACAGACATTTCTCCAAAGAAGGTATACAGATTGCCAACAAACACATGAAAGGGTGCTCAGTATCACTAATCATTAGAGAAATGCAAATCAAAACTACAATGAGGTATCACCTCACACAGATCAGAATGGCCATTATCAAAAAATCTACAAACAATAAATGCTGGAGAGGGTGTGGAGAAAAGGGAACCCTCTTGCACTGTTGGTGGGAATGTACACTGATACAGCCACTATGGAGAAAAGTAAGTAGGTTCCTTAAAAAACTACAAATAGAACTACCATACGACCCAGCAATCCCACTATTGGGCATATACCCTGAGAAAACCATAATTCAAAAAGAGTCATGTACCACAGTGTACTGCAGCTCTATTTACAAAAGTCTGGACATGGAAGCACCCTAAGTGTCCACTGACAGATGAATGGATAAAGATGTGGCACATATATACAAAGGGATATTACTAAGCCATAAAAAAATGAAACTGAGTTATTTGTAGTGAGGTAGATGGACCTAGAGTCTGTCATACAGAGTGAAGTCAGTCAGAAAGAGAAAAACAAATACTGTATGCTAACACATATATATGGAATCTGAAAAAAGAAGAAAAGAAAATGGCCATGAAGAACCTAGGGGCAAGATGGGAATAAAGACACAGATATACTAGAGAATGGACTTGAGGATACAGGGAGGTGGAAGGGTAAGCTGGGACGAAGTGAGAGAGTGGCATGGACATATATACACTACCACATGTAGAATGGATGGCTGGTGGGAAGCAGCTGCATATCATAGGGAGATCAGCTCAGTGCTTTGTGTGTGTGGTGGGATAGAGAGCGTGGGAGGGAGATGCAAGAGGGAGGGGATATGGGGATACATGTATACGTATAGCTGATTCATTTTGTTATACAGCAGAAACTAATGCACCATTGTAGAGCAGTTATACTCCAATAAAGGTGTTAAAAAAAAGAATAAATGGAAGAATATGGCCACATAAAATGATTTTCAAAGGAGAATATAATTAGTGAATGGCTGTAGGATAATGTCTAATTATCTGGGATATAATGAAATGATAAAAATCTTCATTAAAGAACCCATTTCGATGAAATTTTAAAATGCAGAAAATTACACATAAGAAAGGTAATAAAACTATTACAAGCAAAGAAGGCATTTATGACATTCAAGGTAACTGAAAGTTTTAACACTGGGAAATTGATGATATCAGGAATCAGTGTTGGGAATCCCCTGGCGGTCCTGTGGTTAGGACTCTGTGCTCTCACTGCCAAGGGTGTGGGTTCAATCCCTGGTTGGGGAACTAAGATCCCACAAGCCGCCTGGTGCGGCCAAAAAAAGAAAAAAAAGGAGTTAGTGTTAATTTTATGTTAAAACGTGATTAATAGTATCATGGTTGTGTTAAAGAAATCTTTATCTTTAGAGGTACAGATGGGAACATTTATAGAAGTGATGATACTGTGTCTGGGGCTTGCTTTAAATTAATATGATATGCAAACTATTATATACAGAATGGATAAACAGCAAGGTTCTACTGTATAGCACAGGGAAGTATATTCAATATCCCATAATAAACCAAAATGGAAAAGGTTATGTGTATACATATATATGTATAACTGAATTACATGACTGTACAGCAGAAATTAACATTGTAAATCAACTATACTTCGATAAAATAAATTTTAAAAAATAAAAGATAAAAAGTAAAATAATATGAAAGATGGGTAGGGTTGTGATGAAAGTTTAGTATGAGTAAATAATTGTTGAAGCTGGGTGATAAATACACAGGTCTCATTATACTATTATGCCTATATTTGTAGTTTGAATGTTTATAAAACATCTAAAAAATTCCTAGGACAGGACTTCCCTGGTGATACAATGTTTAAGACTCTGTGCTTCCACTTCAGGGGGAGTGGGTTCAATCCCTGGTCAGGGAACTAAGATCCCACATGCCACGCAGCATGGCAAAAAAAAAAAAAAAAATTAAAATAAATAAATAAATAAAGTAAAATGAGTAGGAAAAAAACTAAAATCCTAAATGCTTCTTGCTGAACTTTGCAATGTCTGTTCATGACATTGTTTACCAAGTAATAAATACATTCATTCCATCATTCTTTTGAGACTGGGTTATTAAAATGCTTGTTTATAGGAAGTATTTAACTATTATAAATGTTTAAAAATATGCATTTTTCTGGCACATTTATGAAACAAGTCACAGAAATAAATGCTTTAACAAAATGAATTTAAATTCCGTTTTTTTGTTTGTTCTAAACTGTAGCTTTATTATTATGAAACTACTAAAAAAAGCAATTTTTTATTTCTTTGAAATGATGAGTGTGGTAGGCTGAATAAATGGCTTGCAAAGATATTTAGGTCTTAATTTCTGGAACCTTGTGAATGTTAGTTTATATGGCAAAAGAGCCTTGGCAGATGTGCTTAAGTTAAGGATCCTGAAATGGGGAGATTAGCCTATATTATCAAGGCAGGCCCTAAATTCAATCACAACTGTCCTGAATGCAAGAGGAAAGAAGAGGAGATTTCACTACAGAAGAGGAAAAGCCTGTGTGACAACAGAAGCTGAGACTGGAATAATGTGGTCACAACCAAGAAATGTAGGCACTCTTAAAAGCTGGAAGACATTAGAAACTGATCCTCTCCTAGAGCTTCCAGAAGACATCAGCCCTGCTGACATCTTAATTTTAGCCCTGTAAGACTCATTTTGGAGTTCTGGCACTCAGAAGTATAAAAGAATAAACTTGTGTTGTTTTAAGCCACTAAATTTGTGGTAATTTGTTACAGTGGCAACAGAAAATAATACAGTGAGATACCTCTTAATGACAAACCACATATTCTAAAAACTCATAACCAACTTAAAAGAGTAAAGGTTAACTAGTTTGATAAAATGAAAAGTAGATAGCCATCATCACCTGCATAAAAGTATATGATGACAATTCATCAACATGGTATGAATATGAGTAACAGACATCTTAACTATACCCAAGTAATTCCAAATCTATGAGGGGACTTCATTTTGTTAATTCAGAAATGAATTTCTCCTAATTGAGGACAAACAATATCCACATTTTCAAATCTTCATTAATATAAGCTCATGAAATTTCAGGAACAATGAAAAGTTCACTGAAATTCACAGGGTTTTATTTTGTCCTACAGTTTCATTGATATATGCTTCTTGAGAAGCCATTCAATATGAAAAGTCACTAAAAGGAAATAATTAGATTTTTGAAACATACTACTTTATGGTTGCTTACCTTAAAAAAAAGTTCTATGTTACAGTAGATAATCAATTTTGTGCTGCTACCTTATAACTGTTGATAATTAAAATAACTTGCCCAGAAGAAACTATACTTCACAATTAAATGGCTTTTAAAATATATATTCATTATAAGAAAAATGATAAATTCATTTTTCAATCTTAAAAATGTTTAATATTTGTAAATAATTCCAGATGCTCTTGTTAACTGACATTATAACCTACTTTCAAGATAACATATAAAATTCTCAAAGTTCTTTTTTGTGGGGGGTCGCGGTGCACGGCATGCGGGATTCTAGTTCCCCCTGCAGTGGAAGCACGGAGTCTTAACCACTGGACCTCCAGGGAAGTCCCTCTCAAGGTTTCTAACAATGGATTAATGCCTACAAAAATGAAATGCCTGTTGTAAAAGATTCCATCAAGTACCGGTTTACTGCCTACTTTCAAATGTTAAATCTTAATATCCCAGTTCCCCTCAAAATATTTTTCTTAAAATGTATTCGTTTAATCATTAAATTCCTTTATTATTTGCAAGGGAAGTTTTAAATGGTGAAGTCTGTCTTCCTATATTGGAAAGTAGCAGAAGATCTTAGGTGCCAAAGAAGGGCCCTTATAAGTAAGCAATCCAACTGAAGCTTGATTTAGACCACTTTGTTTTCTTTCTGTAAATTAAGCAACTCAAAGCCTTTTGTTCTACACCAAATTTAACATCAGACCAGAAACTTTTCTGTTTCTAGGATCCACCTAACTGCCCTTATGAAAATCTCTCAAAACAAGATTTACATGATATAACCACTTGTAAATGAGGTTACCAATAATGAGTTAATCGATGGATATATTTACTAACTCTAATTAGTCTTATTATGCACCCTACTCCGTAAATGTAGCTTCGTATCAAAAACTCTTTGATAATACATAGAAACATGGATTGGAATGACATTTACCAAAACCACTGAAAATAACTGCTCAGCTGAAGTTTCTGGACATTCCAATGAAAAGCAAAAAATAGTATCAACTTTATTCCTTTGGTGCCACTATACAGTAGTGCCATATTCCACTATGCCAAATGCCCACCATGTAGTGGCATTCCCACACAATTATGGAAATGAAAAAATTATAATACAAGTACAGGTTTATGTGGTACCTCTTCAGCTATTGCGGTACCTTTTCAGTAAGCTCTCTTTTCAAATGCAACAATTACTCCCTGGTCTGAGGGTTTAAAACAGATACTTAAGTGCTTAAGTATTTCACGTTCTTAGAGTATAGCTGATTATGATTAGAGCATACCTGAGTAAAATAATACTCACATAGCACTTTATAGTAAAGTAGGAAAGGTCAAGTATGATTATTATGCTCTCCTTTTTCAGGACAAGAAAGACTCATAAAGGTTAAGTTAACTGTCCAAGGTCACTAAGCTTATGAGTCAGAATTCAAACCCTGAAGTTCTGACTTTCCATGATTATTATCATTAACACTGTAAATGAGGATATGCCTTCATTAATTAAAAACAAAAAACAAAACCCAAAACACTTTAAGGAGAGTATCCCTATACTTGGCCTAATCAACAAAGGTGATTTCTGTGACTAATACCTTTTGGTTAAATTAAATTTCGGATAATTTCAGGCATAAGGGGAAAAGTGTATGTACATAGTGTGTTGACAACTTGAGTAAGACCAAGGAATCCAAAGGAAACAAGATTTCTCAGGAAAGAAGAGAGAGCCAGGGTGTATCTATCCAATCGTGACTAGTTTTAGTTCTCAGCCTTATACTTTACTTCTGCAGTATTCCTTGTTTCCACAATACTACTTTCTTCTGCTTTTTTAACTCCCAAATCTATATCTAGCCAACTCTCCTGGACATCTCCACTTGGATGCCCTGTAAAAGCCACAAATATAACAGCTCCAATATTTTATTTTCTCCATATAAACTTCCTTCTCCTGAATTCTCTATCTTACTTAATGACACCATGACCCTCCTAGCTATTTGGGCCAGAAATCTATCTTCAAGTTATTTGTGACTCCTCCTTCCACAAATTTCTAACTGGTTATCAATTCCTGTTAATTCAAGTGGGTCTCCAGTGCCCTGGTTTGCCCATCATCACAGCCTATAGAAGCCTCTTATCTGGTCTCTATGCCCCTTGTCTTTCTCATTTCAATCTCATTCTCTACACTGCTGCTAAGAGTTAAATTTCTAAACCAGAACACATTATGCCCATTTTCTGCTTGAAGGGATTTCAAAGCTTTTTAACTGCCTCAGGATCAAGTTCAAATTCCTCACAATGGAATTTTTTGAGCCCTTCACAATTTGGGTCCAACGTCCCTAACCTTCATATTCATCTCCATTTAATTTACACTGTGCATCCATACACACCTACGCCATAGTTCTTGAAATCTTCCTTGTAGGTTAGTAACATATAATTCATTTATGTGCCTTTCTCTTTTTGTAACACAACGAAATTAAAACTTCCTTCAAGACTCAGCTCAAATGTTATCTTCTCTGAAAAGGCTTTCTTGATTTACTGTTCTCCCATTTTACGCAGAATTAATACTTTCTTTACTTTTTTCAGCAACTAGAATCCTTTCATTTTAGTGTTCCCAACACTTAGTAAAGTACCTAACACAAGATTACATTAGTTTCCTGAATGAATGCAAGAAAAAAATTTTCATATGAAGATTGGTATCATTACTTTTGGTGTAGCACCTGGACCACCTGCTATATACTACAGTGCTCTCCATAAAGATGAAGAAAGACTTCTGGGTTGGAAGTGGAGAGGGGATGAATGAAGAAAATGTATTAAGAAAGTAAAGTGGAAAGGAGAAAACCTGTATGAATCAGTGCAGGTGGGACAGAATACTGCAATAAAAAACTCTTCAGATAAATGCAAGATACAGGTTTACCATGTCTCTATTGGGGGTTGGGGGGAAGAACATACAGGCAGTTAGTAAACTTTTAAAATGTTTTCCCCAAATAGGGGTGATACAGTTATTAATATTTCTTTTCAAGACACAAATTTCATTTTATCCTCCCCAAACTTGATGTAAATATTTAATTAGAAATCCTTTCTCTCCTTGAAGTACTTTAAATTATTATAAGTTAATGTAAGATGATTTAACCTCCTACATTATATTACTTGTATTTTGCTCTGACTTTGGCATATATGTTCTTTTTTTTAAAAATTTTATTTTTTTATTTTTGACTGTGTTGGGTCTTTGTTGCTGTGCCTGGGCTTTTTCTAGTTGTGGTGAGTGGGGGCTACTCTTTGTTGTGGTGTGTGGGCTTCTCATTGCTGTGGCTTCTCTTGTTGTGGAGCACGGGCTCTAGGCACATGGGCTTCAGCAGTTGTGGCATGTGGGCTCAGCAGTTGTGGCTCACGGGCTCTAGAGCTCAGACTCAGTAGTTGTGGCGCACGGGCTAAGTTCCTCCGTGGCATGTGGGATCTTCCCGGGCGAGGGCTCAAACCCATGTCCCTTGCACTGGCAGGCAGGTTCTTAACCACTGCACCCCCAGGGAAGTCTGGCATATATGTTCTTTGATTTCTAAATTTGACTTCAAATTTTCTACTATGATTAATGCTTAGAACCATTTCTAGTTATTACTCCTATTCCATTTCACTAGCATCAGAAGAGTACATGTGAAATTTGATGTGAGAGATCAGAAATAAATGAAGGAAAAGAATATATTACCTACTTCTTTTGAGTAATTCAGTTTATTTAAACATTAAGTAGATGCTCCTCAAATAATTAGTAGAGTAAGAGACAGTTAAATTTTTTTTACGAGAGAACATTACAGGTTTTTTTTTTTAAAATAAAATATCACTCACTGTTACCTTGGCAAATGTTGACCCACGTCCTTCTGATTCAATTGTAATGGTTTTTGTACGACGTAGTAAAATCTGATCAATATCTTCTTCACAGAATTTAGAGCCTTCATCTTCTTCTTCCATAATGGCACCATAAGCACCTCTTCGAAGCAGATCTTCTATTTCCTTTTTGGAAAGCTGTTGAATCTAAAGAGACAAAATTTTGGTAATAGTTTTTTCAAGTTCATAAAATGAGAAAGTATCCCTAAAGAATGTTAAAGAACACAGAAGTCATGTTTAAATTGCATTTGGGGCTTGGGATGTACCTGAGAGAATTCTCTGAAATAACATATTGAGGTTGTTGACTCTTTACTATCTTTAAAGTATAATTTGCCATTTGCCTAAAATAACTCCAGTTAAAACAAAACCTCTGGGGCAGGTAACCTCTCAAGATTCTTTTTAGTACTAGGATTCGAGAGTTGTTATAAGCACAAGATATAAATAAGATCTTGAGGGGAAAAAATGTCAAAAACATCATTTATAGCAAGAGAAAGCCAACGCTAATAGTTTGGCCCTAAAAAAACAATTTGAAAACCTGTTTATAGAAAAAATGCAGAAAAACACAAATTCTACTTCGCTGTGCCATGATACAAATGTCCTGAAAGGAAGAATTTCTACTTGAAAACACATTCTTAGAATTTACAAGCATTGACGCTATATAGACAGAACAGCTTCCAAAAGTACTAACTAAATATAGCTCTATTCTGACATTCCTCCTTACATAAAAGTATCTATCTACTGTTTAGTATGGATCAAAATTAAATAATATGCTATCTGAGGTTTAAACTAAATGTAAACAAAAACAGGAAAACTCCAGGTGAAGAAGAAAATATACGTACACCACCAACATTACTTTCTCTTCCACTCATGCTCTGTAATACAGCCTTATCTAGACCCAGTTTCAGACTGGCTCGGTCAAACATCTCTCTTTCATATGAGTTACGAGTTACTAGTCGGTAGACTTTAACTGCTTTATTCTGACCGATTCTGTGGCAACGAGCTTGGGCCTATAAAAAATGAGAAATTATAGATTAAATTAATTTATAAAGTAGCACAAAAGGCATTACGCATTAAACTATATTGATGGAATATAAAAGTATGTGCAAGAATTTTCAGACACTCTTGCTATTGAATTGCATATAACCTTTCTCTGGAAATGAAGGTAGAACTTACTAAAATGAGACATGATTCCACCATCAGCAATAAATTAAAATTTAAACATATTTGAGAGACTATAAATCCATGAAGAAATACTATTTTTTAAAGAGGGTGTCATCAGCATAATTCTAGACAGGAAAATAAACTCTGTGAACAGATGCTTTTTAGCCTCTGGTTTTAAACTTAAAATCTAACCCTAAATTTCTAATTTTTTTTCTACTACATTATCAAGAATCTTTTCAATATATTTTAGTTAAGCTGGGTAATTCTGAGGGGAGTAAAAACCTAAGGTGAACAACTCTGGAGGCCTAAATTTTATTTAAACAAAGAAAGAACTAATTATCTAATATGCAGACATGTTGGAAGTAGAGACATCAGAGATCACATAAGAGCTTCACATTTTATCTCGGGTTCCTAAACTTAAAACTTGTCTGATAAATTTTGAACTGGATTATATACACATGAGAGGTTAAAACATTATCTTTTATTAAGTCAGGTATATTCTCAAGAATAATATCAATTACAGTACTACTGAGACTATCGTGAACAATAAAAGAAGAATTTCTCCAATACTTTGTTCTCTTCTCATATCCTTCCTAGATACACATTTTCTGTAAACTTTGACTCACTCTAATCACTAATTAATATTCCTATGTTCCAACGAAGTTCAAGTAGTCTTAATTTATATGTATACATTAATTTTCTACAGTATTTCATAAAAAGGCAATTATGTCTCAACTCCATGCATACTATATTATGTAATGATTAAGAAGATGATATCAGGATAAGCAAGTACTTATTTTTAAGGAAGTAAAATAAGTTATTCTTAAAGTATAGGCCTTTCTCAAATTTACATGATATACTTTGAACAATACTGAACTTGAGTAGGTAAACCTTTTTTAGAAGTATGATACGTAACCTAAACAAGTATTTTTTATTTTATTGTCATTAAATTAAAATAAAAATAATTTCATCTATTTTATTTGGCATAGATATTTCTTAGGGAAACATATATGTTAGTTTGTCCATATAAAAATACAACAGGTGGATTATCAAAGGTAGCTATGGGAATTTAAAAAAAAATTCTCTTAGCCAAGAAATTTGTTCACCTGAAGGTCGTTTTGAGGATTCCAATCAGAATCAAAAATTATACATGTATCAGCTGCAGTTAAGTTGATGCCCAACCCACCAGCTCGGGTACACAGAAGAAAAACAAATCGATCTGAATCAGGTTTACTAAATCGATCTATAGCAGCTTGTCGAAGATTCCCTCTGACTCTTCCATCAATTCGCTCATATAAATATCTATCAAATGAAATGCAATAAATTTAGATAGGTGAGTATAATGAAAATGAAGGCATTCTATCAAATGTGACAGACACATATCTGTTTTCCTGCAACATTACGTTTACTACAAAATTAAGAAGTGATATTACCCCAACTAGTTTCTATGGTTTTATTCTTCTCAGTGTTGGTGCTAAGTAGGAAACACAAAGTAACACAAAGTTACAAAATCTCTGCATTCCTGGATGTATAGGTAAAATACCTTTATAATTAATATACTTTATTGATCTCATTGTAACAAACGATTTTTTTTGGCAAGAAGCAAAGACTTTCATAAAACTTGATATAAGAAGCTTAAAAACATTTCTACCTCAATCATGCTATTCTCTCAACTGATGTACTTGCTTGTAAACTATAATTTATTAAGGGCAAACTATAATGCTAATCCTTTACAGTCATCACTGCCAAGCAATTGAATTTTAACTTCTTGTATCCTTCCTCATTTAACATCAATAAAAATAAAATACATAAAAATTTAGGAACTAGAAGAGGAATACACATGACACTTGCCACACCTCTTCTGGTTCAAGACACTTCTTTCCACCTATAATTTACTAGAGTCTCAGCAGCAGCTCCACTGTTATCTCTAGTACCTGTGAAACGGGGGTGTGACTCCTAATAATGTTACTTTTGACATTACTTTTGACATTAAAGAAATTTGAGGTTTTCCATGAAATTCATCATAAGTCAAATTTATCTTTAGCTTACAAAGTTCTTCGTGTAAAGACATCAAGAAAATGCAAGAATGGCTATCTTAGGAATATTGCAATTTCATCTCCTACTTATGTGGTATAAAACTGAGAATAATACACATTTTGGAATAAGACTAAATGAAAGGGACACTGACACTAAAAGTGGAACTAAAAACAAAATGAAAAATAAAAATGAACTCCAAAATCTCTGATAATATAAAGTAGTATAGACAGATCTTTACTTATTAATAAGGATCAAAATATAGTAAACTACAATTACAGCTGAATCTTCAGATTCTCTTTTTGTATTAATGTGCTGATTTCTAATTGACCCATAAAGTGCTCTGATAAAATATCCTATGATAAGTATTCTATTTATCCAAATACCGATTAGACATTATTTAAGACTGTCTTACTGTCATGCACCAAAAAACCAAACCAAAACAAAAAACCTACATTAAACACATCAGAAAAAAACTTAAAACATGAGCAAGTATTATATAGTGTACAATAAATCAAAGTGCAGCAAGTTCAGGTTCTAATTTTAACAATGAAAAAGATCTGAAAAAGATCTTGAATCATTTTAATTTTGAAGATAGTTATAAATCCATTTAAAATATTGCTACTACAAGATTAACAAATCAAATAAAATGTACACTAAAAAACCCATTTGTAGGTCAACAAATACCTGTCAATTTGCAAAATTTTCTTAATCAGTCTCCTTAGCCCTGTCTACTATTGCAACATATATAGGTTAGGAAAACACCTGACACATAATCTTAAACAATCTTTATGCAGAGACTTAAATGGATTCTTACCTAGATAAAGAGGAAGATGTGGATCAAGTTGGGTTACAGTACAGTGCTGCAAAAAACTTAACAACATATACTTAGCATAATTCAGTGGTGAATTATATGCCTTACCTTTTATGTATAAGATAGTCCTCCAGGATATCAAGGCAGCGTACCATCTGAGAGAAGATGAGCACTTTATGACCTCCTGCTTTCATTTTAGGAAGCAATTTATCAATAAGGACCAATTTACCAGCAGACTGGATCATTGCTTGAAGATGAAAATCAGAAGCAGCTGGATTATACGTATCTCTAAAGTCTCCAAGTATTTTCTCCTCAGCACCTGTCAAAGAAATATAAGACAGCATCAGTGCACAAATGCAGATGACTCCCAACTACTTTTTTAAAATAGTGCTCCTCTGTGCTTCTGTAACATTAAAATTTTCTAATGGTAGGTACACTGCTTTTATTAGAATTATTTATGTTTGTGGCTAAATCCCCACCAACATCAGCCTGTAACTGAGGATATGGACAGTGTCTTAAGCACTTTTTATCTCCCAAGACACTGGGCATAATGTCTTATATAAATTTTATGTTTGCTAAATGTTTAATGAATGCTATTAGGAAAAGTATTAATGAAAATGTGGTTCTAACTTAGGTGAGTAAACACATATTTTTAATTAAACATCTAGTATTTAAACACCAATGTAACAGTGATCATGACTGAAAGGTGATCATACTTAATCTGGATGGGCATCTTGCTTGCCATCAAAACAAACAAACAAGAAAAATTAAAAGGGAAGTCAAGTTACAGGTCTTTGACCATACTTCTTCCAGAGTCTAGATTAGCATTAGAGGCTCTCTGCTTTCCTTCAGCCTATCTAGCCATAAGAGTACCAGGATTGCAAGTGAGTTAGTTACTAGTCTAAGAAATGGCTTGTCTTGGATAAAGTTAAGAGTATATTCCCAGGAATAAGTGAAAATATCCAAATGTTGTACAGAGAGACCATTAGTAGAGAAGCTGACAAGACCTTAAAAAGTAATGTTACTAGAACATAAAAATTGAGAGACAATAACTAGGGTATCCAGACTGAAAAGAAACCAGGAAGAAAAATGTAAATTCGGAGGTTCAAAGACAGGCTTTGCTGTCTTTGTCCATAAGGAGGATTAAACTGGAGGAGGAATTAGTCTACGTTAGACTGAGCACAACTCCTGCTTTTGTAATCTGGTGATGCTAACATGGGACACTGTAATGAAGTAGCTCAAACTGCCCCTGACTCTGGAACACTTGTAATCCCTCAGAACACCAGGGTGGTGAGTTATAGGATCACTGCTTCTCTTTATAACAGCTACTACAGCTGTAGTGGTGGTGTGTTATTTTTTCATGAGTGTTTGTTGAAAGAAGGGAATTTGTTTACAGTCCTTTTAAGCTACCTTTGATAAGATATGGGTGATTACAGCACTTCCTGAGCTCCATCATGGTATTGACCAAGTTGGGTACATTAGTCTGCCCTGCTCCTTTGGACAAAAATGAAAAGTTCTTCTCCAGAATAGCCCGGTAGTATTTCTTCTGAATGTTAGTAAGTTCCACTTCAATGATGGTTTCTTCCTTAGGTGCCAACTTCTTTTCCACGTCTTCTTTCAATCGTCTCAACATCATTGGTTTCAAGATAGCCTGAAGTTTCTGCACCTGCATAAAAAATGATGAAAATATATGTAGCATACATATACATAATTACAATGAGAAGAGATTTGATGTGCTTATTTACGAAGACCAATAGGACACCTGTTCCTCTGTTTTCAGATCCCCAAATTCTTGCATGAACGTTGATTCAGAAGGAAACCTTAAGGGTTCCAGAAAGTGAAGAAGACTGAATAGTTCTTCAACTGTATTTTGGAGAGGTGTGCCAGTCAAAAGCACCTTGTGCTCCTATATAAAGCAAGAATAACATGTCAATAACATGTACTATAGTGTTCACGTCAAACACCATAGGACTAAAATTATACGAAAGCTGACATAGGTTATCAAATTTTTCAGTGTTTGAAAAGCAAATATTTTTCTGACCATAATTTTCAAGAGTCAACCCAATACATCTCTACCCATACATCATCATTTACTTTCTCAATCACTTTTTAAAAACTCTATATCATTCTCATAATAGTTTACTTTGTCTGCTATTAATTCTTACCTATTGCTTTTGAAAGAAAAATTCTAAATAATTAAGAAGCATATTTTAGGTTTTTTTTCAAGGAAACAGACATTTTAAAGAACCAAGAGGGCATTTTGGGGGTTACTCAACCATTCTTGGTATGGTAATTTGTATACAGAACAGTGCTCATTCTTTATAATTTGGCAGATCATCACTTGACTTCTTACACAAGAACAAATTATTAAATCATTAAAACTACAAACCAACAATGTGAAGGGCTGATTGGAATATACTTCTAAACTAGAATTGCATTTCAAATTAAACATAACAGTAACAAAAGGAAATAAAATATTTTTAATGATAATAGTACAAAGTATTTGAAATCTGCTTTGACAATACCTCTAAATTCCTAACCTAAATATTTGTATATGTATCTGTATGTCTGCATAAGTATTTAATGTTAGGAAACAGTCTAGACAGATATATACCAATCTGCAAATATTAGAGTAAGGAGGGGAAGAGAAGGGGTGGGGGTGGATGAAGAGTAAGAAGGAGCACTTTAGTGTTTTACTGTATGTAGTTCTATAACTTTGAGTCATTTGTTCAAGTGCTCATGTACTAATTATGTGATGTTAATTAAATCATAATGTTAAAAAACATAAAATGCTTTGATTTTAAAGCAAACACACTAATGACTTTCAAAAATCCCTTTAATTATAATAAATATATGCTAAGTATGTAGAATTGTGTAGAAACTTTATCCCTCTATCATAAATGATCTGAATAATATAACTTTGGTGAAAGGGCTTTTTATTGAGGAATTTCTACCTTAAAACTTGTAGTTTTATTTCTTTCAATAGGACACTCTACAGAGGTTTCTCTCTCTTTTTTAATTCCAGCAGTTAATTACTAAAGCTTTTTGGAGGAAAGAATTAAAAAATTTAAGTCTTAGAAAACAGATGAGATTCTTTCCCCCTTACTAATTAAAGCAAAATAATCTTAATTATCACAGATAGAAATCAGAAATCTGTATTTTAAAATTAAAAAAGGAATAAGTTTTTGGCATTAGCTGTTTTTACTATGTAGCTAAGAAACAGAAGTAAGTCATAAAAATGACATTAAGTTACTTACCAGATTCATGAGTTTCAGACCTTCTAGAAGTTTACAATTTTTATTTTTTAATCTATGTGCTTCATCAATAATCACACATCGCCATTCAATTGCATTAAGCTCTCCACAGCCTCCAAGAATCATTTCAAAAGTGGTGATGATAGCTTGGAATCTGTAAGCTCCTCGAATGATTCGCCCCTAGAAATTTATTACCAAATAAAATAATTTGCTAGAATGTCTTGATCATAATTTTTAATTCCTGTCAACCAGCATAAAAATCATTTAATGACATCTGCTATAAAACATTTTCCACTGAAACTTTTATGTATGCACACACTCCCTTAAAATGAGGAACTTTAGCATTAAAACTGTATCAGATTGCTATCTTCAAGAATGTTGTTAAAAATTATACAATTAATAATTATATCCAAATAAGTATTCCTTGATAAAACATTTCATAATTTTTAAGAGTTGTAATAACAATGTTAAGTCAAAAAAGAAATGGTTATTATAAAATCTAGCCAATGAAATTTCAGTATTAATGCTTATTACTTATATCCATGACTCCACACATATAATGGTAGATAAGTAGTTAATATAAAAATTGGCCACTGGGCTTCCCTGGTGGCGCAGTGGTTGAGAGTCCGCCTGCCGATGCAGGGGACATGGGTTCGTGCCCCGGTCCGGGAGGATCCCACATGCTGCAGAGCGGCTGGGCCCGTGAGCCATGGCCGCTGAGCCTGCACATCCGGAGCCTGTTCTCCGCAACAGGAGAGGCCACAACAGTGAGAGGCCCGCGTACCGCAAAAAAATAATAAATAAATAAATAAATAGGCCACTTATGTCATTTATTCAGCAAGTATTTATTGAGTGTCTCTGTTCTAGTTGTTGGAGATATAGTAGTAAACAAGACAGACAAAAATAATTATCCAAGTGGAACTTACATTCCGATGACTCAAATATAGGACATAGCCATTAAGAAAAACAGAAAAATAAGCACCAAAAATTAAAAAAAAAAACTAAGAAAGTAATAGAAGTCATAGACTAAAATAAAACAGGGATGGGGAGTAGGAAGTATGGGGTTGGAGGTGACCATTCCCATTTTATTTATCATTAAGAAGTGACATCTGAGCAAAGTCCAGAAGATGAGGGAGGAAGCCATGTTAGTATCTAGAGATCTGCAAGAGAAAGAATTCTTGGTAGAAATAGAGAGTGTGAACACTGTAATGTGGGAGTATCTTTGGCAGTATTCAAATAATAGCAAGAAACCCAGAGTGACTGAAATCCAGTGAGAATGGAGGGGATGAGGCTATATACGGCCTTAAAAGCTGTGGTAAGGACTCTGGCTCTTACTGTGAGCAAGAAGCTATAGGAGGGTTTTGAGACAAGAAGTGTCATGATTTGACATATATTTAAAAAGAATCCCTTGGCTGTTCTGGTAAAAATAGTCTGACAAAGGCCAAGGATAGGATCATAGAAACCAGTTAAGAGGCTGCTGTAGTAATCCAAGCAAGAGATCTTCAATGGAGGTCATGAGAAGTGCTCAGTTCCGGATTTAATTGGAAGGTAGAACCAACAGGATTTACTAATGGATAGGAGTGGAGTGAGATAAAGAGAGGATTCAAGTTTGACTAAACTTTTTGGCTCAACTAGAAGTTGGTGTTGCCATTTACTACAATGAGGAAATGCAGGATTTTGGTTTTGCACGTTATGTTTGAGATGTCTATTAGATATTCAAGTGGAGAAACTGAGTAGGCATTTGCATATGACTCTGGAATTTAGGAAAGAGGTTAGAGTTGGTGATATAGATTTAGGAGTTTCCAGCAGTACAGATAGTAATTAAGTTGTGTGACTGAATGAAATCTCTGATGGAATGAGTATGGATATAAAAAAGTCTGAAGACTGAGCCTTGGGTCACCCCCAAGATTAGATATGGGAAGAGAAGAAGGAATTGGTTAAAGAGGGCTTCAGAAGGAATAGGTGGTGACATAGGACAGTATAAAGTACTGGAATCCAAGTGAAGAGAATGCTTAAATGCGACTGAAAATTATAAACTATTAGGGATTAGAAGAAATGAATGGTTAAGAAGGATCATGTGATCTGATTTAGATTTTAATTCCTATCAACTCAATTACACTAATTTTAGAATAATTCATATTGATTGTATATGCTGGCCATTAAGCTGAACAGTAGCTCCAGTAGAATATTATTAAAATATTGATAGTTATAAAGTATAAGTCTATGGTATTTACACAGCTCTAAAAACCTGGGATATGATGCATTCAGTTAGAGTAATACTGCAGTGTTTAAGAACAAGGGCTCTTGAGTCTAACTGACTTGGGTTTATTAATCCCAGTTTTGCTCTGTGATTTTAGGGGAAACTACATCACTTCTTTTTACTTTAGTTTCCTCATTTGTAAATGAATATGATATTATCACCTATTTACAAGGTGATAAATTAATCTTTGATATTAATCTTTGATATTACAAAGATTAAGTGAAATACTACATGCAAACTGTTTAGCATAATGCCTGGCACATGGTAAATACTCAATAAATGCCTGTGGATATTAGTGTTACTATCTCTGTTACTTTTTCCAAGGCAATTGAGAAAATTACAACATAATTTTACTACCTATGTGATTTCAAGCTTATTTAATAACTTGGAAAAAGCAGAAGTTAAATGTTCATTTAATTTATACTAAAATATATTTGAAAGAATTAACTCTGAAAATTATTTCTATGTTTGAAATATAGAGCTATTTAGCTCATTACAAGACATCTTTACCTCTAGAAATTTTAAACCCTTCACATAATATTCTTCTAGAATGTATAACATTTAGCATAAAAATACAATTTAATATATACTATTCAGTTTACAACACATCAAGAATCTTTCAGCTTCTGGCTATCACATTTATACCAAACTCATACAAGACATATATTAAAACTGTAACCTTGTTAAAAATCCTTAAACTTCCAATATTTGAATGTACCTTTAAAAAATGAGATTGAACTAAATGATTTTAATGATATCATAGAGCTCTAAAATTCTATAAATGAACAATTAAGAATAATAAAACACTATGGTAGGAAATGAAACTATAACTAAGATGTCATAGGCTCCAAAGGTGCAAGGGTAATAATTTTCAGTACAACTGATTGCAGACATACTTAATTTCATAGAAATCTAATTATTTCAACCATAGAAGGGAAATGAGGTTAAAGGAAAAAATCAATTAATTTTATTGATATTCAGCCTCAAATAAGTAGAAAATCAGTTGTAATTGGGAGGCAAAAGTAGAAGGCTATGCACTTTACCTTACCTTAACCTATATCATATCCCATGACCTGGCCATATGTTACAATGGTCCTTATAAAACAGAAGAATCAGTGAAAGAAAATAAAATATTAAGGTGCTATATTGAGGCAGAGTGCCATAACCTTTTCCAATGAAAAAGCACAATTTTGTGTGAGTTGTTTTAATTAATTTTGTTTCTTATTTCTTAATAAAAGTTTTACCTAAGAAGAGTCAAACTACCACTCAAAACTGCAACTAAGAACTTCATGTTTTCTAGTCTTAACCTTCTGCTAGGGAATTCTTTCTTATAATGTCATCTCAATTTTATGATCTGTGTATTTAGCAGAAAAATAGGTATTCCTTCCTAAAGAGTAAGTGGCCAAAGTAAAATGGAAAATGTGCCCCTAGGATATAGGGAAGAAGAAAACCATCAAAGCAATAGAGTAATGAAATAACCAATCCAAAGGGTAGAAAGATACAGATGTATGCTTGTACCAATATATGAAACAAACCAAATTTTAAAAAGCCATCTAAAATCAAAATTCACTGAACACACAAGAGAATCTATGGTTTCACCTCAAAGGGCATTCAAACCCATGGTGGTCACTGAAGATCTAAATTTTAAAATGGAGGAAAAAAACTGGAGGATGATCAAAGAGACACATTACTTTTAAAATAGATTTAATGTGTAGTTGAAAACAATTAGTAAAACAATTATTCTAGTTGAAAAGTTAAGTATACAATCAAATATGTACATTTGTATAAATCAGCATACTTCCTTCCAGTGAACTAGAGCATGAACTTGGCTACTTCTGTCATTTTTCTCTTCAGCTACTAAAATTTATTGTAAAATAAATATGATGAATAAAGAGATCAGATTAAGATTTAAGTAGGCAATTAAAATCTATCATAAATTTGTAAGTAATTAATATGTAATGCTTATCTTTTGCAAACCTGACCTTTCAAACAACAACAAAAAATCACCAATAACACACCTGTGAGTCCCTGAAGTACATCTCATATTGCTGTATCATTTGTCTGCTAATCAGGCTCCCATGATAAACCACAACATTAATATCAGTCCACGTACGAAATTCTCTCTCCCAGTTTGCAATAGTAGAAAGTGGAGCAATAATCAGGAAAGGTCCTCTTATACCAGTCAGAAGGATTTCGTAGAGGAATGTAATTGACTGAATGGTTTTGCCAAGACCCATTTCATCTGCTAAAATGCAGTTTCGTCTGAAATAAACAAATATATTACCCATGTAGATTTTGGGGTTTTCTGTATACTACAATGTTTTAAAAGATAAATATTAAAAAAAATAACCAGTGATCAAGTTAAAATACTTGCATTTATAACGTAGAAGTTGCTGAAGTGTAGATATGGCTAAAGATTATAATTTTATTATAATATTGCAAAGGGAAAACTACAGATTTTTGTAGCTCCAAAATAAAGATACCACCTGTTAGATACCTGATTTTTTAAAAGAACGAAATGGCAAGGGCAAGGCAAACTAAGTATGTTATTTATTCAGGAAACATTTATTAAATGCTTTCTGTATCTCACGGATAGTATGAGAAGATGGGATACAAAAGAAATAGAACATGTTCTCTGTCTTCCAGGGGCTTGTATCTATTAGAAAAGCAGACCTATGAATAAATAAACAAATAGTCATGCAATGTGCTATCACAGAAGCACAAATAAAGAACTGGTTTTCGACTCTGGCTATACATTGGAACAGCCTAAGAAACAGATACCCATGGCCTTCTCCTTTACATTCTGATTCAATGTGCATGGAGTAGGATAAAAGCAACCGTAATTTTTAAAATAAGCTGCACAGATGATTATGATATATGGCCAATAAGAATTATCAGTGTTTATTATGGAATCTCAGAGGAGTAAGCATCTAACCCTGGCTAGAAGAGATGAGAGAAGATAAGACTGCCTTCAAAGAGGAGGACAGTAATGAGTAGGATTTTGCCAGAGGGCAGAGCAAAGGAGCATAAGTGTAAAGAACATGATCAACTGGGAGGCCACAAGTTATTTAATATGGTTTTGAGGGAATAGTAAAGGGAAGGGATTTTACTAAGATAAGAAGGGGTCACAAAGGTTAGAAATCATTCTACAATATTATGAATGAGAGTCACTTAACATTTTTAAAGAAACCTGATGAGATTAGGTTTGTACTTGAAATTTACTCTGGTGCCACTGTGAATATTAGAAGGTGAAGTGACTTAAGTTTGGACAGTAATTGGGAAAGTACCGCAATAATGCAGGAAGGAATGGGTGGACATTTGGACTAAGGTAGGAGGAATCAAGAGGAGAAAACCGATCCCAAAGTTAATTACATGTTAGAATGACTTGGACTTAGTGACCAATCAGATATATGGAGTGTAGGATGACAGTCAGATTTCAGTTTGGGTGACTAAATAGTGTTATTATTAACCAATATGTAAAATATTTAAAGAATAAGTTTGATATGGAAGAAACAGGAAATAATAAGGTTAATTTTGAATATGCTGGGTTTAAAGAATCATTGAGATAGACATTAAAGTAGCCAGAAGTAAACAAATACAGGCTTGGAGTTCAAGGCCTTAGTTAAAGATGTTATTGATAAGTGAAGACACGGGGGAGTAGAGTTTGGCTTAGGGAGAACAAACATGTAATATGAGAAGAAAGTAAAAAACAGAACTTTGGGAAAGAAAAAAACCAACAACACTAAAAGGGTAGGCAAGGAAGAAGAACCAGCAAGGACTATTGAAAGGAAGAGTTACAGGAAAGGAAGGTATTGGAGACCTAGGAGAGTCACACTGTGGAAGCTGTTGGGAGTGAGAATGGGGGAAAAGTTTAAAAAAAGAAGGACTAGCAACTACTATCTAACACAGCAGAGAAGCAAATTAGGGCTAAAAATATCTTGTGGATTGGAAAACTAAGAATTTCAGAGATGATACAGAATCAAAAGTCAAATGACAGGTTTAAGGAGAATTGGAGATAAGAAAATGGGAAGAGTTCATGCAGGCTATACTTCCTAGACCTTTGCCTAGGAAGTTCAAAGAGGGATCAATGTAGCTAGAAGGAAAAACAGAGCCAAGAGAAGGTTTACCCTTTCCTTTCCTTACTTTTATATATAAGTTAAACCCAAATTTGTTCACAGACCTAAGGGATGGCACTAGTCTTAAGAGATAGTTTGAAGATATAACAGAGAAGGATAATAAGTGATTGAAGTGAGGTTCTGAAAAGAGTGGATTAGATGCCTGTCAAGAGTTGAGGTGGTAGCATTAGTCTTGGTTCTGAGGAGGCACCTCTTAACTTCTGATAGGAGGACAGAGGTAAGAATGGCTAAGGATGGAGATACATTTGTAGGCTTGGGTGTGAGGGCAGGCAAGAATCTGAATGAATTCACCTACTGGCCCTAGGCTTCTCTATGAAGCAGTCATATATAGAGAGTGAAGGGGATAGGGTTGTGACAAAGTGCTTGAGGAAAGTGGTGCAAGTTTGAAACAAGTAACTGGGAGAGGGTATTGATGAGAAGACAATTAAAATAAAATTTTGTTAACTATTTTACCAGGAAGATTCTCGTGGGAAAAATGATTAACATTTAGAAAATATAAACCAGGGGAAAGAGCACTGTATGGAATAACAAGTTTCTCCTAACTCCACCTGACTGAGTTTCACGACTCACCATTACTTAGTGAAACAGAAGAATCATGTGACAAGTAAAAACACAGAAAAATGATTTTGAATACGTCATAAAATTTTGCTATTATTATTAATAATAGTGCCTTCATTTGCTCTTTTATATATACTATCAGACTTCTTTCTCGATCAAGATACCATTTTTTACTTCTCTTGCAATTAATTTTCCATCTCACTAAAAAAAGGTGAGATAATATTCCAAAAAGCATTTTGAACAACTTGGAAAATTAATAATAAATGGGGGTAATTCATTACTAGGTTCTTATATTTAGTATTCTATTCCTTATCAATTGCTGACAATCTGCTTCCTTGAAGACGTACATTACAGACCTATCTAATTCTTATAGGTGGAACTGCTGACACTTTACTAACTAGATTCAACTACTGGCAGACGGTAGTGTAAGTTGAAAAACATTCTGTAACATAGCTGACGTTTGATGATGTTAACAAAGGTATTTCAAATTTAATTATGAATTAACATATCAACTTTCTTCTATTCTCATTGGTACACATTAAAAAGAAGCAACTGTAGTCAAAATCCTAAATTATAACGTACATATCTTCTTGAGTTAACCACAACTTCATTTTCAATAATGAAGACTACATGACAGTAATAATGTAGCAATATCAGTACCAATTTTACTTAATGTATTTTGGAACACATAAAAAAACCACACATTAAATTTTTTTCTATTAATACATACTACATACCTATTGTACCAGTTGAATAAGAGCCAGTTGAGTCCTTCCAGTTGATATTCCCTGAGTTGATTGCCATTTTTATAATCCCTGGATTGATCTATTTTTTTCCAAATATTAGAAGGAGGACGGTCCTTTGTGGAAAAACAAAGAATGATGTATTTTAGATGTTTTGATCTTCCCTACATCTCATACATGGTAAAAGCATTGTTTTTAAAATAATCAGAAGAATAACATTATATGACATTATGATGAAATTTTACAAACATCTAAAGACCAAATAAGTTCTACACGAACTCTTCCAGAAAACTAACCAGAAGAGGAAAGCATACGTCCCAACTCATTCTATGAAACTCTGATACCAAAATCAGACAATGGCATTACAGGAAAACTGAGACCAATATACCGCATGAACAGAGATGAAAAATTCGTAACAAAATTTTAGCAGACGGACTCCAACAATATATAAAAAGGGTAATACAGCATGACCAAGTGGGGTTTTTCCCAGGTATGGAAGGTGGATTAACTTTGAAAATTAATCATTGTTGATCAACAGACTAAAAAACAAAAATATGATCATCTCAGCAGATGGAGAAAACCGAAGAACTGAATGCTTTCTCCCTAGGATCAGAAAAAGGTAAGGATGTCCACTGTCATCACTTCTATTCAACATTGTACTACAGGTTCTAACAGGAGCAATCAAGTAAGAACAAGAAATAAAAGTCATTAAGATTGGAAAGGAAGAAGTAAAGCTTTCTTAATTTACAGAAGACATGATTTGTCTACATGGAAAATCCTGTGGAATCTAGAAAAAAGATAAACTAAGAAGTGATTTTACTAACATTGCATGATATAAGATCAATATACAGAAAACTGCATTCTATATTATACAAACAATTATAAATAAATTTAAAAAATACTATCTTATAATGGCATCCAAATATGAAAAATTTAGGGTTTACTAAAAAAAACATATTTCTTAAATGGTAGCCAATGAACTTTAAAATAATTAACATATAATATTGCTCTAATTATTGTTTAAAATAATTTCCACATTAATTAATATTCTCCATAATTTTCTTTTCAGCAATCCAATCACTGTTTCCTTAGTTTAGGCCAGGAACAAATTTCATTTGATCAAAGATACTTTACATGTTTTATATGTTGTTTTATTTAATAATAATAGACTGGCAAAAAAAATCACTTACCTCCTACATTATTTGACTTTGATAAACCAGCACTGTTGTCAAATTGATTTTACATTAACTGAGGGGATTAATTTTATTGGCTGAGTACCCTTTACCAAGGTCTACATTATATATCTAAGGCACTGGCTCTTCCCACCATGTGCTTCAAAATCACCTTTTTAATGACACCTGGGGTCCACTCTCAGATATTCTGATTCTGGAGCCAGGATATAGAAACTAGGCATCTCTAATTTTTTAAAAGTTCCAAAAGTGATCCTGATAAGCACCTCTGACTGAGAACCACTGATCTAAAAAAATAGCTTACTTAATGAGGCTAAAGATCAGGTTACCACTGAAGCATGGTTCCCACCCCAAAAAGAATACCTTTCCCTTTCATAATATCCTTTAGACTACTCCTCCCTGAATTAGTTAATTAACACTTTTGTTTCCTGGCTCAAGGAAAGGTACTTAGAAGTCAAAAGGAATGGAGGTGAGCTGCTATGTTCTTGGTAATAGACGGTGGGTATTATTGGGAGATAAACTAAGAAGACCAGAAAATAAGAAGACAACCAGAAAAAAAAAACTGTTATAAAAACAATATGATCTCTTCCATGGAACAATTCATTCATTTCCTTCTCTTACATCACATCGCCACATTTTTCATGGCAGCTAATCATTAGCTCTGGTGCTAATCAAAAAGTGATCTGTTCTTGTCTTTTCATGCATAAACTCCCTCTTTAGTAAAGTAAGAAATTTCTATGACCAAATTATATTTGAAAGAGGACTGGCCAAGGGCTTCCCTCGTGGCACAGTGGTTGAGAGTCCGCCTGCCGATGCAGGGGACATGGGTTCGTGCCCCGGTCCAGGAAGATCCCACATGCCGTGGAGCGGCTAGGCCCATGAGCCATGGCTGCTGGGCCTGCGCGTCCGGAGCCTGTGCTCCACAACAGGAGAGGCCACAACACTGAGAGGCCCGCGTACCGCACAAAAAAAAAAAAAAAAAAAAAAAAAGAAAGAGGACTGGCCAAAATATTTAATAAAATCATAATATGTCTCTTTAATGTGAATTTGTTTTGGTTGGCTCCCCAAACTGGATTCACATGACAATTTAAATATATATAATTATTAAAATATCACAACTTGCCATTGCCTTCCAGAATTCTATAGTCTTTGTACTAGAAAAATCAATAACTGACTCAAGTTTTTTTCTTTTGAGCAGGTAACAGACAGATGTATCAATAAAAAATCAGTGTACTTAACTTATGTAGGCCTTTTTTTAAATTGGGGTATAATTGCTTTATGATGTTGTGTTAGTTTCTGCTGTACAATGAACTGAATCAGCTATATGTATACCTATATCCCCTCCCTCTTGGACCTCCCTCCCACCTCCCCCCATCCTACCCATCTAGGTCGTCACAGAGCACCGAGCTGAGCTCCCTGTGCTATACAGCAGGTTCCCACTAGCCACCTATTCTACACATGGTAGTGTATTTATGTAAAATCTAAACTCCCAATTCATCCCACCCTCCCCTCCCCCTCTGTGTTCACATGTCCATTCTCTACGTCTACATCTCGATTCCTGCCCTGCAAATAGGTTCATCTGTGCCATTTTTCGAGATTCCACATATATGTGTTAACATACAATATTTGTTTTTCTCTTTCTGGCTTACTTCACTCTGTATGACAGGCTCTAGGTCCATCCACATCTCTACAAATGACCTAATTTCGTTCCTTTTTATGGCTGAGTAATATTCCATTGTATATGTGTACCACACCTTCTTGAAATCTAGTCATCTGTCATGGACATTTAGATTGTTTCCATATCCTGGCTACCGTAAATAGTGCAGCAATGAACATTGGGGTACATGTGTCTTTTTGAATTATGGTTTTCTCAGGGTATATGCCCAGTATTGGGATTGCTGGGTCATATGGTAGTTCTACTTTTAGTTTTTTACCCATAGTGGCTGTATCAATTTACATTCCCACTAACAGTGCAAAAGGGATCCCTTTTCTCCACACCCTTTCCAGCATTTATTGTTTGTAGACTTTTTGATGATGACCATTCTGACTGGTGTGAGGTGATACCTCATTGTGGTTTTGATTTGCATCTCTATAATGATTACTGATGTTGAGCATCTTTTCATGTGTTTTCTGGCAATCTGTATGACTTCTTTGGTGAAATGTCTATTTAGGTCTTCTGCCCATTTGTTAATGGGGTTGTTTCTGGATATTGAGCTCCATGAGCTGTTTGTATATTTTAGAGATTAATCCATTGTCCGTTGCTTCATTTGCAAATATTTTCTCCCATTCTGAGGGTTGTCTTTTGGTCTTGTTTATGGTTTCCTTTGCAGTGCAAAAAGCTTTTAAGTTTTAATTAGGTCCCATTTGTTTATTTTTATTTTCATTACTCTAAGAGGTGGGTCAAAAAAGATCTTGCTGTGGTTTATGTCAAAGAGTGTTTTTACTATGTTTTCCTCTAAGAGTTTTATAGTGTCCAGACTTACATTTAGGTCTTTAATCCATTTTGAGTTTACTTTTGTGTACTGTGTTAGAGAGTGTTCTAATTTCATTCTTTTATGTGGAGCTGTCCAGTTTTCCCAGCACCACTTACTGAAGAGGCTGTCTTTTCTCCATTGTATATTTTTGCCTCCTTTGTCAAAGATAAGGTGACCATATGTGTGTGGGTTTATCTCTGGGCTTTCTATCCTGTACCACACTGATCTATATTTCTGTTTTTGGGCTCGTACCATACTGTCTGATTACTGTAGATTTGTGGTATAATTTGAAGTCGGGGAGTGTGATTCCTCCAGCTCTGTTTTTCTTTCTCAGGGTCTTTTGTGTTTCCATACAAATTGTAAAATTTTTTTGCTCTAATTCTGTGAAGAATGCCATTGGTAGTTTGATAGGGATTGCACTGAATCTGTAGATTGCTATGGGTAATATAGTCATGTTCACAATGTTGATTCTTCCAATTCAAGAGTATGGTATATCTCTCCATCTGTTTGTGTCATGTTTGAT
Source organism: Mesoplodon bidens (assembly GCF_964165515.1). Lineage (NCBI taxonomy): Eukaryota > Metazoa > Chordata > Mammalia > Artiodactyla > Ziphiidae > Mesoplodon > Mesoplodon bidens. The sequence goes on from NC_138175.1 coordinate 32,026,913, forward strand.
TTCTTTCATCAGTGTTTTATTGTTTTCTGAGTTCAAGTCTTTTGCTTCCTTTGGTAGGTTTATTCCTAGGTATTTTATTCTTTTTGTTGAGAAGGTAAATGGGATTGTTTCCTTAATTTCTCTTTCTGTTTTTTCATTGTTAGTGTATAGGAATGAAAGACATTTCTATGCATTAATTTTGTAACCTGCAAGCTTACCAAATTCACTGATTAGTTCTGGTAGCTTTCTGGCAGCATCTTTAGGATGTTCTATGTAGAGTATCATGTCATCTGCAAACAGTGACACTTTTACTAGCTCTTTTCAAATTTGGATTCCTTTTCTTTTTCTTCTCTGATTGCTGTGACTAGGACTTCCAAAACTATGTTGGATAAGAGTGGTGACAGTGGACATCCTTGTCTTGTTCCTGATCTTAGTGGAAATGCTTTCAGTTTTTCACCATTGAGAATAATGTTTGTTGTGGGTTTGTCATATATGGCCTTTATTACGTTGAGATAGGTTCCCTCTATGCCCATTTTCTGGAGTTTTTATCATAAATGGGTGTTGAATTTTGTCAAAAGCTTTTTCTGCATCTATTGAGATGATCATATGGTTTTTATTCCTTAATTTGTTAATATGGTGTATCACACTGATTGTTTGCATATATTGAAGAATCCTTGCATTCCTGCGATAAGTTCCACTTGATCATGGTGTATGATGATCCTTTTAATGTGTTGTTGGATTCTCTTTGCCAGTATTTTGTTCAGGATTTTTGCATCTATGTTCATCAGTGATATTGGTCTGTAATTTTCTTTTTTTGTGATATCTTTGTCTGGTTTTGGTATCAGGGTGATGCTGACCTTGTAGAACGAATTTGGGAGTGTTCCTCCCTCTGCAATTTTTTGGAAGAGTGTGAGAAGGGTAAGTGTTAGCTATTCTCTAAATGTTTGATAGAATTCACCTGTGAAGCCATCTAGTCCTGGGCTTTTGTTTGTTGGAAGATTTTTAATTCCAGTTTCAATTTCATTACTTGTGATAGGTCTGTTTATATTTTCTAATTCTTCCTGGTTCAGTCTTGGAAAATTGTACCTTTCCGAGAATTTGTCCATTTCTTTGTGGTTGTCCATTTTATTGCCATATAGTTGTCTGTAGTAGTTTCTTATAATCCTTTGTATTTCTGTGGTGTCAATTGTGATTTCTCCTTCTTCATTTCTAATTTTATTGATTTACATCCTCTCCCTTTTTCTTTTTTTGATGAGTCTGGCTAAAGGTTTATCAATTTTGTTTCTCTTCTCAAAGAACCAACTTCTAGTATTAATGATATTTGCTATTGTTTCCTTCATTTCTATTTCATTTATTTCTGCTCTGATCTTTATGATTTCTTTCCTTCTACTGACTTTAGGTTTTCTTTTCTCTTCTTTCTCTAGCTGCTTTAGGTGTAAGGTTAGATTGTTTATTTGAGATTTTTCTGGTTTCTTGAGGTGAGATTGAATTGCTATGAACTTCCCTGTTAGAAATTCTTTTGCTGCATCCCATAGATTTAGGGCTGTCATACTTTCCTTGTCATTTGTTTCCATGTATTTTTTAATTTCTTCTTTGATTTCTTCAGTGATCTCTTGGTTGTTCAGGAGTGCACTGTTTAGCCACCATGTATTTGTGTTTTTTACAGTTTTTTCCTGTAATTGAATTCTAATCTCATAGTGTTGTGGTCAGAAAGGATGCTTGATATGATTTCAATTTTCTTAAATTTTCTGAGGCTTGATTTGTGACCCAAGATGTGATCTATCCTGGAGAATGTTCCATGTGCACTTGAGAAGAAAGTGTATTCTGCCACTTGCGGGTGGAATGCCCTATAAATATCAATTAAATCTATGTGGTCTACTGTGTCGTTTAACACTTGTGTTTCCTTATTTATTTTCTATTTGGATGATCTGTCCATTGGTGTAAGTGGGGGGTTAAAGTCCCCCTATTATTGTGTTCCTATCTATCTCCCCTTTTATGGTTGCTAGCATTTGCCTTATGTACTGAGGTGCTCCTGTATTGGGTACATAAATATTTACAATTGTTATATCTTCTTCTTGGATTAATCCCTTGATCATTATGTAGTGTCCTTCCTTATCTCTTATAACAGTCTTAAAGTCTATTTTATCTGATATGAGTATTGCTACTCCAGCTTTCTTTTGATTTCCATTTGCATGGAATATCTTTTTCCACCCTTCACTTTCAGTCTGTACGTATCCTTAGGTCTGAAGTGGGTCTCTTATAGACAGCGTACACAGGCCTTGTTTTTGTATCCATTCAGCCAGTCTGTGTCTTTAGGTTGGAGCATTTAATCCATTTACATTCAAGGTTATTATCAATATGTATGTTCCTATTACCATTTTCTTAATTGTTTTGGGTTTGTTTTTGTGGGTCTTTTTCTTCTCTTGTATTTCCCGCCTAGAGAAGTTCCTTTAGCGTTTGCTGTAGAGCTGGTTTGGTGGTGCTGAATTCTCTTAGCTTTTGCTTGTCTGTAAAGCTTTTGATTTCTCCATCGAATCTGAATGAGATCCCTGCTGGGTAGAGTAAACTTGGTTGTAAGTTTTTCTCTTTCATCACTTTAAGTATATCCTGCCACTCCCTTCTGGCCTGCAGAATTTGTGCTGAAAAATCAGCTGATAACCCTATGGGGATTCCTTTGTATGTTATTTTTTGCTTTTCCCTTGTTGTTTTTAATATTTTTTTCTTTGAATTTAATTTTTGTTAGTTTGATTAATATGTCTTGGTGTGTTTCTCCTAGGGTTTATCCTGTATGGGACTATCTTCCCTTCCTGGAGTTGGGTGACTATTTCCTTTCCCAAGTTAGGGAAGTTTTCCACTGTAATGTCTTCAAATGTTTTCTCAGAGCCATTCTTTTTCTGTTCTTCTTCTGGGACCCCTATAATTTGAATGTTGATTTGTTTATTGTTGTCCCAGAGGTCTCTGAGATTATCTTCAATTCTTTTCATTCTTTTTTGTTGATTCTGTTCCTAGGCAGTTATTTCCAACATTCTGTCTTCCAGCTCACTTATTCGTTCTTCTGCCTCAGTTATTCTGTTATTCATTCCTTTTAGTGTATTCTTCATTTCAGTTATTGTGTTGTTCATCTCTGTTTGTTCTTTAGTTCTTCTAGATCTTTGTTAGACATTTCTTGTACTTTCTCAATCTGTGCCTCTATTCTATTTGTGAGATTCTGGATCAACTTTACTATCATTACTCTGAATTCTTTTACAGGTAGGTTGCCTATTTCCTCTTCATTTATTTGGTCTTGTAGGTTTTTACCTTGCTCCTTCCTCTGTGACGTGTATTTTTGTCATTTCACTTTTTTTTTTTTTTTATGATTGGTGGGATTGTTTCCTATCTTACTGGTTGTTTGGCCTGAGGCTTCCAGCACTAGAGTTCGTAGGCTGCTGGATAGAGCTGGGTCTTGATGCCGAGATGAGGACCTCCGGGAGATGTCACTCCAATGAATATTCCCTGGGGTCTGAGGTTCTCTGTTAGTCCAGTGGTTTGGACTCAGAGCTCCCACTGTAGGAGCTCAGGCCTGACCCCCAGCTCGTGAACCAAGATCCTGTAAGCTGTGCAGAGCAGCAGGGGAAAAAAAAAAGCCGGAAAAGGCCTTGGCTGTGGGGGGCAGGGCTTAGGCAGGGGCAGGGTTTAGGTGGTGGGCGGGGCCTATTCTTAGGACCCACAGGGCTGGAAAAGGCCATGGGGGGGTGATCAGGCTTAGGTTCAACCACAGCAGGAGGGACCCAGGAGTGCCTCTGGCCTTGGAGAGTGGAGGACCAGGTCCAGGACCCCAGCAGGCTCCCTGGGCCTGAGTAGGCGGAGGAAATGATAGGCACGTTTCTCCTGATCCTCCAATCGCAGATGGTGTTCTCCCTGTTGGCCTCTCTTCTTCTGCCCCACCCATGGGGCCCACACGGCCAGAGGGGGCCCCCAGAAGGCAGGGGACAAGACCGGGAAGCCTAACAGGCTTACCGTGGCTGAGTGCAGGGGAAACACCCAAGGCACTTCCCCTGTTCCCATGGTCCTGGAGGGTCCCCCCCCGCTGCCTCTCCTCCTCCCTCCCTCCCTCCTACATCCCTAGGACCCATGTGGTCTGGAGAGGGCCTTGGAGGGCCGGAGACCGGCCCAGGAGACCAGCAGGCTTCCTGGGGCCCGACCGGGAAGGGGAAACGCTAGGCGTGCTCCCCTGATCCTCCAAGCCTCCGAGGGTCCCTCCACGCGTGGGAACCCCTCCCCTCTCCCAGCCACCCCTCAGGGGCCCCAGTCCTGTCCGGCCTCCACTTCTCCTCCCCCCTCACAATCCCCCACATCCTACCTGGTCACTCGGGGGTTCCTCCCGTCTCCTTGGGTGTTAAGGTCCCCCACCAGCGTCTGGCAGGTGCCCTAGTTGTGGGGAGACGCAAACTCCATGTCCTCCCACGCCGCCATTTTCACTCTGCCCCACTATGTAGGCCTTTAACAATATTCTATACAAAAGGTTTTTCTAAAAATAAAGCTACTATGGAAGTAGAAGAACTATTTAGCTATGAAGAAATAACTGGTTTACAGAAAACAAGGGAAAGGTGGGTATAATAAGGGTTCTTCTTTGATAGAGAATTCATAACTGTGCTTAAAGCTGAAACTGGTATTCTTGACATTTTTATAAATGACCTGAGAGAAAAAGTAGTGGGAAAGTTTTAAATTCAAGATGAGGTAGAAGTATTTGCAACTTTTCCGGAGGGAAATTTAAAAGGAAATACTTATCAAACTTTTGAATGCATATATGTTCTGACCAAACAACTATACTTCTGATTTATCTTACAAGGGCTCGATGTTCAATGTAACATTGTTTATAAGAGCAAAACACTGGAGTATCCACTAATGGAGGAATAGTTAAATTAACATACATAAGATACTATGTAGTAATTTTTAAAATACAATATTAATTGCATACCAGACTAAATTAAAATCTCAAAAATTACATTAAAGCTGTTGAATAAAGAAGTGCTAAGATTTTATGATGCTAAGGCATGTTCTTACCAAATGTCTTGTGTCAGGCCGTGAAGCTTGCAACTGTTCAAACTCTTCTATTTTTGCAAGATCTACATCTTCTTTTAGTTCCCAAGTACTATCTTCATACGGTAATGAGCACCACTTTACTAAGTAGTAAATAACAGGCTGTAAAAAAAATTTTTTTTTCATTTTACCAGTTTGAAAAAGAATAGTAAGAAATAGTTTAAATTGAGAATCCCTAGAAATAGTTTAAATATATTAACCTACATCGGTAAAAACTTATGAAACTTTTTTTGGTCTTTTTAGGTCATTAACTTTAAAAAAGTAATGCTTTAATATTTGGAAGTCTAGGTTTTTCTTACTTACTTAAAAAATATTTCTACCAAATATTTACTTACCTCACCAGTATCTTTATCTTCACAAAAAGAGACTTCTAATACTCTGTCTACTTCAACGTAGTCTGGGTTAAATGGTTCTTCTTCCATCTAAAATTAAAAAGTAACTTAGTTGATATATGATAAAGAAGTAGAAAGATGAAAGTGAAATAAAGACAAATTTACTAGCTATTCACTATAGAACAAACACATTTAATTTTAATTAAATTTCCAAAAAATGGAACACTTCCATTTTTTTTTTTGAATACTTCCATTTTAATTTCAGAAAGATTGCTAGGATATTTGTCTATATTATGAATCACCATGTTACATATAAAAAACTCAACTAAACAGCACTAAGAAATAGGTACTCCAGACAAGTAAGTTACTCTAGAAGATGTGTTCTTTAAAAATTTCCGAAAGGGAGCCTCTTTTGGAAAGAGGCTCTCCTTTATCTTTGTAAAGGTACTACTTTTCTCAGGTCCAAGAGTTGAAGACTAATCACCCGACCTGGAGGCTCCTGTCTCATTTGTATCAAACACTCTTTATCTACTGATGGTTCTTGTGCTCAAGACCCCCTTACCTAACTAAATGCAAACTCTCTGAGCTACCTCACACTCGACTGCACTCATTTACTCTTCAACCTACACTTCTTCCTATAGTTTCTAACTGGGTTAACAGTAACAGAGCACCAACTTCACACCCTACTCCCAGTTACACAAGCCAGCAATGGAGAAGTCATCTTAGATTCCTTCTCTTTTTTAATCTCCCACATCTCTTAACTCATCAATTCACACAGATCCTACTTTTATCTGTAACTCAAATTGGTTCCTCCTTCCTCATTCTCACTGCTTCATCACTCCTTACTTGGATCTTTACAAATAACTTCCTAACTAGTCACCAACTACTGTCTTGCTCCCTTTATTTTCACACTGTCCCCACAGTACTCTTTCTCAAATATAAATCATATATTGCTCCCTTGCTTCAAATCCTTCGATGACTCTCCCCTGTTTGGGAACCAAGTCCAGATCAGTTTCTGTGGAATAAAAAGGTTCATACCTTTTCCTCCAGCCTCATCTCCTACTGCTTGACACAGGTGTAACCCAGATTTCATGCTTTAGAGTACAAAAACAGATGCTTTTCAAACTCCATGTTCTGTCACACCTTCATGGCTTTATACTCATTTTTCTCTCTTCTGAATAGATTGCTGTTCCTTCTCTTGTCTGCTTGGCTAATTCCTACCCATTCCTCAAAGTCTTACTTCCAAAAACCCATCTCAGCTACCTTTGCTGCCTCTCCTCCTCTGTTTAACCTCTAAATGTTATAGTAGTCCATGGCTCTGCCTTTAGTTCTCCTCACTATCTTAATCCTTTCCTGAGCAATACTATCATCTCCATGTACAGGACACACTTGGTAACAAAGAGCACTGCCCAATACCAGAATGGCAATAAGGTATTCTAAGAAAATCTGCACAGCTCTGGTTTATCTTGTACCTGAGTCATGAATGTACATAATCTTCATGAAAAATTAGAAGGTTATTAGTTAAGTACTTCTAAAATCTTCAGCTCATTAGAAACTTCTATATCAGAGTGAGGAAGTGAGAAATTTTTGAGGACCTCCCAGCATCCATAAACTGATAGGTCATAAAGTCATCGAATTTTTGAAGTAATTTTATAATTACAAAGAAATAACAATAGCTTCATGGTGGAAAAATCTGCCATAAGATACCAACCATTATCTAGTGATTAAAGTTAACACCACCAGTAATTGGGCAAATAGGTATCATGTACCTCCTGGTATGATACACTGAGAACGCTGCTGCATCATCTCTGTAGTGTTGTTTTAAATAATGCATGACCTGAAGCTGAGGAAACATCAGATAACCTCAAACTGAGGGATGTGCTACAAAATAAACCACTTAAGTTCTTTAAAAAGTGTCCAAGTAAGGAAAAACAAAGAAATATTGATAAAGGAGACATGACAACTAAATGCATTATATGCTGAAGGATTGGATTCTAGACCAGAATAAGCATACACACTCACACTTCTTTTTTGCTATAAAAATACTAGTGGAATAATTAGTGAAGTATGAATAGAGTTTATAGGTGAGATAACAGTACTACATCAATGTTAATTATACTATTATTATGTAAGACTGTTTCTAGAAAATACTGAAATTGAGACTTAATTTTCAAATGGTTTAGAAAAAAATGTATGTGCGTGGGAGAAAGGCAGAGGCAGAAAGAGAGAGGGGTGCACAAAGACGAAAGGAGAATTAATGTTAATGACAAAGCAAACATGGTAAAATGTTAACATTTAGGGAATCTAGTTAAAATAAATATATGTGGGAATTTGTTGTACTAAATTTTTCAAATAAAAAGTTAAAAAAATTTACATGAATCTAAAACTGCTCTAAAAAAGTCTATTAAGGGACTTCTCTGGTGGTCCAGTGGTTAAGACTCTGTGCTTCAAATGAAGGGGGTGCAGGTTCGATCCCTGGTCAGGGAACTAAGATCCCACATGCCGCGCTACGCAGCAAAAAACTTAAAAAAATAAGAAGTAAAATAAAAAAATTAAAAAGTCTATTAAAAGAAAAATGAAAAAAAATTTAGAGCAGGAAAGGACGTCGGACTTTTTAGTGAGGCCTGGAAAGGTTAATGAATTTTTCCAATGAGGTTCTGTTCATGCATACACAAAGATGATACAGAAAATATGCAATATATTTCACATACTGGAAAATCTTCTTTTTCATTTATTTGCTATGCTACCATTTCCATTTCTTGAAGAACTCTGCTGATAAAATACTTTAAGATATTAACACACTCACAGTCAACTCTAAAAAGTATTGAAATATATGCTAATTTAAAAATACAAGAGTTAGCTACCATTCTGAATTATCACTGTTCCTGTTTTAGCTATTTTCCAAGCTAAATTTAGGGAAAGAAAAAATACATAGATAGCATTTATATTCAAATATCATAAGAGGAAGCCTAAGAATTAAAATGAATAATACTTAAATTTTTGATACATAATACTACATGTGTTCAGAGTTCAACACATAATAGTCTTTTTTTTCCTTACGTCTGCAAAAAAATGTGCTCTTTGTGCTTGTCTCAATTTGAATCGTTTGATTTTCTGCTGGATCCTTTTATCTTTCAGAAGTTGCTGTTCTGTGGCCCACTCACAGTGAAGATAGGAGCTAAAATTTTTATAAAAGCAATATATTAGAATGATATAGAAAACCATGTTTTGAGTTTTTATAGATTTATTTTTAATCACAGCCTCTAAGACAAAATATTATCTTCAACTTTACAAATAGGTAGTTCATCATTTCATTTAATGTCAATAGACTCCATATAATTACTAAAATAAAGCCACTGTGATCTAAAGGTCTGCAATTTGCCATATGGAAGCAGAATGGTAAACTGAATCATAAGGGTAACAAAATATGACTTTTAGTTTATTTCTTCATTATAATCATTTTGTCATGATCAGAAAGCTAACTTGTTTTGAAACCAATGTAATTTTATTTAAAATACCTTCCTTCACCAAAGTATAAGAAAAAGTTGAACAAAATCTGAAAAGTTCAACAATATAACTATGATGGATAATGTCTATAATTTGTAAAAATGTAATTTATAAATATTACTGCATTTTGATGTTTATAAGTAATGTTTTCTGGGAAAAAAATAAAACACTCAATTTTAACATGAAATGTTTTCAAAATCTTTTCACTTTTTAATAATTTTTAAGTTCATACAATAATAAGTAGTAAAATATTTTAAAATGCAGATAAAATAAAAACCATAATTTAACTTAATATACTTAAAATATTAATTCATATTTAAATACCTTTCTATTATTTTTCTACTCAAATACTTACTAATTCTTGTATTTTACAAAAAATTCTTCTGTATCAATCATCACTCCAGGTGATATCTAAGAAAATAAATTTAATAATTATGACTTTTATGATCAGGCCATGGAATATAAAGTGTAAAATGTAATATATCATTACTTACTTCCTTTTTTATAATTCTAGAAGATAGTATTTTGTCCACAATTGCAGCATCTTCTTCACTCGGATTCTCCTATGTGAGGGAAGAAAAATGTATGATGACACATTCTGAAAACACTTTAGTTGCCACTCTGTTTATGAATTTACTAAAATTCAACAAACATTTATTTAACACGTTCCAGGGACCATGTTAAATGTTAGGAATAGGAAACTGAAAAATATCAATTGTTGTTACTGTCCTCATCATCACTGGCATCATCATCATAGTAAACGTATGGTGCTTTTTAATGTGTTAGGCATTATTCTAACCATTTTACATATATTAACTAATTTAATCCTTGCAAATACACTATAAAGGAGGTACTATTATCATCTCCATTTTGCAGATTAGGAAGCTCAGGCATAGAGAAGATAAGTTCTTGTTTAAGGTGCCAGATCCCTCAGCTAGCAGGTGAGTGGTTGGTTTACAACACAGATAAGAGAGAGTAAAAGAACTTTACCAAGAGGAAAATGCATATGCAAAGACACAAAGGTGTCAAAACATGGCATTTAGACAACTATGTTCATAAAACCAGAGGACTGAGTGGAGAGAAGTGGAAGGACATAAAGCCAGAAAATCCATACAAAAGGCTTTATAAGTTATGCTGAAAAGTGTATTTTCATTTTTTTCTGACTTAGGACACCATTAGAGGAGTTTCCAGTGGAAAAGTACTGTGATTAGGCTTGTAACTTAGAAATATACTGCAAGAAGGATAGAGCTGGGAGGAGTTTCAGGAATATATATCTAGGAGGTGAAAAATGTAGTAAAAAATTGGACGAAGCAGCAAAGATAAAAAGAAGAGAGAACAAATCCCTAGGTTTCTGATCTGAATAACTAATGGTTCTATTAACTACAGTATGGAATCTAGGAGGAAAAGCTGGAGCAGGTTTTAGGAAGAAAGACAATGAAAATATTTTTTTAAATTTACATTGGTTTAAAATGTTTTTTGTCATAATCCAAAATCTGTCTTACCACAAATAACTGTAAAGGCTGTTCACCAGGTAAAGGAGCTGAATGCTTTTTTATTTTTATAGAGCCTTTAACATCTTCTTCAGATTGTTTCCCTTCTGCATCTTCTGCATATTTTTTTCTTTTAATTTGTCGATTTGATCTTCTTTTCTGTAATGAACGATAAGGAGCACATATATGATTATTTTAAAGGAAAAAAAATTATTTCTAGTGTAGCAATTTTGTACATTAAATTTTCAAAACTGTATTCAACATTCATCTTTTCTAATTTTTCCGTTTAATTAAAGGAAGATTATAATTTGCCCTTTGCCAAAGGTTTACAACCTTTAGTTTTACTTCCTAAAGTGTCAAATAACAATGATTAATAATAATACCTTTATTACTTTTCTTTTGAAATTGCTAAAAATAAAAAGGTTTCTTTTTACTTAACTATTTCACAGCTTGGGAAACATATTTTAAACTATTAATACTTTCAGAGTTTTTGCCCCCAATCCTAAAAAGTACACATCAGATGAATGTTGTTTAAATAATTAATCAGGGGCATAAAACTAAAAGAAGAAATTAAATAATATTTGACACAAAACCCATGAACTTGTGTTTAAAACAGATTAAAAAAAAACCAAAATAATATAAAATGTTTTAAAAGATACAGAAAATAACAAAGTATGAAATCTACCAAAAAATTAAACATGAATGGAGGAACCAGTGTTTTACTACCTTTACTAGCTTCCCTTAAAAATAAAGAACACCACTATCATAAAAACAGAAGTAAGCTTTTCAGATAGTATTATGTGCAGCAATATAATTTTAATAATAATCGGAATGATTTAAAATCAGGTATCAAATGCACATGGCTTTACTTACCTCCCTAAATATCAAATATTTGATGTTCCCACTATAAAGACAAATCTCACAATGGCTTGAAAATCCCAAAGGACTTAGGTTTGCTTTTGCTCACCTCCCTAAAATCTCTTGGATGGAGGCATCTCAGCCAACTGTTCTACTGCTCAATATTCCTTCCTCCTTTTACTATTCTCCTGTGTATTTAGTAACTCCCATGACATTCTCCCCAGATGCAATCAAAAGAATAACCCATGTGTTCTCCTTTTGGTTTCTGCCAATGTCTTCAATTTGGGAGGTCTTTCATACTTCCGTTGCCATGACAAAACTGAATCAGTGCAGCAGTGTGGGTACAAACTGTTATTTGCATCCAGAAAGGATGCAGTGCCTCTTTCTCTTGAGAGTAGTGGAATATTGAGAGAAAGAAAGGCACTACTGTGGTGAGGTAGCTCAGCCAAATGTACTAGAAAAATTCCATGCCTCAATTAGGATGGGTCACCAACTCTTAGCCATGGAGATATTTACATTTTCAAAACTCAAGGTAACAATTTTGTCATTATGGGAGACAGGAAGGTGGCATACAAAAGTTATAAAAAAGGACTTCTTAAGAAACCCAATTTTCCCACATCCTGTTTTGGAAAAGATATGAAATATTTATTATTCCCTGGGAGGGAAAATTCTATGGATCTCGAATCTAATACTAGGCTAAAGGAATGTTTGGAGTTCGATTACAGGCATCATATAGTTCTTAATGCTCAAGACCAGTTTAAATTAATAACCATTCATGACATTTATTATTCTAGCATAACCTATACAACCAATGTTATGTCTCACTAGGCACAAATCTTTTAAATAATGAAGTTTGGGAATAATTCAGTACACTTTAGAAGATTCTGTAGATGATTTCAGCATTAAAGTTTCTTTTCTGGTCACTTAGGCATCTACTGGTACTTTGAAATGCCACACACAGTTCTTAGTAAGTAGTAAACAAGTGGCCTGAAAGAATCCTTTCAACTCACAAAAGTGCACATTCAGGTAATTTTTCACAAGACAGAATGAGAGCCACTTAGTGTAAACTGCTCCCTCATTCTATGAAGACTTTATCAGTCTCTGAGTAATTAAAAAAACTCTTGAGTTTTTCAACTCTATGAGCTGATTTCATCATAACTTACATTCCACTAGAGCATATAGTTACATATTAGGCAAAGCCAAGTAAGGTACCACTCTCACCAATTAACTTTCTCTGTCATACAATAGTTCTACTACTTTAAAAATACAAAGCTAATTTGAATGTCCGCATTTTAGGCTAATGTGGAAATTTTTGGCTTTCTTTCTTCATAATGTTTTTCGAAGGACAATTTAAAACAGTGACAAATTCTTTCTTCATATTTCTTTTTTCTAGCTTTACTCTTCTTATGTCTTAAAGGCTTTAATAGATCAGTCAACAGCTCTTCACATAAGAGGTCAGAAACATTATGCTTTTAAATGACTGAATAGTTCGTTATGATATCACTTGTTTCCTATAATAATCCTAATAAAATGTACTATAGGGGCTTTTAAAAATAATTTAAGTCTCTAAATATAGTTAGACTACTGCATTACTCTCTATCAGGAAAAAATTAAGTATGATAATCATGTTTTCAGATTTCCACCTGACTCTAAACCTTACATTACTTTTCAAGCCTTCAAATCTTGACAGTCCACTGTGGTTGAAAGCTACTTTTATATATTTATACAGTATTTATATAATAATATATTTAAATATATCAATAATATAGATTAATAGTTGTTTACTAGAAAATTCTTTTTTCCTTCCCCATTAAATTTTTTGTGTTAAAGCAACACATCTGTCAAAGCAACCTAATTAACTACAGTGAAAAGTATGGAAAAAATGTGCATGTTAACCTATTCTACCATTTCGTTGTTTGTTAATTACATAATGGAAAAATGGCCAGCATTATTTTAGTAAAAATTTAACTAGATTTTCTCATGTTGAATAATTATAAGTTTGCCTAAGTTAAGGATAACATATGAAGAAAAAGCCAGGCCATATAATATTAGGAGCTTTAGTCACTGCCCTTACCTCAACTCTTGCAGCAGCCCAGGAGCCTTGAGCCACTACTCTCCCATTGGATAAGAAGCTGCATAAGGAAGAAGAAAGGCCATTCAGGGGCTTTCTGGCCCCGTAATGCAACAAATGCCACCACCCCTACGGCCTATAGTCGTACTTTAATTATTAGAAAGCAGAGGGTGGCCTGAATTATTATGACCTTCACTATATATATATAAATATTTTTTTAACTTCACAAGGTTATTTTGAATATACAGCTATTCAAAAACAAAAAGAAAGAAAAAGGAAAATGTACAGTATTTTTGTCTATATTAGGGGATTTTTAATATAGTTGTTTATCTTTTCTTCAATAGAAGCAGACCAAAGGAATTATCTCTAGGAATGATTCAACCCATTTGCTTTATCATTTGTATGTGACTTTTAAAATTAATATCTCCAGCATTAAATTCATTCAAAAGTACTCTATAAGTATAGGATAATATCACTGGATACTTCTCCATGTTAAAAGCCACCAGGGACTTTGGATTGTTACTTAAACTCTCTGGGCTTCAGTTTCATTATCTGAAAACTGAGAGGGTTTGGAGAGGATGTGTAAGTTTCCTCCCAGGTCTAACATTCTATGGGAATACTACTAGGACCATATTGTAATAATGCTGTCATATAAGTTCTACCATACAATAAAATGTATTTTTACCACTAAACTATAGTATAAATACCCATAAAACAATATTATGCTATCTAAATAATTCTGCCAGTGCTTCATTTCTCAGAAAAAAATTTAATACTCACTTGAGAGTCTTCCTCTTTGAATGCATGCTGTGGCACCTGCTCTGCATCAGATATTTCATCTGAAGACTCATTCTTTCTTTTTTGTTTCTTACCCAATGTAATAATGAGTTTGCTGTTTCAAGAGAAATAGAGTAAACAGTAAGATCTCTTTGTACTTTTCCATTTTGGGGCAAATTAAGATTCCTATGATAAACTTTTTTCCATTTTATATCACTTGAATGTCCAACCAAAGATGCTATTTATCATGAAATCCATGATGATATTTTCACATGATAAACTCTATTCCAAAGTAACAAATACAAACCAGGACTACAGTTAACATATTTCTAAGCAAAGAAAGGCAGACAAATTCTATCACTTGTTTCTTTAGGCTCAAGATTATTTTTCATGAGAAAAATGTCAGGTGATATAGCTATTTAATAATTAAAGTAATTCATTTATTTCATTATCTTGTAGGTTTGGAATGAGGGACTTTTTCCCTTCTACCTCCTATTTATTTCGAATTCCACTCAATTCCTTTGAATCCCGCCTATTCTCCAAAAGCCTCTACACTTCTTTCTACCCTACAGTAGTTTCTCCCTTACTTAAAACACTTTACCAGTTGATTGTTCTTTGATTATTTCACTTACGTTAAGGCTTTTCTTAGCTATACTATATGTTCCTAAAGAGTAAGAACTTTCTTTTTTTTTATATTTCTAACATTCTCTAATATATACATGTATATATATGTACATTAACACACACTGACTCTAAATGTCTAAAATAAAAATGTGTTTTCTATGTTTTCTCCTGATCAAAGATAGAAGTACATCCCACATTTCCGTATCTGGTTCAACAGATGAGATGGAATGATCTTCAAGCGCCATCAGGAAAATTCTATTTTATTTTATTTAAATGATTTTTTTTAATGTGGACCATTTTTTTAAAGTCTTTATTGAACTTGTTACAATACTGATTCTGTTTTATGTTTTGGTTTTTTGGCCCTGAGGCATGTGGGATCTTAGTTCCCCAACCAGGGGTTGAACCCGCACCCTCTGCATTGGAAGTGAAGTTTTAACTACTGGACTGCCAGGGAAGTCCCTGGAAAATTCTACTTTAGATTTCTGTATTTCAAACATAGAAAACTCCCCAAATATTTACTTTCAGGTATGATATATCGGAAATATATCAAACTTTTAAAATAATTATTTACTAATGTTGGAGAACTTGAAGGTTAAGAGCATGCACTTTGAAATCGTAGTTTCAAAGATTTAAAGCTTGATTTCACCATTTACCTATCTGTGGGACACTAGGCAAATTACTTGATAGCTTCCTTGCCTGTAAAATAGGGATATTACAATAGCTAGTTCTATTGTTGTTGAGAATTAAGTGGGATAATACATGTCTGAGCACAGCCTTTAAAACACAGTAATTTCTCAACTAATGGTAAGTAGATCTAACTGTGATATGCCAGGCACTTTCCTAGGTTCTAGGATTTGAAGATAGAGTGGACACAGTTCCCAACCTTAACACATCATTGTTAGAATATGATCCCAGCTAAAATGCTAAAGAGGAAGTTAGCACAAGATGTAATGTGAAGACAAAGGGAGAAATCCTTATATTTCCTGAAGAGTAAAGGAGGCTTTACAGAAAAGGTAAAGTTTGAGATAGGGAACTGAATGATGAAAGAGAGTCCAACAAGTAATGAAAAAAAAAGGTAGGGTACATTGCAGAAGAATGAGAATAAGCAATGATAAGAGCATGTCAGGAACACACAAAGTACTACAGGAAGAGATGGGTCAAGATCACAGAAGACCTTATATCACATGCAAGGACTTAAGGTTTTAGTTTAAGCTCAGCTTTAAGCTCCACATGGCAGGAATTTAAAAGAAATCTGTCTAGTTCATGACTGACAACAAATGGCACTGAGATATGTTTGAATGAATGAAAAAAATAAACCAACTGGAAGATGTAAGAATTTTAAACATTCTAGGGATGTAAACAGCATGGTGACTATAGTTAATAATACTGAATTATATATTTGAAAGTTGCTGAGTACATCTTAAAAAGTTCTCATCACAAGAAAAATATATATAACTATGTGAGGTGATAAGATGTTAACTAAACTTATTGTGGTAACAGTTTCACAATATATACACACAACAAATCATTATGTTGTATACCCTAAACTAATACACTGTGATATGTCAATTACACCTCAATAAAATTGGGGGAAAAAAAGAATTTTAAACAAGGGAGCAATGCAACCAGAAGAAAGTGAAATGCAAGTCAGGGAAACCAGCGATAAGACTGACAATTCAGGTGAGAGAGATGAAGAGTGAAATATAGGGCCATGGTAGTGTGGGTGAAGAGGGAAAGAAAGATACAATTTTTCATTTTAGAAGCAGAAACAACAGGACTTGGTTATTGACTGGATGAGAGAGGTGAGAAAAAAATTCTAGAATGATTTATCCCCAGGGTCTTCTCATATTGGTTTGATCGCCACCTTCAACAGGATAATGGTAATTCTTACTTGATATCTCACTTGCACTTTTCTGAGTATGTGAAATAAATACGAGCAAACATATAGCTTATATTGGAATTGGGAAATCAGAGGAAGTACAAAAAGATACTCTGAAACAACATTAAGGAACCAACCATAGTTATACGCTATTCCCTCTCCCCGCTTTCAATGGTCATTTCCTCAGTCTTCTGGTCCCTTTTCCTTTACTCTGGTTTCCCTCCTAAAATAAAAATCTCCCTTGAGGTCATATCTACTATTAGATACCACATGATCGTCCTCCTCCTTATCCACAGTTCTCAAAGAAGTCATCTATACTGTTTCTTTCATTCTTCAACCCACTATAATCTGAAGTCTTAAAACTACTTTTCATATTCATAGCTTCCATTTATTCAGTGTTTACTAGGTCAGCCTCTGCTGATTTTACATGTGTTCTCTCACTTCATGGTCATACAACTCTGACAGGCAAATTTTATAAGAGGAAATTGAGGCTTAGAGAAATTAAATTACTTGTTTAAAGTTATACCACAGTAAGAATTGAAATAGAAATTAAATAAGCCTCACTAAACTCCTAATATGTTTCTGAACTCCTAATGTCTAAGGCCACAAATGACCCCTGTAATGCCAAATCCGATGGAAATTCTAAAAATTTTAATCTACCAACACATAACTAATCACTTTTTCCTTATCTGCACCCTTGGATTCATGACACAACATTCTTCTGGTTCTCACTAAACTTCTTTGGCTCTTCTTCTCTTAGTATGTTGATTTTCAGCAAGATTCAGTTTGTTCTGCCAGTCCCTTAAACTTTGGTATTTCTCAAATTTCTGTCTTCAGCCTTCTTCCCTCTCTATATACTATTCCAGAAAATTTAATTTAATCTATTCTTAACAACCACTTAGAAGTTGAAGATTCTCAAATCTCTTATCTCCAGTTCAGACCGTTCCCCAAACTTCAGATTCATTCAATAAACCAACTGTTTATCAGTATGGATATCCCACAGACATTAAAATCTCAAAATGGCCCCAAATGCAATCCCTCACTTTTCCTAAAACTAACAGTGTACTAATATTACAGTATAATGTAAATTCAGAAACGTGCACACATCAAAAGAGTACATACAGCTCAGTGAATTTTCTCAAACTGAACATAAATATATAGCCAGATCCTAGATCAAGAAACAAGACACTACTGGTTTCCCAGAAGTCTCCTGTCATGCTTTCTCTTCAAGTAACAACCTCCTCCTTAGGGTAACCATTATGCTACTTGTGGTTATTTAATATAACCTAAAGTACTTGTGCAGATGATTTTCAGTGGCAAGGTAAGGGATAATTCAAAGTAAACTGATTGGTAGAAACAGTTTTCTTGCACTCCCCCATTTGCTATCCATCTCCAAACCTAAATGCATATTTTAGACTAGTTTGTAGATGAGGACAACACTAGTGACAGGAAAGTTCAGTTACTTAGATAACAAATTCCTGTGAAATACAGATCAAGGTTTGTTAATAGCCATCAATATACTGATTAAAAAGGAATTTTCTCAGTGTTTGGTAAGCTAAATAAATTCTGTATACATATTCTGATATGGTATCTGTGCGGCTGCTTCAAGACTCAAATCCCACTGAATAAAACTTCAATGAAATCAGGAGCAGAGATATTTAATTTTTTTTGTATTTATGACTATGAAGAGGTTGTGCTTTTCCTTTCTAGTAGTACAAAGTAATTAAATGAAAACTCTCTAAGGACAGTGGACTAAGCTGTTTAAACAATATTTTTATAAATAAACATTGCCTAAATACTAGGTTCTACCAAAGAAATCTTAAACACTCACCCTTTTTGGTGGAGGTGGGTAGGTTAGATATAAACGTTTCCTATAATAACTTAGATAAACCTTCATTATATTATTTGAAAATTGTACTTAAAACAAAAAAAGAGGGACTTCCCTGGTGGTGCAATAGTTAAGAATCTGCCTGCTAATGCAGGGGACACGGGTTCGAGCCCTGGTCCGGGAAGATCCCACATGCTGTGGAGCAACTAAGCCCGCGTGCCACAACTACTGAAGCCCGCCTGCCTAGAGCCCGTGCTCTGCAACAAGAGAAGCCACCACAATGGGAAGCCCGCGCACCGCAACGAAGAGTAGCACTCGCTCGCCACAACTAGAGAAAGCCCGCGTGCAGCAATGAAGACCCAATGCAACCAAAAATAAATAAATTTTTTAAAAAGACCTCAAATCTTATTTTTCATATATTCTGCATTTTCTTCCAATATTTTCCTATAGGCCTGGAGTAGCATCTTATTTCATAAACTCATTAACGATCCTTAACCCATGCAAAAATATTTTTCAAATTGTAACTTTGTAAGAGCTATTTCAAATGTAATAGTTTCCTACTAAACTTCTGAAATCCAAAATATTTACATATGCCCATTCTGTTAAAAAAAGGCACATTTCCATTGTAGGAAAAAAGTTGATTCTAAAACTTGAAGTCATTCTTGACTGACGTAATTCTGAGTTAAAAAAAACAATATATCTAACACACACACACACACACACACATACATACATATACACATACTATGCTTACTTATATAGAACATTGATTCCTGGAAACAATGAAGTCATATCAGTTTATTATATGTTCTAAAATGGTATATAAGTGAAACTACAAAGAAAAACAAACATTTGGTTGGTATTGATCAGTAATTCCTAAATCTGTGAGGCAGGCTTCATTAGAAGTTTGTTTGTTAAAAATACAGATTCCAGATGAGAAAAATAAGACAAACTCAAATTGAGAGACATTCTACAAAATAACTGGCTAGTATGCTTCAAAGTTGAAAGTATCATTAAAGACAAAGACTGAAGAATTATTCCAAAATGGAGGAGTGTTAAGGAGATATGACAACAAAATGAAATGTAGGATCCTTAATTGGATCCTGGCTCCCAAAAATGGAACAAGTGACACAATTTGCATGAGGTCTGTAAATCAGTTAACAGAATTGTGTAGGTGTTTACTTCCTGATTTTGATCATTGTGCTTAGGTTACATAAGATATTAACATTTGAGGAAGCTGGGTGAAGAGCCTAAGGGAACTTTGACCTATTTTTGCAAGTGTGAGACTAGTTCAAAATAAAAACTAACAAAACAAAACAAAACCCCAGATTTGTAGGTTCCAACTCCAGAATTCTGATCTAGTTAAGTGGGATCCCAATCAGACTTTAAAAAAATTCTCACCAGGTTTGGGAACCACTGGCTCAAAATAATTAGTGAAGAAAACTCTAGGAACAAATATTCAGGATAATAAAACTATTCTATACTTATAGAACACTTAAAATTTCAAAGTGCTTTTGTCTATAATATCTCAGTTGATCCTCACAGGCGAGGCAGACATTGGTCCCACCAAACTAATAGGGAAACTTTAGCCCTGAAAGATAGAACAAACTGCCAAAATCACAAGTCCAGTAAAAGACAATAAAGGTCTCTTTACTCCTACTCTACTATTTCCAACATATCTTATTGATTTTAAAATAAAATGACACTATACTTCAACTAGTCAATTGATATTTAATATCAATAAATATAGTTTAATGAATAAAGAGAGTTATGAAACTACATTATCTTTAGAAAATCATTAAGGTTGAAGTTTATTGACTTTTGAACTACCAGAAATTTCTATTGCCTCTACAATGACAACTGATAGCCATAAATGTTATCTGAAGAAAATGAGATGATCCAAAAGTAGAATAAGATAATTTCAGCTCAGTAAAATACCCAATTACCAAAGAGCATTCCATTCTTCCATCATGAATTACAAGGAGTTTACTATATTAAACTAAAATAAACTTCTAAAATAAAATTTCATTATATGTACATTCTACAAATAAATTGTTTGCTATTCTTAGAAATATCACAGAGTAAAGCAACAAAATAATACAGACTATGAATAATAAAGGCTTTACGAAAGTTTTGTTTTTTAAAACATGAAAGGGATGTTATCAATGTTAGCGAACTGCAGCAACAGATATTCAGGCATATAAGTGAACTAAATATTAAAACACAACTTATTTCAGACAGCAAAGGGCAATTTCAAACTAAGTATAAGTATAAATTTGAAATGTTAATTCATTTGACAAGTACAGGCACTAGAAAACTTCAGTGTTTATACTAGACGTTTATATTTGATTCTCAGATGTAATTTATGCACTCATCTAAATCCTGCCCACATGTTACTCATGGAGGCTGTGTAACAAGCTGCATTCTACAGTGTCAATCTGCAGTTGCCCCCTGTAGATTCTCTCATTGCAATAACTGGACAATGAATCTTATCCAATTAGTCCATTTGTTGTAATTAATATACATCCAATTCATCATAAGTAAAGGAACAAGCAAAAATACTATTTTACATTAAAATTTTTTTTCTCTTTGCAAGCCCAGTGGAAGGCACTGGGGTTATTTTTAAAGCCATCAAATATATATGTGTGTATTTTTTTTTTTTTAGAAGAAACACATTTAACTTGATGCAATCACTCCAGTTTAAAGTTCAATTCAAGACTCTAGCTTAAACTCATCTGGAAAAAACAAGTTTTAAAGTGGTTCTTTATTTTAGTTAATCCTTAAATTTGTGAAAGCAGCATTGTAATGTAAATTTTTGGTAACTTGGATTATAAATCACTTCCTGTTTAGCGAATTCTCTGGTGGTCCAGTGGTTAGGTCTCCCTGCTTCCACTGCAGGGGGCACGGGTTCAGTCCCTGGTCCGGGAACTAAGATTCCGCATGCCGGGTGGCACAGCCAAAAAATAAAATAAGAAAGTAAAATCAATCAATCAATAACTTCCTGTTTAAGATTGGACGTCATTTTTTTCAAAAAGTTTAATTCACTGAGTTGTTTCATATAGCCACTAAGGTGAAGTATGGTAAGTATTAATCATAGGCAGTATATTTATCAGCACAGTTTAATTTTTATTCTTTAAAAAACTTATTTCTTCTTTTTTAAAAAAGAAAACGACGTTTATGCTTAAAAATACTGACAAAATAGCAACATTAAAATCAAATACTTTACTTCAGTGTCCTAAGATACACATTTTACCCACAGGTTAACATCTATGAAACAAACATTCATCTAATAAACAAAGATATGCCATAGTTTTAACTGGCAATATATTTTTTCCTTTCTTACTGACATATAAAATAATGGTGTCTCTTATAATCAGTGACATTTTAGACTCAATGAAATAACAGCACATCATTTGCTAATGATAAACCTTACTAATACATCTGATGTAAAGGTATACATCTTAAAAATGGACCTGTGAATCTTAATTAAATTCACAATAATACATAATGTATATATCAATTCTTTCTGCAGATGAATATGTTTCAGATTTTCACTGGCTTTAAGTTTAGATGTAAGGAGTGAAATCAATAAAACATTTTATCTTCTTGGCATTTAAAAATTATAGAACTTACAGAGACTACTAATGGCATGATAAATAATTAAAATATATATAATAAATTTATATCATATATTTTTCAAAGTGCTTTTTTATCAAATGCCAAAAACAATTAATTAATTAATACATTTATATTTTATCCAAACAGATACTAAATTCTTATTATTTTGAATACTTGCAATCAGGGTCTCATCTGTTACTTTATTAACATGGACTATAAAGTGATTATTCCCAATTTCTGATGATTCATCTTATTTTCCCTTCAGGCTTTGTTCATATTATTTTTCCCTTACATTATTATTTAGTTGTGTCTCTAGACATACATGTGGACATACATGTTGTTTTGTTTAAAAATACACACATACATATCTATGTATACACATGATAGTAGGTAATTAATAAATGTTATTTTGCTTCTTCCTTCTTGGGGGTTCAGAATGACTATCGCAAAGAAGGGCACAATATAATTTCCAGATCTAATTTAATGTCTTACTGTTTTTCTTTATAACATGACACCCTTAATTCCAACTTGATTTGATATTTCCTAATTTAGATGTTTTCTGCCTTAATTAAAGAGAAAGGCTACTTCTAGCACCTGATAACTCCCATTCTTGTAACAAACAGAAAGAATAATTATGAATAATACAAAAAAGTATTTTTTTACTTTTAATCATGAAGCACCTTTACTGATTAAATTTACAGGGCCACAAGAGCATTTTAAAGTGTCAAAGGCATTCTACTTGTCAGTCTGATAATCTAATGCAAGAAGTAAATTATAACTGACAACATGGAAACATAGTTTAAATGTCAAAGTTATAAAACATAAATCTAAAAATGCTTCAATCAAATCATGTGATATTTTATTACATAATCTAAAACCGAAGAGAGACGAATAAGAAAATTCTACCAGAAGTCTTAGAATGAATTTATTTTAGAATTTAACTCTCTACTATTACTAAACTATTAGTTTTGTCCCTGTGATTTAATGAAGGATTAGCTTGCCACTTCTAATCTTGATTTAACAAATCAAACACAACCATTTGGCATCATTTAATATTTAATCTTTCATTCATTCATTCATTCATTCCATAAAATTCATTCCCTCCCATTCATGGAGCATCTATTATGTACTGACCATTATTAAAGAAATACCTGCTCTTCTACTTGAAAGGCAGCTTGTTAGAACCTGACTGCCAAGATCATGAAAAACGTCAAAATAGAAGAAGGTTGTTTCCAGTCCTACCTCACTCTTCATTTTACACCAGCCATTTCCATTTCAACTTACACTCTTCCACATAACCAGGTAATTCCTTTCAAACTCCAAGCATATTTCAAAACAAAATTTACCTGTCCTAAATGCTACTCATATGAAAAAAAACAACAACAACATTAATAGGTTAACCTATTACCCTCTTACCAGGTAGCAACTGTTTGTTTTCATTTGTCTGCTTGATTTTTAAATTCATCTTATTAGGAACAGGGCCTTAATGGAAAGAGAACCTAGGCAGATAGGTGAGAGTTTAGGCTTGAAGGAAGGGGCATGGCTCCTGGCCCTGGCTTTTTCCTTAAATAGTTATATGTTATTTATATTTTCAGAAAATAATGGCTAACATTATTAACAGGTATTGTTCTATATTCTTTAAGTGTTATTAAATAATTTCATCTTCAAAATAACACTATAAGGCAAGTGCTATCATTATCCTCATTTTATGTCTGAGGAAACTAAAACTTGGAGAAGTCAAGTATTTGTCCAACGTCACACTGCTTGTGACAAAGGGGGAATTTGAATAAGTGCAACGGGTTCCAAAGTCAAAGAACTTAACCACATTATCATACTGCATGCCCAATCTAACTCACAGAATTGTTGTAAAGATTAAATGAGACTATATTAAAGTCTCTGAAAAGGACACTCTATTCCTTGTATTAAAAAAAATTAATCTATGAAAGTGACAGAAAACTGAAAAGGTTTCAAGCACACTAGCAAGCAGAGGCAAGGCAGTATTGGTTTTCTTCAGATTAGTATTCTTAGATTATATCACATCACGTATGTGGATTAAATAAACACCAACTCTGACTATATATCAACCATAACTTACTGTCACAAATCTAGTTACTTTTGAAATTTATATTTCACATTGCTCATGGTTAAGTTCCAACACACACTCTCTTTAATTTTATCTGATATAAATCATCTAATATTAGCAAAAGTTCAATTCTTCTAAAACTCATAGAAAAACAAAATCTTTACAAGAAAACATTTAATACATCATGAAATATTATTAATTAAAATGATGCAAGTTGGGCTTCCCTGGTGGTGCAGTGGTAGAGAGTCCGCCTGCCAATGCAGGGGACGCGGGTTCGTGCCCCAGTCCGGGAAGATCCCACATGCCGCGGAGCGGCTGGGCCCGTGAGCCATGGCCGCTGAGCCTGCGGGTCCGGAGCTTGGGCTCCGCAACGGGAGAGGCCACAACAGTGAGAGGCCCGCGTACCGCAAAAAAAAAAAAAAAAAAAAAAGATGCAAGTAAACAATATTTAAATGATGCTTCTTCGCAGAAAAATTAAAAATGGTAAATTCAAAATTATAAAATGTAGTGGCTTACTGGAAAGCACAGTAATGAAATATTTCAAGTGACCAATACAGAACTCTAGACTGTGTATGAATTTCATTTCCAACCATGCTTTTTCCTCCAACATGATAATAATCTTTGGTTGTCTGATAAAGATGATCAAGAAACTGTTTCACTCCAACAGCTTAATAATATATGGGCAAGCTTCACTTTTACTTGCCTGCAACTTATAAATTTCTCTATCAAAAAGTCATCCACTCTCAACAAGTTTTTTTTCTGTCAATTACTTAATACTTTGTGTCAATTACTTAATATCTCGTCATGGAAATATGTTTCCAATACAATTCTTACCTCTTTTCTCAAATGCTATCTCTAAAAACAAATACTAAATTGATCATGCTGTGCAATATTAATTTATTGTTAATAATCTACCTATTTCTAACAAAAATACAAATATCACAGAATACGTCAGATACTCTACTGTATTACTGTTCCCTACATATTAATCCACATTTTTCAAAAATCCATGTATGTTCCTCTATTACAATTTAATTATTTCTAATTTCCCCTTATATATTGTTTTTTCTTGAACCAGGTTCACTTCTGTTATCCTTTGCCT
This sequence comes from Mesoplodon bidens, assembly GCF_964165515.1. NCBI lineage: Eukaryota > Metazoa > Chordata > Mammalia > Artiodactyla > Ziphiidae > Mesoplodon > Mesoplodon bidens. Next base: position 32,052,140 of record NC_138175.1, read on the forward strand.
CTAGTTATCTCCCCCCTCACCAATTTAAACTTACTGTTAACTCTTGAGGGTTCTCTACCTATTTTCTCTTATTTTATGCATTATTAAATACCCTTTCAAATGGTACCACTACTCTGCCTATATCCCTGTACAAGTTAAAACTGGAAAATTTTAATAACAGTAACTTTTAATACATTAAAGGATTAAATATGGGGTTTCCTAAATTAAAACTAGACAAAATATTGAAAAAATAAGATACTTTCATACCAAAATGTTTAAATAAAAAAGGAGCAGAAATCTAACTTTCAAATTTTATCTTAGCTATCTGCAAATGAAATGGAAAATCAATAATATTAATTATTTCTCCATTATAGCAAGAGAGCCCATGTTATTTAATGGTTTGGACTGAAAGGCATCAGGACCTAATGATATAACTCAGTTTGGTGGTTGCATTGAAAATGCCGTGAATTGTTTACAAAATTGTGTTAGTTCTAAATATATATATAATATATAAATAATTTTGTAAGCAAATGAAGATTTTTATAATAAGGGAATTTTTCCTGAAACAGATTAAATACTTTATCTAAAATTTCATATAAAGCCTTCAAAAATAACCAAATATTCCTGCAAAACCAATTCTAAACTATGTTGGCCTTAGATTATTTTTACCCTTGCGTGCAAAACAAATATACATATAAAACAAATAATAACTTATTATATTCTATTTTTTGAAAATGTATTAGGTAAGTAGTCAAATAAAAATACCTAGGATTAATATACCCTCCTAAAGCAATTCTTTGTCCTTATAATTCTCTTGGAGCATTAATCCTCACCTGGCCTCTTTATTACATAAAGTAAATCAGAAAGACTGTAAGGGAGGAAGTCTGTAAGAGCCGAGAGCTGCTTATTGTTGATTTAAATGGTCTTAGTTTTCTTGCCATTCCATTTAGTTCAATGTTGTGGGTTTATGAGAAAATATTATATTCCATGTTTCCAAACTATAAGGTGCCCAGTGGAGTACAACTAAGAGGTAAAGAAATCTTATAAAAAATTTCAAGGCATTTTTTTAATAAAGAAAGTACATTAGGAACTGGCACAGCAATATGGGTTTCATTTTGTTTTTCCTTTTCCTGTTTTATATATAAAATGTTCTCCTATTTTAAATTCCTTTTACTAACATTAATATACAAAAAAGTATGTCCATAGACAAGTAAAATTTAGTAAATTCTGGAATATTACCTAATTCATTCAAAAAGGCAGTAAGATACGCACAGTATCTAACAACTTAAAATTCCAAAGTGGGAGTAAACACATCATACGCAAATAAAAAGTAGACTAGACAGACTGAACTTTACAAAAACTTCAAAGGAAGATTTAATTCTTAACCAACTTACCCAATTTTTGTCTTCTCTTTTAACTTAGAACAAGTTTTTGTTTTTTTGCTCTCTTTGTCCTTTGGCTTAGATTTCATCCTTCTACCTTTCTTTTCCTCTTTTCCTTCAACTGAAGCACTAGGAAAGTTTTCAGGGCTCATTACTCGTGGAATATTGCGTTCCCCACGCTCCTTTGCTTTTGCTATGGCCTCTGATATTATACGATTAGCCTTTTCTTGCTTGCTTTCTGATTCCACCTTTTTTCTCTGCTTCTTCTCAGACATGATCCTCACCTGGGTATTCTGCAACTTAGTATATGTCCCAGAACCATCACTCTTCTTGGAAGATGGAGGCTAGAGAAATCAAAATAATTTTTATACAACATACCAAAGTACATTTAAACAATTAACATAAATAACCAAAAATTTAGAATTAAGCTTTAAGAAGTAAAATACATAAGCAAATATATGAGTGCTACAAACAAATTTAAAATTAAAACATTTTGCTGATCTAGAAATTAGTGTAGGTATAAAATAAAAAGCTCAATTACTGCTTTTAAAAGTGAAAGTTAAAGAAGGATTATATAGATTCATTGATATTTTCATAGCATTCTTGATTAGTTGATTCAAATTTTGTCCTAAAAATATAGCTAATTCAAATTTAGTCATGTAAATATTCTGGGCATTTGGAATAAGTCTCTTCTTTCCTCTTCATTCCGGAACTCTGAAAATTATTAATAAATTTTAAATAGCAATTTTAATTTAGAATGACCACTCCCCATAGTTTATTATGGTTTTTAGAAAAACAAAGCCTCTCTGCTTTATAAGAAACTGGAATGAGAACCTGAATTCATTTAAATCGTTTTAATGTGCAATCTATGCAGCAATGTAGCTAGTTAGTCAACAGACATTCCCATACTTAAAATTAGAGAAAGTTTTAGTTTTTCTGTGAAAGAGTTAAATGAGGATTTTTTTTCTCTTTCTATATCATAATATTTTGCTCAAGCAATTCTGGAAAAAAACACGTTCTAGTTTTACGTTAAAATTATTAATATTTTAGTAATATCACAGGAAGCAGATCAACAGCATTTTAAAAAGAATATCCTCTTCAAACACACATTCATCCCATAGTCTTAGATCACAGTTTTGTTACGTTCTTACCCGTAAACATGCCTCTGACTACAGCAAGGGAAAAAACCACCAGGAATTTCCAAACACATTTTCATGCTGGTTCCAGTGTGCTTCACTGGATATCTTTTCTATACCTGCCTCATCAAAGGTTTCATAACAGTGCTACAGCACTGGGAAAGGAGGGAGGGTTTAGAATCGCTCACGAAAATGCCACCTTAAGGCCTACAGGCTATAACAAATAACCAAGACGCGAGAAAACAGCAACAAGCTCAAGATGGCGATGCAGTACGACTCCGCAGCAGCAGCCAGTAATAAGGAAGGTTATTCAATCCCATTAGCCTTTTAGCCCAAAGAACCCCTCCTCCTCCCACTCATTCAGGCTTTCACTTACCCTTCCTCTTGGCCTCTTCACTGAAGACATTTTTGGCGTCAGACAAAGGCTTGCCCTCTGCTTTTTCACCACCCCAGGCAGTGCTCAAGAAAAAAGCATTGAAAGAAGATTCCTAAATGGCCTATTTAGCAAGCTGCAACCAAGAGATGCACAACCCTCCACAAATACACATTGTGATGTATCAACACATTTCTGCCTTGGCAAGTTTATATCCACTGTTCATTCTGTTTAGATATGAAAAAGACTGTAAACCCGTCCTAAAAAACTGAGTTTCCTCAATAGCTGTAAGCAGATAGCCAGATTCCAACAAAGCACAGAAAGAAGTGAATGCACAAAGCATCAAAATGCATCAGCATGAATATTAGAGATGTCGTTAAAAATACTGACTCCTTCTGAGGAAGTAGGCCAGCAGATGGTGCTACCAGTTATTATTCCATTAGACTCTGCAATTTAACCCCCAATGGACTGTTCTTCCCTCCATGTAACACATTAACTCTCACTCTACCATTTCCTGTAGTAAAGTTTTAAAAAATATACGTAAAAACCTGATTTAAAAAAATCATCTGAAAATGAAAACTGTAGTGAAACAGCTTTATGTAGCTATCAATATTAAAAAACAAAGTCCAATGCAATTTCTACCGGAGAAAAATACTTTTCTCCGTGATACTCTAAAATATTTAAAACATAAACACATCTGAAGACGAGCAAAGGGTTAAAGAGGAGGTCATGCAAATGAACCCATAACAAGTGACTTCTCTTTAAGAAATTAGATAAGGTTTCTTATTATTCTTCTAACAAAAAGCTAACAATGTCATTTTTAAAGGAGAAATGAAGCTATTTTCATTTAAATTCCAAAAAGCTTAAGATTTTGAAATGAACACATAAGAGCTGTCTATAAAAAAATAACTAACCATAGTTAAATTATTTCCTTACTTAAACCTGAATAAATACATTAATTTATTTTCCTAACATAAAAAAACTCCTAAACATTCCTGACCTTTACTCTTCACATTCTATTTCAACTCAACTGTTGAGTTTTTAAGATAAAATTTTAGTTTTAGTCCCTTGCTAAAAATAAATAAGTAGCAAGTCCTCCTGAATTTGATCATTATATACTTATACTTTTCATCTATAAAATACTGAGACTATTTTAGTAAGCAATGACCTTAAGTACCTAAAACAAAATTTTCACTGCCTCAAAATTCATGTTTACCTCTTTCATTAATACCATTTTTTAAAAAATTGGTCTTGGCAAGTCATCTGATACCTGTATTAAGGAACCTGTTTTTAGTTTTTTCCTTTCAGGCATCAAAGGTCTCAAAATGGAGCAACATTATATAAACAGTGTCCTAGAAAGACCAATCTAAAGAACAGGAGAGGAAAGTAAAGGCATAGGACCACTAATGCAAGAAAAGAATCTTACTGACCTGGAGGTCATCTATGTAAAAATCATAATAACCAATAATAAGGGCTAACACTTACCAAGTGCTTATTAGGTGATAGGCAATATTATAAGCATTTTACATGTAATAATTAATTTAATCCTGAATAATAGGGTAACAGTGATAATGGAGAGGAGTAACAAATGGGAGAGATATTCTTACAGCAGAATTGCAAAATGATAGAACAGACCTAAGCGTGTAAGTTTTTAAAATCATAATTATAATAATAATAGCTAACACTTACTTATTCCCTACTATGTTCTAGGCACTATTCCTATTATGACATATACATGAACAACATGGATTTAAACTGCGTGGGTCTACTTACATGCAGATTTCTTTCAATAATAAATACTACAGTACTACAAAATTCACAGTTGGTTTCATCCAAGGATGTGGAACCACAGATATGGAGGAATCAAGAACTACAAATATGGAAGAATCACATATATGGAAAACTGACTATAAATTATACTTGGATCTTTCAATGAATCTCTAATCCTGCATTGTTCAAGGGTCAACTGTATATTAACTCAATTAATCTTAAAAACAACCCTGTGAGATATGTACTACTGTTACCCTCATTTTATAGCTAAGGATACTAAGGCATAGAGAAATAATTTGCCCAAGATCACACGGCTACTGAAAGATGGGGTAGGGATTAAGAGGCAGAGAGCCTCATAATGGAAACCGTGCTCTTAACCACTGTATTATACCATATTTGGTTCAAATATCATAACTTACAGAGATTAATTTGAACACAAAAGAAAGTAAATGACTTTCTCAAAATCTCAGAGATACTAGTAAGGAAGCAAGAACAAAATTTATTTTTTTTCAGTGCCCTTTCCAAGAGGTGGAAATCAACTAGATATGGGTGGGTTTTGGCTGAAGAGCAGGAAGAGTCAATACTTGCTTTCTAAACCAAGTACTGGTACAGGAGGAGAAAAAGAAATGTTGAGAAAGGGTATGTATGTGTGCATGATAAGTTTAATTCTTTCCACACTGAGTTTGAAATGAAAAGTTTGAGTAACTGGAAATTTTGGACTCAATCCTTGGAGAGGTCAGGGCTGGAATATAATGTATATTCTCTTGCTTTTTCTTTGAATACCCTTAACTCACTGACACTATCCACAGAAACTAGGATGATTTCCAAAATATCTCACTTCTCCTTAAAGCTTTTCAATAGATTCCATTACTTGATTCAAAAATCCCAATTATTTAACAATAAATCTTAACAGTAGACAAATATTTGTGATCAAACATTTCTGTGATCAAATATTTATTCTACTATTAGGATTTAATATTTTAAATCTATATTCCCATAGAACATCAACACTGAGGTGTTAACTAATCATTTTTAATGTAGGTGATTTCCCAATTTACACAGACACGAACATACAAAAGGGTAGTTAATAGTAACTTTTCTCAATGTTACAATTTTTCTCTTTTTCACCTCCATAAGCAGTCAACAAATTCTGTCCAATCTACTTAATTGTGTTTTGTTTTCTTCCTCTCAGTCCCAACAGCTCCTGCTGTATTAATTTCCCACTTGTTATGGTTACATTATAGTGATGTAGGAAAATATCCTTATCTATAGGAAATATATCAAGTCATTTGGGGTGATGGGACATCTGGTTTGCAATCTACTCTCCAATTTTTTACAAAGTAAAAGAATTTCTTTGTATTTCATTTGTGATTTCTCTGTAGGTTTGTCACAATTTCAAAACTCAACTTTTAAAATAAAGGCAGGGACTTCCCAGGCAGCCCAGCGGTTAAGACTCCCCCCCCTTCAATGCAGGGGGTGCGGGTTCAATCCCTGGTTGAGGAGCTAAGATCCCACATGCCTCATGGCCAAAAAACCAAAACAAAACAAAAGCAATGTTGTAACAAATTCAATAAAGACTTTAAAAATGGTCCACATCAAAAAAATCTTTAAAAAAATAAATACATAAAGGCAAAGGCCTTGCTCCCCAAGGACCTGTATACTAAATGAGAAAAAAAAAAGTAAAAGAAAAGAAGGCAATAACATATCCAAATATTTATAAGAAAAACAAGTCATAGCAAAACATAAAGATGGTATCATATGTGATGTATCAATTATTTTGATAGTAACTAGAAGAATATATGAAAGACCCTGGATGTCATATTTCAGTACTAAAGAAACTCAAGGATTTATGGTATGAGTGTTTTTCAAACCATAGGTCATGATCTAATAACCTAATGATCTAATAACAAGTCATGATATAAATTTAGTGGGTTCAGACTAGCACTAAAGAAATGAAATATAACAGAATGAAAAAGAGTGGTACCTAACCTTTATGAATGCTACCTCTTAAAAATTAGATAGTTTTAATACCATGGTTACTCCTCTTTTCCTTCATGAGAGAAAGAAGCAAAGAGATTTGAGTAAGAAATCAGAGGTGTTAAAACCGGAGTGGGGACTCAGTTCTTCCTCCTCTTGGTGGAATAATTTTCCCATATACCTACCCACTCACACTGGGGGATTCATCCATTTCAAATATTTTAGTTGCATACAAATAATTTAAAAATTTGAATCACCAGTGTGTAGACCAGAGTGGAAATCATAAATTTTCAAAAAGAAGGGGAGAATGATCACATGGCTACCATACATCTACTATAGAGCACAGGTTTTACTATCAGGGAAAATTATAAAAAATTTAAAGTTCTACTTCACACATTTTTAAAACAATATGAGGGAATAAAAAGTCTCCTTCAAAACAAATTATATTTGTTTTGAATATAATTGCTTAGTAATAATAAACAAATATAATTCCTTAGTAATAATAAAACACAGAACAAAGAATTTTCAACAACATATATAAAACTGTATTATAGCTAAAAATCTTCCAACTTTTCTCAGGAGAGATGACTCTCAGGCTTCAGACCTGGGGGACTAGGTGAATGGAACTTGCAATGGAAGAGAAAACAAAACAGAATAGAGATAGCAAGCCTTGAGCAAGAACAAGTTTTACTGCCTAGAGAGACAACGCTGAATAAGAGAACCATTAGTGAAAACCCAAAACACCAAGTTTTAAAGAGCTAGCAGATGAAGAGGAGTTAAAGAAGGAAAACAAAAGGAAACTACAAAAATGGTAAGATGAGCATAAGGAAAGAGTGGTGTCATGGAAGCCAAGAGGAAAGAATAAAAAGATCTGTCATCAAAAGGAAAGTAAATATCTGAGAGTAATTTGATATTATAAAGCTAAATTAGAAAGCATTTTAGTTCTGTTGAATTGTTTATAGTAAGCCAGTATGCTAGTTTTTAACATCTTTATTTTACGAAGAATCATATAATTATGTACTTAAATATTCAAATTAGATAGCTAGTGGGAAGCAGCCACATAGCACAGGGAGATCAGCTCCGTGCTTTGCGACCACCTAGAAGGGTGGGATAGGGAGGGTGGGAGGGAGAGGCAAGAGGGAGGAGATATGGGGATATATGTATATGTATAGCTGATTCACTTTGTTATACAGCAGAAACTAACATACCACTGTAAAGCAATTATACTCCAATAAAGATATTTTTAAAGTATTCAAATTAAACCAACCTCTAAAAACAATAAATTTGTAGTTAATTTTAGTAATACGTATCAAACATTAGTGGTAACTTCTTTTGCATTTATTGCATATAACATTTCTTTCCACAAGGTACCAATAAAGACTTGCTTTTAAAGAGAAGAAAAGGAGGAAAAATTGATCCAAATTATTATCTGTCAAAGTCTTCTGAGTTTTACCCTTAGATTTGTTTTCAGAGTTTTTGATGTATCTGAAGCAATTATTTTATTTCACTTTCTTCACATTTGTGAACTCACATGTTCACAAATTAAAAGGCTTATTTTCATTTTGTGACTTGTACTAGTATCCAGGTTTCCACTTTTAGCTAATGATGACATTCTTTTTTTTTTCTAAATCTTGACTTTTACAGTGATAAGGTAATACTATTAAAAGTATTCCATTTTAATCATCCAGATAGCAGTTCAGGCAAATAGGAGATATTCATAAAAGTTGTTTTTTTTAAAAAATAAGCATTTATTATGTGACTTACAGGAAATACAGAGAGAGAAGAATATGTTAGAGGATACCATGGGAATGTAATCAGCAAAATCCAGAATGTGGGAAATTCTAAAGAAAAATGACTGTTTCTTCAGCAAAGAAACAATAAGAAACAAAACAAAGAAGGGTAATCATAGATCAAAAGGGGCTTAAGACTAAATGTAATGCCAAAATAAAAAAAAAACAGAAAAAAGAAAAGGCAAGACACTTAAAATTCCTATCAATTGAATGCAATACATGGCCCTTGTTTTGACATAGACCTGAACAAGTCTGTAAGACTACATTTATTAATACTAGGGAACTTTAACTTTGATTGGGTATTTGATTATGAAGGAATTAGTTATTTTTTAAGTGTGAAACTAATTTTGAAATTGTGTTTTAAAGCTAAAACCTTTGTCTTTTAGATATACAAATTGAAATATTTACAGATAAAGTGATATCTGAAATATTTACAGATAAAGTGATATGATTAAGGTGTGTTTAAAAATAGTCCCTGAAGGGACTAATAGTCCCTGTATGATAGTCAGAGGATTGTATAGATGAAAAACAATTGCCTATAAACTGATGGCTGTCGTAGCTGGGTGATGGCTGTCGTAGCTGGGTGATGGCTACTCTACTTCTGTGTACACTTGAAATATTATATAATAAAGAAATTTAAACCATTACATTCTGGGTATAACAGGTAGTTTGGCATGACAAGAAAACTAGATTCATGTGGAAGAATGATAAGCAATAAAGACAGAAAGGTAATGGGTCAGATTATCAAAAGTGTTATAAGTTATGCTAAAATATCTGGACTTTATGCTAAAGTGAATTGGGGAATCAATAAGTGATTACATACAGAGAGGTAACAGGATCAGATTTTTAGATTTAGGGCTGCTAACTGGTTTCAATAAAAATACCCAAATACTTCATGGAAACTTTTTTATTTACAAAAAGGCCATATATGATATAAAAACAAGTAATATTTAACCTTCTATTTTATATTAGTTTGTGTTGCTTTCTCAATGCTGTATTTTCAAAACTTCATCTTTTGTTTCCAAATAAATCAAAAGTGTATTTTAAAAACATTAAACCACAAAATCTCATGAAGTTCCTTACTTACTGACAACATTAAATATACTGAATTCATCAGTCCATAAATTACTAATGATACTAAAAGCTGTTCTCAGCGTAATGTTGTGATTAAAGGAAAGGGCTTTGGACTCAGCCAGCCCTGGGTTCCATCATCTGTAAAATGGAGATAATAATAGTGTCTACCTTCTAGGGCTGTTGTGAGACCTAACAGATAATGCTTGTAAAGTGCTTAGTATGGTGTCTGGAATACAAATACTCAGAAGTGCTAGGTACTATTGTTACTGCTGTAATGTGATATTGTGCCCACCTCTGTGCATCATCATATCAGGGGATACAATGATGTCAGTATGTCTTATAACTGGTACTGTTATCTTTAAAATATTTTATTTTACTTTTTATTTTTGGCTGTGTTGGGTCTTCGCTGCTGTGCATGGACTTTCTCTAGTTGCCTCGAGCGGGGGCTGCTCTTTGTTCTGGTGTGCAGGCTTCTCACTGCGGTGGCTTCTCTCATTGCAGAGCACCGACTCTAGGCCCACAGACTTCAGTAGTTGTGGCTCGCGGGCTCTAGAGTGCAGGCGCAGTAGTTGTGGCGCACGGGCTTAGTGGCTCCGTGGCATGTGGGATCTTCCCGGACCAGGGCTCAAACCCGTGTCCCCTGCATTGGAAGGCGGATTCTTAACCACTGCGCCACCAGGGAAGCCAGTACTGTTATCTTTGATCCCTTGGTTAGAGTAATGTCTGCCATTACTCTCTGCTATAAATTTCTCTTTTTATAATTAACAAGTATCTTACCAGACTATGCAAATATCTTGTTCTCATATATATTTGCCTAGTAATTTTAGCATGCGTTGATGGTTCCTGCCTATAACTATTATTTCGTTATTCACCTAATGGAAATTTTTTATTTCCATCATTCCTTCCACATTTTCTACTGGAATTCTACTATAAACAAAAGTTCCCTCTTCTCCTTATTTATTCATTCAGTCATTCTTTTATTCATTCAATTATCGATATTGGTATAGACTCATATTTATTTTATTCTATGGGTTATAATCTGATACTATGATTATTTGTTATGCAAATTGTCCCAGCTTTCACCATATAGAGCTCCTTCAAGTTGGTTCCTGAACCTTGTTTACCACCATCATATTTTGAACACTTCCTTACTTTCTGGCACTGTAAGATATTCCAGGTTCATGGTAAGAATAGTTTAACGGAGTGGTTGAGGCGGAAGCCATATTATAGTAGATTAAGAAGTAAATGGGAAGAAAGGAAGTAGATATAGTGTTAAACACTTTTCCTAAATAAATGAAGGGAAAATGGCAGGCTACCGTGGAATTAGAAACTTGAGTATGTTTATTGGCTATAGAAAAGAAGTCAGTAGACTGCTTGAATATATGAGAGAGAAAGAAAAGCTAGAGAGTGAGTTTTATCACAAGTAGAAAATTTAAAGCATTTTCCATATAACAATTCAAAATTATCACACCACCAATAAAAAATTAAAATACTCTATATAAATATCACTTTGGTAAATAATATGAACTTCCCATAGACCTTTTCTAAAAATGCTTCTTAGAGGAAAAAAATTTTTTTTAAGACTTCTTGAATATGTTAATTCAAAAACCATTTTCCTTCACAAAAGTTTTCACAATTTCTGGTGTATTTTTAAATTTGACTTCACAATATTCCTATTAATCAAATTATTAAAATTAATCAAATATTAATTATTCCTAACTGCAGATGAAAGAGTTGCTATTATCCATTTTCTCCAGATTAAGAGAGAGACTGGAGTGTGGCAGTGACAGTCTGACAAAACCAATAGGTGAAACACACTCTTAAAGTCTTGAGAAGACCTGATAAAGTGGAAGGGCAACAGTGTAAGCAAATTAACCAAACAGTTGCATAATTCGGTGGACAACGCTAACCATCATATTCTAAATTCTTTTGGCAATGTTCCCAAAAGTATTAATAAAACAAATACAAAGGAAAAAAACCTCTTTCAAGTCTTTTAAAGGGGAGATTGAGAGTTGGTTCTGTGGAAAGACACTGTTTTTTTGTATACAATGCATTATGAAAAATCAATTTTAATTTTCAGAATTCTGAGATTATATATAAAAAACTATTTGAACACAAGTAATTACTAACATAAATAAAAATGATGTTAAGGGAAGGCTAATATAAATACATTTGCAATAAGGAAAAAAATTAAAATAAGGTATTTCAACTTGATTTACAGTTTTAGGCAAAAGAAAATCAAATACTGAAAAGAAGCTATATATAAAACGTCAAAAGCATTTTAGAAATCACAAAATATACTTAACTTCATTATATTAAAATTTCATCTTGCAAAATGCAAAGGAAGTAATGAGAGACACTGCATCTCTGGATGTAACTCTGACCATAAGAAAAAAAGTTATTTGTGGAAGTAGAAATGATGGGAATTACATGAAAAAACTAAACATGACCTTTTGGTGTCCATGACAGGTCTAGGCATAGTAGTTGTGTGTCAATAAATGTACGCCTTTTGAAGTTAAAGAAAAAAAAGTATCATCATATGGCCTGAAACGTACAAAAGCACAGACAGATCAATAAACTCAGGAAATACAGTTCAACAAGTCAGGACTCAAAATAAAATTCCAACAATTCAATAAGAAATGATTCTAACAACAACAAATGTAGTATATCTAAAAATATTAGGTGCAGCCTTACAGATTTCAAAAAGTAGAATACAAAAGACAGATTTAAGAAGAATATGAGAGGGGCACTGACCTGTAACAATAGTTCTGGGAAGTCCACAATGAGATAAGGAGGGTGTAACTCCAATGGTGGGTCTGAACCTGGGGGAAGTCATGCTACATTTTTTTTAAGAATAGGAAGAGGCGAACCTATGCATGTCAACTGAGCTCTTCCAAAATTTGTACAACAGAATCTACTTCCTCAGCTTGTGCTAAACCGCTCCAAATGAATATTTTCAGTTTAAATTTGTGAACTGGTGCCATCTGGTCAATCTTCTGGGTTCCTACTAGCCTTTCACTTGAGCTTAAAATCTCTTCAGCAACCCTACCATTAGTTCTTAATTAGCGTCCCTCTTAGATCATACACAAAAATGCTGATTAAAAAAAAATCTTATGAGGCTGAATCTATAAATGGGTATTCTTGTGTGCAGGCATGGACACACACATACACACACACACACACACACTCCTACCTACTTAAAAAAAAAAAAGTACATGTCTTAACAGCAGCTCATGTGAAAAATACCAGGGAATTTTAGCTCACTGTAAACTAAATGAGTGTATGGTGTAATGAGCTTGCCAAAAAACAAATGCAATCTTACAATGCACAAACAGAAATGTGGTATAAGGAACAAGGGAGGTGATAATTACAGTGTACTCTAGTCTCACCAAGAGAAATGTATTCTGTTTTGGGTTTAAGAGGAGTAAAAACTAGATCACTCATTCAAGACATATTATTTGAGTACATACTACCTGCCAGACAGATTGTTATAAGTACTGGGAATAAAACAGTAAACAAGACAAAGTCCCTGCTTTAATGGAGCTAACATTTTTGAGAAGGAGATAATCAAAAAGGAAGAAAAAAAAAACCCATCAGGTAAGGGTAATGGCTATGCAAAGAATGAAAATAGGATGATGTGATTAAAAGTGATAGGGTGACTATTTTAAAATGGACTCAAGGAAAGTCTGAGGAGGCCACTTACACTGAAATCTGCATGAAAAGAAAGAACTGGCACTGTAAAGATGTGATGAAAGATGAATCAAGTTATTCTCAGCAGCCTTGAGAGATCAGCAACAAAGCACAAAGACCAACATACTGGTTTTTATATCTTAATAAGAAGTTTCCCTACTGGATTACATTTGCACCAACTACACTATACTTCCCAGTCTATATACATCTGGAGACTACTCCATGGAAGTGCACCTCAATTCCTCTTCAGATCTTATCTGTTCAGGTTCTACAGTTTTTAAGCTGGTTCCTTCTAGTAATGAGCCATTACTATTCTCGATGGTCTGATTTTCTAGGTCAGTGTTTTTTAACTATGAACTAAAATCTCATTACAAGCCATCAGTTCAGTGGATAGCCATTAACATTCTTTATAAATGAAGTAGACTACTGTTTTGAGAAGCACTGGTTACATCTTAATACATACACGCCCCTACATATATACATTCATAAACATTTAAAAACACATCTATGCTGGGTCCCAGACAAAAACTTTGAAAAACACTGTTCTAAGAGGTTAAAGAATACTTCCATGTCATTTTATAGGAGAGTTCAATCCAGGCTCTTATTTAGGGTTGGAGGGCTTTGAGTCACCTGGTATTAGTCAACCTGGAGGATGGGATCAACCACATTGGGCAATCAATTAATCAATCAATTACATCTATTTAATGGAGCACCAATAAAAACTGACACTGAAGCTCAAGTGACATCCCTGATTAACAATACCCCGTGCATACTGTCATGCATCAATGCTGGGACCTGATTGCAAGGAGAGAGCTTTGTGTTGAAACCCTCTGAGACTGCCCTATGCATCCCTTCTTTGGCTAATTTTAACCTGTAACCTCCTCTGTAATAAACTGTAACCACAAGTATAACAGTTTTCAGTGAGTCCTGCTAGCCTATTATTGAAACTAAGGGTAGAGGTTCTGGGAACCTCCAGAATTTGTAGTTGGTGTCAGAAGTAAGGGCAATCTTGGGACTGTGTTAGCTTTGCAGTTTGGCTATCTCTTGAGTAATACTCTCCAATGAAAACAAAAAGTTTAATGAGAAAATGAGAGATCTTGATCTGATAACTATCTTCAAATGTTAGCCAACTGCAAAGCTTTTCAAGTTTTTGTAAGATGTATAAAACTAAGACTGCAAGGCTTCCCTGGTGGCACAGTGGTTGAGAATCTGCCTGCCAATGCAGGGGACACAGGTTCGAGCCCTGGTCTGGGAAGATCCCACATGCCGCGGAGCAACTGGGCCCGTGAGCCACAGCTACTGAGCCTGCGTGTCTGGAGCTTGTGCTCCGCAACATGAGAGGCCACGACAATGAGAGGCCCGCGCACCACGATGAAGAGTGGCCCCCGCTCGCCGCAACTAGAGAAAGCCCTCGCACAGAAATGAAGACCCAACACAGCCTAAATAAATAAATAAATTTATTTTTTTAAAAAACAAAACGAAGACTGCAATGATTCCATTCTACTGAAGGCCTATCTATAGGAAATCTGGATTGAGAAAACTGCTTCCTTAAATATTCCTATGCAAAATCTTAAAAAAAAAAATCTGTATACAGGAAAACAGCCATATAATAAGAAACTGGGTAAAGAATACACTAGACCTAGCTGTACTATTTTTTACAATTGCATACAAATCTGCAATTATCTCAAAATAAAAAAGGTTAATTTAAAAAAAAAGAAGAGGGCTTCCCTGGTGGCGCAGTAGTTGAGAGTCCGCCTGCCGATGCAGGGGACGCGGGTTCGTGCCCCGGTCCGGGAAGATCCCACGTGCCGCGGAGCGGCTGGGCCCGTGAGCCATGGCCGCTGAGCCTGCGCGTCCGGAGCCTGTGCTCCGCAACGGAAGAGGCCACAACAGTGAGAGGCCCGCGTATCGCAAAAAAAAAAAAAAAAAAAAAAGAAGAAAGCTTAGGCCTTTCCTGAGCTCAGAGACAGTCTCCTTCTGGCCTTGAAGAAACAAGCTGCTATGAGTTCTACAGCTACAAGGAAATGAATTCTGCTGACGATCCCATCAGTCTAGATGAGGGCTGTGAGCCTCCGATGAAGTCACAGCCCCACTGGACTCACTGGATGCAGTCTTGTGAGACCCCAAGCAGAGAATCCAGCTAAGCTGCGCCTAGACACTTGACCCAAGGAAACTATGAGATAATATAAATGGATGCTGTTTTAAGTTACTAAATATATGGTTAATTTGGCACTACATTCACATACCCTACAATTGAACAATTTCACTCCTGGGTACATACTCAACATAAATACATATAAAGTTCAATAACAGGCAAAACTAATCTATGAGGGTACAAGTCAAAATGGTGATTACCCTTAGGGTGAGAGCAAGCAGGGACTAGTAGGAGGCCCAAGGAGATTTCTAGGACTGTGATAATGTTCTATTTCTTGATCTGGATTGGTGAAAGAGATGATGTTTATTTACTCTGTGAAAATTTATCAAACTATTTACTTATAATTTGTGTACTTTTCTGTATGTATGTTATATGTCAACGAAACTTACATTAAAAGAAGTTACATTACATAACCCTCAAACTGAAGACTATTATTTAACTTTATTATCATTAATCTAAGTAAACAATTCATTACAACCAGATTTTAAGGAAAAAACCATCTGTTCTAATGCAATGATGTCTTGACACTAAAACCAGATTATTTTTCTTTATTGTGTTAGCATATTTCCTGCTTTTCATCCAGAAAAATAATAAAAAAATAAAAGGGAAATATGATATTATATGTTCTCTCAATAAGAGGAGAAATCTACAAAATGCTGAAAGACATCTGAGAGTAAATTCAACCGATGTTATTAGGGGAAGGTGGGAGCTAGAGGAAAAGGAAGTTTTTTAAAACCCACAATCAAAATGTGAAGATTTTAAACAGAAGTAGAATGTTTAAGTCTATACTCCTTTTAGGTTGTTACGCTTCTGAATAACATGATCATCTTCTCTCTTTTCAGTTATATCTCCAATTTTAAAATATCTGTTTTACTTTGTATTCTAGCAACACTGAAACAATTTGTTTTTTTAAAAAAAAACAAGTTATAATAACTTTGAATTTACTGTTCTAGTTGTCCAGAGTGTCCTTTCTCTAAAAGGTAGCCTAGCAAATGTCTATTCAAAACTCAGTGTAGGGACTTCCCTGGTGGCACACTGGTTAAGTATTTGCCTGCCAACGCAGGGGACACGGGTTCAATCCCTGGTCCAAGAAGATCCCACATGCTGCGGAGCAACTAAGCCTGTGTGCTACAACTACTGAGCCTGTACTCTAGAGCCCGCGTGCTGCAACTACTGAGCCTATGTGCTGCAACTACTGCAGCCCGTGTGCCGAGAACCCATGCTCCGCAACAAGAGAAGCCACTGCAATGAGAAGCCCACGTACCGCAAAGAAGAGTAGCCCCAGCTCGCCCCAACCAGAGAAAGCCTGCGTGCAGCAACAAAGACCTAACATAGCCAAAAATAAAAATAAATAACTAATTAATTAATAAAAAAAACAAACTCGGTGTAGATATCACTTCCTTTTTACAATATGTAATTTTACTGCTATATTTGCCATAGCATATTTTAGCTATTTATAAGTCAAGGTCATATTTGATTTGTACCTCTAAAACCTATCCAGTGTTTGGTACAGTTGCATCATCTATGCAACAAAGATAATCATAGTATCTAAAGGATCTTAGAACAGTATCTGACACATAACAAGCACTCAGTAAGTATTAGTATTAATTATTATGATAAAGATTAATGTTCCTTATATAAAGAAGTCTCAGAACTCCATAGTATGAAAACAACTATTCCAATTTTAAAAATGGGCAAAATCTTTGGCAGACACTGCAAGAGATGATAAATGGATGGCAAATAAACACAAGAAAAGATGCTCACATTATTAGACATAAGGGAAATGCAAATTCAAACCACATGAGATACCACTACACATCTATTTGAATGGTTAAAAAAAAACATGAACAATACTAAGTAGGAAGAGGAAGAAAGGATATTGAGAAACTGAAACTCATCACTACTGGTGGAAATGCAAAATGGTACTGCCATTTTGGAAAACAGGTGGTAGTTTTTTACAAAGTTAAACAAACATTTAATATATGACCCCTGGCAATCCCACTCTGATACCTTTACCCAAGAGAAATGAAAACATATGGTAACATAAACACCGGTACACAAATGTTTAAAAAGGCTTTTATTCATAAATGCCAAAACCTGGAAACGATCCAAATGTCCTTTATCTGATAAATACATACACAATCTTTGGTTCATTCACATGATGGACTACTACTCAGTAACATGAAGGAACACTACTGATACATGCAACAAAAAATACATTATGCTAAGTGGAAGAAGCCAGACTCATAAGGCAACATGATATATGATTCCATTTATACAACATTCTCAAAAATGCAAAACTATAAGGAAAGAAAATTAATCACTGTTTACCAGGATCTGGGGTTGAGGGAAAGGCTGAGTACAAAGAAGCACCAGAGGATGTTTTGGGGTGATGGCAAAATTCTTTATCTTGATTGCGGTGTGTTTATACAATGTACATGTTTGTCAAAACTCACAGAAATGTACACTAAAAAAGGTGAATTTTACTAGATATAAGTTATATCTCAATAAACCTGAATTTAAAAAAAGATTAATGTTCTTTAGGTCTCAATTCCATATTAAGAAGTTAATACCACTAGATTCTAAATCTAGGTTAATGTCTTGATATCCCTTTTCCTTAATCCCAGTAGCTGTCCTTGAAGCCTTATGCTATGATAATTATCTAAATCTCTAAATATTGCCTATTCCTAGATTTCTAGATGCTGTTTTCTCACTTATCTGCTTTCAGGAGTCTGTGTTATATGTGGCTAGACCTCCTTAATCCCACAAAATTGCCTAGTTAGACTTCTTTCTATAAATGACTGGGTCTTACAACACAAACACACAGGCGCACATGCGCGCACACACACACACACACACACACCTCTTTACCAGGTCTTAGCAACATTAGAGGAATTGATCTCTTCCATGTCTGGCTGTGCAAAAGACTTCAACAGACTCTTCACAAAAGAAGATATGCATTTTTGGACAATAAGCCCATGAAAAGATGCACAGTATCATTATCCACTAGGAAAATACAAATTAAAACTATAATGAGATATAGTATACAGCCAATCAAGTGGCTAAAATTAAAAAGACTGACAATACCAAAGACTGAAGAAGAGGGAGCACCTGGAACTCTCATACACTGCTGGTGGGAATGTAAAATGGTGAAACCCCACTTTTGAAAACAGTTTGGCAATTTTTTATTAAGTTAAACATACATTCAACATAAGACCCAGCAACCTCATTACCTTTGTATGTATCCAAAGAAATGAAAACATATGTACACAAAAAGACTGAACTTAAATGTTCACTGAAGCATTATTAAAAATAGCCAAAAACAAGAAACAACCCAAATGTCTATCAATAGGTAAAATGGACAATTGTGGTGTACTCATAAAGTAGAATGCTAGTCAGCCATAAAAAGGAGCAAACTACTGACTCACCCAACAACATAAATGAATCACATATGCATTGTGCTGAGTAAATAAAGCCAGACTCAAAAGGATACCTACTGTATTATTTCATTTATATCATATTCTCAAAAAACACAACAAAAATATAAGGGCAAAAATCAGTGGTTGCCAGCAGCTGGTAGCTGGGGGAGGGACTGCTACAAAAGAAGATGAGGGAATTTTGAAGGGATAGGGAATCATTCTGTATCTTGATTAGTGGTGGTACTTACATATACTTGTCAGAACTGTGCACTAAAAAGAGTAATTTTTTACTGTACTTAAATTATATCTAAAAAACAAAACTACTGATACATGATATAACATGGATAAATCCCAAAAATATCACATAGAATGAGAAAAGCCTGACACAAAAGAGTACATACCATATGATTCCATTTATAGGTAATCTAAAACAAGTAAAACTAATCTATAGTGACAGAAAGTAGACCACTGATTGCCTGGGGACCAGGGATGAGAGGTAACTGCCTACACAGGAAAAAAGGAAAATTTGGGGGCTTATGGAAATGTTCTATACTTTGTGATAATGATTATATAGGGTATACACTGTCAAAAATCATCAAATTACACTCAAAATGGGTGTATTTTATCGTATGAAAATTATGCCTGAAT
Organism: Mesoplodon bidens; assembly: GCF_964165515.1. Classification (NCBI taxonomy): domain Eukaryota; kingdom Metazoa; phylum Chordata; class Mammalia; order Artiodactyla; family Ziphiidae; genus Mesoplodon; species Mesoplodon bidens. Next base: position 32,071,533 of record NC_138175.1, read on the forward strand.
ATAATCAATTTTAAAATGTACTTACTTACCCAGTGAACATAAATGTAACAGGATAAATTTTACCCTGACTTAACTATTTAATAATTCCTCTTCTTTTACTAGTTTTAATTACATCACTACAAACTAAAGTTAGATTATATTACCTTAATTTCTATAATTTATGCTAGTCCATTGGCTGGTGATAACAAATTTAGAAGTATTTGCTAAGAACATATTACATACAGGTAATATGTTCAACAACAGACTCTCTGGAGAACAAATAAGAAATATGAGGGGGAGATGATGGTGGGATGAATTGGGAGATTGGGATTGATGTATATACACTAATATGTATAAAATAGATAACATAAGAACCTGCTGTATAAAAAAATTAAAATTCAAAAAAAGAAAAAAGAAATGCTGTCTACAAAATAAGTTGATATTTTTATTGCAGAGATTTATCTCTGCTTTTATTGCAGAGATTATATAGCTATATCTATACCACATTTCATGTATGACAAAAGAAAACAGTAAATAATCAGTTGTTTGAGGGAACAGCTAAATCAATATGGACCACAGAGGAAAAAGAGACTTGATCTGTGTTGCCTAAGAATAAGTTAATTTTTATAATGAAAAGATAATGAGAAGATATTCAAGCGAGTGAGCTAAGCATGAGTAAAAGCATAACAACTGAAGTAAAGATTTACAAAGACCAGCATTTCACAAGCTATATTCTAAGAAACTGTGGATATTAAACCATTCATATTCCTATAAAATTCTGAGAAGCTGCCTTGTATTTTACCTTTCTTGGAGCATTATGATAAAGTGTAATTTATTAAAACCTCACTCTGAGAAGTCCATAGAGAACTAGTAGTAAATGACCTTGCATAGAATTGATAGGGCAAAATTAAGAAACACCTTTGATTTTTAGTATAGATAACAACTCTTTTGTATCTCTTAAAAGTCATCATTTTTAAAGTACAAAATGTTGGAGGGGGAAGCGTAAGCTGGGACGAAGTGAGAGAGTGACATGGACATATATACACTACCAAACGTAAAATAGCTAGCTAGTGGGAAGCAGCTGCATAGCACAGGGTGATCAGCTGGGTGCTTGTGACCACCTAGAGGGGTGGGATAGGGAGGGTGGGAGGGAGGGAGACGCAAGAGGGAAGAGATATGGGAACATATGTATATGTATAACTGATTCACTTTGTTATAAAGCAGAAACTAACACACCACTGTAAAGCAATTATACTTCAATAAAGATGTTAAAAAAAAAAAGTACAAAATGTTTTTGAGTTGAGAAATCAGGTTTGTCACCACCTATCTCCACCAGACCAGCCCCCCTCCAGATAGAAAGCCATATTATAAACTGCTATAATTTTTGGCAGCAAGAGAGGGATTTAACCAGCAATTTATCTTTCCATATTGAAAGGAAGCCTTAAGAAAGAGTTTGGGGGGACTTCCCTGGCGGCACAGTGGTTAAGAATCCATCTGCCAATGCAGGAGACACGGTTCTGTCCCTGGTCTGGGAAGATCTCATATGACGCAGAGCAGCTAAGCCCGTGCGCCACAACTACTGAGCCTGCGCTCTAGCGCCTGTAAGCCGCAACTACTGAGCCCACGTGCCACAACTACTGAAGCCCATGTGCTTAGAGCCCATGCTCCGCAACAAGAGAAGCCACCGCAATGAAAAGCCCACACACCACAATGAAGAGTAGACCCTGCCTGCCGCAACTAGAGAAAGCATGAACACAGCAACAAAGACCCAACGCAGCCATAAATAAATAAATAAATAAATAAATAAATATATTTATTTATTTAAAAAAAAAGTTTGGGGATCAATGTGTACCAGGAGTTTGTTGGTTCTATTCTAATTGCATCTGTGTGTGTGTGTGTGTGTGTGCACATGTGCATGTGGGGATGAGGGAATATAAATCACAGTTCAATATGGCATTTTGAGAATAGGCAAGAGTATTTTAAATAAGAGGGTGAGAGAATAAAAAATTTAATGTTATAGTATATCCCTGTAAGACAAATACAAAAATAAAAGTACTTAACTGAGTCTATATCACAACACAATATACCATCAACATTAATTTTTAATCTACTTTATTGATCCTAAGTGTTTAAAGAAAAATTAATTTATCTTCACTTATACCTCTTCTATACGTCATCCTTTAAGACATGGAATAAACTGCAGTGACTACAAATGCACTATATTCTAACAAAAGCTGCAAAAATATTTTACTAATTGTTCAGTTTAATGCAATCGTCCATGATGACCTATTAAAGCCAAAAAACAAACACTGGTATAAATAATGAATTAAACTACAGACCAATATCCTTATCAATATATACACATATATCAACGAAATTATATACAAAAATATAAACATCATTTATATTATCAATGCAAGGTTATTTTAAAATCTGAAAATCAATTAATGTAACAATATCAATAAAGAATTAAAACCACACGATCATATTAAATGACACAGAAAAAGCATCTGACAAAGATGATCATCTCTTCATGATAAAAATCACTCAATGAACTGGGAATAGAAGGGAACCTGATAATGGGCATCTACAAAAAATCCACAGCCAATATCATACTTAATAGTAAAAGATGGAATGCTTTCCCTAAGATCAGGAAGAAGAGAAGGATGTTTGCTCTTGCCATTTCTATTCAACATTATGCTAGAGATTCTAACCAGGCAATTAGGAAAGAAAAAGAAATAAAAAGCATAGATTGCAAAGCAAGAAACAAAACTATATTTATATGCAGAATACATAAACATGACATGATTAATTTTTTAAAATCCTAAGAAAAGATTTGTAAGTGGTATCTATAAGGGATTTATAATAGATAAAGAATTCCTACAACTCAATAATAAAATGACTACATAATCCAATTTAGGGACTTCCGTGGTGGTGCAGTGGTTAAGAATCCGCCTGCCAACGCAGGGGACACGGGTTCGATACCTAGTCTGGGAAGATCCCACATGCCACAGAGCAACTAAGCCCCTGCGCCACACCTACTGAGCCTGCACTCTACAGCCCACAAGCCGCAACTACTGAGCCTGCGTGCCTAAAGCCCATGTTCTGCAACAAGAGAAGCCACCACAGTGAGAAGTCTGTGCACTGCAATGAAGAGTAGCTCCCGCTTGCCGCAACTACAGAAAGCCTGTGTGCAGCAATGAAAACCCAACACAGCCAAAAATAAATAAATAAATTTATTTTAAAAAATAATAATCCAATTTAAATATTGGCAAAAGGCCTGAGTAAGCACTTCTCCGTAAGAATGGCCAATAAGCCCATGAAAGATGTTCAGCATCTTTAGCCATCAGGGAAATGCAAATCACAACCACAATGAGGTACCACTACACATCCACTACGATGACTATAACCAAAGACAGATAATAACAAGTATTGGCAAGTATAGAGAAATGTGAACTCTTGTAATAGTTCCACAGTTCTATGAATTTACCAAAATTTATTGACTTACATACCTTAAATGGGTGGACTGTACAAAATGTAATTACATCAACAGAGCGATTATTTTTTTTAAATAATGAACTCTATAGAAGTAAAATAACTTTATTCTCATTGCTTTCTTGAGGATTACAAAGTTTCACTGAATTTACATTGTGACTCTTGTAAAATATTGTTATGGTCTTTTAAATAACCATTTTCTTTTTCCTAATTCATTCTTTTACTTAGTTAATCACTTAAATATCAAGCAATTCCCCTATTAAAAGAAACTGTTTCACCCACAGGGCCTTCTACATAAACTTTATCTCAAATTAAAAGTTGTAACTTACTCAAGCATATGGTAAAATTAGGCAGACCATACAAAACATGGAGATTAATTTCTTCTGTATAAATATTATCATTATATATTTTCTAAGTTTGCCAAAATAGTAATCAGAAGCTTACTGAAGCTTCAGATTCAGTAATCAGAAGCTCAGAATGTGATATATTTAGTAAATGATACATCACATTCCTGAGAGTTGATTATATATTAATATTTAAAATACTCATTTCTATTTTTCTCATCTTTTCAACCTGCAAAAATACTTTTATTTTTTCTCTCATATCTAGACATCTCAAGGTGAACATCATTGTGTATTTATGAATGATGGTTATTGAAACATGGGTATCTGTAATGAGTATGAGAGCCACAATTTCTCAAGTTTCTTATTATAGAATTTTAATTTTTGGCTGAAAGTGGAGATAAATACATTTTACTTGTCGTGTAAGAATTCTTTAGAACTGTAATTATTGCCATGCAGGAATTCATATGATATACTTAAGCAAAAACTGGAATGATTACATGAACTTAGTTCTAGGAATGAGCAGACCAATATTAATACTAAAAAAGATTAAAACTAAAAGTATATATTTTTTTACTCATTTATTATGTAAACTAAGTTGTGTTTTTTGTTTTTTGTTTTTTTGTTTTTTTTACAGTAGCTCAGATGTCCTTTTTTTTTTGGCTGCGTTGGGTCTTGACTGCGGCATGTGGGATCTTTCATTGTGGTGTGTGGGCTCTTTGTTGCAGCATGCGGGCTTCTCTCTAGTTATGGTATGTGGGTTTTCTCCCTCTAGTTATGGTATGTGGGTTTTCTCTCTCTAGTCGTGGCGCACGGGCTCCAGAGCGCGTGGGCTCTGTAGTTTGCGGCACACAGGCTCTTTGGCTGAGGTGCGTGGGCTCAGCAGTTGTGGCGTGCGGGCTTAGCTGCTGCCCCGCAGCATGTGGGATCTTAGTTCCCCGACCAGGGATCGAACCCGTGACCCCTGCCCTGAAAGGCGGATTGTTTACCACTGGACCACAGGAGAAGTCCCCAGATGTACTTCTGAATGTTAAACTGGGTTTAATGTTAGCAAGACAAAACGCTTCTTTAAAATTTTTTTCTATATGTAAAAGCTTAATGTCTCAGCATGATACTAACATCTCAATCAGTATTTAATTCCTCTGGTTGATAGTAATAATCCTCAAAAAGTTGTTGAGGACTGGTGTCTCTAATTAAAAGTAGTAAAAAAAAAAATTTTCTACTATGCATGATTAAGCATGTATACTATCATTATAACATGCTATGTTAATTTAATTACATCATGGTATTTGCTTTTACCATGAAAATTTTGATGTATTTAAAAGGCTTCACTTTGTTTTTATTTATAAATTTTATTCTTAGTTGGTTAGTCTGACCTACTGTAACTTCAGAGGATAATCTTTTGGAGACACTTTCATGGCAACTGACATTGTCTGGGGAAAGAGTATTGTTAAGGACTCTCCATTTGGGTTTAATACAATTTCTGTTGTCATTTTCATAGTATATTTGAGTTAAGTTCCTTATGTTCTAGGTGAGCCAATTTTTTTTTCAAATTTCTAATGTTTAAAAAAAACTTCATTAATCAGATTTCAATACTTAAATATACATAAGAATTTGAGCTATAAAGAAGAAATCTAGCCAATTAAATGAAAAATAACTTTTTATGATTATTTTAAATGAGATTTCACATACATGTCCTTAATTCTATTAATAAAGCACTAAATGTATTAAAAGACCTACTTTTCATTAAAATTTATTATGCAGAATTGTAAATCCCAAATAAGATTAAATATTTTAAATATATTATGAATGTACGAATACATATGCACAAATATGAGACTATAAATTAGCTAACTTTCTACTTGCTCTATGCTCCTTTCAATAATACTCTCAACAACCATCCACCTCCTACATAATACTTTTTTTAAGCTATTAAAATCAAAATGATTTAGCCATTTAAAAATATCAGTTTCTAGACTACGCCTCGAACACTAATCTATATGTTGGTACTTTTAAAAAACGTAGCTGTGCAAAAACATAAAAGTGTATAGAAGTATTATACAAATACCCATAAACCCACCACCTAGGTTTAACAAATATAATATTTGTTGAAAATCTGTTTTTTTCCCTTAGATTTGCAAAACAGAACATACTTGAAAACTACTGAAATCCCCAGTCCCACTCCTTGCTTTCTAGAGCAAACCACTATTCTGACTTTGCCATGTTATCTTTTCAGTATGTGTTTCTGTAACTTCATCTTAGAGATCTGTATCCATTAACATCTGGGGAAGGAATGAGGAGAGGAATAGTTATATCTGTTTATTTAAAAGATAGAGATTTGAAGTAAATACGACAAATATTAATATCTATTCAATCTCATTTCATGAGGGTTAGCTTATTTTCTCTATGTTAAAAATAGTGTATAATTAACCATTAATAATAAAAGAAAATAGTGACTTTGGAGTTAGGCAGCCTTGGGTTTAAAACTCCTTTCTGCTACTTACCAGCCATGTAACTTTGGGCAAGTTTGTTAATCTTTCCAAACTTTAGTGTCCTCATCCATAAAATGTGGATAATATTGGTACCAGCTACAAAAGATTGTCTTCAGTATTAAAATAGGCTAATCCATGGGGTGCATAGCGTGATACCTGGCTATAATATTTTTTGAGTGCTTATTTTCTAAGCTCTTTACAAGTATTATCCTATTCAATCTTACATCTATCAGTCACTAAAAGAGATAGGTATGGAACTATCTCTTTTAGTGACTGATATCTATACAAAGGGTTTGTATGTAGTGACCTGTGGTTAGATTGTTATTTGTAAAGAAAGGGAAACATTTCATTATAATGAATGGGTGATACTTTATAGCAGTGAGAGATTTGGGAAGTTAGATGGGTGCCATTTACAAGGCTCTGTGCCAGGCTAAGTGAAGACTTCGAGCAGGGGAAAATCAGGACAAAAGCTATACCAGATAAACCTGATATTCGAGTGGAACAAAGCAGAGGCAGTAAAACTTCTTTTGGTGAAGAGGTCTACATTCAACTGAAAAATGTAAAACTAGATTTAAGAAGGTATGTATTTGGGGAGTATCTGGTACAAATTTATAGAAGAAGGTATGGGAGATACTAAGATAATTGAAGTAGAAAATATAGAGTGAGAAGACAAGAGAGCTTTAGCCAGAATCTTGGGGAACCTGGAATAATGGGGCAGGAGAAAATAAGAACCAAGAAATTAGAGAAAGAATAATCAGTCTAAGACTTTGTAGTGTCCTTGAATCCACAGAAACAGATTCCAGAAAAAGTGATAAGCAACAGTGTCAAAAATTGAGTAGCTATGAGAAGTAACTGGTATATCCCTTTCTCCACATTTCAGTAAGTCTAGATCGTTTCTCCTTACCAAAAGTTCTGTCATCTATATTTCCCCTTAATGTATTGCTAAAACAAATATTTTCTAATATTTATAACCCCTCTCATTCTTCTCTTCCCTCAAGAGAGAAGAAATTTAAAAGAGATCATAGCAACTCACTTGTCTTCATCAAATTATGCAAATCCCTTTAATTTATCCCAGTTTTAGCCAATGTTTCCCTGAAGGAAAAAGTAAATTTAGAACGCACATTAAAACAAAGGGAGAAAGTAATGGATTTGAAAAATGTCCGAGAGAATTCATAGCTGTTTACACACCACTGCTTCGCCAAGGACATCCTGGCAACTAAAAAATATACAAAATTTGTAGGGCAGGATTATTTACTAATTTTTTTAAATGACAAGGCAATAAAGATTTGGGTATATTTTAAATTCTCAAGTCATGATCAAAACTACAGGGTTAAAACATTTCATTAGGATATTTTAAGTGAAAGTGATAAAAAAAAAAACTCAGTAGTTTATCCTAACAATTGGAGAAATTTGAATATGAATTAGATTCTAGATGTAATGTGGAGTTACTATTAACTATCTTAATTGTGATATTGGTTGTATAGAAGAATCTATCTCCTCATGCCTAAGGAGATGGAACATGAAGTATTTAGAGGTAAAGTCTCATGTTGACTGGAATTTACTTTCAAATCATAGAGCCTGCAACAACAAAATCTATGTATCTATAAATGAAAACAAAGCAAATATGGCAAAGTGTTAACACCTATTGAAATGAAAGGGCATTTATGTACTGTTCTTTCATTTACTCATTTTATTTACTTTTTTGGATACTGAATATTTTTCATTAGAAAACCAGAGAAAATAACTTGTCCTGATCTACTGCCATACCAACAACTCATTGAGTGGAACACACACATATTAATAGGACAATTTCACTTTAATCCCAAGAACACAGACAACTTTGTTTTTAAGAAAATTTTAAAACTATATAGTCATCTACAAACTCTTTAATTCATAAATCAACAATACTTGAACTGACAGACACAAAGCCCAATGTATGGATAATGATAATGATTTCCATAGAGAGAAAATCTTTCTCTTGGTCACAGACAAGCTAGCGACCTACATCTCTCACTAATTTACCAGCTCGCATGAACTAACTTCACAAATCTGTGTCACTGCTCATAAAGAAAACGCCTTCCTTTACATCAGGCAAGAGGGGTCCCTCTTCCTTGAGCTGCACAATTTAGAGGGTCTGGTTCCTGTGTCACACCCCTCCTCAGGGCCAAAAGTATCTACTACCCCTCCCCTCTTCTAGAATATGCTCCAGGTACACAGGAATTCCCTACCTAAGACAGTCTCACACTCACTTGCAGAGCCCACTTTGGGTCTATTCCCTAGGTTTGTTCTCTCAAGGAAGTACTTGTATGGCAAGGAACACATATGGCCAGTGTGTGCATGGTTAGGGCAAAGAGATGGCAAGAAGGAGGTGGAGCTTGGATATGCAGGCTGAGAAGTCCACACGTGTTCATGAGGCCCCTCAAGGTACAGGATGGAACCAGGGGTGGAAAGAGAAGTAGTATGGCCCACTTCTGCCATATTCTGGATGTGGAACTCCAGAGAACCCAAGACCTCTAAATTCAAACGAGTGTTTCTGTTTGTCAAGGAAGAACAGAACGTATTTAACAGTTTATTGGCTTTATTAGCAACTTTTAAATATTTTGACATACAATTTAAGAGCTTCCAATTGTACTCTTTCCCTGGGACTCACAAATATTAGGGGCAAGCCTGCATAAAAATGAGTTAAGAAGCAGTTATATAAGAAAGGGGGGGGAGTGTAAAAAAAAAAAAAGAAACAGTTATGTAAGAAAAAGAACAATAAAAAGGAAATAGAATCAGGGGATCTCTTTTAGATCATGCCACTAAAAAGTTACGTAGACTTTATATCTGGGCCTCAGTTTTATACCCGTAAAATTTTAAAAAGTTGATTAATAATTAAAGGTCTTCCTAGTTCTAAAATTTTTTTTAAATCCTTAAAGCAAGGAAGCATTATTAAACAACAAGCTGACTTTACAATTTACAAGGCACTTTCAAATTTATTGTCACATTTATTAATCAGAAATGCTAAAAATATACAGCCACATATTACAGATGAGAAAACTTACCTAAGACTACAATGATACTAGATAGAAGGACTAGGACTTGAGCCTAGTTCTCCTCACTACAAATTCAGTGCTTTTCCAACTTTATCAAAGAAATTCACACCCGAAAAGCCACCTGCAAAATATTTATTATCCAACTCTGGAACTGAGAAACAAATGACAGATACCAAGAACAGAAATGAAAACTATCTAATTCCTCTTCTTCATAAACAGCTCATTTGTCTGATGACAAAAATTCATGAATTCAACTTTCTAGTAATTATGGCTCAATTCAGTAAGAGATACAGCCACATGAGTAACATTAAGAAAGTGCTGACGGAGCAACTAAGCCCACGTGCCACAACTACTGAGCCTGCACTCTAGAGCCCGTGAGCCACAACTACCAAGCCCACGTGCCACAACTACTGAAGCCCATGCGCCTAGAGCCCTGCTCCACAACGAGAAGCCACTGCAATGAGAAGCCCACGCACCACAACGAAGAGTAGCCCCCGCTCGACGCAACTAGAGAAAGCCCACGCGCAGCAACGAAGACCCAATGCAACCAAACATAAATAAATAAATAAAATTGATTCTTTAAAGAAAAAAAAAGTGCTGAAAGCATAAGTTATAAAGAAAGAGAGTCAAAAACAGCATTTTTAAAAACATCTTTATTGGAGTATAATTGCTTTACAATGTTGTGTTAGTTTCTGCTGTATAACAAAGGTAATCAGCTATACGTATACCTATATCCCCATATCCCCTCCCTCTTGCATCTCCCTCCCACCCTCCCTATCCCACCACACACACAAAGCACCGAGCTGATCTCCCTGTGCTATGCGGCCGCTTCCCACTAGCTATCTATTTTACGTTGGATAGTGTATATATGTCAATGCCACTCTCTCACTTCATCCCAGCTTATCCATCCCCCTCCCTGTGTCAAGTCCATTCTCTATGTCTGCACCTTTATTTCTGTCCTGCCCCTAGGTTCTTCAGAACCATTTTTTTTTAAATTTAGATTCCATATACATGTGTTAGCATACGGTATTTGTTTTTCTCTTTCTGACTTACTTCACTCTGTAGGACAGACTCTAGGTCCATCCACCTCACTACAAATAACTCAATTTCATTTCTTTTTATGGCTGAGTAATATGTATATATGTGCCACACCTTTATCCATTCATCTGTCGATGAGCATTTAGGTTGCTTCCATGTCCTGGCTATTGCTAATAGTGCTGCAGTGAACATTTGTGGTACATGACTCTTTTTGAATTATGGTTTTCTCAGGGTATATGGCCAGTAGTGGGACTGCTGGGTCATATGTTAATTCTAGTTTTAGTTTTTTAAGGAACCTCCATACTGTTCTCCATAGTGGCTGTATCAATTTACATTCCCACCAACAGTGCAGAGGGGTTCCCTTTTCTCCAAACCCTCTCCAGCATTTATTGTTGGTAGATTTTGATGATGGCTATCCTCACTGGTGTGAGGTGATACCTCACTGTAGTTTTGATTTGCATTTCTCTAATGATTAGTGATGTTGAGCATCCTTTCATGTGTTTGTTGGCAATCTGTATATCTTCTTTGGAGAAATGTCTATTTAGGTCTTCTGCCCATTTTTGGATTGGGTTGTTTGTTTTTCTGATACTGAGCTGCATGAGCTGCTTATATATGTTGGAGATTAATCCTTTGTCAGTTGCTTCGTTTGCAAATATTTTCTCCCATTTTGAGGGTTGTCTTTTTGTTTTGTTTATGGTTTCCTTTGTTGTGCAAAAGCTTTTAAGTTTCATTAGGTCCCTTTTGTTTATTTTTACAAAAACAGCATTTTTACAAAATAAAATACAGCAAGACTTTGGAAATCAGATTATCTGATTAAAAAAAACAGTACTAATTACTTGTGGGATCTTAGTTCCCTGACCAGGGATTGAACCTGGACCCTCAGCTGTGAGAGCTCGGAGTCCTAACCACTGGACTAACAGCGAATTCCCTCTTTATCTTTTCTCAATATCTAGTTTTCTCAAATCTGTGTTTGAGTTTTAGGTCTGTGATTTATAAACTGTGGTACCTTGAGTTTGTTTTTTTCATTTATAAGTTAAGGTACCACAATTAACATTATAAGATTATTATGAGGATAAAATGTGATGACATATAAAAAGTATCCAACACTATCTGTATGACCCTGAGCAAGCTATGTAACTAACCTATGCTTCAAGCCAGTATCTGTAAAAAAAAGAGTAGATGATAAGATCTACCTCACAGAGTTGTTCTGAAGATTAAATGAAAAAAATATATGTAAAGCTATGAACATAAGTATAACTGCTCAATATTTATTGGTTGTTTGTATTTTTATTATTTTTCATAATTGTACTGATTTTCAATGGAAGGTTTGTACATTTACCTTGATTTTCTAGGACTCTGTCTAATCACAGGTACACACAAAAATTTATCTACAAAAATATTCATCATACTATCTAAGAAAAATAAACTGGCTATATAAACCATAGTATTTCTACATTATAAATTATCATACAGTCATTAAATGGTGTTTTAAGCCTTCCACTTAAGTCCAAGATGGAATAATAGGAACTGGATTTACCCTCATGCTTAAATCAACCGAAAAACCAAGCACAATATATAAGACAATAATTTTTAGACACTGGACATCAGTCAACCCATGACAGTAATCTCTGAGAGAAGGAAAACAATTGAGCTAAGGCTATTATCTTATTTGGAGAATAAGGAGGATGCTTCCAAGCTGCAGAACAACAGTGATATCAGGAAGTCAGGTAGAATATCACAACCTGTGTTGAGGAGACAGAGCTAGAGGTTCAGGGGAGCCAGAAAGACTAGTTTGCAGGGGAAAGTTCAGCAGAGTAGAGAGCTTCACAGGGAAAGACCTCCAGAGATCTTCAGTAGGTCTCCTCTCAAGGCTTTAGATAAGTACTGATCAATACTATTACTTTGTGAAGAAACTGCCCAAGGCCCAGAACAAACCACGTGAAAGCAACTGAGATCATACACTAAGGCCAGGAATAGTCCATCTTTCCATCAGCCAGACTGGAAAATCTTGTATTTCACAGGAATTGGACAGAGAACTCACAAGGCTATTTTGTCAGTAGTGGGGGAAAATTAGTCCTAAATATTGTCCATCCAAACAAAGCTTGGAAACAGATCTTATAAGGATACACCAATTTCCAAGTAACTTACTGTATCCCAGAACAAAACTCAAGAATATTTACACACACACACACACACACACACACACGAAGAATATTTACAAAAATGCAAAACTTTCCAGCACTCATCAGGGTAAAATTCACAATGTCTGGCACCTATTCAAAAATTATCAGGCATGCAAAGAGGCAGGAAAATACAACCTACATTAAGGCGAGAAATAAATCAATAGAAGCAGGCTCAGAAATGACACAGATGATAGATTTAGTAGACAAGGATAAGTAACATAGCTAGTATAATTATATTCCAAATGTTCAGTAAATTAGAGGAAAGATTAAGCATGTTAAGTAGAGACATGGAAGACATAAAATGAATGAAAATGAGATTTAAAAAATACATTGGCTGGAATTAACAGATTACACAGCAGAAGAAAAGAGTAGTGAATACATATTAATAAAAACTATCCAAACACAGAACAACAACAATAAAATCCAAAACCAAAGACAGGGAAAAGGCTAAAAAAGAAAACACAAACACACACACACAGCATGAGTGAGCTGTGGAACAACTTCAAGCAGCCTAATCTACCTGTAAAGGAGAACAACAAAAATATTTCAAGGAAAAGTTTCCATGTTTGACAAAAACTATAAGCACAGACCCAAAAAGCTCAACAAAACTCATGCACAAGGAACATGAAGAAAACCACATCAACAAGTATCAGAATCAAATTGCTTAAAAACATTAGAAGAGAGAAAATGCATAAAAGTTACCAGGGAACAAATACACATTTCATGCAGAGGAACAAAGATAAGAATTACAGAAGTCTTCACATCAGAAACAAGGCAAAACAGAAGACAGCAGAGCAACATACTTAAAGTAATAAAAATAAACATAAAAACCACTGGCAACCTAGAACTCTATATCCAGCAAAAATATCTTTCAAAAATAAAAGGGAAATGAAGACCTTTTATTTTATTTATTTTTGGCTGTGTTGGGTCTTCATTGCTGTGCATAGGCTCTCCCTAGTTGCAGCGAGTGGGGCCTACTCTTCATTGCAGTGCGTGTGCTTCTCATTGCCACGGCTTCTCCTGTTGCAGAGCACGGGCTCTAGGCACACGGGCCTCAGGAATCGTGGCATGAGGGCTCAGTAGTTGTGGCTCACAGGCTCTAGAGCTCAGGCTCAGCAGTTGTGGTGCATAGGCTCTAGAGCGCAGGCTCAGCAATTCTGGCGCACGGGCTTCGTTGCTCAGCAGCATGTGGGATCTTCCCCGACCAGGGATCGAACCCGTGTCCCCTGCATTGGCAGGTGGACTCTCAACCACTGCGCCACCAGAGAAGTCCCAACACCTTTTAGACATATAAAAGTTGAAAGAATTCATGACCATCAGACCTACACTACAAGAAATGTTAAAGGAAGTCTTTCAAGCAGAGAAAATGATATCAGATAGAAATTGGCATCTACATGAAGAAATGAAGAACACTAGAGGGACTTCCCTGGTGGTCCAGTGGGTAAGGCTCCGCGCTCCCAATGCAGGGGGCCCGGGTTTGATCCCTGGTCGGGGAACTAGATCCCGAATGCATGCCACAACTAAGAGTTCACATGCCACAGCTAGGAAGCCCAAGTGCCACAACTAAAGGTCCCACATGCCGCAACTAAGACCCAGCACAGCTTAAATAAATAAATAAATATTAAAAAGAAAAAAAAGAACACTGGAAATGGTATATATGTGGTTAAATATAAAATATATTTTTTCTTATTCTTAAAAGCTTATTCAAAGATAATTGACTGCTTAAAGGAAAATTAATAGAAATTTAGTGTGGAGTTTATAACTTCTATATAGAAGTACAATATACAACAACAAAAGCACAAAGTCCAGGATGGGGGAAATGGAAATACACTGTGATATCATTCATATAATATATATGAAGAGGTATATTACAATTTAAGGTAAACTGTGATAAGTTAAAGATGTATACTGTTAATATTAAAGCAACCACTAAAATAATATGACAAGAAGTACTAAATAGTAGCTCAACAAAGGCTTACTTTGTGTGCCAGATGTCAATTTACCACCTCTCAGGTCTAAATCCATACTTCATTGTCTGCTCCTGCAATAATGGAGTTGAAACCTGCACACATTTTTCCTTTGCCAGTGGCACAATGTCAAGCTTTGTTAGTAGGGGGCGCTGGAAGATTACTGGAAGATGAAGGGGTTTCAAATCCTGGTTCCGGTGTGTTCTCTTCAGCAGGCTACAGAAGAATACAGGAGCCAGCAGGACACAAAATCACCCCATGGTTAACTTCATATGACACCTTCTTAGGCAGCTTCAAGGGAAGTTTTGAGTCATAACATCGGTCTATGGGCACTGTCCGCCCCACCCCTCCAGTACCTCACAAAGCAGATGCCCAATGAGACTCACTAACAAGACACTGCAGCAAATTTCTCTAACATATGGTGCTCCATGACTATGCCCCCTCTAATGAAGTCTGGACTGCAGCCCTGGTGAGAGGTGCATGTCCAAGATTTTTTCCTTCCTTGAGTACTTTGTGTCCATCCTAGAGATGGTGGCTGCCCCATTTATCTGCTCTTTTTTGTACTTTTTTTTAAAAGATTTTTTTTTACGTGGACCATTTTTGAAGTCTTTATTGAATTTGTTACAATATTGCTTCTGTTTTATGTTTTGTTTTTTTGGCCATGAGGCATGTCGGATCTTAGCTCCCCAACCAGGGATTGAACTCACGCCCCCTGAATTGGAAGCATGGAGTCTTAACCACTGGACCACCAGAGAAGTCCCTGTACTCTCTGAAATTTTCTTTATGCCTTAGTAGTCAGTCTCGCATTAGACCAATCCTGTTTCAGTTAATAATTATTAATTAAAATCTCCCTGCTCGGGCTTCCCTGGTGGCGCAGTGGTTGAGAGTCCGCCTGCCGATGCATGGGACACGGGTTCGTGCCCCGGTCCAGGAAGATCCCACATGCCGCAGAGCAGCTAGGCCTGTGAGCTATGGCCGCTGAGCCTGCGCGTCCGGAGTCTGTGCTCCGCAACAGGAGAGGCCACAACAGTGAGAGGCCCGCGAACCGCAAAAACAAAACAAAACAAAATCTCCCTGCTCATATTAATGTATAGTTTCTGTCGTCCCACTGGACCATGACCGACACAAACGAAATCCTAAAAATTACTCTGTTAATCCAAAAATAGGCAGAAAATAAGGGAAAGAGGAATGAAGAATACACGGGACAAATATAAAATTAATAGCAAGATAGTAGGTTTAAACATATCAATATAATTAATCACATTAAATGTAAATAGTTTAATCACCTCGATTATAAAACAGATTGTTAAGTTGGATAAAGAAGAGAAAAATCAATTTTATGTTGCCTATAAGAAAGCCACTTTAAATATAAAAACAAACGGGTTAAAAGTAAAAGGATGGAAAAAGATATGCCATGCTAACACAAACAGAAAACAGAAGCGACTATATTAATACCAAATAAAGCAGATATCAGAGCAAAGAATATATGTAAAGCCATGAATATAAGCTATAGAACAAACCTAAATAAATGTAAACAAATTCAAAACATAAAACTTTGTTCTCTGATCACAATGGAGTTAAATTAGAAATCAATACAAAAACGGTATCTGGAAAAAGATTCAAATATTTATAAATTAAATAAACATTTCTACATAACTCACCGGTCAAATAAGAAATCAAAGGGGGGAATTCAAAAGTTTTTGAAACTGAATAAAAATGAAATGCACCTAAGACAACACTTAATGGCAAGTGTATAGCATCAAACATCTATATCAGAAAGGAAGAGTTCAATGAATGACTTCAATTTTTCAGTTTAAAAAAAGAGTAAATTAAACCCACAGTAAGCAAAAGAAATAATAAAAATATGAGAAATCAGTGAAATCTAAAGCAGGAAATAAGAGAAAATCAATGAAACTCCATAAAACTGATAAACCTCTAGCTACACTAATCAGGAAAGAAAAAAGATATTAATTATCAATGTCATAAATGTACTCTATTAACTGTACATTGAAAGGATAAAAATGAAAACATTATGCCAAAAAATTTGACAACTTAGATGAAATTAAAAAATTCTGAAAGGCACAAACTACCAAAAGCTTACTCATACATATAACCTAAGAGACATATGTTTATTAAAGAAATTAGATGTGTAATTAAAAACATTCCCAAAAATAAAAGTTCAGGCCCAGATGGCTTCAGTATTGAATTCTACAAACATTAAAGGAAAACAAAGAACTTCTACATGAAAACATAAGAAAAAACCTTGATGACTATAGGGTAGGCACAGATTTCTTAAATATTAAATAAGCACAGTCTATAAAATAAAAGTAATAAATAGGACTTGTTCAAAATTAAAAACTTTTGCACTTCAAAATATACTATTAAGAAAAGGGAGGGGCTTCCCTGGTGGCGCAGTGGTTGAGCGTCCGCCTGCCGATGCAGGGGGACACGGGTTCGTGCCCCGGTCCAGGAAGATCCCACATGCCGCGGAGCGGCTGGGCCCATGAGCCATGGCCACTGAGCCTGCGCGTCCGGAGCCTGTGCTCCACAACGGGAGAGGCCCGCGAACCGAAAAAAAAAAAAAAAAAGGGGGAAGCCACAGACTGGTAGAAAAAATTTGCAAAACATATATTTGACAACTAGAATACTACAACTCAATAATAAAAAAAAACCAATTTTTTTTAATGTGCAAACAATTTGGACAGAAACTTCACCAAAGAAGATATGTGGATGGCAGTAAGCACATGAAAAGATATTCAACATCATGAATGATTAAAGCAATGCAAATTAAAATCACAGTAAGACACCACCACCCACTCCTTAGAATGGCTTAAATTATTTTCCCAGTGGAAATAAAAGTATTTACTTGCAAAGACTGTACATAAATGTTCATAGCATCTTTATTTACAGTAACCCCAAACCAGAAACAATATCCACCAAGTGAATGGATAAACAAATTGTGGTGTATCCATATAATGGAATACTACTTAGCAATTAAAAGGAATGAAATATTATACCTGCAACTACTGGATGAATCTCAAAATAGTTATGCTGAGTAAAAGAAGCCAGATTAAAAAAGAGTACAAACCATATTATTCCATTATACAACATTCCAGAAAATGCCAACTCATCTACAGTGACAGAAATCAGATCAGTGGTTGCCTTGGTGGCGGGGGGAGTGGAGGATGGAAGAAAGGATTACAAAGGAACAATAGGGAACTTTTTGGGGTGATGAATATGTTAATTATCTTGATTGTGACGATGGTTTCCCAGGTATATACATGTCAAAATTTATCAAATTGCATACTTTAAATATGTTCAGTTTATTATATGTCAATATTAAGCTGAAAATTTGACAAATAGGTAAACGGTTATAGAGTATAAGACTAAAAGCATATAGCCCCAAAATATAAAAAGTGATTATTTCTAGTTGATGAGATGAGGGGTGACTTTTCTTGTTTGTGCTTTCTAAATTTTTTCTAAATACGTTCAGTGGACTTGTTTCACTTCTGTAGTTGTCAACTATCTATATCTCTTCACATACTAGGCAGTCAACAGGTGCTTAAACTAAATCGTTTTCATTGATAAACTTGAAATATTATGAATTCTCAAAGGAGAAACACATATAAATATCTTACAAAGCTAGGTAAAACTTTAGTACCCACCATCATTTTAGATCATTTATATATTATGTCTAAGCATATAATACTGGAGGTTCATGCATATTTGTAATATGGGTCTTATCTCCTTCATGAGTTACAAAAAAAGCAGAATGCCTCATATATTGTCTTACATATGACAGGTGTTCAAAATGTTTACTGAATTCATAAACGAATGTCTTATAGACAAAGCTGTTTTAGAACTACAACTACATCAGTGCTTAGCAAATAGTATGTTCTCAAAGATTTGTATCCAACTTTTAAGAAAATTTAAATCCCTCTGTTCAATATGAGTTTAACCTAAATCAAATACCAAGCAAGGACCACTTCTTATTTCATACATAGCACAGCACCACACGAAATCATAGATGATGACAAAGTACTTATGAAATTGAATCCAAAATTTCTGGAATCACAAGCTTCCAACACAAAAACACAGCTAAGAAATTACACAACAGTACTCAGATCCTGTGGCATTACATAGGATAAATAAAGTTCCTTAAAGAAATGGCTGATTCCAGGTCTGAGGCAAGGAAATTAAATACATCTTCTTACACCAGAAAGTAGAAGTACTTAGAGACTAATGAGGACATGTTAGAAGGGCAAGAGTTGGCTTGCAAAGATTCCCACTGGCAAAATATTCAAAAAGAATAATAATGGCAACGGATTATAACATATTCAATGTTTTTTTTAAATCCATGGGTCCAACTCTTTATAGAAAAATCCCACCTATTAATTACAAAGGGGTGAAGGTACTTTTACTAAGTGATAAAACTTAGCATCACCAATAATGGGACAAACTAAAATCATGTCTCGTAATGTAATCCAATAGAAGTATACAAAAATCATCTATGTGGCACCCTCACCAAGAAATGTTTAACTTGAATTATGACCAGACAACTAGACAAATACAGACAACAGGTCTGGACTTAAAAAAAAAAATGGTGATGTCAGGAAAGAACAACAAAAAGGCATGAAAAGCCTGTTTAGGTTAAAGAATATTAAAGAGACATAACAACTAAATGCAATGCCTGACCTTTGACTGGATTCTGGATTTTAAAACAAACATCTATAAAAATTATTAGGATAATTTAAGAAATCTGAATTTGATTATATGATTTTCTGTTATTGATGTTTTATCACTTAGTAAAAGTAACTTTTATTTAAAATAAAAATAGAGTGAGAAAGCAAATGTGGCAAAAAATTAACAGTGAGTCTATGTATATAGATGTCCACTGTATTATTCTTTCAACTTTCCTCTAAGTTTAAACTTTTTCAAAATAAAAAGTTAGGAAAAGCAAATAATACTTTCAATATAAACAAGTTTGAAGAAATTCATAATATTGATATTTCTAATATTGCTTAAACTGACTTGAAGTCACCTTTTTTCTTGTAAAGTAACAAAAATACAGATTTGCAGGCCTAGCCTTAGAAGTAAGTCTCTCTGTATTTGTAATGTCAGTACCCAGCACAGTACCTGATATATAAGTAGCAGGTGCTCAGTGAATATGTTTGTTGCTTATGCTCTTATGTTGTGATACGGTAGAAAACACAGTGAATTTAGAGTTAAGTTTCTGCTAAACCATTAGTAGCTGTCCGGTTTTAGACAGGTCACTTTCCCTCTTGACACCTCAAAAACTTGATCTGTAAACTGAGAAATAATACCAACTTATATATACCCCAGATTATTACTAAAAAGTTCAAATAATGTAAGTAAAACCACTTAAAAATACTATGCAACTTGTTTTATTATTTCTATCTCTAATTACACTCTCAATGTTTACCATATTAGTTTTTAAAAATTACTTCTAAAAGTCTTACTTTCATTTGAGGAATTTAGAGGAAAAAAATCCTGGGAAATTTATTTAGCAATATAATCATTTAAGTCTATCTCTCAGTAACTAGTTATTTCTCTTTTGACAAAAAAGTAATGCTCAAAGTTTACTCACATAGCACAGGGTTTTTTTTTTTTTGTTGTTGTTGTTGTTTAACACTTTTGTAATAGTTTGTAATAAATTTAAGTAGATTAGAAGCTCAAAAGAAAAGGGCCTTCTTTCTTTCTGCCATTTACAAGAGCCACTGGACCTTAGACAGTTATATATTATATGTACACATATTATAATACGTATATAAAATATATATGAAGGATCAAGTAAGTACAGACTGTCAAAATGTCATGAAACAAAGGGCTAATCTAGAAACTTAGAGGGATACCTTCTTTAAATTGGATGGATCAAAGAAATTAATTGTCTGTAATTATCACTCATTCCAAATCACTTACTTGGAAAGCTAAGGGAAAGTGCTAGAAACCTCTATCAACTGAAACTGAATCACAAATGAAAAGAGAACACCTCTGAAATTATAATATAGATCAATGGGAGAGTATGACTTAATTTTCAATTTGAGTTCTTCAAAGGCAAAAGACCATATCTGATTCATTTTTGTAACTTCAGTGCCCAGCATAATCTTTTACACCTGGTAGACATCTAATAAATACCAAACAAATAAAAGCAGCAAAAATGGAACTTTCCAAAACACAGAGGTTATATAAAATTCATTCATTCACACATCTACAGTTTATATCTACATTTGACAGATACAATAAGGGTGCACTTTTTAACACTAAAAGGATAGTTATAAACTGAAGATACGTTGAAAGGTATACATGGAAAAAAAAACACACACACAAAAAACAAAACCCAGCAACTCAAAGATATTTCTTAATTTGGAGACAACCAGTTGTAACTGTATCTTACAACACATTAATTGTAAGTGCCTCACCATAGTGTGGTATCATTCTCACTTCTGAACACCCTTAAACACTATAAAAAGGAATGTTAAGCAGTTATATGACAGCAAGCAAAATGACCTAACACTGTTTTTGCTTTTTGTATGAGGACAGAGTAAAATCTTACCCAGCTCTAAAATTCTATGATTCCATGAAATGTTCAATGTAAACTTGTACTGTTTTCAGGTATACAAACATATATTCATGTAGGGAAAAAAACTTTGCTTAAAGATTGGTTCTTAACCATTATTATCTTGTAATAGTTTTAAATGGAATATAATCCATAAAAATATTGAATCACTATGTTGTACACCTTAAACTAATATTGTAAATAGTACAAAACTTCAATACAAAAAAATGATTGCCCTCCTTTCATAATTTGTAAGGTATTACTTGCATAATAAATGTGCAAGTTATTATTTGCACAGTTGACCTGAATAAATTATCAGATTTTAACTGAAAACTGCAGTCTAAGCTTCCTAAAGCTTAGACTGCAGTTTTCAGTAACTATGCACTTTCTATCTCTTTCCATATATTACCCATACCATATTGTGTTAAAATATTTCCTTAATTTAAAATCATTTCAGTCCAATTACCCAAACAAACCTGATCTCCCATATTTAAGTACTCCAAAACAACTGTGTATTCATATTATCGTAATAGGAATAAAGTTTGATGGCTCAGTAGCCCCTAACGCATTTTTTTTCGATTTCAGGTATTAATAATGATAAGCAAATGACTGAGTGGTCCTAAGGTATTTGGGAGTGCACCTCATCAATAAAATTAAATACAATATACACCTGTAACTTATATACATCAACCATACTTCAACTTAAAAAAATAGCAAGGGTAAAAAACAAAAACAAAAGACTTAAATACAACAAAACTTTGTTAGACCTACTTTGAAGTTTGGCTTGAATCTCATGCGCTTCACACACTGCACTAATCCACAAATTTCTCACCAACTGCTGCCTCTTCCCCACCCCTGGAATTCACTTCCTGTTCACCTCTCACCCTTAAGTATGCATGTCAGAAGTCAACAGCCTTAAAGCTACTGTTAACAACTAGAGTTTCTGTTACTCAATGCAGAGCTCAATCCTTCTACAATATAGTACGTAGTTTAATAATTAAGATATTTTAGAACTAGCTAATATTCCACAAATTCCCAAACAGAACATTTTAATCTAGAAGATTTGACAGAAATGTCAAAACCAAAAACTAGTCCACTATAACTGAAAATAAAGCAACTAAAAGGGAAATTCCTGCATAGAATTTCTATTTTGTTTTGGCTTTGACAGCAAAGAATTTTGAAACTTCTTATAAGCAATACCTTGCCAAATGCATAAAGATTTAAACAAATTCTGATAAACAGAGGAATGTTACTTTGTAAAAATTTAAATTATTCAATGAAACAATCTAAATATTACTTAGGTAGTTTTTTCTCTTCTTTTGGTCTAGGGCATAAGCGGAGTGACAAGTTTTTAAATTATTCGTTATCTGTCTGTTGATATTTTGATGTGGGAAAGTTATGACTATTTAAAAAAAAAAACCCAAAACCAAAAACTAAAAAACCAAAAAAACTAGCAAAGAGCTTGGGATCCTCTGAATTCAAGGGGTATGAGCAAAGTATAGCAAATTCCTTGCTTTAGGTTTACATTTAGTTTTAGAGGTTTTCCTCCTTTTTTTTTATAACAATTTCACTTACAGGCAAAATTAGCTGTGCTTCTGCTTAAGATAACTTTCAAATATCTAATGTGTTCCAGTAAATTCTTACTTAAGTGAGGGTGATTCCTGGAGGTGTAACAATAACCATTACAAATTTGAACATACAAGACCTCCCTATAAAAATCTAAGATTTCTTTTCATCTTTTCCTAACTGATCATTCTACCACCATCACCATCACCCTTGCCGGGGGCGGGGGGCGCGGGGGGCAGGGAGCCATATAATTAAAGATTTTGATGCTTAATAGAATACATTTCAACTATCTGGAAAATTTACCCATCTATGATAAATAATTCCCTGATGTTCCTGGATAGCAGAGAACTTGTCACATTTCCTTACTTCCTTATTTGTAATTGCCACTCAGGAGCTAAACAGGCAATATGAATGATATATCTTAAAAAGAAACCCAAAATTAACAACCATAGAATCTTAAGAGTTGAAAAGAACCTACCAATTTAGTCCATTTTCCATCCACTGTAGGAATTCCTTCTGTGACACATCTGAGCCATTCCGTCTCCCTGCTTTCAGTGAAAGAGCTTTACTTCAAACTTCCTTATACTAATCTGCTTTTCTGTGACTGCCACTTAGTAGACCCAATTCTGACCTCTAAAGTCCTTCAAACATCTGAAGATAATTATCAGGTTTACTTTTAGGGCATTTGCTGTTATCATCTTAAAGACAATCTTATTTAAAAAATGTCAAAACACTTTTGGAAGCAACAGCTATTTCACTTTATTTTTGTTCTTTGTTGTTTTGGGGT
This sequence comes from Mesoplodon bidens, assembly GCF_964165515.1. NCBI lineage: Eukaryota > Metazoa > Chordata > Mammalia > Artiodactyla > Ziphiidae > Mesoplodon > Mesoplodon bidens. Next base: position 32,094,993 of record NC_138175.1, read on the forward strand.
TGTTTTTCCCTCTGATAATGAACAAACTATCTGCCAGTATAGCCAGAAAACATGAGATGAATGGTCTTCTCCACTTAAAGATTCGAAAGCAAGTTTCTACCTCATCAGTAAGGTAGATTTTTAAAGGGGTGGAGGGTGAGGTGAGAAGGATGAAATCATTTAGTATATTATTGTTATATATTACACTGCATTAATAATATACTTTGAGGTAAGTGAAAGTAGTTAAGACCATATATAATGGAGTCAAATCTGATTTGAGTCCAGTCTGGCCACTGGCTGTCTCTACACTGGCTGTGTGACTTGGGATATATTACTTAACTTTTCTGTACCTCAGTTTCCTCCTGTGGAAACTGAAGGAAATAACTGACTCCAAATAAAAGGACTGTTGTGAATGATCAATGTGTTAATAATATATGTTAAGTATTTACAACAGTGGCACAAACATAGTGCTCTATCATAGTGCTAGTTATTCTAATTTTTGCTTACTACTCTGTACCTACTTTAAATTGAACTATTATGGTAATAAACACAACAAAAATATAAACATATTTTAATTACCTTGATTCAGATTTTTCCAGATCTCAATAATAACTTTACTGTTATAAGGTATTTAGCAACCTTACAATGGCAAACTTTTAGCCATTCAAAATCATTTTCAGAAAAATATTTTATGACATGAAAAATGTCTGCAACATATTAATTGGAAGGTTAAAAAAGCAATTTGCCAAACAGCATAAACTATGTAATCTCAACCTTGTTTCTTAAAAATGCAAAAATATGTAGGTGGAGGACAAGGAAGAGAAAGACAACAAGTCTCACTGAAAACTGATACAACAAAATGTCAACAGGGGTATAGTGATATTACAAGTAACTCATTTTTCATCTGTTCTCTATGTGGTCCAATTTTTAAATAATGATTATGTATTAAAGTTTTCATCAGAAAAAAATCCAATATTTTATTATTTATTTATTTGGCCGCACTGAGTGGCTTGTGGGATCTCAGTTCCCTGACCAGGGACTGGACCCGCGCCCCCTGCAGTGAAAGCGAGGAGTCCTAACCAATGGACTGCCAGGGAATTCCCAAAAATCCAATATTTTAAAATGTGCCTTACATTGACTGTTCTAACTTTTCTCTAAGTTTCTTTTTTTTGAAGCTCATAAGTAATGTAAGTTTCCCTACCTTCAGGGGAAAAAAAAAAAAATTCAAGGTATTAAATAAAGTAATAAATTCATCAGAATACAAAAGCCAACAAGGAATTATGTACAATTACATACATCATAAAATTCTATCTCCTATGTTGATTGCTATTTTAGCTATCCCACATATCTTTCACTGCTGTAGAACTTTTACAGTAAATTTAATTTACAAACATTGAGAGATCGCACACTGCTCTAGAGTGTTTCCACTTTACAAATAATAAGACAAAAATGAAAGATTTTGTTACAAAATAGCAGTATGTCATAAAAGAGCAATGAAAAGTTGATAGTATTATTCTCTCAAAATTCCTTTGCTATAAAAGTTAGAGATGAAAATAAGCTAGTATTTTCTCTATTATGTTTTGTGAGTATTTACATTCAGAAACACTTCCTATTGCTTCTCATCTTTTTTCTCTTCTCTTTTTTAAATGGTAAAATTCTAGAGTCAATTATATAAGAAATGTTCTCAGCAATATTCACTGTTTTTAATGACTGACACAGACTAAGACATTTGAAATTATATCCACAAACACCCTACCTCAGTTGGGGAATAATAAAAAGCAAGGCTTAGAAATATTCTTTACATATCCAATATTCTCAGTGAAGCTTTCTAAAATTCTAAATAGAGTGCCATCCATGAGTTTTCAAACAGTAGATTAATAAATATCTTGTTTGGGCTATAACAATATGTGTCCTTTTTAAAAATTTTGATAAAGCAAAAATTATGCCGCTTTATTCTATACACATATTTAACAATGCTAATTTAGTCTGAAATGAAATTACTACGTTTGAGAGAGTTAAAAAAAAAAAAACCTAGGAAAAAAATAGTTTTCATAGAACCTGGGGAAAACTGTAATAGTGTAACATTTTGTCTACGTCGTAACCATAACTGTTCAGAAAATGCCAAAAATTACACAGATAAAAGACATAAATGCTCTGCCACAATTTGTCATAAATTATAAATATTAAATAATTTAAATTTCACATATTTAGGATATCTGACATAATTCTGTACATATAACACCTATATGCAATCCATATTAATCATAATCATAATCGCCCACCTTCTCTACCAATCCATCTCTATTCTTCACCCCGACAATGAGAAATGTCCAACTCCAAGTCTTAACACTAAGAAATAATAGGAAACTTGAGAACAGACTTTCAGTAAGTCAGATAAGTATTCAAAGCCAGCTGCCCTTTATCAGTTTTTAAACATGTAACAAAAAGAATAAGAAGTTAGTAAAACAAAACAAACTCTGAAACAAAAAGGTGAGTAGATTTAAATAAAACCTTATGAATATATCAGTGTAGGTAAGATGACTTATTAAAGGCTGCTGCTGATGGGTCTGAAAAAAGTTTCTCTCAGATGGTATTAAGTACTGGTATCTAAATATTAGTATTAGGTTTAGTAATAATATCTAAATATTAGTATTAGGGACTACTTTAGATATTTATAATTATCCTCCACTCATTCCAAATCTATAAAAGGGAAACTGTACTTCTTTTTAAAGCCGGTAGAACACGTTTAGGAAAACATGAATTAAAAAAAAAATCCTCAGAAAAATACAATTAAGAAAAGAAGTTAATAAATTTCAGATTTTATAACTTCAATTATATGCTGGACAAATTAATTAGTCAAGGTAGACAGATATCTACATAAAAAGTAGATAGATGACCCTAGGTTCAATCAGTAGAGGTTTTCCCCCAGGGTCCTTCTAACTAAGATGCTTGATCCTCTTCCAGTAGAGGGAGCAAAATCATAATATTATTATATTCAGGCCACAAAAAGAAGGGGAGGAGGAGAGCTTACAAGTCCCTTTTAAATATCTTAAGTTTATCTAGACAATTCAAAAGCTGTACTGAAAATACCATAATCCCCAAAGGAAAAGAAAAAGATTTTATCTTTTTCAAACACTTCAAAAATGGTTCCTAAATACTTAGTTTCAAGAACCATGGTATACTTCATTGTCCACCAAATCTCACAAGTAAACAACGTACTGAAGCATTTTATAAATCTTTAATTTAACAACAAACTTTCAGAAAAATGATAAAAATATTGCATTAAATACATTTAAAAAATTTTTTAAATACATTCACATGACAAAAGCTATAAAAAACAAAGGAAGGTGTAAAATAATCTATTTCCTTTCAGTATTTTTCATATGCATATTTTCATACTGCTTTGAAAAAAATTTTAATTTTAATTATTTAATTAAATTAAAAACTAAATTTAATTACACTTATAAAAATATTTATTAAGTGCTTATTATATGCTAGGCATGGTTTTAAGCACTTTTACATGTTACAACTCTCTTCATCCTTATCAAAGCCCTTTTATTTTCCTTATTTAAAGATGAAGCAAATGAGATGCATAGAAATTATTTAAATAGCTAAAAGTCACGCACCAAATAAGTAACATGAGCCAAGATTCTAACCCCGGCAGTCTGGAACCAAAGCTTGTACTCTTAACCACTTTACTGTGATCTTAAGTTTGAATTATGTTTTTCCCCTATCACTAACATATTATCGAAGTCTTTTTAATGCCTATAATAGTCCATCTAATACGGAAATGATAACAAACTATGCTGTTTCCAATTTTCCCTTATCGATACAGCAAGATAAATATCTTTTGGTATATTACTTTTGCTATGTTTGGGTTATTGTAATAAAGTATTTGTATACTCAAACATGCCACCAAATTGCTTTCCAAAATATCTGTTATCAATTACAAAGCTATGTAAAAGTTCCAATTTCACTATAAATTTGCCAGCGTTAAGCATCAAAATTAAAAAAATTTTTCTAGTAGGTAAAAATGAAACCACACCGCAACTGAGTTATTACTAAAGTTGCATATTATTCTGAACGTTATGTTTACTAATTCGACTTCCAATTTTGTGAATTTCAGCTTTTATGTTTTATCCAATTATCAACAGAGATATTATCAAATTATATGAGTTTTTTATAGGAATATTAACTCTACACCCATTATATTTGCAATAAAATGTTCCCAATCTATTGTTTTCCTTTTAATTATGGTTATTAAGTTTTTGTTTGTTTTTGATAATAAATCTTTCTGTTAAAGGCAATCATAATTGAAAGTTACAAAAGACATCTTAATACCTTATAATTTTCTAAATATAGAAATCTATTGCTTTGAGCACACCAATGAATCACTTTCAAATATAAGACTACTGAAAACAGAAACCTGTATCAAAATATACATTCACCTGACAGAATGAGTTTGAGAAATTCTGAATATGTCTCATATGAAATTAACTCAATGAGTAAAAACTCACCCCACCCCAAACCACCAAAATTAGAGCTACATACCTGTCGCTGTAAACACAGGCGATTTCTGTCATGTAAATGCTGATGATTAGAAAGGGATGAATGCCAACTCCGAGCCTGAGTATGCAACTGAGTTTGAGCCATATCAGAAGGCCGTGTCACAAGATGTGAAGTAAATTGCCGATCAAGGTCATGATCTAAAACATGACTTGAATTATCTTGCCCAAATGCTGACTCATCAAATTGGGGAAGGAGACCCTCCTGAAGGAGGTCTTCTGGGTCAAGTCCTGTGAACGGCTCAGTTTGAGATTCCACTTGATGAAGTAAATTCTCTTCTAAAGATGAAAAGCCATTAGTTTCTACATGATCATTGAAATGGCCCATTTGAGTTCCTGAGTCAACAGGATCCGGGAAGTTCATGTGAACAGGAGATAATTTTGAATTGCTGTAATTACCCTGAGGATGTGATGAATGCAACATTTGGAAGTTATTTGAATGCAGCGATGTATTGGGATTTAACATATGCTGAGTCGATTCTTGCTTGATTCCCCTATGAGGTGAAAAGGAATTACTCCCAGTAAAATCAGATAAAGTCTGATTTGTATGATTAGGTGCAAGAACTGCAGAGGACTGAAGAAGACTATTTGGTGACACATGATTACTGGAAAAGGAATAATGTGAAGAAAACTGCTGTGAATTACTGACAGAACAAGAAGTCATATTTGGAGAAGGTCCATTAAAATTTCCTTCTTGATGATTGCTACACTTCAGGAAGTGTACTGAAGGATTTGACGTTTGAGAAAATTGCTGCATCGAAAGGGACTGTTGTGAAGTAGATGCATTATTAATTTGTGGTGGATGGTTAACACTGACTCTGTGTGGACCAGAAACATTAACATCCATAAAATTTTTAGACTGGCTAAGAGAATTTTGCCCTGGGTTAAGATTATTTCTGTTTTGTTGTGAGCGTAGTGAAGTGCACTGTGTTTGTTGTTCATTGGCCTGAAATAAGGCAAAGTCATGGTGTGCCACAAAGCTTTTAGTTTGATGCATAGAGTGAGAATGTCCTTGTTGGTGAAAAGGAGACCCATTTTGACTTGAAATGCTAGTAGCTGTCTGATGGCCCCACATTGGACTGCCATCTGCTACATCTGGAAACAAACCATTGGGCTGGTTCTGAGGGTGGATCGGAGAACAGTTAAACTGAGAGTGTGGAGATAACACATGTTCAGCTGGGCTACCAAAAGACTGATTAACTTGGTGAAATTTCATGGAATCAAACTGATTTAACTGTTCATAATCAGTCATCTTCTGATGTGTTGGAGTACCTTGAACATGGTTCAGTGAGTCTATGTGCAAAGGTTCAAATTCTGCACCCAAGTTCAATTCATCAACTAGTGAAACAGGTCCTGGTTGTACAAATGCATCATCTGACAAACCTTCTAAGGTCTCACCAAACAGATTGGCATCATCAAAAAAGTCCATCATTGGATCTGTCATCTTGAAAAATTCAATAACAAACTGGGCTGTTCACTCCAAATGGAGTATATTCAGCTTCTCTGTAGTAGATATTATTGGATCATTTCCAAAGGTCATCAACTAATCCGAAAGAGGTCAATGTTCATTATTGCTCTAGATAACGACATGTCAGGAAGTGTCAGAATCCTAGGAAATAAGAACAAAAAGAAAGTCTGATAATAAATACTCACTAAAGTTTTACAAAGTTTATATATGATTTAAAAAACATAAAATCTCAGTGTACAGTATGTTTTGGTAGAGTAATTCATTGCAAATAGCTCATTAATATTCCCTACAAGGAATCGACATATATACACTACTGAATGTAGAATAGTTGGCTGGTGGGAAGCAGCAGCATAGCACAGGGAGATCGGCTCGGTGCTTTACGATGACCTAGAGGGCTGGGACAGGGAGGATGGGAGGGAGGCTCAAGAGGGAGGGGATATGGGGACATGTGTATGCATATGGCTGATTTGCTTTGTTGTGCAACATAAACTAACACAGTATTGTGAAGCAATTATACTCCAATAAAGATCTATTAAAAATATATATATATATATTCCCTACAAGGAAAAAATTGCTGGTACGGGGACATGACTATATGCATTTAAAAATAATGATGTATGGGCTTCCCTGGTGGCGCAGTGGTTGACAGTCTGCCTGCCGATGCAGGAGACATGGGTTCGTGTCCCGATCTGGGAGGATCCCGCATGCCGCGGAGCGGCTGGGCCCGTGAGCCATGGCCGCTGAGCCTGCGCATCCGGAGCCTGTGCTCCGCGGCGGGAGAGGCCACAACAGTGAGAGGCCCGCGTACCGCAAAAAAAAAAAAAAAAAAAAAAAAAAAGTAATGATGTATATTACTTCATTTTGAAGTTCACATGTTATAATGACAGAATGTAAAGTAAACTTGAGAATGGAATGTCAGACTCTCTCCCATACCATGAAATGGCCATCACTCCCCAGCAGCTCTAGCATATATAAAATATATATGTATGACACTTTAATATTATGTCTTGCTAAGATAACTGACATCAGAATCCTCTTAGATTAGCAAGTATGTTGTGATCTTTTGCTCTAGACCTCTTGAGCAGATAAAGCTACTATTTCATATGGTACATGTGGAACTACATCAAGAAGAGCAATTGTATGAGGTCATGGTAAGCTGGCCCTAAATGAGATAAAAGTTAGCCATCTGATCAGCTGACAGACAACACAGACATGTGCTATGTTGGGGATGTTGCAATATATTGCCACCATGGTCCTCTTGTTCATCTACCATGGAAGATCAGCCTATTGACAGCCAACTGATTTAGACATCTGTGTAGCAAAACCAAGCACCTTTCTGTTAACAGTTATATTCGTTACTCTATCCCTAAGTGGCCCACCATAAAATCATTTGGAATAACCCGTTGCTTATTATAGCTACTAAACTGTGCAAATAAAGTGTATTGATAATCAAGCTGAGGCAAAAACAAACAGTAGCTTAAGCTAAGCAATAAATTAATCTTATGATAATATCAAGAGAAAAAATGATAACATTTATACACACACACACCTCACATATACATACATACAATTTATGTGTGGAAAGGATCTAACAGGTTACTTGCTAATGTGAAATGGCTGGTTAATTTTGTTCCAGGCTTCACTCATTCCAAACATTTTCAACAAAGGTAATTTAGGGTTCTGACCCCACTGTCTTGCACAGAGAACCACAAATGGAGATTCTTGCTTCTCTACATATTAGTTTATTCAAAAATTAGCAAAGGTCTAAGAAACTTTTCCAGAACTTCTATTTTGGGAGGTCCATTTTAGAAAATATAAATATCCTAAACAAAATGTCTGTTCACTATTTAAATGAAGAAATACTTCTGAAAAATTCTGAGAAGGAAAAACTACCAAAATCTATATTAATTTTACCTAGAAATGGACTTATCAATCACAATGGTATACAAATGCTTTAACAAACATATAAATTTAAAAAAGGTAAAATACAGAGAAAAAGAAGAAATTATTTTTCCAGATTTTATAATTGTGAGACCAAGCAGATAGAGTACTGTATGTTCTGAACTGAACATAGCATTAGCCAAAAAAAAAAAAAAAAGTAGGTTAAGTCACTTCTCTGGAACATATCTTATATTTAGCTATAGACTCTAGACAAGGAAACAAACATCTATGTATATACCTAACCCAACAGTCAGAAAAGCAACGTCCTATATATTTTTTAATGGATGTATGATTATTTACCAAGAGGAAAAAAGAAGAATTACAATGGAGGTTACCAAATCCAGTATGTTATCAAATACAAAGTACATAATTAGCTGATGTAACATGAAGAAATAAACTATAACACTATACCACTTTGAATTTTTATTTTATAATCTGTGAAATAACTTTTAAGAACATTTTTAGACTTAGACTTATTCCAAACGATTTGAGACTTTCCTCTCCCATGAAGTACTCTTTTTGGTCCATAAACACCTGATTGTTGCTCTGTAAGAAAATGTAGAATTGCTGTCATTGCTTCAACAACAAATATTTGCTCCACTAATATTAAATTTATGCTCTGCTACTCTGTCTCTGTGCCTCTCTGTATAATCAATAACTTTTTTTTTTAAAGCTGAATAATAGTGTATCTTTTTAGAGATATTTTAAGTAATTAAACATGTATAGTACCGATGTACATAGCCCAGCTGAAAGTGATGGCAATATAAAATCTATGACTAAGTTTTTGTATACACAGGCAATGACAACTACTCCCTGACAGCCACGGGGCAGACAGTGACTGAGACACATCCTATATCAGAAATATTAAAAGTAGAAAAAATATGCATCTTAGAACTGATTAATTTCCTGAATATTCAGAATGTATTACTTCAAGAGTTCAGAACCCAGTACTACAAAAAACTACTGCCCAATCGAATGCTGAAGGTAAATTATCTGAAGCATATGACTTTAGTTCATATATTCTTAATTATTGTGATAATAGTGAACATAAAATATAAAACATTCTGAATTTATATTGTGTACTACAGGCTTGTACATTTGTTTTATTCTTAAGAAATAGTTAAATGTTTTTTAGAACACTGTTCTGGAAATAAGTTTATGATGTATCAGAACAGTAATATTCCATTTAGGAAAGAAATGGTATAGTCTTTGAATTTTTGTACATTATGGTAGATTATGCTAAAGCAAAGTATTTTCTACGTTTATGTAACCCGAAGCCTACCGAAAATATGGGGAGAAGTAAAAAGTTTAATTAAGAAAACAATTTTGCTATCTACTTTTCCAACAAACATTTATTGATAAACAACTTCTAGGCACTAGGATGATGAATAATAACTGACCTCTGAAGGGGGATACAGACAAGTAAATAGACCATTACCAATATAAAACAATATTTGTGCTTTTATAAAAGTACAAACAGAAGAGGAACATCTAATGAGGAAAATGAATATAGATACCTTACTATACTAAGAAGATATATATTTCATATGCAACAAGATACATGTAAGTCATCAACCTTAGTTATAAAAAAAGAAAGTAAAGTTGAACTATGAAAACATGCCCATAAAATCTAAAAAAATGGTCATCTTTTCTGATTTGAACAGTTTATTCTACAATTGCTTAACTGATTAATCAATTAAGCTCCTCTTAAGAGCTATCATCTTACTTCATTCTAGTAAATGTACGATTTTCCAACTTTATCAAAACATCACATCTGTCCGATTTTAACTATTTAATTAAGCAAATATTTATGGACTGTCCATTACGTCCAAAGCAGCTTTGTAGAAACTACAAAAGCCCCTGCCCTCAGGAAGTTCAGAATCTAAATGGGGGAGATAAGGAGTAATGGCACAAGAAAAGCACGTCATATACTGAATAAAATATGATAAACGTGGCTTAAGAGAGGCACAAGTTTATCTATAAGGTGATTTATAAAGAGAAGAGAGCATACTTGGCAAGTTATTCAGGAAAGCTTCTTAGAACAATTAGCATTTGAAGGGGTCTTAGAAAAGGGATTGGAAGGAAAGGCCAGGCAAAGAATTCAGGAATAAAGAAATGGCAGGCAGGAAGGAAGTATATTTAGGAAATAGTATGACCACTGCAGAGTATATAAAAGGAGAAAAGTGGAAAATAAAGGTGGAAATACAAGTTGGAGCAATGCTGTAGTGGGCCTTATCAATTAAGTACATTAAATTAAGACATTTGGGGGACAGAATTCTTCTAAAGTTAAAACAAGTATTTAGAATCAAAAACAAATTACTTATCTATCTTCATTTCTACAGTCATCCGATGCCAAACATGATGATGATCATATAAAATGGATTCAAATATCAATAGGACAGAATCCCTGCCTTCAAAAAATTCATAATCTAGAGGGGAAGAAAACACATAAACAAATAATATGATATACGTCTTAGCAGAGGTGTATACAAATCACTATATTGTGGTAGTACAGACTGGATAGCAATTAATTATGTCCAGAAAAGATCAGGAAAGGCATAGAGAAGAGGTGATATTTGAACTGGGTCATATGAGTAAAAATAAGACCTCTAAATATGTGTTCTATAACAGAATATATATATATATATATATATATATATATATATATAAACTTACTTCAATGGTAAATTTACTTTCCTTAGTGTCTAATAGTTGCTTTTTCTCCAAGACATTTCTATATTCTCTAAGTCTCTCAATAATTTCGAGACTAAATGAATTAGGCTTCCCAGTAATTTCCACACATTAATAGCTTTTCCAGCTAAATACAACCATTGATCCCTACCAAGTTATTCAGTCCTCTATTATAGTCATGTCTGCAACATTTCTATACAGTATTAAATTTCTGCTACATTAATTTTTACTTTGTTTATGAACTACTTATAGCTATTTCATATTTGTACCTGGAGAAAATTCAGTTTAGGATGCATCTCCTATAGAATGACTCTGCCTACTCAAGGCTGTCTAGTAATCTGTGCATATGATAAATCATAAATAATACTGCATTGTGATAATATATTACCTTTTCTCTCCAGCAGACTCTACACCCTTGGAAAAAAGGAACACCTTTATAATCTTTGTATCCTTAGTATGTTGCCTAGCATAGTAGGCATGCAATACATTTTTGCTAAATCAGTGAATGACTACACAGGAATTAGAAAGAACATGATACTTTAAACAAACACTAGACCTGAGTCCTGGCTCTACTACCTTCTAGCTGTATGACCTTGAGAAGATCACGTACTTTTTGTTTTCATCTGTAAAAGAAACCCAAAGAACAAAAGTAACTATACAAAATATTAACTACAATTGTCTGCTCCAAAGATGAAAGGTAAAATACTCTACCAGTAAGCTGTAACCTCTATTAGGGTAGAGAACAGGTCTTTTACAATCCCCTCACTCTCTTGCATTGTACCTAAAACTGGCAAGAGCACAGAGGGAACACTAAAGAAATGCTCAGAGGTGAGCCAGGACAAGGCATTTTGGGAACTACTCAATAGCATAATGTGGCCAGAGCATGCTATTAGCCCAATAGAGAGATGTCGAGAGGCAAGCAGAAGTCAGATATCCAGGTCTTTTATTAGCCATGTTAAGAAATCTGGACTTTATCCTAGAGGCAACAGGGAACTATTTCACTGATTAAAATTTCTTCTCTGGCTTAACACTTGACTAACATTTTTACTGTGGCTACTAACATTTGAAGTTATTGTTAGCAAATATCACCTCTTCCAATGACAGTGACCAAAACACTTAAAGTTGGACCCAGAAACATTTTTTAAAAAATTAAATGATAATGACAAGGATATTAGTCATTTTAAAGAATATCCTGGGAATTCCTCTCTATTTGCTAGATGGGATGCTGCCCAATTCATAAATCATTTAATAAAGCCAATTAGATCTTTAAAATTAAAAAGAAAAGAAAATTCTTACTTGGCAAAATAAAAAGCTGGCAAACTTGAGTTTGCCATTTCTTTGTTTAAAAAATAAAAGTTCTGTATACTTCTAGAAACAACTCTTGTTAAGGCATTCAAACTAGGCTTAAATACCTGTTAGAAAGTTCTTTACATCAAGTCAAATTTCCTCCTTCTTTTCTAGGCATTTACTTTGAGATTGTTTGAAATAAATCTAATTGTGACAAACCTTCAAATTCCTGAAGACTTATGTCTCCCTTAAAGCTTCTCTTTTCAAAGCTATAGGCAAAATATTCCCCATTTACTGAAATGGGAAAAATTTTATCTAAAACGGTTAAAGTAAAACGTTTAATGTTAAAGGGATAAACCTTCAACTATTGGTCCCATATTACTAATTTCCCTAGGGTTCCTATAGTGCGTCTAAGTACATGACAGGTAGATAGTACAGAATTTACTAGCTTAATACTAGTAAAATTATGTGACAATATACTAGTAACCAGGTGAAACCACCCTGAAATAGTACTAATTAATTTTCCAATAGTGTACTACAGAATTTCTATCATCAGCTTGTCTGGTTCAGCTTAAATGAAGGTGATTTTAAGTTGGAAGGCAGACTTAATTACCATAGTTAACAGAACCAAGATACAAAAGAATCTCAAGAGAATGGAGCAATGGATCAAATCTAATAACTTTTAACTATGGGGTTCTGTTTTCAGTGCAGATAACCAATTCTACAAGTACATTCAGGTTGCAAATTCTACAGAGGCCAAGCCCGTAACATAAATGAGTGAAGCTGGCCAGAAGAGAACTATGGCTGACTAAAAGTACAAAGTGGCAGCCACTAGTCAGCTTCAGTTAATTGTTGTTTCTAAGTTTTAAAGAGGAGCTGGAAATTCCCTGATTTTTAATGTTGATAACTACTTCATATTCTTTATATAAAATGCTCTTAGATAGAAAACTATGTCCATATTATAAATGAACTCTCAGTATACTATTATAAATATATGAACTCTCCATACACTAATGTCTGAAATTAATGTGGCCTCAGTAAAAATTCCAACAGTTTTTTTCACAGTCAGACATGGTGCTTCTACATAGACAAAAAGCAAAGCCAGGAAAAGATCTGAAAAAGAAGGACAACCAGGAAGAACTAATCCTACTAAATATTAAAGCATTATAAAATTTCATTTATCAAAACATGGTGGTATTGACACATGAGAAGCCAGATACAGTAGAAAGTAACTTAGAAAGTAACTTACAGTAGAAAGTTACAGAAAGTAACTCAAATTGGGGGGAAATGAACTACAAAATAAACAAGATAATTGGATGGCCACCTGAAAAAAAGAGTTAGATCCATACCTTATTCTCAAACCAAGATAAATTACAAATGGATCAAAGATATAAATGTCAGAAACGAAAAATCATGAAAATACTAGAAGAAAACATGGACAGGGTCACCTTATTTTCTATTTATGGAACAAAATCTACATGTCATTAAAGAATCACTAATTATATTACACAAATAACTTTATGAAAAGATTCATAAATTAGGGAATTCCCTGGTAGTCAAGTGGCTTTCACTGCCAAAGGTGCAGGTTCAATCCCTGGTCAGGAAACTAACATCCAGCAAGCCGTGGCCAAAAATAATAATAAAAATTTTAAAAAATTCATAAACTAGATTACAAAAGAAAAGTAGCAAACTGAGAAATATTGCAACTCATTTACTGATGAAGTGCTCTTTTTTTTTAAAAGGCCTTGCGGTGTGGGTTGCAGGATCTTCCCCAGCCAGGGACTGAAACCCAGGCCCCTGCAGTGGAAGCACAGCGTCCTAACCACTGGACGGCCAGGGAATTCCCTGACGTGCTCATTTTTAAATATATCAAGATTTCCTATAAAATACTAATAGCCTAATAAAAAAATGGGCAAAGGATACCAACAGTCAGTTTATATCCTCATTCAAAATAAGAGAATGTCAATTAGAACCACACTGATATACCATCTTTCACCTATCAGACTCACAACAATTCTAAAGTCTAATAACACATATTAGTGAAGTTGTTGGAAAAAAATACTCTCATAAGACCGCTGTGAAGTCTAAAATGGTGAAATCTCTAAGGAGAGAAATTTGCCAATATCCATAAATATTTCAAGTGCCCATACCCTTTGACTGAACAAATCCCCTTCTAACAATTTATTCCATAAATATGTTCATGTATGACTGAAATGGCAGATACAGCTATTTATTGCAGCATTATTTGCTCCAGCAGAAGACTGAATATAGCCTAGATGTCCATCAACAGGATGTTAAACAAAATGTTATATTCACTTATGCTGGTCACACCAAATCTGGGTATAATATTCACACCTGAGTGTTTAATTTAAAGAAGAATACAGACAAAATGGGACATACTCAGAGGACAGCAAGCAGATTGGTGCAGTTACTTGAAACCATGCTTCTTAAAGTTTCTCTTCTCAGTCTTCGCCTCAGTCTAGATATCCTCCCTGGGTAAGCTCATCCTCTATCATCTACCTGCTGACAACTTTAAAATTTTTATGTCTAATACTATCTTTCCAGCTGCCTCCTGGACTTCCCCATAAGTATAAACTCAACAGGTCCAAAACCAATCTTTCTTCTAAAATCTTTCTCCTACATTCTTTATTTGGCTAATGGCAGTGTATAAATAAAAGCGACCTTTCTGCCCAGAGTTACTTCCCCACTGTAATCTATCGTGCACATTGTGACCAGAGTAAGTTTTGTGAAACAGAGATTTGATGATGTCACTTGTCAAAGGAAACCTATTGTTCCCTAATGCTGACCATGTGCCCTTCAAATTTTTTCTCATCTCCAGTCACCAACCCACCATCTCTCCACATCCTCTACAATCTAATCACACCAATCTACTTGTTATCTTTCTATAATGTCCTATTGTTCATTTTCCATGCTATTACTCATGCTATCTGTAGGACCCCAAATGGCAGATCTAGAATGGTAGGTTACCAGAAAACTATAGGGGAAATTATTTTGGCTCAGTGTAAGAAAGGAATTTGAAACAGAGCTATCCAAAGACAAAGATAATGAGTTCCTTATTACTAAAGTTACATATTCAAACTTTAAACAGGCTGAGACCTCAAAAGAGATTTTGTAAAGAGGAATCCAGCAGCATATCAGTAACTGACTAGTAAGACTTAAAGTTCCTTCTGATCTTGATATTTTATGAATCCTGGCACTTGAGAACCCTTGGTTTTAATGTAGTACCTCAAAGTTACCTATTAGTGAGTTTTCAACAAGGTTTATAGGCATATAGATAATCTATACTACATCATTAATTGATCTAAGAATTTCATAGTAACTACCTCAAATCAGAAGATGCTATGAAACTGCAAAAAATTATGAATTTATATATACTTCAAAGTAATCCTAATAAATTGGGGGGGGGATCATCCTATTTAAAAAATAGGATGAAATGCAGTACTAGGGAAGGTTAAATTCAAGTTGATATAGACCTAGGAACTAAAACTGTCACTTCAATTATAGAATGGAAAATTATTCACAAGGTACAGGGGACACGGGTTCGTGCCCCGGTCTGGGAGGATCCCACATGCCGCGGAGTGGCTGGGCCCGTGAGCCATGGCTGCTGAGCCTGTGGGTCCGGAGCTTGTGCTCCACAACAGGAGAGGTCACAACAGTGAGAGACCCGCGTACCGCAAAAAATCAAAAAAAACAAAAACATATACTACCTTATAACTATAGGAATACACAGTATTATATAATATGTGCCAGAACATACTCCTGCTATATTAGTTAGATGGTTACTAGAGTCTTTACTTCAGCAAAATGCGAAAAGTTTTAATGGAAAAAAATGAGCATCATCAAAATTAAAAATTTCTGTACTTCAAAGGATATGAAGAAAGCGAAAAGAAACCCCATGGCAGAATAAGATAAAGAGGGTGACAATGTGAGAAAAATTCTGCAAATCATGTATCCGATAAGGGACTTGTATCTAGAATATACAAAAAAAATTCCTACAACTTAATAGTAGACAAATAATCCAATTAAAAAGTGGCCGAGGGATCTGAATAGACATTTCTCCAAGAAGATACACAAATGGCCAATAAGCACGTGAAAATACAGTAAACATCATTAGTCAACAGGGAAATGCACACCAAAATCATAATGAGATACCACTTCATATACACTAGGATAAGAGGAAAATAATAACGGAAAGTAACAAGTGTTAGTGAGGATGTAAAGAAGCTGGAATTCTCATAAACTGCTGTTAGAAATGCAGTCACTTTGAAAAACAGTCTGGCAACTCCTCAAACAGTATAAACCCAAAGAAATTGGAAGGACTCAAATAGATGCTTACACAGCAACGTTCACTGAAGCATTACTGATAAAAAGAGGAAACAATCCAATATCCACCAACTGATGAATGGTGAAATAAAATGCAGTATATTGATATAATAGAATATTATTTGACAATAAAAAGAAATTAAGTACTGATACATGCTAAAACATGGATGAGCTTTGAAAACATGCTAAACGAAAGAAGCCAGTCACAAAGCACTACATATTATATGATTCCATTTATATGAAATGTCAAGAATAGGCAAATATATAGAGACAGAAAGCAGATTAGTGGTTGTCAAGGGGTGGGGTTAGAAGGACTGGTGAGTGTTGGATACAGGATATGGGGGTTCTTTGGGGGACAATGAAAATGTTATAAAATTACTTTTGGTGATAGATGCATAACTGTGAAATACTAAAAATCACTGAATTATATACTTGGGTGAATTATTTAGTATCTGAATTATATCTCAGTAAAGTTATTTTATAAAGAAAAAGTTATATGGGCAAAAGTATTTTGAGTCTTCTAATTTTCTGTTATCTCTCTCAAATAAGGATGAAGGTTATAGTGGTCAATTAAAATTTTATTTTCTTCAACTTCATTATCAACTAATTTTACTTGGCAAGTGTTTGCAAGGTAGATTCTTTTTTTTCTGAGAAAAAATAAAGCAAGCGAATTTGCTTTGAAAGATTTAGTCAAGTTACAATGGAAGTCTGTTAGTCTTCTCAAATAAGATATTTCAGCTATCCAATGTAATTTTGAAACTATAGCAGTGTTAAAATAAGCAAGTAATGGTAAATACAAATTATACTCTTGTAAAATTTTAAAATAAGTAAGAACTCTAAAATAAACATACTTTTTAAATGACTCAAGAAACACAGCTTCTGAAAATAAGCTATTGTGATTGTTTTGTTTTGTTTTGCGGTACGCGGGCCTCTCACTGTTGTGGCCTCTCCCGTTGCGGAGCACAGGCTCCGGACGCGCAGGCTCAGCGGCCACGGCTCACGGGCCCCACCGCTCCGCGGCATGTGGGATCTTCCCGGACCGGGTCACGAACCCGTGTCCCCTGCATCGGCAGGCGGACTCTCAACCACTGTGCCACCAGGGAAGCCCTATTGTGATTATTTTAATCAAAATTTAAAACTTCAATAAAAAATGAAACTAAACTGATCCTTTCTGATGCTGTCACAAATGATAAAACCTGTTGCCTATCCTACACACTTATACTTTCCATATAAATGCAACGTGTTGTTTTATTATCATTAAAAACAGTAAGTGATGTTAGAATTGAGGAAGAGTTTGCTTTGGAATGTCACATGACAACTCAGAAAACATCAGCATAATATTAGTGAAAATCAGAATTTGAAATTTAATTATCTAGAATTTTTATTTTTTAAAAGGTAGGAAGTCCAGAGACTTTAAGCAACAAATTCTAATGGAAAGGATGTAAATAATAAGTTAGTATGGAATCAATATTACCCTTCAATTATATAGAGCTGACCCTTTAAAAGGTAACAAGGACTGCCAAGTTCTGTACCTAATAAGGATTAAAGTAGGGGAGCAACTGTACTCCTCCCATCCAGGTTTTTTTTTTTTTTTTTTGCATTACGTGGGCTTCTCACTGCCGTGGCCTCTCCCGCTGCGGAGCACAGGCTCTGGACGCGCAGGCCCAGCAGCCATGGCTCACGGGCCTAGCCGCTCCGCGGCATGTGGGATCCTCCCAGACCGGGGCACGAACCCGTGTCCCCTGCATCGGCAGGCGGACTCTCAACCGCTGCGCCACCAGGGAAGCCCCATCCAGGTTTTTATATTCATTTCTAGATCTACTTTCCTCTCCTCTTCTGAGGACCTTACTGATAGGATACAGATACTCATATACCAGAATAAGAATCTCCCACTCACAAGCCAAACTATTTCTGATCAAATTCCCAACCACATCACAAATAAATCTGAAAAATCACAGAAGACATTACTTTTTAATTTCCTCTGCTTTAGATTTTTTTTAACTTAAAAAATGTTTCATTTTTGTAACAAGCAGTAAAAAGTTAATACTCTTTCCTCTGCCTTCCTTCTCTACTCCTACCTGCTGAAGGACACTGCAACAGTCACTCTTACTTCTCTCTCCTGAGTCATCAATTTTTCTCATTCTACTAGATCATTTTCATAGGCATACAAACAAGCTGTTATTATAGCTTAGGAAACTAAAAATATATACAGAAAAGGGAATCAAAATGGTATACTACAAAAAAATCAATTGAATACAAAAAAAGAGCAGGATGAATGGAAGAATGAAGAGCATGTAAGACATAAAAAAGCAAATAGCAAAATGACAGAAATAAGTGTTTCCTTATCAGTAATTACTTAGAATATAAATGAATTAAATTCTCTAGTTAAAAGGAAGATATTGGCAGAATGGATAAAAACAAAATCAAAAACCTGATCCATCTGTATGTGATCTACGAAAGACTCACTTTAAATACAAAACCACAAAGAGGTTAAAAATGAAAGGACAGAAAAAGATATCCCATGCAAATAATAATCAAGAGCGCTGCAATAGCTATATTTTCATCAAACATGGATTAAGTCAAAAAGGTTACAAAAAATGAAGAACATCCTTACATATCAATACTTGGTTCAATCCATCAAAAATATGTAATAATTATAAACAAATATGTGTCTAACAATAGAGCCACATAATCTATGCAGCAAATATACATAGAATTGAAAGAAGAAACAGACAGTTCTACAGTAATAGTTGGAAACTTCAATATCCTATGTTCAATAGTAGATAGAACAACCACACAAAAAGTGAATAAGAAAATAGAGGATTTGAATACTATAAACCAATTAGACCTAAAATATATATACAAAACATTCCACCCAACAATAGCACAATGTTTAGTCTTCTCAAATGCTCCTGAAACATTCTCCAGAATAGACCACATAGTAGGCCACAAAACTTTTAATACATTTAAAAAGATTGACAGTATACAAAGTATCTTTCTGATCCCAACAGAATAAATCTGGAAATCAATAACAGAAGCAAAACTGGAAAACTCACAAATATATGGAAATTAAACAAAACACTTTTAAACAACCAATGCATCAAAGAAAAAATAACAAGGGAAACTAGAAAATACTTTCAGATGAATGAAAATGAAAACACAACAATACCAAACCTAATGAGATGCAGTAAAAGCAATGCTCCAATGGAAATTTATATCTGTAAACAACTATATTAAAATAGACCTCAGAGAAATAACCTAACTGTACACCTTAAGGAAATAAAAAAGAGCAAACAAATCCAAAGGTAGCAGAAGGAAAGGAATAATAAAGATTAGAGATAAGTGATATAGAGAAAAGCAATAGAAAAAAAAAATCAGTGAAATCTATCCTTAGTTCTCTGAAAAGATCAACAAAATTGACAAACCTTTAGCCAGATTGGCTAAGAGAAAAGAGAGAAGATCCAAATTACTCAAAGCAGAAACACAAGAGAGGACATTAATACAGACTTTACAAAATAAGGATTATAAAAGGATAATGTGAACAACTGTACATCAACAAATTGGATAACCTAGATGAAATGGACAAACTACCACAAAAGCTGCCAAAATTCACACAAAAAGAAATAGAAAATCTAAATAGATCTATAAGAAATAAGGAGATTGAATCTGTAACCCAAAACCTCCCAATAAAACGATACCCCAATAAAATAAAATTTAAAAAACAAAACAAACAAACAAAAAACCTCCCAACAAATAAAAGTCTAGGACCAGATCTCTTTAATGGTGAATTCTATCAATTATTTATAGGATTGACACCAATCCTTCTCAAACTCTTCCACAAAAGTTAAAAGGTGGGAACACTTTCTAACTCATTCTGTGAGGTCAACATTACCCTGATACTGAAGCCAAAGGCATTACAAAAAAACAAAAACAAAAAACCCAACCAAAGACTAATAACCCTTATGAATACAGATGAAGAAATCATCAACAAAATACTAGAAAACCAAATCCAGCAGATTATACACATATATATACACACATATACAACATATACATCATGACCTAGTGGGACTTGTCCTAGGTATATAAAGGTAATTAACATATAAATATCAATCAATATCATATATCTTATTAACAGAATGAAGGAAAAGACACAATATTAACTCAATTGATGAAGAAAAAGTGTTTGACAAAGCCTAACACTCTTTCTGATAAAAACACTCAGTAAAACAGGAATAGAAAGAAATGTCCCCACTTTGATAAAAGCCATATATGAACAACTTACAGCTAACATCATACTCATTGGTAAAAGAATGAAAACTTTGGCCCCAATATCAAGAACAAGACAAGGATGCCCACTTTCACCACTTCTATTCAACATAGTACTGGAAAATTCAGCTGGACAAAATAGGCAAAAAAAGTAAAATAAAAGGAATCCAAAGTGGAAAAAAAGAAGTACAACTATCTCTATTCACAGGTAACATGATCTATAGAAAACTATAAATACACACACACACACACACACACACACACACACACAGTTAGAGCTAATAAATGAATTTATCAAAATTGCAGGATACAAATCTATGCAGAAAAATCAGTTGTATTTCTGTAAGGTAGCAATCACCATTCCAGAAAGGCAATTAAGAAAAAAATTCCATTTACAATAGCATTTAAAAAAATACTTAGGAATAAATTTAACGAAGGCCATGTAAGATGTGGGCACTGAAGACTACAAAACATTGCTGAAAGGAATTAAAGTATATCTAAATAAATGGAAAGACATCCTGTGAATAATGAAATCTAAATAAATCAAAGACAAGGGGCTTCCCTGGTGGCGCAGTGGTTAAGAATCCACCTGCCAATGCAGGGGACACAGGTTTGAGCCCTGGTCTGGGAAGATCCCACATGCCACAGAGCAACTAAGCCCATGCGCCACAACTACCAAGCCTGCGCTCTAGAGCCCATGAGCCACAACTCCTGAAGCCCGCGTGACTAGAGCCCGTGCTCTGCAAGAAGGGAAGTCTTCGCAATGAGAAGCCCGGGCACTGCAAATGAAGAGCAGCCGCTGCTCACGGCAACTAGAGAAAGCCCGCACACAGTAACGAAGACACAAAGCAGCCAAAAATAAATAAATTAAATAAATAAATTTATTAAAGAAAAATAAATCAAAGACATGAATTGGAAGACATAATATTGTTAAGATGACAATACTACCCAAAGTGACCTACAGATTCAATGCAATTCCTATCAAAATCCCAATGATGTTTTTTTGCAGAAATTCATATGGAATTTCAAGGGACCCAGAACAGCCAAAACAATCTTGAAAAAGAACAAAGTTGGAAGACTCACACTTCTCAGTTTCAAAACTTACTACAAAACTACAATTATCAAAACAGTGTGGTACTGGCATAAGGACAGACATACAGACCAACGGGATGGAACTGAAAGCCCAGGAATAAACCCTCACATCTATGGTCAATTGATTTTTGACAAGGGTACCAAGACCCTTCAATGGGGAAAAACAGTCTCTTCCACAACTGATGCTAGGAAAACTGAAGAGCCACCTGCAAAAGAATGAAGCTGAACCCTTACCTTATACCATATATAAAAATTAACAAAAGCAGATCAAAGATCTAAATTTAAAAGCTAAAATTCTAACACTCTTAGAAGAAAACATGGAGGCAAATCTTCACGACTTTCGTTTTGGCAATGATTTCTTAAATATAACACTAAATGCATGGGCGAAAATAGAAAAAAATAGATAAACTGGACTTCATAACAACTGAAAACTTGTGAATCAAAAGACAGTATCAAAAGAGTGAAGACAACTCACAAAATGGGAGAAAATATTTGCAAATCATATCTAATAATAGTTTAATACCCAGAATTTGTAAAGAATTCCTACAATTAAATACTGTAAAGACAACCCAACTTAAAGGAATGGCCAATAAACACATGAAAAGTTACTCAACATTAGTCACTAAGGGAATGCAAATCAAAATCACAATGAGATACTTCATACCTACTAGAGATGCTGTAACATAAAGGAAAATAACAAGCATTGAGGAGAATGTGGAGAAACTGAAACCCTCCTACACGGCTGGTAGGAATGTAAAATGGGACAGCCAATGTGGAAAAGAGTGTGCTGGTTCCTCAAAAAGTTAAACATAGAATTACCATATAACCCAGCAGTTCTATCCCTAGGTATACACTATACACCCAAAAGAATTAATAACAGGGACTCAAACAGATATTTATACAGCAATATTCATAGCAGCATTATTCACAATAGCCAAAAGTTGAAAAACTCTAAGCGCCATCAACTGATAAACAAAATTTGGTATAAACATAAAATAGAATATTATCCAACCACAAAAAGGGGATAAGATTCTGATACATGCTACAACAGGGATGAACCTTATAAACACTGTGCCAAGTATAAAAGGCAGACACAGAAGGGAAAATGTTGTATGATTCCTCTTACAAAATATCTAGAATAGGTAAATTCATAGAAACAGAAATATTAGAGGTTACCAAGAGCTGGTAAGAGGGGGAAGTAGGGAGCTATTTAAGGAGAGTTTCTGTTTGGGGTGATGAAAAAATTGGAAATAGTGGTGATGATTACACAACATTGTGAATAGAAATGCCACTGAATTGTATACATATATATACACACACACACACACATATATATACACAAACACACACAAAGCCAAGCATGCTCCTACCTCGGGGCCTTTGCACTTGCTGAATACACTCTTCCCTCATTTCCTATAAATTCTTTTCTCAAAAGTAACTTTCTCAGTGAGGTCATTCCTGACCAACCTATTTAAAATGTCATCGTTCTCCTCCAATACTTCACATCTCTGTCCCCCCAACTTTTTGCCTTAGTATTAGCTAACATTCTATATACTTTACATATTTATTTTGTTTAAAGCTTATGTTACCCAGAAAATGTAAGTTCTAAGAGGTCAGAAATTTATCCTTATCATATAGTAAGCAGTAAAAAAATACTTATTCATGTCATATACACACAAAACTTTCTATTCGGGTAGGTGGCAAAGAAGGAATTCTATGTAAGGCAGAAACTGTTTTTGTCCTTTTAAAAAATCTTATGTGAAACTTTCTTTAAAAATGGCATTAGGGGTTATCTGGACATTAAGCTTATGACCCATTTAAAAATATTTTTAATTTTTTTCTTCCAGTTTTACTGAGATATACTTGACATACAGCACTGTGTAAGTTGAAAGTGTACAGTATAATGATCTAACTTACATACATCATGAAACTGTTATCACAATAAGTTTAGAGATCATTCATCATTTCATATAGATACAAAATTGAATACAAAAAAAAATTTTGTGATGCGAACTCTTAGGATTTACTCTCAACAACTTCCATATATAACATACAGAAGTGTTAGTTCTATCATGTTGTACACTACATCCCTTATACTTGTTTATCTTATACTTTACCTTGTACCTTTTGATGGCCTTCATCCAATTCCCCTCCACTACTCCTGCCTCTGGTAATGACAAATCTGACCTCTGTTTCTATGAGTATGTTTGTATGTTTGTTTTTGAAGTGTAATTCACCTACATTATGTTAGTTCCTGTTACACAAGAGTCTTTTTCTATACATTTCAAAATGATCACCATGATAAGTCTAGTTATGATGTCACCAAACAAAGATATTACTTCGTTATTAACTATATTCCCCACACTGTACCTTTCATACCAGTGATTCATTTATTTTTGCAACTGGAAGTTTGTACCTCTCAATCTCCCTCACTTCTTTCTTTCCTCTCCCACACTCTTTCCTCTGGCAACCACCTGTTTGTTCTCCGTATCTATAACTCTTGTTTCTGTTTTGTTATGACTTTGCTTTGTTTTTCAGATTCCACATGCAAGTAAAATTATACAGCATTTGTCTTTCTTATTTCACTTAGCATAATACCCTCTAGGGCCATGCATGTTATTGCAAATGGCAAGACTGCATTCTTTTTTCTATATATACCACATCTTTTTTATCTGTTCATCTATTGATGGGCACTTGGGTTGCTTCCATATCTTGGCTATTATAAATAGTGCTGCAATTAACACAGAGGTGCATATATCTTTTCATTAGTGTTTTTGTCCCCAAAACACAAAATACTTTAAAGTTTTAATCGTGGTAAAATATACATAGAATTTACCATCTTAACCATTTTTAAGTGTACAATTCAGTAGTTTTAAGCATATTGACTGTTGTGTAACCCATCTTTAGAAATTTTTCATCTTGCAAATTTGAAATCCTGTACCGTTTTGTTTAAACAACTCTCCATTCTCCTTCCTCCAATCCCAACCCCTGGCAATCACCATTCTGCCGTTTCCAAAGAATGTGACTACATTAGATACCTCATCTAAGGGGAACTATACAATATGTGTGTGTGTGTGTGTGTGTGTGTGTGGAAGTGGCTTATTTCACTTAGCATAATATATTCAAGGTTCATCCATGTTGTAGCGTATGTCAGAACTTCCTTCCTTTTTAAGGCTGAATAACACTCCATTGTATGTATATTATGGCCCATTAAATTTTTTTCCAGTATTTTTCAAGTTCTTTTTGAACAAGAAGCATGATATGCTATAGAATCTACCCTTCAGTAATATACTTAGCTATTTTATGGGAAGTAGAGTAAAAGATGTCTGGATACCAAATCCCAAACTGTGACCCAATTATCAGACCTAACCTGCTGAGAAAACTTCTAACCAAAATACTGTACTGTGAAACTTAATTCTTTAATATGAACATCAACTGTGTCTCTCCTTAATTTACCTGATAGTTACTTATAAGCCTAAACAGACATTTTCAAAGTAGACTGAAAGGATCCAAAAGAGAAATTTCCTTATCCAATATTATAGACTAAAACCTATTAGTATTATTTGTTTTCCCCCTACCAGGAGACCAAAATTCTAATCTCTGTAACTAACTGAAAGTGTGACAATATACTTAACCGTCTGGCCCTCCAGTTACCTTGTCAATGACAGGTTTGGACTGAATGCTCATGAAGGTGTCTTATAACTCAACACTGTATACTTGGTTTATTTTCTACTCACATATTCACAAAACACCTACCCCAACCAAACTAGAGATATCAGGAAAAAAAGCTTAAAATCCTCATTAAGGAGTAAATGCAAGATAAAAAGTAGTGGGCTCTATATTCTAAAATAAAAGCTTATACTTAACTTTAAAAATACCTTTTAACTTAAAAAAAAAACATTATTTTTTCCTCTTGAAGACATCAACCATAATGTTCTATACCTAAAATTCTAAAAAAAATAGTAATAATTACGTTACGATTGTTCTATCCTCCTACTATTTGTAGGAGTATCACTGTCCTCATTTAAAAAAAATATTCAGGCTAGTATGACCTTAACATAACAACATGATCACCAGCAAAAACTAGAACTTAAAAGAAAAATAAACTAATTTGTAATAGTTATCCAGAAGAACATCCTTCAAAATTATTCCCAGTAGACAATTTAAGATAACTTAGGTTGTTTTATTAATGTACAATACACAAAATCATCACAGAAGTCCACATAAGAAGCTTTACAAGTCATGTATTCCAATCTCTATTAACATTTGCATATAGAACTCTATTAAATCCCATCCTTATGACTGTTCTATGTTTTCTTGGTATGTTTCAGATTAATCTAACTGCATAAGGTATCCATCCAGCTGATTAATTATAAAATAAATTAGATCACTAGTCAATAAGAAAAATATCTGGCAAATACCAATCAGCCATGGCACACTTGAAGGAGCTCAGGCGTGAGTTCAAATTCTGCCATCTCTAAGCTGTATACCCTTCAGCAGTTCTTTTAAATTCTTTTTCCTCACCTGACCATCTACACTGCAGAGCTGTTACAGAGTTCAGAAGAATAAAGTCTAAAATATAGTAAGTGCTCAATAAATATGTATTTCCCTCTCACTGACCTGTAGAACTAAGAACATATATCAAGATTCTACGTTGGCTTGCAGAAAAATTACTAAGAGCCTGTTATATCTGATTGTACTTAGTTTCCAACTCATTTAAAAAATATTTATACTAACCAACAGTATCATCATACGCCAAAACTCATCTTTGCCCTCCCAATATATATGCTTGCTCATTTTATTCCCTTACTAAAGGTATCAATGCCTCTCCACCCATTTTTGCTTCGATTCCCCCACAGGTAATCCATGACTTAACCATACTGAAATGTTGCTTGATTTCATCAAACTTTCTCACATCTCCATTAATACATACAGGAAGTTCTCTTCACCTATAATATCACTTCCCACCACCCCTGTTACTCTATTTAATGCTTCTGATATTAAACTCAAGTTCTACCATCTCTAGGAAGCCAGTACACACACACACACACACACACACACACACACACACACACACACCCCAGCCCTCTGGAAATGTTAAGCATTCATTAATTTATTTTTTTATTTTTCGGCCATGCCACGCGGCATGTGGAACCTTAGTTCCCCAACCAGGGGTCGAACCCGTGCCCTCTGCATTGGAAGTGCAGAGTCTTAACCACTGGACCACCAGGGAAGTCCCAAGCATTCATTTTTTTGTATTCCACACTTTACACACTATATTATCATTCTTGGTCTACTTGTCTGTCTTCCCTACTAAACAAGAGGAGTGCAGAGAATGGTTCTTATTCATCTTTACACCTGACATCTACTAGTATAATTTCTGGCACATAGTAAATACCCAAATGTTTTCAAGAATTCAATGTCATAATGTGAAACAAAACAAAACCTCTCAATCCTTAATAGTTACGCCAAAAATTGAGATCCAAAAGCATTCTTTTAAGCAACAATGTACCATTTTTATGACTTGAAGTATGCCTCCACTGAATTGCACTTAAAAATGGTTAAAACAGTATATTTTAGGCTATATATATCTACCCTACACACACACACACACACACACACACACACACACACACACACACACACACACACGAGAATGTCTCAGGGATCCACTGAAGCTTAATTCCTAGTTATCCCTCAAAGAATTTTGCTTTCATTGGTAAGTTATTCTACAAGGGACCCTATAGCATAGCTGTTAAAAGTAAGGGCTCTGGGGCTTCCCTGGTGGCGCAGTGGTTGAGAGTCCACATGCTGATGCAGGGGACACGAGTTCGTGCCCCGGTCCGGGAAGATCCCACATGCCGCGGAGTAGCTGGGCCCGTGAGCCATGGCCGCTGGGCCTGCGCGTCCGGAGCCTGTGCTCCGCAACGGGAGAGGCCACAACAGTGAGAGGCCCGCATACCGCAAAAAAAAAAAAAAAAAAAAGTAAGGGCTCTGAAAAGAGACTGGTAAGCTTTATCACTTGTTAGCTATGTAATCTTAGGCAAGTCAATCATTTTGAAGCTCAGTTTCTTCATCTGCAAAATGGAGACTGTAATAGTACTGATCTCATAGAACTGTAGTAAATAACCCATATAAAGTACTGCATAAATACTGTTTTCAAACTGTGCTCCCTAGATTGTTGGGTAATCCTTAGCCAAAGAAAGGGCTTTAGACCACCCCTTCCCCCATTTCTTCCCCTATAAAAGATTTCACCCCACATATTCTTTTATTTTACAGATTGAGCTGTCAAGTAGGATTTTTAAAAAACAAAGCATTCCTTGGTTTAAAAGAACTGAAACCACTAATCTAATAGCACTCAACTGATGCTCACATTAACATCTCAGTCTGTAGATCGTCACTTACTAAATTCAATTATTGAAACTTACTTTGTTGGCATTCATAGTTAATTTAGCTTTGCATCGCACAGAAAGGGAAATCTTTAAAAATACAATCTCATCTCTACTCTTGGTAAAAGCTAACTGGGAATAACTAATTTGGGGCTGATATTGAAGATAGATTATAAGTTTCCTAGTTGCTACTGAGTCAGGTCAAGTTGTTTAACTGAAGTGGTCCTGAACATCAATCATACTCATAACCAAATTAAGAGAGTGTGTGTGTATACTATTAACATTAAAAACAGGAAACTGATTTAAATGAAGAATTTTCCATAGTTTGAAATACACTAAAAACTGAGACCCAGGTTGATTATCACTAACTTGCAAGGTTGTTGCAGAGTTTAAAAATACAAAGTTCCTAAAATACAGTAAGTGCTTAATAAATGCAGCTTTCCCTCTCATACCTGTCATCTCTTTTCTGACTTCCCAACAACCTATGGTCATTCAAACCTTCCCAAGGCTGTTAGGCTTTTCTAGACCTCCTCAGACTCTTTCACTAATTATCTCCAATGCTGTCCTCTCATCACCTTCAAAACCCTTGTGTTCTTTTTCACTCACTCAACCCACCATAGTTTATTAACATCACCACTGTAATTTTACCTCCTTGCCTCAGTCCAATTCAATGTTTCTGAATATTTGTAATATTTATAATATTTACTATTTGCCTGGCACCAAACCTTTACCTTCAATGTGGTCCTTGCTTTTGTTTAATGTTTAAATTCATTTTCCTATGCTTCTAGGCTATCTCTTTGCAGTTATTTGTTTTCTCTCCTCAATTCTTCAATCCTAACTTCCCCATTCTCACCCCAAAACAATTTTGCCTCTTATACTTCTGAGGTTTTCCAGTTGAAAGTCACCAATCATCTTTACAGAAGCCATGTATCTGTCCTTGCATCTATCCCTTTTTCCTTCTATAAATACTATTTTCAGAAGAGGAAGCATGACTCTTCCCCAAAGATAAATCTTTCATCTCTTAATACCTACCATTCCATCTGGGCTTTCAAAGGGACTTACACCCACACATTCCACCTCTCTTGAGGATCTTTAATCACCCCCTGCAATTGCCTGCTTTCCTTCTAACTTTAGGCATCAGCAGATCTCTCCTACCTCAACAAAAATGTAAATGTACAAATGAAATCATCTTGTTTCTATCTTTCTGTTCAAAGACAAATACTGAAAATAAATTATCCACTGCCTCCATTTTCCAAATACCCATTTGCTTGTTAACCTCCTGTACTTTAGTTTCTGTCCCCATAAAATTACTGCAACTCTTTCAAAGATAACTAAGAAAATATAGAGAAATATATTGAATTCAAGTCAGCTAATTCCATGGGAAAAAATTTTTTTAATTTACTCAAACTGTAGTAAAGCACAAAATTTTAAGATAAAACAAATTTTATGCAAAATATATGAAACCTAATCATTGTCCTCACCATTTTTTCCTTCTTATAAAAGAACTAACAAGATATATTAGCAGTTACCTTTCAGAAGAATAACCACTGATGTCCAATATTCTTTTTTTTTTTTTTTTTTTTTTGGCCACATGGCTTGTGGGATCTTAGTTCCCCAACCAAGGACTGAACCCAGGCCTTTGGCAGTGAAAACATGGAATCCTAACCACTGGACTGCCAGGAATTCCTCTAGGATAAAATTTAATATGCTTTACAGGGCTGCTGCTTACTCAGGTAAACTAAGCTGAAATAACCAATGGCCAAAAAAGATAATCTTTCTTTCCCCTCAAATTTCAAACCACGTCCATTTGTAGCAATAACAGTGTCTAAAATTACTGGTTAAAAAAGTTCTAAAGCATAACCAAAAAAAAACACACAAAAAAACCCTAGATATTCATTTAGCTAACTACATTTAATTATGCCAAATTACAACAGAAACATCAATATCTACAGCTATTTGACAAATAATAGCTACTAATGACATAAGCTATAATTTTTACTCATAAGCACCAGAAACCTCATTTAAAATGATACATTTAATATCAGACTGCCTACAAGCTAATAACTTTCAGATTGCTAATTTCCTGAGAATATCAAAACTACAAGACTTTTCTATTCTGCACCATCACCCAAGTAATACATAAACTCATCTAATACTATGTTCTAGTTCATTTTTTCTCAACCCTTCATATTTAATATAATCTATATTAAGATATTCACAAATAAACTTTCAAAAACTGAAGTACATTGTTAAAAAGTAAGATCATTTCAGTTACCAATTTTTCTAACATAAATAGGAAGCCTAGTCCTTCCTCTCAAAAACGCATTCTATGGGGACTTCCCTGGTGGCGCAGTGGTTAAGAATCCGCCTGCCAATGCAGGGGATATGGGCTCGAGCCCTAGTCCGGGAACATCCCACATGCCACGGAGCAACCAAACCCCGTGCGCCACAACTACCGAGCCTGCACTCTAGAGCCCGTGAGCCACACTACTGAGCCTGTGCTCTAGAATGCGCAAGCCACAACTACTGAGGCCCGTGTGCGTAGAGCCTGTGCTCCACAAGAGAAACCACCGCAATGAGAAGCCAGGGCACCGCAACAAAGAGTAGCCCCCGCTCCCTACAACTAGAGCAAGCCTGCACACAGCAACTAAGACCCAAGGCAGCGAAAAATAAATAAATAAATAAATAAATAAATAAATAAATAAATAAATAACTTTTTAATAGAAAAAAATGCTAAAAACACACACTATGAATATGTCTTAGTGTGCTGTCACACACGTAGCTAAAGCTATCCTCACTGAGGCAGCCAGCACTCAGATAAAACCAGTCCTCACCTTCTGAAGCACTTGTCTATGGAGAGTGTTCAAACCTTGATTTCTCACCAATCCTTTTTCTCCCCCTATCTTCTTCTTCTCAGTACATCTCACCATCATCTATCTAATTCCTCAAGCCAGGAACGTGGAGATCTTTTTTTTTAAATTAATTTACTTATATTTTATTTTGGCTGCGTTGGGTCTTCGTTGCTGCGCGCGGGCTTTCTCTAGTTGCAGCAAGCAGGGGCTACTCTTTGTCCTGGTGCACAGGCTTCTCATTGCGGTGGCTTCTCTTGTTGCAGAGCACGGGCTCTAGGCACACGGGCTCAGTAGTTGTGGCTCGCGCACTGTAGAGCACAGGCTCGGTAGTTGTGGTGCACAGGTTTAGTTGCTCCACGGCATGTGAGATCTTCCCGGACCAGGGCTCGAACTCGTGTTCCCTGCATTGGCAGGCGGACAGATTCTTAACCACTGTGCCACCAGGGAAGTCCATGGAGGTCATTTTTGACACCTTTCATTTACATCCAATTCATCACGCAGTTGTCAACTCCACCACCATTCCCATCTCCTGTCTCTATCAAATCAAATTTTACATATACATATACACATATATCCTTTTCCATTCCTTCTTCTCTACAGCTGCTACCCTAGTTCCAGTTATCATCATGTCTTACCTCAACAACTGTAGTAGCACAATGTCTTTGCTTTTACCCTTGCCTTTCTCCAGTCCATTCTCAGCCAAAGTGATGTTTTAAAAATTTAAATTAAAGTATATTACTCCTCTGCTTCAAAATCTTCAATGACTGCAATGTCCTTAGTAAAACCCAGAAGTCTTTAACATGTCCTTCAAGGCCCTGCATGGCCCTGCATGATCTGCTCTCTGCCTCTCTCATTTCATCTTACACGGTTTCCCTCCATTATTATCCTCTTGCCACCCTGAACTTCTTTCATTTCTTCCAACATATTAACCTCTCTCCTGCCTTCATACGTATTTTTTTCCATTCTAGGAAACTCTTTTCCTGCCTGGTTTCTTATTCTTTACGTCTTGACTTAAATATCACCACCTGAGAGGCCTTCTCTGACCGTACAAACTAAAACCCTCCCCATTTTTCTCTCATAGCACTCTTTTCCCTTACTGAATTCACCCCAAATTGTAATTTTACATTTACTTGCTTGTTCATTATGTGTTTCCACTATTAGGCTGTAGATTCTACAAAGGCAAGGATTACATAACATATAATAAATTAATAAGTAAAAGCATCACTTCATAAATCTGCTTAGTGGATGAATGAATGGATATGCATGACCTAGAATCCAGGAAACAAATTACAGCTTGAAGTGGCTTCCCCTCCTCTGGGTCTCCCATCGTCACTTGATCAACTTTCCAACTGTTACCAAAAGAGAGGAGCAAAAAGTGTTCCTGCAAACTCAAAGGCAATACAATAGAAGGAATGCCAGGAAATTGTACTCGATGTCAAATAGGTGAGACAAATAATGGTATGATTTCATGGGAAGGAGAAATCCTTAAGGGCTACAATGATGAGAGATGATTTTATTCACAAGGTGGAATTTGACCTGAGTATTCAGACTGGTAAAATGTGGAGAGGTAGAATGTATGGGGAGTGAAGCCCAAATAAGGAGTTAAGAGACACAAAGTGTTAGAAGACAATTATAGAACTGGAATGTGGCAACTTATACTTACAAAGTAGATAAGTGTAAAAAAACTAAATCTCTCATCATGTAAGAAATCTGTATTTTGTTAAAACATGTTAATCACGTTAAGACCACAACATCTACAAAACATTTGAAAGGTTACAATAAAATCATTCTACCTCAGTCTCCATAAATCCCTTCTAATTCTAATCTTTGGCTTTTAAAGTTTTTCAAACATTTATGACAACACACTCTCATAATTAGTTTTCATAACTCATTTTCACTCTGACCAACTACCTCAAGTTTCCATATTCCTATCACTGTGTTCTTTATTCACTATACTGACACCTGATGAAATTTCCCCAGTAGATCTACTATTTCAATCATATTTATTTTTCCTTTACAGCCTTTGATCTCTCTAGGACTTCATTTTTTTCTTCTCTGTCGAAGTAGTTGACTTTTTCGTGTACTACATTTATTTCAATGATCTAACTCTTCAGAAAATCTAAAATATTCATATGTACCAACACTTTTACTATTGGTAGAAGCTTCAATAGATTTTACTTCTAAATCTGTAATGTCACTTCAGTTCCTGCCTCCTAAATGTACACAAGCCTCTCCTTCAGTTCTATCTTGTTTCCATAGGTAAATTATCAAGGTCTAGTTCAATGCCTTATGGAAGGCATTCAGTTATATTAGATAAGGGGTGTGGAGTTAAAAGTTTCTAGAGATACTTCCAAATTGAAAATGCTATGATTTCATTAATCTTATCTTGTCATGGGCTTTTTCCATTGACAACACTGCTTATCTTTATTCATGCTTGCCTACTTGAAGTTATTCTAAAAATGTTTTCCGGTTAAGGCCAACTTACCTGAAATACCAATATACCACTATTTCTTTCAAAACCTCTGCTTTTTCTAACACTTAAATCCAAGCATAATTTTTGCATTTCAAGGAGGATCTCAGGATACTTAGAATCACAGAATTGTCAAACTGGAGAAAACCAAGGTTCACAGAATTTAAGAAACTTGACTACATCTATATAGCTAGTAAAGTGACAAAGTCCTGATTCTCTCTAATCAGCACTCTTTCCAAGTCAAGAAGGCTTTACTGGTTACTCCAGCACAATGTTTTCTTCCTACTGCTATCTCCTATGTCCTTAGGACATCATCTCCTAGTTAATCAATCACAACGTTTTTGTTTTTTAACCCTCAATTACCCACTCTCCTAAAACCGTTCAAGGATGACAGAGATACCAGAAGCAAAACTGGGAAGCAACTACTTTGTTGTTTCTCAGATCATTTTATGTCTATATTATATGACCTGCATTTTATAGGAAATTCCCCAAGGAGTGAGACCTGCCAATACTTTGTAGTACACTACAACGATTTAATGTGAAGTGCTAAGGCAATGGAAGCATAAACAGAAAAGTCTTGGAAGATACATGGTTTTACTTGCTTGGAGCAATAGATATTTTTCATTTAGTAAATATTTATCAAATATCAATCATATGGAAGGCTCTGTGCTACCTATGAGCAAAAAGTCACATTTAAATTCAAGTACTGTAAATCAAACAGAAAAGAAACACTATGTTCATCCTTTTGCATTGCAAAAACAAACACAGCACAACCTTCCCTCTGTAAAGTGGAATCCCCCCTTAAGTTCAGTTTCTGTATATTCAAGTGTTCGTAGACCTAATGGTTCTAAGTACCTGTACAATTCTACAGAGTTTAGATAGAGTAACATTACAAAACAAGCCCTCTTTCCTTTTCAAGATCATAGCTACTTAAGTAAAAGTGGTGAGACTGAAATCAGAGAAAAGGAAAAGCTGAAAAGTGGAATGCAAAACTGAGAAATTAAACTGCGATAATGACTGCATTAAGGAAAATAAACTTTATTTAACGGGGGCGGGGACTCTGAGGTACTTATGAGTATTTCACATAAACGGATAAAAGTCACAAAAGCGTCAAATCCCAGTCTTTCAAGAAAGTAACTGTAAATATCACCATTAAAAAAACAAATTCTTGTCTGCTTTGTTCTGAAAAGTTTTATTTTCCTTAAAAACAAAACAAAACAAAACAAGAAAAAAACAAAGGCAAAACAAAACCAAAAAAGGAACAAACAGAAACCACTCTGAGCTGGCGACTGCGACAGGCCAGTCAGACACCCAGGCTTTCTGGGTCGTGCTTGGCTTTGGGATGCATGTCCGCGAAGAGAGCCCTGGAACCACCCATCACGTCCCACACCCAGATCCCAAGAAAGCAGGAGTCGCGGCGGA
This sequence comes from Mesoplodon bidens, assembly GCF_964165515.1. NCBI lineage: Eukaryota > Metazoa > Chordata > Mammalia > Artiodactyla > Ziphiidae > Mesoplodon > Mesoplodon bidens. Next base: position 32,129,762 of record NC_138175.1, read on the forward strand.
GGCCCGACACACACAGGGGCTGGTGGGGTCCGGGGTCCCGGCCCTGCTGCAGACGTGGAGAGGCCCTCGGGACGGAGGATCACAGAGAGGCAGAGCGGTCGTAACCCGGACGCCTAGGCCTGGAAAAGCGCCGAGGGCGTCCAGGGCTCGAGGGCACCCAGCACTCGCGCGGGACGCCTTGTCATGAGTCACGGAGGCGAGAAAGGCGGGCGGGGGAAGAGGCTGCAGGATGGAGGGAAGCCCGACCCTCGGGAGGGAAGCGAGCGGACGGGGAGGCCCCGACCTCACACCGGGCAGGGAAGGGGGGCCCTGCCTACCCACGCCCGGCCCGCCCTGCCCTCACCTCCATCCGACGCAACAGGCGCTGCGGCCGGGTCCGGACCCCGGGGTCTGCGTGCTGGGGGGCGGGGGCAGCAGCCCGCAGCCATGACAGGAGCGGGGCTGGCCGCGGGCGGGCTGGGCCGCACGTGCGGGCAGCGGCCCCTCCCCGGCCTCCCCGCGCCCTCGCCCGCCCGCCCCCGGGGGCCGGCCCCTCACCTCGGCGGCGGCAACGCGGCCCGGCCTGCCCCGACCCCCCCACCTCGGCGGAGCGGCGGCGGCGGCGGCACGTACTCACCGCCGCTCACGGGTTCTCGGGCTTCGCCATGACTGAGGCACCCCTTTCGCCCCCCGCTTCGACCGAGACTGACACGCGCGGCTGGCCGGGCGGGGGCGGCCTCAGGCGACCACCCGGCTGACAGAACCCGCCCCCGCCTCTCCCCACCAGTTGAGCAGCGGCCACTGCCCAGCGGCGCCCCCAGCCTTCCTCCCCACGCCTGGGGCGGCGGGTGGCAGCGACGGGCAGCTGCAGCACTTACCGGCGGCGCGGCCAGGCCCCCCTGTCAGCGCGGGGCCGGGAGGGAGAGGAGGGAGGAGTGAAGGGGCACCGCCTCCCCCGCGCCGCCACGCACCCGCCTGATTGGCCCAGTTCACTCCCCCAGCGCGACCCCACCAGCCCCTGCGAGCGGCACTCAGGCAGCACCGGCGCGTCATTTGCATACTTGTGCCCGCGCCGCTGATTGGCCCGGGCTCGGAGGGGCGGTGGAGACGGCGGCAGCTCCCGCCGCTGCTCCCGCCGCGTCGGGCGACCGAGGAGGGAGGATCCCCTCTGCCGCTCCCCTTCCCTCACGGCCCGGCCTGACCTGGGGCGGAGGGCGGCGGGAGGCGGGGTCGCCGCCCGGCTCCAACATGGCCCCGCCGCGCCGCCGACCCAATCGCCGGTGCGGTTACTCCGAGAGCCCTGGGCGGCCTCGGGGCGGGGAAGTGTTGGGGCCGGGCGCCCTCTGGCCGGAGCGCGGGGCAGTGCAGTGGCCCGGGCTCCCGTCGCCGCCCCGCCGCGGCCGCCACGTCAGGCCGCGCCCTCGCGGCGGCCTCTCCCCTCCCCGCGGCCGGGCCGCCACGTCAGGCCCGGCAGGCACGCCCTAGCCGCGGGCTGACCGGTGGCGGGGTCGGCGCCGAGGTCACTCACACGCTGGGCATCTCCCCGCCAGCCCGGGGCCGCCGAGGAACCGCGAGAGTTTCTAGAGCCTCCCTTTTGACACGGCCGTAGTCTTGGACCCTCGTTCTCACTTCGCTCTGAGACTGCGGTGGCACACGCCTGTGCTGTAAAATCGGGAGCAAGGAGAGTGTCGCCGCGATGATGCAGCGATTCAGTCCAGGTGCTAAGCACCTGCCGCGGAAAAGGCACCAGGCTGAGGAGAGATCCAGCCCCAAGTCCTAATCTAGAGGGAGTATGCGCCTCGAGTGGTGGAGAGCTGGGGCTGACACACCTAGTCATCTCCATGGTCAGGCCCACGTTCTAAATTGCACAGCTATGAAGGGAAAGAAAGACCCCACGCCCCCGCCAGAAAAAAAGGGCGGGGGAGAAGGTGACGCTGGTCCAGGAGTAGGGGGCGTACAGAAAACCACGGCCTAAGAAGACGTAGGGACACCTGGGTTCCCTCTCGCTCTGTCACTAATTAACTGAGTGACCTACATTAAATCATAACGTGTCCCAAGGCCTCGGTTTTCCCTTCTGTGAAATGAAGAGGCTGGACACATTTTCCTAAAAGTCTTCCGATTCTAAAATTCTACCAGTCTCTCTTTCAGGCCCTGAGCTGGCTTTAATACCTGACTAAAACTTCAGCATCCATGTTAGAACGAAAGAAGACAAAATAATGGAACGTTAAAACTCCAGCCAGCCTACCTGATGTTTGTTCGGAACTGTTTACCGTTTCAGATCCTAGGAGGGTGATATCTAACATTCACTTTACAGTTGACAGAAGTCTCTTGACTTTCTGTCTTCACAAAGAAGCATAGAGCAATGTCACTGTGCTTGTTTATGCCTGACCAGAATGGAAATGGCCGCGGTATACAGAGTGCTAGTTGCCAAGTAATTTCAATCTTCATATTCCGCATGAAGGCTCTCCAGAGAAGAGCAACACAACTCTATTTAGCTGAGATACTGAAAGGGTTAGGAGAAAACCCTGCTGAGAGAAGTTACAATTACAGTTTCGATTCCCCTCAAGGATACTTAATAACAACTACACACTAGGATAAGAATGCACGGAAACAGTTCATCTCTGAGCTCGCTACACTACTTATTTGAATACCACTTTAGTTTGCAAATCCAACCTGTTGAGTCAAATCTAAGGCCAGTAACATCTCACTTATCAACTTTACCTACTTGACAGAACTTTTCTCCCCAAGAAAACTCACGTTTTCTTGAATACAGCCCTTTGAAAAAATAAAGTTTGGTGATTAAGGAGCATCATTATCATTATCAACACTGTTGCAGTTTATTATGACCAATGAATGCCCTCAAAATTATGTAGATTTGTCCCTATAATAATGACCTCTAGAAAGCTGTTTTTATGATTAAATTTACATCTGTTTGGTTTTTTTTTTTTTTGTCTCCTTTATCACTACTGGGCTGACACTTCTCCATTGTCCTACCTAACAACCTTCTTTCCGTTTTTTGTTTTTAATGCTTCTATTGTACTATGAACCTAGACACAGATAAACTTCTGTTAGTTCAGACTTTCAAGATTTGAGTGAAGATTTTCTGTGGGGTTCTCCTGTGAGTTAAGCACATGAGGTTTTTGGGGGTTTTGTTTTTAATTAATTAATTAATTACTTTTGGCTGCGTTGGGTCTTTGTTACTGCACACGGGCTTTCTCTAGTTGCAGCAAGCAGGGGCTACTCTTCGTTGTGGTGTGCGGGCTTCTCATTGCAGTGGCTTCTCTTGTCGCAGAGCACGGGCTCTAGGCGCGTGGGCTCAATAGTTGTGGCACACAGGCTCAGTAGTTGTGGCTCATGGGCTCTAGAGTGCAGGCTCAGTAGTTGTGGTGCACGGGCTTAGTTGTTCCGCAGCATGTGGGATCTTCCCAGACCAGGGCTCGAACCTGTGTCCCCTGCATTGGCAGGCAGATTCTTAACCACTGCACCACCAGGGAAGGCCGTTTTTTGTGGTTTTTAAAATATTTATTTATTTACTTATTTGGCTGCATCAGTCTTAGTTGCGCCATGCGGGATCTTCTTTGCTGCATTAAGGATCTTCGTTGCAACATGTGGGATCTTTAGTTGCAGCATGCAGGATATAGTTCCCTGACCAGGGATCAAACCTGGGCCCCCCGTATTGGGAGCACAGAGTATTAACCACTGGACTACCAGGGAAGTCCCCAAGCACATGAGGTTTTTTGACATCTATTTTGCTCAATGATGAGTTTTTGCTTACTTCTGAAATCTTAGTAGTATTCTTGGTAACTGAGGTTCCTGGATATGTGCACTCTGGAAAAACCATTGCAAAGGATGGCTCTAAATCCCAGAATGTAGAGGCTACATCAGTAAACACTGCTCTTTGCAATTTAAATTAATAAGAATCAATATCATCAACATCAAAATCTAGTACCACTGGCCTACTAGTTCCATCAGGCAATGGAATGTCCAGAACCAGGTGGTAGCAATGCTCTCTCCAGGATCCTCTATCCCACTCTAGAGTAAAACTGGGCCCATTCCTACCCAAAGTCTTTCAAACCAAAAAGACCCCCATATCTGTAGACACAATGTTTCAGGTCACTAGGAAGCCTGTGCTATGTCAGACAGCCTTTCTTCACAACCCAAATGAAGCATTCTACAAGTGTCTCCAATAGGTACATTTACTGAAATCTAACTAGTCTCAAGTACTGTGTAAGGGTTTATAAGGGTTTAGCCAAGGAAGCCAGCAACTTCCAACTTTGTTATAGTATTGCATATTCGTTATTTTATCTTCACAGCGACTCTATGAGAAAGGGATTATTTTCCCCATTTTACAGATGGAGAGGGTTCAAAATCTTGCCCTGGTTACACAATCATTGAGTGGCAGAGATAGGATTCAAACTTAGAACTGATTGGCCCTAAAGCCTGTAACTCTTAACCATTATACTATTTCCCTCCCTCAGCCTTAGTTTCCAATTCCATGTTTATCAAGCAAACTTTTGTCAACTAATTTGGCACCTTGTAAGGGGGAGTTCCCTGTACAGGCATTTTTGGTTGAGGTTACCAAAAAAGGAATATCTCAAAATGTATACGGTATATCAAACTTGGCATTTCTTGCAAGTTTGAGGGGTATGAACCAATGCTCTGGTACTGTTCACTTTGGGGAAAAACTGATACAATCAAGATCCGAAAACTGCAAAACTAAGGATTAGACCCTACTTCAGTGAGACCTACAGAAGTGATGCCCACAGAATAGTCAAAACAACCTTGAAAAAGAAGAAAGTTGGAAGACTCACACTTCCTGATTTCAAAACTTACTACAACACTACAGTAATTGGACAGTGTGGTACTAGCACAAGGATAGACATATAGATCAATGGAATAGAACTGAGAGTCCAGAAATAAACCTTTACATTTATAGTCAATTGATTTTCAACAAGGGTGCCAAGACATTTAAATCGAGAAAGAAAACTGTATATTCAAATGCTACAGAATGAAGCTGGATCCCTACCTCACACCAAATACAAAAAATAAATGAAAAGGGATGATAGAGCTAAATGTAAGAGGTAAAACTATAAAACTCTAAGAAGAAAACATAGGAGTAAATCTTCAGGAACTTGGGTTAGGCAATGGTTTCTTACATATGATACCAAAAGCATAAGCAACAAAAGAAAATATAAATTGGACTTCATTAAAATTAAAAACGTTTGCACAAGCAACTAAAGAAAAAAATAAATTGAATATCAAAATAGAACACCTTTGTGCTTCAAAGAACACCATTAAGAAAGTGCAAAGAAAAACACCTACAGAATGACAGAAAATATTTGCAAATCATACATCTGATAAGGGTATAGTATCCAGATTATAAAGAGCTCTTACAACTCAACATTTTTTTTAAATCCAATTTTAAAATGGGCAAAGTATTTTTGAATAGACATTTCTCCAATGAAGATATACAATGGTCAATATGCACACAATAAAATGCACTCTAATAATCATTAGTTACTAAAGAAATGCAAATCAAAACCACAATGAAATACCACTTCACATCTATTAGGACGGCTATAATAAAAAAGACAGGCAATAACAAGTGTTGATGAGGACATGGAGAAGTTAGAACCCTCATACATTGCTGGTGGCAATGTAAAATGGTGCAGCCACTTTGGTAAACAGTTCTTCAAAAAGTTAAACATAGTTATTACATGACCCAGAAACCCCAAAGAAATGAAAACATATGTCCACACAATAACTTACACATAAATGTTCGTAGCAGCATTATTCATAATAGCCCCAAAGTGGAAACAACCCAAATATCCATCAACTGACGAATGGATGAACAAAAGTGTTATATCCATACAAAGGAAAATTATTCAGCCATAAAAAGGATTGAGGGGACTTCCCTGACGTTCCAGTGGGTAAGACTCTGTGCTCCCAATGCAGGAGGCCTGGGTTCGATCCTTGGTGGGGGAACTAGATCCTTCATGCATGCTGCAACTTAAGAGTCCGCATGCCACAACTAAAGATCCTGCATGCTACAACGAAGATCCCACGTGCTGCAACTAAGACCCGGCGCAGCCTAAATAAATAAATAAATATTTTTTTAAAAAAAGGATTGAGTACTGCTACATGCTACAACATGGAATAACCTTGAAAACATTATGTAGAGTGATAAAAGCCAGATACAAAAGGCCACATATATGATTCCATTTATATGAAATGTGTCAGAATAAGCAAATCTAGAGAGACAGAAAGTGGATTAGTGGTTGCCTAGGACTGGGTTGGAGGGAAGGGGACGAAGAATGGAGAGTGATTGATAATAGGTACTTATGGGGGGTAATGAAAATGTTCTGAAATTAGATTGTGGTGATGTTTGTACAACTCTGTGGATATATGAAATACCACTGAAGTGTGAATTTTATGGTAAGTAAATACTATTTCAATAAAGCTGTTTTTTAAAAAGTAATGCCTAGCCAGCAACTTCTTTTTATAGTATTACATTCATTAAATCCATATATTATGTATATATGTGTATACACACACACACACACACACACACACACACATATATAGGAACACATGTTGAGACAAAAGGAACAGATATATTTTAATTATATTTATATTAATTAAGCAACAAATAATTGTTTTAATCTGAAGACTGTTGGAGTGGCACTGTTATTTCTCACACTGGGCTCACCAGTTTTGTAACTTTGGTATAATTTACCTTACCCTCACCATGTATGTGTACCAGACTGGGAGCTGTGTTGGCTACAGAAGAAGGGATTATTATTTTCATATAAATAATATTAAATTATTAATAATAAATACTGGGGACTTCCCTGGTGGCACAGTTAAGAACCTGCCTGCCAATGCAGGGTACACAGGTTCAATCCCTGGTCTGGGGAGATCCTACATGCCACGGAGCAACTAAGCCCATGTGCCACAACTACCGAGCCTGCACTCTAGAGCCCGTGAGCCACACTACTGAGCCCGCGTTCCACAACTACTGAAGCGCGTGTGCCTAGAGCCCGTGCTCCCCAACAAAGAGAAGCCATCACAATCACAACGAAGAGTAGCCCCCGCTCGCTGCAACTAGAGAAAGCCTGCGTGCAGCAACGAAGACCCAACCCAGCCAAATATAAATAAATATATTAAAATAATAATAATAATAAATACTGAACAAATGTGTGTGGACAAAGTATCTTCTCATTCATCTTTTTTTTTTTTTTTTGCGGTAAGCAGGCCTCTCACTGTTTTGGCCTCTCCCGTTGCGGAGCACAGGCTCCGGACACGCAGGCTCAGCGGCCATGGTTCATGGGCCTAGCCGCTCCGCAGCATGTGGGATCTTCCCGGACCGGGGCACAAACCCGTGTCCCGCATCGGCAGGCGGACTCTCAACCACTGTGCCACCAGGGAAGCCCTCATTCATCTTTATTGACATTCATTCACAGGTTGAGGCACTAAAGAAAATGTTGTTTCACAGACCAACTATAAGTACTTATAAACTTTAGGAATGCTTTTTTACTCTCTTACACATTTTATGTACATCCATAACTTAAATGTTTTATGCCCCATTATATTATGGAATATAACATGATTTCCATCTTTCTGCAATGATGAATAGTAGCTTGAAGAGCTTAGATACTTTTCCACTCTAGGAAAAGAAAGGTGGTTCAGTAGTGAATAAAAACTAACTTCACTTTAGCCCCTGGGTGTTGTGAAATTTTCTTAACTCAGTGGAAAACATAGGTTCTTTTTAGAAGAAAGGGTAAAGGATATCATTAGAAAGCTCTTTAGCCTCCCTTTTCAGACTCTTCTTCAAGCAAACAGAAAAAAGGGCAGGCTTTCAGTTGTAGCTTAGAGCACCTCAAAGATCAATTAAAAGCATGTTCAGCACTGTTTTCAAATCTAGTGGCTGCTGATAACAACATCCAAAGGATGTGTTCAGCCAGGCAGCCATTCTTCAGACTCTTATCTTAGGTCTACTTAATCAGGGACAGATCTTAGAGTCTCTAAGTTGTATCTATTTTATTCCCTGCTTTTAGCTAGAAATATACTTCAAAGCATGATCCTACTTGACAGTTCAAATCTTCCACTGTTTCACTTTTATAAACAGTTGCTTGTCCTGGGAATTCCCTGGCGGTCCAGTGGTTAGGACTCCGAGCTCTCACTGCCAAGGGCCCGGATTCGATCCCCAGTCAGGGAACTAAGATCCCACATGCTGCATGGCACAGCCAAAAACAAAACAAAACAAACAAAAGTTGCTTGTCCTAATCTTAAAAGGTCTTCAGGGAAAAAAAAAGAGGTTTTGCTGTTTTCCTTGATAAGACATCCCTGAGCACCTTATTCCTTCTCTTTGTTCATCTGCTTCTCTTTGGGTAATATAAGCATTCCTGGAGAAGTTATATCTAAATCAAGTTTGGGGAAATGAAATGCATGATGTGCAGCTGTAATTTAAGAAATTAATTCATTCAACAAATATTTAAAGAATATCTCTGAAAAGGAATTCCCTGGTGGTCCAGTGGTTAGGACTAAGCGCTTTCACTGCCAGGGTCCGGGTTCAATGCCTGGTCAGGGAACTAAGTCCTGCAAACGGTGTGCATGGCCAAAAAAGAAAAACGAAAAAAAAAAAAAAAGAATATCCGTGAAGTGTCAGGTACAGTGCTAGGTGCTGGGAATACAACAATGAAAAAGATAGGCATAGTCCTTTCGCCTCATGGCAAGTTTTGTCAAGTAAATAATACCCACTAATTAATTATTTTTATTAATTTATTAATACTTAACTTTCATTTACAGGTACTGTAATTGGTATACTAAAAAACCACGTATACTCTATACCACAGAGCCTAAGGACTAATGGAAACTGTAGACATGTATTTTTCTAATCAACTGGTTTGTTTTATAGGCATTATGGGCATCTTATTTCAAGGAGAAATCCATCCTGGTGCAATTTAAACCCATCTTGTCTTGTTTAAGCTTCAAAAAAGAGAAAATTGCACCAGGTTTCCTCTGAATATTTCTTGACTTGTTTTTCCTCGTTAGTTATAGCCATGACTATAATTTGGTCACCATCTTTCCATAATTCCATCGGCCAGGTTTCACGCTCCTTATTCTGTCTTGGAAAGAGCTTATAAAACTCGTATATTATTGTTAGGAATAAAATAAATCCTTTAACCATTACATGGTCTTGCATTTTTTTAAAATAACTGAGTGAGTTTTTTCTTACCTCATATGGATTTCTTAAGAAGGGCTGTCTTTCTTATTAATATCACCTTTTAAAGCACTCTTTTTTTATCAAGGCAGCATGCGGTCCTACGTAAAAGCATGTGGAGATTATTGGAATTCCTGGACATTCTGATTGAGGATGCATATTCATTATAGTTGTTTTCTCTGCACTGAACCCCATGGTTTGTTTTATAGAGGAAGAGTAACAACATGCCAACCAGGAAAATTAATTCCAGGTTATATGACTGAAAAAAAATTTTTTAAATTCAAGAGCAGAGAGGCCTTAGAAAATTTTGTTGAAAGTAAGTCAGTGTAGCTTTCTGGTTACCATTAGATAGTAAGCAGTTAGTGACCCTGCACAATTTCTTTTTTTTTCTTTTTGGCCACGCCACATGGCTTGCGGGATTTTAGTTCCCCAACCAGAGACTGAACCTGGGCCCTTGTCAGTGAAAGCGTGGAGTTCTAACCACTGGACTGTCAGGGAATTCTCAGACCCTGCGCAGTTTAAGTAGAAGTCTTGTGTGGAAACCAGGAATGGAGCTGAGTCAATGTTTCTTAAAACAAGAAATTCATAGAAATTGTCTCCTACAGGCACATATTTGATTTCTCCAACATTACAAATGTTTGACAAACATTTCACCTTCCAGAAAGTTTGGTTGGGTAGAGACCTCAAAACTAGTATGTCAGAGAACTGAATTTCCTCCAAAATGGGGCCAGTTCTGCCTTGCTGATTGGCTGTATTTGAGTGATGGTTAGCAACAAGATAAAAGACCAAAGAATTAGGCCAAATCCTCTGGATATCAAACACATAATTGAATTTTCCCTTTTTTCACGGTTTATCTCAGTGTCATGGAGGACTGCCTAACTTTTTCTCATAGTCAGCAATTTTTGGCTAATCCCATGGAGCCCTCTTTGTCCAGCACACAGTTCCCTGGCTCCTAGAAGACACTTCTCCTTGTGTTCCCTTTGCAGAGTGTGTACTATTTGGCAAGAATATACTGAGTGATTTGTGGAAACTGTAAGAAATGTCAGGCTGGAGCTTGCTCATTCTCTGGCACTCCTGTTTGTAGATAAACAAAAGTGACTGCAGTCTTTTCTGTTCCTCAAACATACCATTCTTCCTTGTCTCGGGAACTTTTCACCCTCTATTCCCTCTGCCTTTCCGTAGGCTCTAGGTATGGCTGCTCCTCACAGAGGCCTTCATTGACCCCTAATTACTCAGGTGGTTTCCTTCTAAACAACACAGTCCTGTGTGTGTGTTTGTCTCTGCCCACTAGAAACCAAGCATCTCGAGGCCAAGGCAGGCTCAGTCTTGTTCCTGCAAGTATTCTCAACACCTAGAACACAGGTGCTCAAGAAATGTGTATTTCCACCACTATATTTATAATAGATAACCAACTAGGACCTACTGTATAGCACAGGGAACTCTACTCAATATTCCATAATGACCAGAATGGGAAAAGAATTTGAAAAAGAATAGATACATGTATATGTATAACTGAATCACTTTGCTGTACACCTGAAACTAACACAACATTGCTAATCAACTGTGCTCCAATATAAAATAAATTTTTTTTAAAAATCTCACTTAAAAAAAAAAGGAATGTGTATTTTCCACTGAATGAAATGTTCACCCGAAATACCTGTAATGTCCTGGGAGAAAGAACTGCTGTCATTTGGGGTTATCTCACCTGGTTTTGAATAAGATATTGGAAGCCTCAATGAGAGATTCTCAAAACTAACTGCATACTAGAATCACCTGGGAAACCAAAAGTTACCTTTGCTTAGACCTTGCCCCATCCTAGGGGTGATGGGTCTCAGGCACCAATACATTTTAAAACCTCTTTGTGTCATTGCTTGTTCAGCCAAGGTAGAAAGTACTGCTCTAAGTGACACGAAACTGAATAACTACCCAACTACCATGTTCTTATCTTCTAGGTGAGTCGTTTCTGTGTCACCTCTGTCTAGGGCAACCTAAAGTGTTCTTCAGACTACACTTGTGGCTTCTGGATACCTGCCTCACTATTGCAAAGGGGCAGAATTAGGCACAAACCAAATGAAAAATTAACCTCCCAGGAAAGAAAGAGAAAGGCACCCAAGTAACTGAGGTTCATCTGTTAGGACCTGCTCTCAAAACCTCAAACTCAAAGGGGAAAGTTCCAGCACACTTCTCTCTTCCTTCATAAAAGAAAGTCATCAACAAACCCCTTCATTTAGCTGTAGAAGTCAGAGGCAATCAACCAATCACTCAAGTGCAAAGCGAATAAAAAACAATGCTCCCAGAGGGATGTGTCCAAATTCCATCCTCTTTCTTGCAGGAAACAGAGACCAAGTAGTGGTGGGCTCAAACACTTGTCCATATTTTTTGTTATGGCAAACTCTAAACTTGAAGACCTTACGAATAATTGGGACTTCTACTTTTTTTTTTTTTAAGGAAAAGCAATGGTTATTGATATTTTTCTCAAGCTGTGTGATTAATAAACTATTTTTTCTTTATTTTTCAAAATCACCATCAGAACTGTTAACAAAACCTAGATTCATGCTGAAAGTCAATTGGTTTCCCCTCGTTAGAAAAACCAAATGACTATAGTAAAATGGAGCACACACAGGATTACAAGTAGAAATTCAGGCCCTACCACTTGCCAACTGAATGAATTATAAACAATTTTTCTTGCCTGTTAAATGAGAATCGGAACACCTATGCTCTCTGCCTCACATTTCTGTTTCTTACTAATAATGTTCACAAACATTATTCTCTGAAAATGTTGTGGTGTGTAAATGAAAATTACTGGTCTACTGTCTTGTAGGTGAACTTCTTCTTTTTATAAGTTCTCTTTTAAAATTTTTATTTATTTAATTTATTTATTTTTGGCTGCATTGGGTCTTTGTTGCTGCACGTGGGCTTTCTCTAGTTGCGGCGAGAGGGGGCTACTCTTCGTTGCGGTGCATGGGCTTCTCATTGCGGTGGCTTCTCTTGTTGCGGAGCACGGGCTCTAGGTGTGCGGGCTCCAGTAGTTGTGGCTCGCGGGTTCTAGAGCGCAGGCTCAGTAGTTGTGGTGCACGGGCTCAGCTGCCCCATGACATGTGGGATCTTCCCGGACCAGGGCTCGAACCCGTGTCCCTTGCGTTGGCAGGCAGATTCTTAACCACTGTGCCACCATGGAAGCCCACGTAGGTGAACTTTTAAGCAAATAAATAAGTAAATAAATCCATAATAAATGGTTACAGTCATTAGAAATACTGACCTAGGCTGTACTATGTGCCCAGCAAAGTGTTGAACAAAAAAGTTGTCCACTAGGGAAACTGAATCCATTAGACCAGAACAGTAGGTAGATCACCCAACAGGGAAAGCCATTTCTTTTGCAACAGGAGAAACTCAGCTTGGCCAAGTACAGACATAACACGATAAATCCACTTATTCATCCCCAAAAGTCTGATCTAAAGTTCTTTCATCTGCTACAGAAGATGTCCTGGCTATGCAAGGGACTATTTAAATTCAGAGACCCTCTTATTAGTAAAGATCAGGGCACTAAACTTGAATAACTATGAGTTAACGAAACTTAATTCAAGGGTTTCAGTAGGTAAGAGGATCTGGAAAGTTGCAAGTTGACAGCAGTTTTGCAGCTGATCCTAGGACAGCTTAAAACAGAAGAAGTCCTGCCTCCTAACTTCTCAAGGTTAGAAGCGGCCTTTGAGGTTGTCTGGCTGAGAACATGCTGGGACAGGTATGGGTTAGAATCCTATGTGGTCCAGGTAAGTCTTTAACCTCACCTTGCCTTAGTTTCCTTATTTATTAGTAAAATAGAGATTAAAAATATCTCTTTTGGGGCTTCCCTGGTGGCGCAGTGGTTGACAGTCCGCCTGTCGATGCAGGGCACACGGGTTCGTGCCCTGGTCCGGGAGGATCCCACATGCCGCAGAGTGGCTGGGCCCGTGAGCCATGGTCGCTGAGCCTGCGCGTCCGGAGCCTGTGCTCCTCAACGGGAGAGGCCACAGCAGTGAGAGGCCCGCGTACCGCAAAAAAAAAAAAAAAAAAATTATAGCTACTTTTTAAAAGTCAGTCGAGTGACTTTCAGATTTCTCCCAGTGTCAGAGCCCCTAGAAGCTGCAGATAACTGTGAAATGTTGATATAATTTACCAAATCATGGGAACCAGGAAAAGCTTATTTAGTAGCAAATACGACTCTATTTTACAGGTATATATAGTATCACACATCTGATCACCTTAAATCCCCCCAAACAATCTATTGAACTGGGTCTTGTGTCAGGTCTTCCCAAACTATTCGTTGGCCACCTGTTGATCTGATTTATGCCTGAGGTGGGAGCTGGCAGCAGCTGTAATCAGACAAGCAGTGGTAGACAAATGGAGGAAAGACCTGTCATTTCCATTAGCTGCACACTTCACAGAGTTTGCAAACCTCAACTAATAACATATTACTGATACTGATCAACTAATTCAATGAGTTTGAAACTTTTTTGAAAATGAGGAAACTCTTTCTTGAAAAAAAAATTTTTTTTCCAGAAGCTCAAGATCTAACACACAGAAAAGCAGAAGTCCCGAACGAAAAAACAGAACAAAAGCTGAGCAGCCTTTCTGTGAGCTTTGGGATGCCCTGCCCTTCTCCACCCCTCGAATGCATGTCTGAAGACTTCCTGGGCTTGGAGGGGGACATTCTAAAAATCCGTTAAGTCCAGCCCCTCATTCTGCAGATAAGGGAATTAAACCCCAAGGGACTGAGAGATCCACCCAAGGTAGCACCCTGAGTTTGTGAAAGAACCAACACTAGGACCCAGGCCTTTGAATTCTCTGTTCAGCGTTTTCTCCCATGCCACCAGGACGACTCCAAGGTTCCTAGCTTTGAATTGTTCAAATAGCACACTTGGGAAATTTTGATTTATTTCCCAAGATAACTGGTTAAAGAGATGAGGCAGAACCTTGGCAAAGCAGTCAACTCCCTAAAAAATTTACCTTCTCAAACTTGCAGGTTGATCAGATGTCCCTCCTCTGCCTACCTTTGCTATCGTGTTCCATAATGTACCAAAATTCTCTGTTTATATCAGACATCATAAATGGTCTGAACAGTGTATCCAACTGTCTTGGACTGGTTGCCAACATTTAAAAATCAGAAGATTTTGCCTAAAAATTTGGATTTCCACCTTCTGTTGAAAAATGAAAAATTCTAGCAATACTGAACTTTCATTCCCAGTTGATAACACTCACTCCCAGGAGCTGAGAAGAGGCAAGCACTCTCCACTGTGTCTCGGTCCCCACCAATCCCTACCTACTTGTGTCCATTATTCTCTGGTCCCTGTAGGCATTTGAGTTTGTGACCCATGGTCTAAAGCTTTTGTCTATAGCAGGATTTTTGAGAATGGGACTTATAGGAACAAAGGTAAACCTAAGATACAGACATAGGGGATAATCTCATTTCAAAAGATGAGGTGAGGGCTTCCCTGGTGGCGCAGTGGTTGAGAATCTGCCTGCGGATGCAGGGGACACGGGTTCAAGCCCTGGTCTGGGAAGATCCCACATGCCACGGAGCAACTGGGCCCGTGAGCCACAACTACTGAGCCTGCGCGTCCGGAGCCTGTGCTCTGCAACAAGAGAGGCCGCGACAGTGAGAGGCCCGCGCATCGTGATGAAGAGTGGCCCCCACTTGCCACAACTAGAGAAAGCCCTCACACGGAAACAAAGACCCAACACAGCCAAAAATAAATAAATAAATTTATAAAAAAAAAGATGAGGTGAATGTCATCATACATAATGCTGCTTTCTTGCATTGATTAAGGAGGAAACTTTCAGAGTTTCCTGACTCGTTTATTTTTCTGAGAGCTGTTAAATTAACCATAGACTAATAGAGCTACAAGTCTCAGACTTGCTTTCCTGTGTGTCCCCTTTTACACGACTGTCTGCAGCACAACTCCAAACACTCTGCCGAGCCCCCCGGGAGATGTTATTAAAGCACCCATCAGCCTGTTTCCTGCATCCCAGAGCACCTCCCTTAGCACTATGGTCAGGAGGAACTGGCTGAGAACCCCTGGATCAGCCCCAGGACTGGGCAACATGGGCGTGGACACAGCAGGCAAAATGAGAGCAATTCTTAAGGAGGATTCAGGCCTGCTCCCAGCAGCGGCAACCCAGGCCCTTGTGTCACATTCTTGCTCCTAGCAGGTCCTCAAATCTGTTATCACTGCACATACCTCCCCCTGTTCAATCACCTTACTCTCCTCCATCGCTGAAGCTTACAAAAGTATCAGATAAACAAATTCACCCAAAGGTTTTAATTGTTCAGAACTGTATATTTTTTATTTTAGCATCTTAACCTAAGTGTGTATCACTAATAATAGAATTTTAGGGATCATGATTAGTTGGTGAAAAGAACATTTGGAGATAAAAAGGGCTTATCCTCAAATCATACCACAAAGGAGGTTTATTTACTTTATACCTGAAGGGCCACCATTATATCACCTCCCCTCCTCCAGGACTTTGTTCAAATGCTACTTTCTCAGTGAGGCCTTCCTTAACCTCACAAATTAAAATTGTGACCCTCGGACTTCCCTAGTGACACAGTGGTTAAGAATCTGCCCGCCAATGCAGGCGACACGGGTTCGAGCCCTGGTCCGGGAAGATCCCACATGCCGCAGAGCAACTAAGCCTGCGTGCCACAACTACCAAGCCTGCGCTCTAGAGCCTGTGAGTCACAACTACTGAGCCTGCGTGCCACAAGTACTGAAGCCCGTGTGCCTAGAGCCCGTGCTTGCTCCGGAACAAGAGAAGCCACCGCAATGAGAAGCCCACGCACAGCAACGAAGAGCAGCCCCCGCTCACCGCAACTAGAGAAAGCCTGCAGGAAGCAACGAAAACACAATGCAGCCCAAAATAAATAAATAAATAAATAAATATTTTAAAAAATGTGACCCTCCCCCCTCGTCCCCACACTCCCTACTGCGTCCCCTGCTTTATTTGTCCCCATATCACTTAGCACCATATGATATACTGTATCTTTTGTTGTTGTTTACTGTCTCTCCGCCTCCACTAGAACATAAGCCCCGTGGGATAAAGATCTCTGTCTGTCCACCACATCCTCAGTGCTGTGGCAGTGCCTGGTCCACAGCAGATACTCAGTAAAGGTTTATGAAATAAATGAACTTGTCACGGATCATGCTCAAGCCTCGGGTGACAATTATTTCAATAGTTAACAGGGGACTTCCCTGGTGGCTCAGTGGTTAAGACTGCACTCCCAATGCAGGGGGCCCAGGTTCGATCTCTGGTCAGGGAACTAGATCCCACATGCATGCTGCAACCAAGAGTTCCCATGCCACAACTAAGGAGTACACGTACCGCAACTGAGGAGCTCGCCTGCTACAACTAAGACCTGGGGCAACCAAATAAATAAATAAATATTTTTTTTAAAATGGTTAACAGATGGAAAGGAGAACTTCTTTTTTTTAATATAAGTTTATTTATTTTTGGCTGCATTGGGTCTTTGTTGCTGCGTGCAGGCTTTCTCTAGTTGCAGTGAGCGGGGGCTACTCTTCATTGTGGGACGCAGGCTTCTCATTGTGGTGGCTTCTCTCGTTGCGGAGCATGGGCTCTAGGTGCGTGGGCTTCAGTACTTGTGGTTCGCGGGCTCTAGAGCACAGGCTCAGTAGTTGTGCCACACCGGCTTAGCTGATCTGCGGCATGTGGGATCTTCCCGAACCAGGGCTCGTACCCGTGTCCCCTCCATTGGCAGGCGGATTCTTAACCATTGTACCACCAGGGAAGTCCAAGGAGAACTTCTTGATGATGAGAGTGACTACATATTTTAAAGCTGGAAGGTTGCTCAGAAGTTTTGATGTAATCTTTCCTTTATATACATATATATTTGGTGGAACGAACATACGTATTTTCTTTCCTAAATATTTTCAAGGACGAAATACAGTCTTTTTTTTTTTTAATATTTAGAATAGATGTAGGGTAGCCCATCTGGGAAGCAGGATGCTAAATGAGATTGCTTTTTTTTTTTTTTCGAAATGCTACAGTGTAACCACACCATATGTAAGGTGTGGGGTGTGGGGTATGGTGATGGTGGTGGTGTGGTGTGTGTGTGTGTGTTTATTGCGGCAGTTGCATCTTTAACTAGATTATGAACCTTTCTGCTTTTCCTCTGAGCTAACAATGATGGAGTTCAGTTCTTTATCTGAACTATGTCCTAGTAAATATATGTAACAAGACCTAATTTGAAAAAGCAGCAGAGGATGTTCCTGGCTACTTAACTTTGCAGCACTGCCTTCCAGCTGTCCTTTGGGAAATAACTATTTATCATTTTGTTGTTGGTGGTGGTATTTATACCTTTTTACCATGCTTCTTTGAATTCTTCTAACAGCACACTTGGGAAACTTTGATTTATTTCTCAAATACAAACAGCATGAAGCCTGAACTTCTGGTTCAAGTGTTCTAACCTGGCACCAAGGTTAGAACACAAATTGACTGATGGGTCCCAGACCAGTTTAGATTCATGGTAGCAACACAGGTACTATTTGTTGAACTAACTGGCCAATGTTCTGAGCAGAGGTGGGCACCAGAGACCAGTGAGAAACAGACCATCTTAGCATGAGACAATGCTGAAAAGTTCTTTTATCACTGCTGTGACTGGAGATAGCACCAATGAAAATTTAAAGACCTAGAGCATGTAAGATTAGGTTACCAATCACAGATCAAAGGAGTGTAGAACAGAGGCAAGGAATGGCCTGCCTTCTAAGTACCTGAACTTATGAAACCTCCCGAACATAATCTCATAGTAGAACCTTAATTCTGGCCTCTATTACAATCTATCCTAAGGAATAACACATGTACAGGGTTATTCATTACAGTACTGTCAGTAAAGGCAAAAGTTTAGAAACAACTTAAGTGATCACCTTGGGGACCTGGTTAAACAAATTATGGAATACCCATACAATGGAATACAATAAAATCATTTTTAAAAAATGAGAGTACTCTTTATGAATGGAATTAGAATGATTTCAAATACAAAACCAAGATGTGGGATAATAGAGTATGCTATCATGGGGAAAAAAAGGCAAAACAAGAATACATGCATACAATTATATTTTCTTGTATACATATGAAATATCTCTGGAAGGGTACATAATAAACTGAATCATTGGCTTCTTCTAGAAAAGGACACTGGATAATGGGGAACAAGGTTTGGGAGACACTTCTCACTGTATATCCTCTTGAATTTTGAACCAGACAAATGTAACTCCTAGTCAAAATAAATTAAATTAATATTTTAGAGTAAAATAAAATTACAGGGCTTCCCTGGTGGTGCAGTGGTTGAGAGTCCGCCTGCCGATGCAGGGGACATGGGTTCGTGCCCCAGTCTGGGAAGATCCCACATGCCGCAGAGCAGCTGGGCTCGTGAGCCATGGCCACTGAGCCTGCGCGTCCACAGCTTGCGCTCAGCAACGGGAGAGGCCACAACAGTGAGAGGCCCGCGTACCGCCAAAAAAAAAAAAAAAAAATTACATTAAATAAGATTTTTAAAGTTTATTAACCCTCTTGGAGGGGAGGGGCGGTACAGGAGGTGGGCAGTGTTGCCAGTCTCATTTGAGGCAGGCTGCTCAAACTACTGGGTGTAAGACAGGCTACAAGGATGTATTGTACAATATGGGGAATACAGCCAACATTCTGTAACAAATGTAAGTGGAGAGTAATCTTTAAAAATTGTATAAAAAATTAAAATAAAAACGTTAAGTAAGCCCTTCTTAATCTATGACGCCTCATTCTTGCACCATTTTCATAGGTTTGAAATTTTTTCAAAATGAGAAGATCAAGTAAAAACAAACAAACAAACGAAAAAGAATATGCTCTGCTCTGGGGTAATAAGTTGGGTGCCTCCAGCTTGAGGCTGTGAAGGAAGGGGAAATGCCAAAGATAATTTGCTTGCTTCATAAGTATACTTATATTGGCCGGAGAGCTGAGGGCAGAGTGGAAACCCTTTCTTTGCTGCCATCATGAAATGGGTTTCCAACACTGGCAACGCAGTTTCTGATTGTGCCATCAGAGTCAGGCACAACCTTCTTTAACTGAAAATGGCCAGCTCCCCCTTGGGTTGGTTCAGTACGGGGGGAAAAGAAAATGTCCCAGTTAACCCTTTCTCTCCATGCTTTGGCAACCAAGCAGATAAAATGCCAAACATGTAGTAAAGGACTTAAACGAAGTCAAAGCTTCGGTTTTGGAAAAATTTTCTTGGCCGACCTCTGGGAAGAGAGGCAGCCCGTTGGGGACTCATAGCAAACAAGGTATTTCCTCTGTGTGGGCTTAGCAAGAGTAAACGTGCAATGAGGTAGTTTATGATGGAGGGATGCTTGAATGAAAAGGCAGGAGAGTCAACAAATCGTCTTTCAGTCCTGACTCTACCTCAGCACTTAACACAGGATCTTAATTTTTACAGCCTGAGTAGCCGCCTCTATAAAATGGAATCATAATCACTGCCTCACCCACCTTCCTGGACCAAAAGATATAAAAGGTTACAAAGCATTTTTAAAACTCTGTGGCACTAGAGGTGAACGTTAGGGAAATAAACATAAGACAAAATACCTTTTGGTGATAATTACGAAGTTTTCAGAGAGGCAAACATATCTTTAGGATCTGATACATCATAACTTTCTAGTCTTGAACCTCCATCTGCTGCATTACCTGGGACAAGTCCCCTAGCCTCTCTGAGCCTTAGTTTCCTCACTGAAAAATGCTGTTAATGCTACCTACTTAACAAAGCAGTTAGCTATGAGAATTAGGTGGAGTAACCTATACAAAATGGAGAGCTCACCAGTTCCTTTCCCATGTCCCTTGGGTAATGATACTTCATTTGCTGATTTGCTTCATTCCTCAAACTCTCTGTACTGTCTCTCAATTTTTCTGTAAATCTATAAGTGTTCTAAAAAATAAAATCTATTAGTTAAAAAAAATATTTATTTAAAATGTAAAGTGATTGAAAAGGGGGACTCTGGAGCCAGACTGCTTGAGTTTGAATCACAGCTTTGCCGTGTACTAGATGGATGACCTGGGGAAATTTAGTAACAGCTTTGTACTTCAGTTTCCACATCTATAAGCACTATGTAAGTTTTTGCTATTAATATAAAATAATACTAATTATTACTTTTATTATTATTACACTGCACTCAACAATGGGAATACAGTGATGAACAAGGCAATTTAAGCAAAGCACTCTGAAAGCACCCACCGTTCTCTTAAATGTAGACCCAAAGAGGTTAAGTTACTCCACCAGGGCCACAGAGCTAGTTAATGAGAGAGGACTAGAGAAGACCAGCCAGGACTAGTTAGAGACTTCCAGATTGCAAGCCACTGTCTTTCCACTGCCCCACGCTGTGCAACCAGATTCAAACCTGGACACTGCAGAGTCCTGGAACTACCACAGTGGATTCGGGAAGTCAGTTGGAATTGGCCCAATAATTCTGTGCATTCCTGACCTCCACCCTCTTTCTACATCCCATTCCTTAGGGTGTTGTCCTTGCCTGGCTTACATGTGGATCTTCCTGCAAATTTCAGATTTGGAGTTCACGGTGGAGACAACGTGGAAACGCCACATCCCCCATACCACTTGCATTTCTTTTGTGCTTGTGAATCTTATACAAGAACAAAGGTTGAGTCTCTCAGAGACCTTCTGGAAAGGGGCAGATCCAGGTGTGGTGGGGCCTG
Organism: Mesoplodon bidens; assembly: GCF_964165515.1. Classification (NCBI taxonomy): domain Eukaryota; kingdom Metazoa; phylum Chordata; class Mammalia; order Artiodactyla; family Ziphiidae; genus Mesoplodon; species Mesoplodon bidens. The sequence continues at coordinate 32,150,682 of NC_138175.1, forward strand.
AAGTGTATACAATACTGTGGGCTCGCTTTTAGGAAAGGAATACGTAATTACAAATTAAAAATTAGGTACCAGGGGGCTTCCCTGGTGGCGCAGTGGTTGAGAGTCCGCCTGCCGATGCAGGGGAGACGGGTTCGTGCCCTGGTCTGGGAGGATCCCACATGCCGCGGAGCGGCTGGGCCCGTGAGCCATGGCCGCTGAGCCTGCGCGTCCGGAGCCCGTGCTCCGCAACGGGAGAGGCCACGACAGTGAGAGGCCCCCGTACCGCAAAAAAAAAAAAAAAAAAAAAAAAAAATTAGGTACCAGGCCTTGGAATGCATGCAAATGAAGGGGCCTGAAATTTAAGCATCATTAGCTTCCTGGTAAATCCAGTTCTGCTCCTACAGTTACTAATTCCCTTCTTTCCCTCTTCCCTTCGTCTTTGCTTCCACCCATGTCACTTGCACCTGCCCTGCCATCTAGCACTCACTGTGCCCCAGGCAGTAACTTCTTCTTAAGTTTACATTCTGATTAAAAAAATGGACTTTGCTCCAGTCTGCAGATTATTATCCAAATTATGATACAGGCACAGCTTTTCTTGATATGAAAGAATAAAAGGATGTACAGTTAACCTGTGAGTCGTGTGTAATCATGCTACGTGGGGCTGTGCATTAGACTTGATAGACTACAATGTAGCCAGAAACTACCGCTTTCTGTTTGCATTTGTGAACACACCCAGGGCCAGGCTCTTCTATGTCTGGGACATTCAGCAAATAAAATGATCCTCTCAGAAGGGGCTGGGCCTGGGGTTGGGGGGTCCCTGGCGGTCCAGTGGTTAAGGCTCTGCCCTTTCACTACAGGAGGTGCGGGTTTGATCCCTGGTCGGGGGAGATCCTGTGTGCGGCAGGGCGCAGCCAAAAAAATTTAAAAAAAAAAAAAAAAAAAAGAGAAGAAGGACGGAATGATATAACAATCTAGAGAACATCGTATAGTTACGCATAATTAAGCATGATTAATAGAATATTTTTACACATGCCATCTGACCTGACGCTCACACCATTTGATGTACGTAGTGTGATTTTATTAAACCCCTGCCCCCGGTGACAGATTGGAGACTGAGGCCTACAGTGACTGAAGTTTGATTCTGAACCCTTCCCTGCTGATTTCCTTTCCCACAGCACCGCCCCCGTTATCCTCACATCCAGGGGACACAAAGAGTGCACAGGCCGCAACTGCACAAAGAACCCATAGACAAAGTTAGTCGAGGCTGTTTTGTGGGTGACTGGGGGACGGGAACTTGTTCCTTGTGGGTAGGGGTGGGGTGGAGCCATTTTCTCGGGGCTGGGATTATCCTGATGAGTCATCTAGGTTGATCCCATGATTTGCATAGCTCCTCACCTTTCCCCTCCCCTGGACAGCAGTATCACCCAACCCTGGAGCCGGGATCGCATGTGCCCTTCACTGCCCTGCTTGTCCCCGGCAGCCTGCTCAGTCGGGGCCTGGCACGGAGCCACCAGCCCGAAGCAGGAGGGGAGGAAGCGTGTGTCTCCCAGTGGCTGTCAGCTTTCCCAGCTGACTCAACTCGACACCTCCCTCCCCCTGCCGGGCACACAGCCTCCTAACTCTCCAGTTTTCAGGCTTTTCTGGTGGTTCTCAGTGGGGGGCACCCCGCTCCTACTGCCCGGGGTGCCTGGTCTGCAGCCTGGGGCTGCCAGCAGCGGCACCTGGGCCCCCTGCCCGCTGGCCTGGCGGGCCCTCTCTCAGGACGATTCGAACCTGCTGCAATGGAGAGTTCAGAATATGGGTCAAGGTGCTCTCGGAAGGGCCAGGGGAGGATCACCTGACCGGGAGGTGGATGACTCAGCGGGAAGGGAAGGGGTGCGGGCTGGAGTCTCCTGGCCCACAGGGCCTGGAGGAGGAGGGCAAGTTGTCACCATCTGGCTGCCTGCCAGGGGAGGAGGAGGAAGGAGACAGAAGGAAGGATAAAATGACCGCCGGTGACCCGACTAGGGTGGAGTCCAAATCCTCCCCAGAGCAGGCTGTCGCCCTCACGGAGCTGAAGCCACTCCCAGGTCAAACTGCCACTGTGGCTGTAAAGACCTAATTAGCTGCCTCCCCTGCCCAAGTGGGAAATCAGAAGGACAGAGCGCTCATCTCTCCGACTCCATCCACCCAAGGCCCCTCCAAGAAACCCAAGCCACCGGCCTAGCATGCAAAGGCAGCCGTCCCTCATAGAGGCGATTTGGTTTCTCCCCCAATTAATCCCGAATGTGAAGATTACTAACCCATTTTATTTTACATCTCCACGCGGCGGGGGGGGCCTCCTTTCAAGGGTGTGGCAGGGTCTGCAGTTGCTGGAACAGCAGCTGCGCTGTCTGAGCCTCACTTCCTCTGGCTCCAGCTGCAGGTTCGTCAGGGCCAAGCAGGGAGTTTCCTCATTCTCTGGGCTTTCGGCTTTTCTAGGCAGCCACCCGCACCTACCACCCCCCGCAGCTGCTCGCCGCCCTCTGTGGGTAGCGAGTTTGGGACTCCCTGGTCCCATGAGTCAGAGCCAGGCTGGAGACAGACAGCAGGCTTCCTTTATTAAATCAGCCTCCTGCCCTGTACACCACAGAGGGAAGCTATAATTACTCATTTGGCCTGGCTCTGAGAACTGAGCCACAAATGCTTGACTAGGAGGGATGGTTCCTGATTCCTGCATTTATCTAGTGCACCCCAGTTTTGAAATACAAACGACAGCCAGGGGTTCAAGCCTGTTACGCGTATGTCAGATGTTTTGCACATATAACAGCGTGCATTGGACCTGGACACTGATGGAGGTTGCTAGAAAAATTGCTATATTAATGCTGCCAGGAGTTTTTTGTTTTGTTTTGTTTTGTTTTTTTAATGCGTCCTGCCTTGTTGCCAGTCTCATTTGAGGCAGGCTGCTCATTGCTGATGTTGGTTTTTAAGAGATAAAGGAAAAGGCCACAAAACATTGTTTTGGATCCTCAGGACTGTTTTAGCCATCTGGCATAGAGACACAAAATCTCTGGCCTCCCAGGGCCTACAGAAGTGTTTGAAACCTGAACCCTGAAAAAAAGAGTTGGCTCTAAAAGAAAAAATAAAATCACCAAATGAAAATAATAGAGCCAATCTTCATTAAGTGTTCAATTTACAATTCGTTGGCCTATTCACTCATTCATTCATTCCTGGAAGCATACGTTTCTGCCATTCATTCACCAAAGATCTGCTGAGCTGTTTCTCTGGCCAGGTATAGTTTCAGGCACTATAGTTTCAGGGCTACATAAGTGCTACACCAATTAAAGATATAGACAGAACTAAGCAGACAAATATTCCTGCCCTTGTGGGTGAATAACGGACACAAAAATAAGCAAATTATACGGTATGTTAGAGATAATAAGTGTGATGGATAAGAGGAAAAAATAGAGCAGGGTTAGGGGAATTATTGGTGAAGGAGAAATTCATAAACATCTCATGACATTTAAGAACAATTTGCAGGTTAGAGTTCTCTCACAGTGAGAGTTCTCAAGTCTGCATAATAATTGCTGAGAAATTATAACCAATCATAAGTTAAATGAGTTACATTTGACTACAGTAAAATTATAAAAATCTTCTAAGCTTTGTTTATAACCAAAATTTGGGTGCATGTTAAATACATCTGATAGGAGATAAAAAGTAAAAGTGCCAAGGCTTCTGACCCTGCCTCTGGTTACCGGTAAGTAAAGGCACTTCATTCAAGTATTATTAGACCTATAATATAGTGGTTAAGGGCTTGGGTGTCAGATGCCAGGGTTCAGGTATGGTAAATGGCTCCATCATTTACTATTTGTATGATTCTGGGAAAGATATTTAATTTCAGTTCCCCCTCTTTTATAAGAGGGTAATATAGAACCTACCTTATAGGGTTTCTGAAATGATGAAACAAGATAATACAAGTAAAGGTGTTGGGCTTCCCTGGTGGCGCAGTGGTTGAGAGTCCACCTGCCGATGCAAGGGACACGGGTTCGTGCCCTGGTCCGGGAAGATCCCACATGCCGCGGAGCGGCTGGGCCCGTGAGCCATGGCCGCTGAGCCTGCACGTCCGGAGTCTGTGCTCCGCAACGGGAGGGGCCCCAACAGTGAGAGGCCCGCGTACCGCAAAAAATAAAAAAGTAAAGGTGTTAGTTAGGAGAGCACCTGGCACTTAGTAAGTGCTCAATACCCGTTAATCTATTATTATCGTTGTTGTTAGGATGATGACAGTGATGATAACAATGAGTTGCCAGGCACCGTGTTGGGTGTTGGGGACCCACAGCTGAACAAGACAATGACATGGTCCCAACTGGGAGAGGCTTTGCAAGCATACTGTGCTTCATTAAATTTCATGGCCGCCCGGTGGGGTGATCCCCACTGCACCACTAATCATTGTTAACCATACTTGGATGGCCAATAAAAATGAACAGACCACAGTGAGACACCATTTGATAATCTTTCAGTTGGAAAAAAATTAAGAAGCCTGATAATGCCAAGTACTGGAGATGACGTGGATCGATAGGATCTTCACACGTTCATTGTTGGTGAGATGTTAAGTGGGTACCTTCACATTGTTTTTCAGGAGATGTGTGCAAAACGTTCAGCTCAGCACGTTCAAAGGGGTGGAAAGCTGGTAACAACTCAAATGTTCATTGACAGGAGAATAAATTAATACTTGTGGGGCCTCTCACCTTCTGAGATGGCCCACCCTCTGTCTGTGGGTGTGTTTCTCCCAAGGCAGTTTTCGCCTTTTGAGATGGACCACATTCTTTCTATGTAATGTGTATCTCTCTAAATAAATCCACTTCTTACCTTTCAAAAAAAAAAAAAAGTACTCATGGGATGTGATAGAGAGGACAAAGGGACCATACATAGCTCTATGCTACAATATGGATGAATTATAGCAATATAGTATTTTGAGGAAAAAGTATATTCCAGAAGACTACATACAGCAGAATATTCTCTTAAGCAGGGTAAAAACAAGATACAGCAGAATATTCTCTTAAGCAAGGTAAAAACACGATCTAAGCAATGCAACTTTTAGAAAAATATATTAAAATTAATTTTTAGAAAAGCAATGAATGGTAAAGTCAAGATTCAGGATGGGTGAGGGAGGTGAAGTGATGGGAAGGGCTGAAACACATAGGAAGAAGTGGGTGGTGGGTTCACGGGTGTTTACTGTATTATAAATAAATAAGTAAACATAAATAAATAATAAATAACCAGACGCATGCTGTGCAAGGTCCAAATGAAGACGAAAGAATGTCATGAATCAAAGATTATGAATGATCCTGTGTACTTGGATTCAATAAAAGAGAAAATGAAACTCTACTCTTAGGATGGGTGTGAAGCACACCTTGGAAGGGTGTGGGCTTGTCAAGACAGAGTGGATAAAGGACCCCGAAGAAGGGCAGGGGTGTGAGTTTCCATGAGGATTAGGCAGCATTGACCTTGGAGGTGGGGGACCCTTCACCAGTCACGTGCTGCTGTGCCGGTTCAGAATTGTCACCTGCAGTCAGAGGGTAGGAGCAAGTGGTAACTGTGATGGGGGCAGCGAAACGTCCCCGGCAGAGCCCTGTTCAGGTCCTGGGTCTATCCACGTGGTAGCTGGCCCTCAGTGCCCTCTCCCTGGGGTCTTTGCCAGGCCTGCCTTGGATAGACTCCTAGTTCCTGTGTGTTGTTCTCTCTCTGCCCGGCCTGGCCTTGACTTGAGGGATGCTGGCTGTGTGCAGAGAACCCCGTTCCAGCTGGGAGTCCTGGCACCTCCCCAAGGAGATGCAGTTTGGTCACTGAACCCACAGTCCTAGCCCTTCTCTCTCTTGCTCTGGGGGAAGCCCAGGGGGAAGTGCACTCAGACAGCTAAGATGCCTGCAGTCATGGCCAGGCCCATGGGTCACAGGCTGGATGGAGGAAGCACTTTTTCCTTGATAAAAAGGCCCCGGAAGCTGGCACCAAGCAGAGAAAGCTTGTTAGGCCCAGGTGATTGACTTCACGGACAGAACTAACTGGGATCCTCAGAGGCACACGGAGGGCGGTCCTGTCTCTCTTTTGTGCTACTGCTGGTGGGGTCAGGGCTTTCAAGTTCTGGGAGCTGCTCAAAAGCCCCTCACCCAGACCCACGCCTCAGAACAATCATTGATACCTCAAGAGACTGGAATCAGAAAGACCCCACATCAGGTTGTAGGTGGGCAGTTTCTAACCGTCTCATTAGTTTAATTCCCTAAACCTAAACAACGGGGAAAATCATATGGCCATTGCCTGACTAAAAGGCATCAGTGAGGACCACATGACATAACTGAGAACAAAGTGCTTATCAAACAGAAAGGTCCAATACATTTGTGTTAGAACACATGCCCGTCGAGGGTGGGAACTGTGTTTGACTCCTTCTCTGCTGGACTCCCAGGATCAAGGACAGTGCCCGGCACGTAGTAAGTGCTCAATAAAAATACTTCTGGAATGAATGAATTGGAGTATTATGGATTAGAGTAGAACTAACGATGATGAGGATAATTCCTGACCATGATATGATAATTAATTTCACCTCGACTACATACCAGGCAAAATGCTAAACGTTTTTCATTGATAGTTCCACGTAGGCTTCACAACAACCCAAGGAAGGAGGTGCTAGTGTTATTCCCACCCTGCAGGTCAGTTACTGTGATCCAGGGAAGTTAGTGATTTTCCCAAGGCCACACCCTGGCGGAACAGGTTAGTACCCAAGTGACCTATTTAGGGGGTTCAGAGAGGCTCGTTCCCCGGAAGTGGAACGCAGGCAGCCTTGGTGCCTGAGAGGCCACCATGATGATCAGTGGGTTTTGACACCTTGAATGCCGCCAAGATTCCAAATGAAAGTGCAGACACCTCTGGAAAACAGTGAAACCTAAATGTCTAATCAGGGAGTAATCTGGCTTATCTGTTTTCTTCCTAAGTGTAGATGCTAGGGTTCTCTTGCAGGGATGGGATTCAGGGGAGTTTCCCCGAGTGAGTGGGGATTACACATGGCGTTCTGGAGGGCTGCTAGGAAGGGGGCTGAGAAAGGGTCCAAGATGCATGTTGGCTGTTCTGTTGAGAACTGGCCTAGGACTTCAGGAGGGCAAAAGGGTGTTTGGGTCCCCAGATCGCCTTTATGGGGTGTTTTTACAGAGCAGCTGGAGGACACTGGAAGAAGGCTATCTCAGAGAGGGGTAGCAGTATTGGGGAATTATCACAGGAGCCTTGCTTTTATGTTTGAATTTTTTATAATAAGAATATGTTCACTTACTACTTGTGTGGTTAAAAATATATTGAAATAAATGAAAAACTAAGTGAAGCGGGGGTGGAGGAAGGTTGAGAAAAGGTCATGGGTTGGATCCTCCAAAGGAACGCAGCTTCCAAGACTGCAGAGCCCGCGCCAGGCTGCAGCTCTCCAGGGCTTGGCTGATTTACTGGAGATGAACAGCAGCCCCCAGCATTCCCAGGGCATGGCGGCCAATGAGCCTGATCCACAGCTGGGGGAGAAGTATTTGCCTTTGCAGTTGGCAGCATGTCTGTGCCTCTGAGCCTTCCTCATGAGAGACTCATTATGCAGTTTGGTCACATGCCCTATGCATTTTAATGAATGAGTCAGGGGACAGACTCAATTTGAAAGAGGAATCGAAGCTCTCTAGGCTGGGTGAAGGGCTCTCAAGGGATGCTCTCACAGCTTGGATTACAAGAAAAGGAAAGAAGGAAGCTATTTCCGTTTAGAAAAAGGAAAGGAAGGTCAGAAGGAAGGAAGGAAAGAAGGAAGGAGGGAGGAAGCAAGGAAGGAGGGGAGGAAAGAGGGAGGGAAGGAAGAAGAGAAAGAGGCAGAAAGAACAGTGGAGAGTTCAGAAAACAGTCCTGGACCAGATGCTGCTCACCAGACACTCCCTTGCTCTTTACCCTCCACTTATTTACTCAAAACATTTAGTGCTTTTTAAGTGTCAGCTTTTTAAGTGTTAGGCAGGGGAGTTACAAGACAAATGAGATAGAGTCCTTGCCCCAGAGGTCTTTTTGCAAAAAACCAAATGGGTTTGGTCAAGTCAGAGCAACTACACAGGGGTCTAATATGGGAGGTGGGGTGGGCAAAAGAAGGTCATGTTCACTCCCTTCCTGGGAAGGGAGGTCCCTTACTGATGGTCAAGGGCTATCATCTCTCCAGGGCTTCCCGCTTGCCAGACATGGGGTGAGCAGTCCAGGGTGAGCACGTCACTGAATCCTGGCAATAACCCCACGAGGCAGATCCTGTTACTGTCACATTTTTTACAGAATAGGAAACTGAAGCAGAGTGAGCCGCCTGCCCAAGGTCACCCAGGGATTTGAACTCAGGTCTGTCTGACTCCAGAGCTCTTGGCAGTTCAGGTCTCCGCTGTCAGCCAACCACTGGATGGGGAATGCTGGGGAAGGCCTTTCCCTTCCCAGGCTTCCTTCCAAGAACACTCTGAACCCCCAGGAGGAAGAGGTTGGTGTGAATCCAGATGCAGTCAGCGCCAGGCAGCCTGGGAGTGGATCTGAAACCTCACTGAGCGAGGCTGTATGTGAGACTCAGAGCCCAAGGGCAGCGGGGAGAGGAAGGAAACGCAGCCTCACGGCGGTCAGTTGGGGCGACGTGCCCGTTCCCAGCCTCCACACCACAAAACACAGGGCAGCAGATGCTCGGCAAACGGGTGTGTGGGAGTGAGCCGTACCCTTAGATGGCGGTCGAGCAGGCAGTATCACTGAATTACTCAACAAAGCCACCTCGGCTTTGAACTTTGAGCCAGGCTCTGCTGGAACAGGGCCTGGGGGGAGACGGGGGGCTCTCACCACTGTGAAGAGGATGTCTGCCATCCCCCTGCCACCCCCAAGTGGGAGAACACAGCCTGGGAAGAAGGCAAGAACCGAAAAGCCACGGCACACCCACATTCTCTTGAATTTTTACAGCTGGAGAGAAAGAGCGATACACAAACATAGCAGGACACAGGGGCCCTGGGCTTCGTGCTGGAGAGAAAAGCAAGGCCACCTGCCATGAACCTGGCCTGTACACAGAGACAGGCAGCTTTTACGGAGTGATGACTACATGCCAGGGCTGTCATACACATGATCCCCCTGGACCCTACTGCTTCCTCGTGAGGGAGGTACTGTCATCATCTATTGTACCCAGGAGAGACTGATGCCCAGAGAGATGAATAACTTGCCACTGTCTGTTTTTCCCCACTTCTGGTTTCCATGAGGAGGGATTTTCCCTGAACACACTTTTGGTCTTGACTCTCACTGCCCATGCCCGTGGAATGACGTCTGCCTGGAAAGCTTGGGAAGGGCTATCCGCAACGTTCTGCCCTGCTCCCTCCTCCTTCCAGGCTGTTAGGAAGCCAGTTTGTTCTCACACTAAGCTACATCCCCCATGCTAGCTTTCCTGATCATTAAGGTGGTACCTTGGCCCTCTGCCATTCCTTTGTCTTTTTTATTCAGTGTGTTCAGAGCCTGGAGGCAGAAGAGGGGTGCTGTTTTTTTGAAGGCTCTTTGGAGAGCCCAACAGCACTTAGGAGGGTCCCAAGAGCTCTGGCCACACCACCCCCCATTTAACTGGGGATTCTGCTCTCTCTCCACATCTTGGCAAAGGACTCCCTTGGCTCTGGGACCAATTTCCCTTGGGAGAAGTCAGCCTGGCAACAATCGTGGCCTTAGCCCTCCCCACAATGTGTTTTGGACTGGCATCTTTTTTCTGGGACGAGGAAAACTAAGTCCTGTACCCAGTTTCTTGTTGTACAGGGAATCGGTCATGAGAGGGTATCCCTGGGGTGGCAGGGTCTTGGCTTATGTACCAGTTCACTCCCTTGCCACCTGCCAGGGCATCAGTGATGGGTACTTGACCCACCCCAGACTGCTGCCAGTCTAGACTGCCTACTCTGCAACAAACCTGGGCAGCTGATCCAAACCCCCTGTCAGGCCCTGATTAACCCATACGCTGTATATCTCAGTTTCCAGTTCCAGTGGATCTGCCAGGGGATTCAGAGCCAGTTATGTTATGTGGCGCTATCTGCCAAGCCCCTATTACCTTGCTGTGTGACTGGGGGCAAAGTCTTGACCTGCTTTGTGCTCTGATTTCCTCATCTGTAAAAGGGGATAGTACCTGTCCTCCTGTCTGTCACCCAGGACTGTTATGAGATCAAATATGCAGAACATATTTGAAAAAGAATAAAAATACTCCATGAGATAGAAGGGAATTTTTAAAAATCATTTTTATCAGCTTTGATAATGTGCCCAAAGACTTATGACGCATCTATAGCAAACATAGTCAGCTTTGTCACCAGGGCTGGGCCACCTTCGTTTTGGTAACCTTGCCCAACTCCCTCTGCAATTTCCCTCTAAGAATCACCCCTCCCCTCCCCCTCAGTCATACAGATCCAGGGACTCCGCCTACGAAAATGAGTGCATCTCATTTCTTTGGACCACAGTGATTGCTTCACAGATGGTCATGTGACCCCATGAGGATCAGTGAGACTTTTCCTAGGACTTTTGGAAAACAGATTCTCTCTGGAGATCCTGAAAGGATACAGGGGCTAAAGCGGACGCTGTCATCTTGTTTACCACTTTAACCCAAAACTCAAATTGAAACATAAAATATGGACCAAGAAGTAGAGAGAAACCAAGTCCTGATTTTGACATTAGAACCCCAAGCCCAGCCAGGACCACCAGTGATAACGTGATTTATAATAAGCAATAGAAATATTTGGTCTTCCTCCATAGTTCTTGGCACGGAGGTCCTAAAACTCTTGGAATTTCCTTAATGAACAGAGCAGCAAAGGTGTCCTTTGTTATGTTCATAATGTGGCTTTTGGAAAGCACCTAAGGATGAGGGCTGGTTACCAGGAGAACCAAACAAGTGATCAGAAGGTTGGAACTTTCAGTTGCACCCTTGCTGACCTCCCGGGAGGGGTGAGGGCTAGAGATAGAGTTCAATCCCCAATGGGCAATGATTTAGTCCATCATGCCTATGTTATGAAGCCTCCATAAAACTCCAAAAGGACTATTTTCAGAGAGCTTCCGGGTTGGTAAACACGGGATCTGGGGAGAGCAGTGGGCTGGGAGAGGGTATGGAAGCTCCACCCCCTTTCCCCATACCTTGCCTCATGCATCTCTTCCGTTTAGCTGTTCCTGAGTTATATCCTTTCATAATAAACTGGTAATCTAGTAAGTAAACTGTTTTTCTGAGTTCTGTGAGCCACTTTAGCTAATTAAAGGAACCCGAGGAAGAGGCTGAGGGAATCTCTGATTTACAGCTGATCGGTCAGAAGCATAGGTGATGACCTGGACTTGTAAATGGTGCCTGAAGTGAGGTGGGCTTAGAGTGAAGGGCACTTGCATAACCTGTGGGATCTGACAGGTATTTCCAGGTAGATGGGGTCACGACTGAGTTGAACTGTAGGACACCCATCTGGCATCTCAGAGAAGTCCTTGGACCACCCCCTCCAAACCACACACTGGAAAGTGGGTGCAGAACCCTCTCACCAGCCCTGGACTCCTCAGCTTAAGGTAAGGCACCAAATTCCTTTTTTGTCCAGAGGCATCTTGGGTTGGATTTTCTGTCCCTGGTTACCAAGAGAATCCTAATGGACACAGTATTACCTCGTTTAATCTTTTCACCAACTGTGAGCTAAGTATTGGAACCCCTAACTCTACAGATGAGGAAGAGAAACAGGCACAGAGAAGTGATGTGATGTAAACGGTGCAGGCAGGATTTGAACCTGGCCTCCTGGCCCCTGGAGTCTGCATTCTATCCACTCCACAGGGGCTTGGGAATACAGCTGAGTCTCATAGTCACCTCTGTCACAGACTTTAGTCAGCAGTAGAGCATCTGCTGGCAGAGAAGAGCCCTGATTCTCTTGCAGCCAGTGGCTGAAGGAGGACCTAATTCACTTGGTGTTCTCTGCCACATGTGCCCTCTTCCTGGAAGAAAAACACCAATAGAGGAGGAGCTTAGTCAATTCCTACAGGGTTTAAGCTTGATGTCAAGGGCCTGGAGAGCTTGGAATGGCCCAATATCTTCTCCTTCCAAGAACTGATGTTCAGTGTCTACCTTTTAGATGTTTTTTTTTTTTTTTGGCCACGCTGCAGGATCTTAGTTCCCTGACCAGCGATCGAACCCGTGCCCACTGCAGTGGAAGCGCGGACCCCTAACCACTGGACCACCAGGGATTCCCTAGAGTTCCACTCTTTTCTCTGAAGATACCAGAGTCTGGTAAAATGCAAACACCTCTCAGGCCTCCAGGGCTTACAACCTGAGCTGCTATCAGTGGTGACAGTTTTGTAGGAATAATGGCTTTGAGAGGGGTTTAGGGTACCAGGTGCATGGCTGGGCTGGTAATGGTGGCACTCTGGAAGAGAAAAAGGGTGCAGAAGGGGACATCTGAGAATTGGATACGTTTCAGTTGGTTAAGGGAGCAGGTCATCCATGTAAGTGTGATAATGGGATCAAATAATATGCTATCTGGTATTTGCTGCAAAATAACAGGGGGATGGGGAAAGTAGGTGGAAATATAGATGAAATAAGATATATACACTAATATGTATAAAATAGATAGCTAATGAGAACCTGCTGTATAGCACAGGGAACTCTACTTCGCTGTACAGTAGAAACTAACACAACATTGTAAAACAACTATACCTCCCCTCCAAAACAAAGATTGGCCATTAGTTGATCATTGTTGAAGCGAGGTTACCAGTACATGAGGGTTTATTTTGTCTACATAAGCATACGTTTGAAATATTCCATAGTAATATTTTAAAGTATAATGAATAATTTAAAAAACATGATTTAAGGGCTTCCCTGGTGGCGCAGTGGTTGAGAGTCCGCCTGCCATTGCAGGGGACACGGGTTCGTGCCCCAGTCCGGGAAGATCCCACATGCCGCGGAGCAGCTGGGCCCCTGAGCCATGGCCGCTGAGCCTGCGCGTCTGGAGCCTGTGCTCTGCAACGGGAGAGGCCACAACAGTGAGAGGCCCGCATACCGCAAAACAAAACAAAAAAAATGAAAAAACATGATTTAAAAAATATGTTTTGTGCTTTATTCTTTATATCTTGTATGCACCTCACAAATGTTTTTTCCCCATTTTAAAGATGGTAAAACTGAGGCTCAGAGAGTTTAAGTCATTTATGCAAGGTGGAATTGAGAGCTAAACCCAGGCTTTCCAACTCCTGTATTCCAAGGTTAGTCTGGGGCAGAGGGCAGCAGAGGCAAGTTGGCAGCCCCTGCTTGACGGGGGCTGACAGGCAAGGATGGGGACTAGGCGAGCCAGTCTTGTCCACATCCAAGTCTTGCCGAGAGGCAGCCCAGCTTGTGTGTAACTGGTGTGGCGAAGAGCCCGGCAGGGCCTCACGGATTCATTGAGCGCACAGTGGAAAGCTCCTGGCCACTGATTTCACATGCTTCTTGGTAGTTAAGAAAACACTGAGTCCAGCACAGCAGGCTCTGGCTCTGGACCCTTTCATGGGCATCCTGAGGGCTGCTGCCTGAACATCTGGGTCTGATAAAGCCCACGTGGGCTTCCCTGCCGCCTTTGCCATAGCTATTTCCGCACGTACCCTTGAAGCTCTGTGCGTGTGGCGGGTCTTTTCTTTTCTTTCCTCCCAAACATATGGATGCCCAGCTCCTATTTCAAACTCAAATACTCCTCTGCTATAAACTCCCCAAAGCTCTCAATTTCCTTTTTCCATTGCTCATTCTTTCCTGAAGTGCATGAAAAAGCCTCTCTTAGCTCTGTTCCAATTTCCTTGTTTATGAAAGAAGGGCACGGAGAACAGTGATTTCAATGATCAAAGTTAAGCAAGCCCTGATTCCTTCCTTAGGAGAACACACCTCAATGACCTGGGAGATCCCAACTTACCAGGTACGAAAACAAATCACAGGAAAGCCCTGACTCCCCCCAAAACACTCATCCTGCAGGAGGCCTGATACAGTGCCAGCTGCTTCCTTTATCTGGCTGAAACGTCCTCTTTGAAAACCACTAATGGAATAGAAAGAAGAAAAGAAACGGGCAGGATTCCCAGAAGGTTACTGCTGTTGTGGGAGTGTGTTATCTGGGAAGGGAAGAACAGGTCCTTGCCTGCTCCTTAGCCTGTGGCCTTGTGTTTCTTCATGATGATGGCAACTTACAACTTAGAGGCAGAAAGAAGCCAGTCCTCAGCACTGAAACACTGGACACATCAGCACCAACAGGGTGAGGGAGGAAAAGGGACTCAGTGCATCATGAAGCACCTGGGGGACAGAAGGTTCCCCACCCAGGGAGAGACCCTCAGGTGCCTTCAGGGGCCCGGCAGGTAACATAATGATAAAAGGCAGTGGACACTGGTTTCAGCCTGGAGGAGCCCTGGGTAGCAGCAGCGGGGCCTGGAGACAGCAAGTCCTCTCTGGAGGGGGCAGCAGCCGTTCACCTCTGGCTGGTTATTCTTGTGGAAGAACGTGAGCCTGGTGTTGCCAGATCTTCCATTTTTCCAAAGACGTGGAGATCTGGATTTTACATGAAGTCTCCCAGTTTGGGAACTGATTTTGATGGAACATATTGCAAAGGCTGACATTATGAGCTCAATAAGATCTGTCTCGCAGTGCGAGTTCACCCAGGCACCCCTGGTTTGCAGCCCAGACCTAGTAACTGGTCCTCTACATCTGCAGTGTGGTCGGCAGCCCTGGGAGAAGTAGCCAGGAAGAGGTCAGAGGCAGCCATGGGGCAAAGGGCATCGCCTGGCACAGGAAGGAGGTAGCCCTGCCTGCTGTTCCAGGGCTCATAAAACACTCGCAGGCTTCTGTCATGTTACCACGCTGGATCAGCTACCAGTTGGGTCCTTACCAACAACGCTCCCATCCCCTTTAGAAATTCTCCTCCTCCCCAAGGCTGTTCATGTGGCTAGCTCAGAACTCTTTCTTTGGGGGAGGCAAGTGGACACTTCAGCCTCTGACCACATTCAAGATAACCTTCAAGAAAACTTAAAATTCACCTGCCCGTGGAAGAAGCAAGTGACACCTTCCTTCCTCTCAGGGTTGACAAAACCATGACCAGCAACTCTGCATCCTTAAGGAGCCCTTTCTTTCCCCCAGAAAGTCACATTGTGCTTTAAGGACAACTTCTGTTCCTCATCTCTGGGAGAGAGAAAAGAGGCACAGAGCTGGGAGCTATCTGCCCAAAGACACATCTGGGAGGACTCCTAATAGCTGGCAGAAACATGCGCTAAGCTATTTTTTTAAAAAAGTTCAGGTGTTTTCCTGATTTGTACATAATAACGGTAAGTAGAATTTCCTCACAATGGGATGGTGCAGTAATCTAGAAGGCAGAGAGAGATGAGAAAAGCTTTTAGGCATGAGAATTCCCTGGTGGTTAGGACTCCGTGCTTCCACTACAGCGGCCCAGGTTCAATCCCTGGTTGGGGAACGAAGATCCCACAAGCCTCGGGGTGTGGCCAAAAAAAGAAGGAAAAAAAAAAAAGGTATGATCACGGAATCTCTTTCTCTGGCATTACCTTTACTCTACCAGGTAGGTTCTTTTATTCTTGCAATTCCCTGTATACAGGGAATGAGAAAGATGTGTGGGAGGAGATGACAAGAGAGAGTTTCAGAGCAAGGGAAAGTACACTGCACAAGCGATTGCCTGCAGCAGGGTGTGCGCCTGAATCTCTGGGTCTGGATTTGCATGCTTCGTCTGCATGCAAGCCATTTTGGTAGAAGGAGAAGTGTTGTTTCTATACTTCAGTAAATACAATACCCTCCTAAGAGAACCTTCATGACTCCTGTCTCTCTCTCATCTCACCAATACACTGTTGCTATTCATCTAATCAATATATATTTATTAAGCACCTTCTCGGTATCTGGCATTGTGATATGCGCTGAGATTACATTGATGAACAAGAAAGACACAGTCCTTGTCCTCAGGGGACCCACAGTTTATGAGGGAATCAGACAAGTGAATGGGAAGACGCCATTCAGTGGGGTAAGCCCTCAGATGGGGGAGGTGGACGTGGAGAGGGCATGGAGGAGGAAGCGTGACCTGATAGGCTGCGGGGGGAGTGGGGGAACGTATTCTGGGAGAAGTGAGGTCTAAGCTGAGATCTGAAGGTTGAGTTGGAACGAGACAAGGAAAAGGGAAGGGGAGCATTTCAGGCAGAGGGAACAGCATGGGCAGAGATCTGGAGGTCAGATTCTCCCTAGCGCTGGATGAAAAGCTACTGTTTGCGCTAAGGCAAGTTCCATCCTGGGGAGGGTTTCAGGGGAGTTCTGGAGCCAAGTATGGGACCAACGTGGCACTCGTCATAAGCCAACCTTAAAAATCATTGTTCTCTGATTTAAACTGCTCAGTTAAAAGCATTTAAAATGGTCTCTAGTCCTTAGGGTGCTCAGAATATAGGATGGAGAACTAAGTGCTCAGGGGACACTGGAATACAGTCCCTCCTCCTGATGAAGGACACAAATACTAAGGGTAAAGCACAGAACCTGAGAAAAACTGACTTTTTAATTCTAGTTTACAACAGAGGACAGAGAAAAGTCATACTTTTGTCCTCTCTCTCTTTCACGCACGCACACACACACACACACACACACACACACATGCACTCTCCTGGTGAGCTAGGCAGGTTAGATTTTTTATGTTATTTTTTACAGAGGAGGAAACTGAGGCTCAAGGAGGCAAAGCATCCAAGGTTATTGGCTCCTTCATTCATTCACTGACTCAGCAACCATTAGTGGAGCACATGCTGCCAGCAGGCTTGCACACAGCGGTGAATGACACACGTACTCCCTACCCATGGGAGCCAGGGTTCTAACCCATTTCTTCCGATTCCCACCCCAGTGCTCCATCCAATACACAGAACTGCAGTTGGATATGTGTTCTCTGGTGCAACATGCCAGTGGACGGGTGTTTACGGTCCTGGGCCCTGTCTTTGTCAGCACTATCCCCAGCCCAAAACATACCATCGAGGCAAAAACAGCATAGTTGCTATGCAAACGTATCTTCAAGGCAAGGTGCAGACCCAGATTTTCCCTGTAAGTCCCTCTTGTATAGAAACTGTACCAACCAAAGGTTGTCCTGGCCCTGGTGGTCTTTGAGTCACTGGGAAATTTCCCAGTGCACCTCCACCCCCTGTACTAGCCCAAAGCGAAGGCTTTTAAACCCTCACCTTTTGCAAGTCTTCCCTCTAAACACTGTCGCATGGAAGTCGCGATGGGATAAAGGTTCTTTCAAAGCAAACTGGGGAAGATTGAGGGGGAGGAGAAAGCAGGCTGTGAGCAAAGGAAGAGGAGACACCAGGCCCACTCTGCTTCCCGCACAATTGTGCTGTGAGCCAAATCTGGCCAAGGTCGGAGAGGACTGGCAAAACCCAACCAGACAGACATCCCTCAGAGATGCCTGGGAGAGGCTGGTGTATCTCCCCAGAGCCTGGGCAATGTTATTTCCTGGGGCGAAGCAAGTCACAAAAGATGAAAGCTGATGACTGAATGTCTGGGGCAGGGTGGGAGGCTTTGCCAGGAGTTGGAGGTGGAGTGGTGGAAAGGGAGGAGGGGAGGAGACTTGGCTGGTTTTGCACAGACACATCTCTTCATTTTTCCAGACTGGAAAAAGCTGTTTGCACTGTGCACATTTGCAGAGAGTCACAGTATTTACTACGCTTCCTGGCTCGACAGATTTCTTTCTGTCATTCAGTCAAACGCAGCTTGAATTTTTCGTAGCCAGAGCCGAACAGACCGTGGAGGCTCTTCCCCCACGTTGTGTTCAAAAACACAGCACGAGTGACTCAGAAAGCCCGGCTCACGTGGGCAGCGGGAGCGGGTGGTGGTAGCATGTTGTAGAGATAAAGACCCATGTTTAGAAAAACACTGTCTTCCCCTTGGAGGGCTTTAATGACGCTCCTTGTTTTCCCGGCACACATTGTTTTTTGAGCAGCCGGAAGACCCAAATGCTGTACTAGAAACTGATTCCTGCCCTTTGCATGTGACTCTCGGTTATCCATACTGACAGCGGTGGGTGGTTCAGGGGAGTGGGATAATTTTTTAAAGTGGTTAATAATAATATAGAAAATCCTCTCTTGCCAAAATCTGCCTATCCAGGGAAAGTTATCTGTTGAACCACTGTACGCTTGCTAAGATACTCATTCAATCCAACAAACATTAACTGAGCAGGCCCCATGTGCACGGTATGGTGACAGGGGTGGAAGTGTCCAAGCTGACCACAACCTAACATGCACTTTACCTTTTTAATAGAAAACGACGTGTGAGGCCAATGGCATTCACAGCCAGTGGTGGAATTCCAGGCACTAGGGATGGGCCAGGTCAGTAAGGAAAGTCTGTCAGGGGTAGGAGAGGGGAGAGCTATCCCAAACCCCTTCACATCATACTCCTAGGTTCCTGTATGTGTGATACCAGCCAAGCCACCACACTGGGAGTGTAGTCATCAAATCTTGCTCAAAACCTCAGAGTCATGCTGCCGGAGAGTCAGAGAGTGGGTGCCTCATCTTCAGAGAGGACATAATGACGTATTCAGGCAACCTCTGACCTTGCCAGCCAGGGGGAAGGTAAATAAACAGATACCCTTGATGACACAGGATAGCATCACCTGATGCAATGGAATAGAGCCTCTAACTTCGTCCTCTTCTTGGGTTGGCAAAGCACAGAGTCCTCTTGCATTAATTTAAAGAGAGAAAGGGCCCACCCAGACTTCTCCTCAAACCTGCTTTGAGCCAGGAGCCTTGGGACTTGGAGGGGTGGAGGCAGGCGGAGGAAAGTAGGGGAGGGTTTTTAGGGGACTAAGGGAGTCAGGGGAGCTAGGAATTGTGTACAGTCCAAGTTGACGATGCCAGATGTAGCTCAATTTTTTTTTCTTTTAAAAGACTATTATGGGTTTCCTTTCCAAAGTGGAAATGCAGGGATGGAAAAATGAGTTTCAGTTGCTATGGAAATAGGAGTTGGCTGGGCCTGTAGGAGCAGCAGCTGGAGGAGAGCTAGTGGCCGGGAACCTGGCCCCGTGACAGAGGGAGCTTCCGGCTGGGGATAAGACAACAACAGGCTTTAGCAGGAAGGAGAAGGAGGAAAGATGAGAGAAAAGGAGACAGAGACTGTGTCTCCAGACATCACAGCCTGTGAATTCTGCAGACATTAGCAGGGATACAGAATGGGGTTTGTGTGTGCATGAGTGTGAGTGGCTGTGTTGTATGTGCATCCCCACAGGCCAAAAAAAAATGAGAAGCAAAATAAATCCAATGCCTGGAAAAGAATAGCCGAGAAAGCCCTAAGACAGCTGAATGACTGAAGAGGAGAGGCCGGCCATTTAGGAGCCTTCCAGGAGGTTGTAGGAAATGCCTGAACAGGGACTGGCCCTCACATGCTGTGCTCCCTCACCTTTTGCCCTCACACAACTCCTCAAATTGAAACTGGTGTGGGCCAGCAACACAGCCGACAAAATCCCCACAAGGTTAGCAAGACTACGGGTGTTGGTAAGCTGGTTGTTCTATTTCATCTGCACCTCTAGGTGACTGTTTTTGTTCCGGGTAGAAAGTCTCCATGACCCTGGGACTCTGGGGTCTTCTAGCCTGAGGCTATGAAGGGGTCTGGATGTTCTCAACATCACATTCTGGGGAGATGCTTTGATTAGGCCTATGGTGACTTTAGGCCTTTGCTGGATCCCTCAGCAGGGCCCACCTGACAGAATATTATGCCATTCCCACTCCTACCCCAGTAACAGGGACCATCCAGGCCCTCTCCTCCCATCACGTGGTGGTAAATAGATAGGGAGACCTCACATTTATGAAGGAACTCCAAGTTAGGCTTTTGACACTATATAATCCTATCACTCTCTCTATATATGCTGCCCCTGAGAAACACTGAGAGGATTATACAGTTTAAATGGACCACCACTCCGGTATCTTGTTTTGTATTTCTTCATTTTGCGATGTATCAGGAACCTCAAAAAGTAGAAGTGAGCACAAAAAAGAATAAAATACTTAGGACTAAACTTAACCAAGGAGGTGAAAGACTTGTACACTGAAAAATGCAAAACATTACTGAAAGAAATTAAAGAAGATACAAATAAATGGAAAGACATCCCATGTTCATGGATTAATATTAAGATGACACTACTACTCAAAGTGATCTACAGATTCAATGCAATCTCTACCAAAATCCCAATGAGGTTTTTTGCAGAAATAAAAAAATCCATACTAAAATTCATAAGGAATCTCAAGGAACCCCAAATAGCCAAAACAATCTTGAAAAAGAACAAAGCTGAAGAACTCAAACTTTATGACTTCAAAACTTATTACAAAGGTACAGTAATCAAAACAATATGCTACTGGTATACAGACAGACATATAAACTAGTGGAATAGAATAGACAGCCTAGAAATAAACCCTCACATATATAGTCAAATGACCATTATGACCTTATTTCAACAAGGTGCCAAAACAATTCAATGGGGAAAGGACAGTCTTTTCAACAAATGATGTGGAGAAAACTGGATATCCAAGTGCAAAAGAATGAAGCTGGACCTTCACTTTATGCCATATACAAAAATTACCTAAAATGGATCAAAAACCTAGACATAGGCTCTAAAACTGTAAACTCTTATGAGAAAACATGAAAAAAAAAGCCTCATGTCATTGGAATTGGCAATGATTTCTTGGACATGACAACAAAAGCACAGGCAACAAAAGAAAAAATAGGTAAACTGAACTTCATCAAAAGTAAAAGCTTCTGGGCTTCCCTGGTGGCGCAGTGGTTGAGAGTCCGCCTGCCGATGCAGGGGACATGGGTTCGTGCCCTGGTCTGGGAAGATCCCACATGCCGCGGAGCAGCTGGGCCCGTGAGCCATGGCCACTGAGCCTGTGCGTCCGGAGCCTGTGTTCCGCAACGGGAGAGGCCACAACAGTGAGAGGCCCGCGTACCTCAAAAAAAAAAAAAAAAGTAAAAACTTCTGTTTATCAAAGGACACAACTAACAGCGTGAAAAGGCAGACTGGGGGAAAATATTTGCAAATCACATATCTGATAAGGGATTAATATCCAGAATACACACAGAACTCCTGACTCAAAACAACAAAAAACTCAAACTGATTAAAAATTGGGCAAAAGATTTGAAGAGACATTTCTTCAGATAGTCAAATGACCAATAAGTATATGAATAGATGTTCAACATCCCTAATCATTAGGAAAATGCAAATCAAATCCACAATGAGATCCTCTTAGAACTATTAATGAAAAAACAAACAAACAAACAAACAAAATAACAAGTGTTGGCAAGGATGTGGGGAAATAGGAACCTTTGCCCATTGCTTGTGGGAAAGTAAAAAGGTGCAGCCACTGTAGAAAATAGTAGGCGATTCCTTCCTTCCTTCCTAGTTTCCTTCCTTCCTTCCTTCCTTTATTTATTTATTATTTTTGGCCGTGCTGTGCGGCCTGCGGGATCTTAGTTCCCCGACCAGGGATTGAACCTGTACCCCCTGACTTGGGATAGCAGAGTCTTAAACACTGGACCACCAGGGAAATCCCAGCAATTCCTCAAAAGATAAAATAGAGAGTTACCTTATGATCCACTCTGGGTATATACCACAAAGAATTAAAAGCAGAAATATTTGTACATCCATGTTCATAGCCATATTATTCACAATAGCCAAAAGGTGGAAGCAACCCAAACATCCATCAACAGATAAATGGATAAACCAAATGCTGTATATGCATACAACAGAATATAATTCAGCCTTAAAAAGGAAGGAAATCCTGACATATGCTACAACGTGAATGAACCTTAAAGACATTGTACGAAGTGAAATAAGCCAGTCACATAAGGACAACGATTGAATGATCCATCCTTGTATGTAAGGTACCTAGAGTTGTCAAAATCATAGAGACAGAAAGTGGAATGGTGGTTGTCAGAGGCTGTAGGAAGGAGAAAATGGGGGGGAAATTAAAATTAATTAAACAATTAAACCCATTGTTTAATGAGTATGGAGTTTCCATTTAGGAAGATGAAAAAGTTCTGGAACCACCTGGAGATGGATTGTGGTGATGGCTGGTTTTATAACAATGTAAATGTACTTAACGCCACCAAACTGCACACTTTAAAATGGTTAAAATGGGGGCTTCCCTGGTGGTGCAGTGGTTAAGAATCCACCTGCCACGCAGGGGACACGGGTTCGAGCCCTGGTCCGGGAAGATCCCACATGCCGCGGAGCGACTAAGCCCGTGCGCCACAACTACTGAACCTGCACTCTAGAGTCTGTGAGCCACAACTACTGAGCCCGCGTGCCACAGCTACTGAAGCCGGTGTGCCCTAGAGCCCGTGCTCAGCAACAAGAGAAGTCCCCGCAATGAGAAGCCCACGCACCACAACAAAGAGTAGCCCCCGCTCGTCGCAACCAGAGAAGAGCCCGAGCGCAGCAATGAAGACCCAATGCAGCTCAAAATAAAATAAATTTTAAAACAAATTTAAAAAAATAAATAAATAAAATGGTTAAAATGGTAAATGTTATGCCCTGCATATTTTACCATAATTAAAAATATACATATACAGGTACATAAAAGTGGAAGTGACCTAGGGTCAGCATCTCGACCTCTGAGGAGTCCAGTTAGGCCCAGTACCCACCGAGGAAATGGCCCTTCCCCTACTTCTTCTGTCTTGTTAAAACTTACCACAGGTGCAGACAAGACCACAGGCTGGTGTGGGAGCCCAGTGTGCGCAGGCGGGAAAGAAAGATGAACACAGACAAGGATTGCTGAGGAGGACGCAGGGTCTAAAGTGATAAGGGCCTTCGGGCAGGAGTGGACACAGCTGCCAGGAGTTCTGGCGGTTCAGGGGAGGAGGGAGGCGGGACTTCTTGCTTGGCTGCTGAGCGGTGTCACAGAGGAAGTGGTGTTTAAGGGGGGTTTGAGGGGGTGAGGACGTGCAGCTGTGTGAATTGGTGGAGGGCATCTAGGTGAGTTGTTTGTCTGGCAGGCGTGTGGTGTGACTGAGAGGCGGAAGTTGGGAGAGGAGGCTGGGTCGGCAGGGAGGGGAGGCGACCTGGGAGGAGGGTACCCCGTGCAGGAACTTCTCGGCCACACCAGCCTGTGGTCTTGGAAGGGAAGCACTGTAAAGGCATACTTGGCCTTGATTTGTAGCCTTCTGAAGCCAGATGCAGACGGATTGTGAACTGACAATAATAACAACTTCTAGTGACAGAGTCCTTACTAAATGCATCTTAATAACCCTAAGCGGCAGGTAGCAATCTCAGCTCCACTTTCAGCTGGGAAAACCAACGCCCCAGTGATAAAGCAGCCTGTCAAGAGAGCGCGCGCGCGCACACACACACACACAGGCACACAGACACACACACACACACAGCCAGTTAGTGGTGGGGCTGGAGTGTGAACCCAGGCCTACATGGGTCCCAAACTGGAATACATATAAGAGAGCCCTCAGGAGCTAGTTTAAAAACATAAATTCCATTCCCAGTAGCCAAAGCTGGAATAATCTGAGCAACGAAACAAAGTAGTATTGGATTATAGCCTGGGGTATAAAATAAAATCCACAAGTCCATACTATTACAAATTAAAAAAAAATTAATCAGTGGGAGAGAAGAGCCCGTGAAGAATTCTATGAAGAATTCTAAATAAATTATGTAGACACATGACCTTAAAGTACGGGGGACAGACTGCCACTCCCTTACGCATGGGCTGCACATAATAATCTTCCTGGACTTCCCTGCTGGTCCAGTAGTTAAGACTCTGCACTTCCAGTGCAGGGGGTGTGGGTTCAATCCCTGTTCGGGGAACTAAGATCCCACATGGTGCACAGTGCAGCAAAACAAAAAACAAAAAAACTTCCTTCCAAGAGAACAGTATGGAACAAGGGAAACAGAGTAACTTCGCAGAGAAACCTGACAAATGCTACCTCAGCCAGGTGATCCAGGGTCGTAGCAACAGTGGTAAGTCATGTTGATGTTATGGACACGTCATGTGATGTGATGAAAAAAGGCACTTTATTTCTGTGGTCTTCCTCTCCAAAACCCATAACCCTAGTCCAACCATGAGAGAAAGATCACACAAATTCCAATAGCAGGGTATTCTACAGTACATCTGACTGGTACCCCTCAAAACTGGCAAGGTCATCCAAAACAAAGGAGTTCTGAAACATTGTCATAGCCAACAAGAGCCTAAGGAGACAGGACAACTAAATGCAACGTAGGACATTGGACAAGATCCTGGAATAGAAAAAGGACATTAGGTAAATACTAAGAAAATCTGAATAAACTATGGGCTTGCGTTATTAATAATGTATCAGTATGGTTCATTAATTGTGACAAATGGACTATGGGTTAACAAACGGTTAGTGGGGGGACCTGGGTGTGGGGTATATGGGAACTCTCTGTACTGTTGTCTCAATTTCTCTGTAAATCTAAACTGGTCTAAAAAAATAAAGTCTATTAAAAACAAACAAATTCCTGGGTTGACCCTCAGAACCCCTGGCCTTCTGGTGCGCATTTGCACAGCTGTAGCGGAGCTGTGAATGAAGTCAGGCGCACCACCTGCCTGATGACAGACTGAAGAGAAGCAGCAGATACAGCAGAATCTGCAGGGAGGGAGACAGTTCACTCCAAGGACACTGCATGCCTCTCCTCCATCAGACTCCTCGAGGTTAGGGACTGTGCCTCTCTCATTGGACTGGCAGCCTTCCTAATGTGAGAAGTGGATCTCCCCTGTCAGACTGGGCAGCCCCTGAGGGGCAGGGCCCACTTTTCCTCTTGAGGAGCTCAAGGAGGCCCTTCTCAGCTGCCCCAGGAGCCACAAATTCTCTATATGCATTTCATCGTCCTTGATGTAAGTCAAGGTTCTTCATATGAGTGGGAAAAGAGGTTACACACAAAACATACATTTTAAAAAATTGAAGTAGAGTTCATTTACAATGTTGTGTTAGTTTCAAGTGTACAGCAAAGTGATTCCGTTATACATACGTACATATACGTGCATGTGTGTGTGTGTATATATGTATATATATATATTCTTTTTCAGATTCTTTTCCATTATAGGTTATTACAAGGTATTGAGTATAGTTGCCTGTGCCACACAGTAGGTCCTGTTGTTTGACAAAATGTACATTTTTTAAAGGCTGGCAAAAGGTCTGCTTGCTCCAAAATAACAGGACTCCTAACTCTTTGGGTAAGCATAACCAAAGCTCATAAGCAGCAAACTCAATAATTTGGATTTAGTGCCTTCAGCCTCCTCTTCCGCCCCCTCCCTCTCCAGTGCCGCCCGTATCCCAGTCCTCAGGAGTAGATGAGTGTTGATAACAGCAGTAACAGCTTAGAATTGTGATGCTGCCGATTCTGTAATGGAGCAAAACTCAATATCCCAGAAAGTTGCTTCTTGGTTGCAAGAAGCTGTTACTTGGAGGTACACAGCAAGTCACCCCAAAATGTGGGGACCGTATATCAGTAGAATGCATACAAAATGTCTGTGATGACTGATCTGCAAAAGTTCTTAAGGACAGGACAGGATGTGCCTCTGGACAAAGCAGGAAGAGCAAGGCCTGGAAATCAAATCAAGACTTGACAATGAAAAAAAAAAAAAAAAAGCCAATTGTATTAACATAAGCTGAAAAATATTAGGTAGAGAGAAATGGTGATGTCTGAGGAGCTGAGGAAAGGGGGTAAGAAAGAGCAAGTCTTTGAGAGTCTATCTTCTCCCACACTGTCCAGGGTAGTGGGAATCCCTTGAGCATTCCAGGCAGCTCAGAGCTTCCCAGAATTCTCTCTTGATAGGGATCTTAAGGTTGGTCCAGGGAGCAGTAGGAAAGCAAAGATTCGGTAATTGATTAGTCACGTCTATCATGAGCACAGAGATGGGGAATCAGGCCAGTAGTGCTGCCATTCTGGACCGCTGTATCCCTCAGAGGATACAAATATCTTAGGCCATCCTGGCTATTAAAGTCATTCATCTTGTTCACCTTGTTTGGATTCCAGGAATGCCAAGCTTCTAAGTAGAATTTGGCATCCCCTGTGACTTTCCTACAGGGGAAAGAATGTGCTGATAGGCTGACATAAAGTTTTCAGGCTGCTTCACGGTGCTTGTCTCATTGTGATTTAATATATTTGTGGTCTGGCTTCCTCACCAGGCTGCTGTGAATTTGGTGATTCTGTCCTTTTTAGCCTGATCAGTTCCATGTGCACTAAAGGCCCTCCATCTCTCACCTGCAAAGAATGAGCAACATCACCAGCCTCCATCCAGCCCCCTGTCATGCTGGCCCTGAGGGGTTCTTCTCCTGACATTGCTAGCCAGCTGCGCTTTGCCACGTCAATCACCCTGACCACAGCCATCTACCCTGAGCCCGGAACGAGCTGTGGGAGGCCTGCAAGAAAAGTGCTACAGCGACCAAAATAAGTTCTGTTGGAACAAAAAAGAACAAGGAAGAAAGAGATCCTGTGCTTGGGGCAAGATGCCAAGAACACATGATAGAAAACAAGCAGAAGGAATTGGCAATGTTTAATCTAGAGCAGGGAAGATCCGGGAGGGCCAACCAGTTCCCTGTCATCAAATACCTGAAGGACTGCAGTGATGCAAAGGGGAGAGATTTGTTCCCTGGGGCTCCAGAAAAAAGTATGACAACCAAGAGGTGGCAGATACAGGGAGAGAGATTTCGGTGAGATAAAAAAGCAGAACTTTTAAAGGCAGTTTTCCTTTCATATCAGTCATTCAAATATCACTTTTATTTTTCTTCTTTCTTCTGTCACGTTTGTGAGAAGCAGTGTAACTCGGCGATTAGGAACACAAACTGAAACAGAAACGCTTGGGTTCATTTTCCAGTCCTGTCACTTACTAGCTACATAACTTTGGGCAAGTTACCTTATTTCCCATGCCTGTTTTCTCAGCTAATAATAGTACCTACCTCAAATATTAACCCATGTGACTGTGGTGAAGATTGATTAAATTATACATGCAAAGTGCTTAGGATAGCGCCCAGCACACATTATGTGCTCACCAAGTGGTAGCAACTATTATTTTTTTATTATAATCTCATACCACTTATACTATTTTTAAGTAGACACATTATTTATCTAAATTTATTTGAAAGGAAGCGTTATATTACTACTGTAAAGGCAAAGCCAGAAACACTTGCCATGTATAGATGGAAACTGTACAAATAAACATAAAACAATGTTATTAAATCTCAGCTAGCTACTGTTGCCTGTTCCATCCCCTGAGTTTGAGGACTGCTGCCTTTTCCGTAAGAAGGGAGACGAACAAGTGTTACAAAAACGGTCTGGTACTTCACTGAGACTTCTTTTGTTGACTGTAGTCAGAAGGCAGAGGCTGGCAAGTTTAAGGAAGTGAAAGGCCAGTGTGGTTGCAGCTCCTGCTCTAGGGAGAGAGGCAGGGCCGGATCAAAGGGGCGGTTTAAAAAGGAAATCCCTCTCCAAGAATGAGGCTTCGTCATCTTTAGCATTACAGTGCTCCGCCATACCGAATCATCCCACCAGGCACCCAGTGGTATGATCAGCACACTTCAAAAAGCAGTCAGAAACACTTCATAGACCACCGCGCTCCCCAGCGCCCCCCGGAGGAAACCTGCAGACAGTTTCCAGACACCCCGCCCCCCACCCGCTGCCTCTCACTTCTTTCTACTCGAAGACATTTTCTGGCAGCAGGCTACGTACTCCTGACCGCGCACAAAAGTTGGGGGTTTGCTGGGACGCACAGTGTCTCTGAGCAGCCCCAGAGAGACTGAGCCGTTTGCCCCAAGGTAACTCACTCATCGACGCATCCTTTACTGGCTCTCCTCCCTTCTCCCGTCCGTTTCACTCTCACTGGGCTTTCTGGGATCACCTCCCAAGTGAATTCCGGGCACCCAAGTCCTGGTCTCATGATCTACTTTGGGGAAACCCCAGCTATGGCACAGTTTAACTGTGGCACTTGAGAAATGGCTGAGGACGTTCCATGGAGATTCCGGAGTCAGGTAATAATTCAACCAGGAGGACATTTAGTCTCCTTCTGACACTTAGGTCCATGATTCTAGATCGAGTCAGCAAACTACAGCCCACGGCCCATGGGCTCTCCCACTGCCTGTTTTTGTACAACCTGTGAGCTAAGAATGGTTTTTACAATTTTAAATGGTTGGGGGAAAAGAAATCAAAACGAGAATAACATTTTATGGCCCATAAAAATGATATGAAACCCAGATTTCAGTGTCCATCAATAAAGCTTTATTGGAACACAGCTACACTCATTCATTCCCACGTTGTCTACGGCCACTTTTACTCCATAACTGCAGAGTTGAGTAGTTGCAGCTGAAACCGTATATGGTCCACGAGGCTCAAAACGTTTACTATCTGGCCCTTTACGGAAGAGTTTGCTGACCCCTATTCAAGATCATTATCCTGCAGGGACAAGAGGCAGATTGAGACCTGGTTGCCCAGTGGACGGGAAGCCCATCACCAGACCTAGTATTTAGGGGGTTTGGGGATCAGATGTTCACAGTTCCTTTTCCTACATCTCTGTGACCACCCTCATGACTCCCTCTGCCCTCTGCAGGTACCTAGGACTCCTCCACTGAGGCATTAATGTTTTTATACCAGGAGTAATTTTATTTTTAAAAGGGCATGAGACCTTTTCTTCCCCACACTCTGCCCATTGTCCCAGGTGGTTTCATCGACTCTTGATGGCTTCAGTTAATCATTCTTCCCCAAATCAAACCAAATCTCCAGCCCAGGATCATGTCCTGGATCTCAGATCAACACTCAGATGTCTGTTCAACATTAGATTAAGATGGTGGTGAGGAGATGGGTTTTGCTGCTTACCAGTGGTGTAACTTTGAGCAAGGCATATAACTGCCTGGGGCATCAATTTCATCACCTGTCAAAGGTGGAAACAACCCCGCCCAGCCTGCCAGCCTGTGCTAATTGGACGAAAAGTGAGCTGCCCACAAAACACTGCCACCTGGCCCCAGCCTCCCTCTCCAGCATATTATCGGGCCTCTGCTTCCTCTGACCACTACACTCCCTGCACACTGGCTCTCCTTGAGCTCCCTGACTTTGCCAAGTTCTCACCTACCTCCGGGCCTTTGCATATGCTGCTTTTTCTGCCTGAAATACTTTCTCCTCATCTCACCCCCCACCCTGGCTGCTTCTCAGCCTTTCTGACCCCTAATCCATATGTATGCCTTTCTGTATGCCTCTCCATCTTTGTGCTTGATTCTCTCAGTGCATGTGCAGTGATGTCTAATTAGAGTCAATTCTCATTATTCACAGTGGTTATATTCTATAAAGTTGCCATGAACATGGAACTGGCAAATACTGATCCATTGCTCCTAAGTGAAAACCTAAGGTTAGGTTTCTGCAAGCCTCTGGTCACATTTTCATCAACAGATCAATACCTAACCTTATTTTATGTGTTTCTGTTTCAAGACCCCTTATTTAATATATATTGTTGATTCATTCACATTGAACTCACAGCCAATACTACTACAACTCATGCCTGAACAAAGCTTATCTAACACACACTTTCTCCGTAAGGCACATCGCAGCCTTTCTGTGCTTGGGAACACTGGACAGCACTTCAGCACTATGTTTGGGGGTGACTGTAAACAGCAACATCACCAACAGAAAGCACAAAAATGCAAAACAAACAAACAAACAAAAAAAAACATGGCACTAAATAGACCACAAAAAGGACACTTGTTCACAGTTCTGAGAGCTGAAACAAGAAAGCAGAGTGTCATCTTGTTTTGACCTCAGCTGGAAAAACGTGTGTTGAGCGACTCAAATTTTTTGCCACTGTTTGCGTCCATGAATGACCATGAGAAGCGCTGTGACTATTGATCTGGGGGTTACAAATAAATTTTAGCGAGTGGGAGAATTTGCAAATACAGAATCTGCAAATAATGAGGATCCACTGTACTTTCTTCCCATTTCTCTCATTCACTAGCATGTGAGTTCACTGAGGACTGGTTTACCTCTGTCTTACCGTTTTATCTCTAGCGCCTGGAAAACAGCCTGGCACACAGTAGGCTCTCAATAATAAATCCAGTTTAAATGAACACGAGTCAATCAGTGAAAGTGCTTCGTTGGCAGCAATGACAGCTAGTGTTTATGGAGCAGGCACCACGAGCTGCCCTGTGCTAAGTGCTTTTTCTCTGTTTCCTCTGTCAACAAGGGAAACGGCAGATTATTGTACTTTTGCCATGGGCTCTGGAATCAGACTGCCTGGGTTCAAACACAGGACCTGCCTTTTATTAGTTATTTAACCCTGAGCAAGTTCCTTGACCTCTCTGAGCCCCAGCTTCCTTCACTATCAAATGGGGTAGTTATAGTAGTACCTTGTGGGTTACGGTGATGAGTTGATGGGGCCATGCGAAGAAAGCATTTAGCACTGTGCCAGGCACAGGCAGGTCCGTAGTAAACATTACCTCTTATGGGCAATAATTCCCATGGCAACGCTAAGAGTTTTATATGATGCTATCATACCCATTTTGCAGATGAAGGAACTGAGGCTAGGAGTGGTTCCATGAGTTTTCAAGGGTCACACAGCCCAGGAAGGGCTGGCTCTGGGAACTCCAAGCCTATGCTCATAACCGCTTTGGTGTAAATGTAGCATTTACTAATATGATGAGGGCTGCTCCAGGAGGCCCCCTGAACTTCTGCAGGATCTGGGTAAAAAGAAACCCGCCTCTCTCAAGAGTCTTTTCTCATATTTTACATCTGTGTCTTTCTGTTCCCTGCCCACTTTCGAGTTCAACCCTTTCAGAACCAGCCCTATTGGGAGGGAAGATGTTGGTTTGTTATCTTGGGTTTGACAGCTCAAAGGTGGAAATATTTCCTGCTTAAAAGGCATGTTGAAGAAGGAGGAGGAGGAGAAGAATCAGCATTCTGGGCTGCAACAACCGTCCTCCTTTTTCTCCAACCCTTTAAATCAAGGATCCTCACACTTGGCTGCTAGCTGGGAATCTCCTGGGAAGCTTTGAAATGTCCGGATGCCCAGGCCCCAACCCAGACCTCCTACATCTGAGTCTCGGAGGCGGGTGGGGTGGGAGAGAAACGGGGCATCAGTATTTTTTAATGCTCCCCAAGCGATTCCAATGGGCAGGCAAGTTGGAGAAATGGTGCTTTGGATATTAGCACTCAGCTCCAAAGCTGAAGTCGCTCTGGGTAGCAGTAACTCTTTTCTCCTCCTAGGACTGGCTGTTCGGGGATTCGGGCAGGCTCTCCAGAGGAACCAGCTAGTGGACGATGTTTGCGTGCGAGCGACCTGGCGTCCAGCTCTGCCCCTAGGCCCAGCTTGGCGACTGCGGGTCTCCAGGTCCCCACAGGCAACGACACGTGCGGCCGCTCCGACCTGTCTGGTCGTCCGCGGAGACCGCCGGCAGGGCTCGGCGGCCGCCACGCTGCTCACGCCTCACCACAGAGGTTCGCGGGAAACGCCCGGGGCTCAGGA
Source organism: Mesoplodon bidens (assembly GCF_964165515.1). Lineage (NCBI taxonomy): Eukaryota > Metazoa > Chordata > Mammalia > Artiodactyla > Ziphiidae > Mesoplodon > Mesoplodon bidens. The sequence goes on from NC_138175.1 coordinate 32,182,086, forward strand.
ATCCTACCTTGGCTGTCGGCGCTGCCCTCCGGTTCCCGCAATCCTGAGACTCCGGTTCGATCTGTCGCCGGCTCGGCGGTCGCTTTCGTCTGCGCCTGAGAGGCGCCCACTAGAGCGCAGGCGCCACCTAGTGGGCGCGGGGCGCCGGCTGGGAGGTGCGAGCGCAATCAGTCCCGGGCGGAAATGCAGCCCGGGCTTCCCAATTGGGCGGTTTTCCTACACGCTGCGCGCGCCGGGCGCAAATCCCGGCTGGGTGGGATCACCTTCACTCCTTAGAGGGCACTGGGAGCAGAACTTGCTGAACTTTCTTTTGGGGGCACGGAGGGGCAGCCAGGCCCTGGCTGCTGGCCTGGAACGCATAGTGGGATTTTCCTGGCGGGACTCAGGGATCTTGCCTTTCATCCAAAAGCTTTCAGTACACCCCAATGTGGCAGAGCCTCTGTTTTAAATGTACTGCGATCATCAGAAGATGCAAAGGACTGGGTTTCTCTCAAGCCCAGGGAGGCATTTTCCCTACTAGCAACCCTAACTTTTTTGCCCCGCCTCACACCCTGCACCTCCCCACCCCCTTGCCCTCCTACTCTGTTCCGTCCTGTCTCTTTAGCTGAACTTTATTAAACACCCAGCCTTTGTCACACCCGGAGACACAGGTCCCTAAGGGGCTGGCAACCCAAGTTATGTTTCTGACCCGGGTGACACTGACCTTTCTTTGGTTGAGGCCGTCCTTGGCACTACAGGACATTTACTTCCCTCACTCCCTGGCGCTAAATGCCAGTAGACACCTCATAGTCATTGTGACAACCAAAACCACCCCTCCATATTTCCAGTTGTCCCCTGGGTTGGAGGAGGACTGCCCTAGGCTGAGAACCTATTAGCTGATTATTAAGGTCAGGAAAATGGTGGCTTATTGAAAGTGTGTACATTTCATTTATTTCTTCCTTCAACAAATGTTAACTGAGCACTTACTATGTACCACTTTCCTACGAACAAGGGATACTACAAAGGACAAAAGAGCTCAAAATTTCTGCCCTTATTGAATTCACATTTATGTAACAAATTAACTTTTAGCACACACACAAAGGCAATGCAGTTTAATTGAGCTCTTCTCAGGATAAGTACAGGATTTATTTTTTTTTTAAATACATCAATTTATATAGTGTCCCGGTGATGGAGACAAGTTTGGCAAAAACTTCTTTTAAGGCAATTTATCTCTGTGGTGATTTGGGGGGATAAGTTCACCAGTGGAAATATTAGACACACTCTGTGACAGTGAGACCTGAGCCAGTCCCCCCTCCCCCCATCTTCGTGTGCCTATTTAAAATTTGGTCTCTCTGTACTGGTGTCATCTGGTCAAAGTGACCATCAAGGGTAGAGGGGGAGGGGGAGGGAGTATTACCTATGAGCAATACCTGGAGGGGCAAGGGGTTCGCGTGTGCGTGTGTGTGTGTGTGTGTGTGTGTGTGTGTGTCACTGACGGGGGCCACCCCCAGCCTACTTAGGACTTGCTCGTGCCCTGGTGAAGGTGAATCAGTCAGAGAAGTGCTGACAGGTACACTTCCCATTCTGTCACTTTAAAGTGTCTCTGAGTCACTTGCAGTCCTTGCAAGAGCTCCCTCCTCCGCCCCTACACACCACCCCACTTTGGCCCAAAGCTTGCCCCAGCAAAGACCTAGATTATAACCTCTGCAAGTCTGATGCCAGGCATCACCTGATGAGGTTAAAGGTTTCCTAAGGACTTTAAGAAGAACTCTCCCCTGAGTTCTTCTAGCATTTTGTTCATTCCACTCATCACAGTGCTTTGCAAACTGTGGTTATCAACAGGTCTGTTTTCTGCATAGGTTCTCCATAGGTGATCTCCTTGAGGGTCTACGCCATGTTGGATAGGTAAAAGTAGTGTCAATAATAATAATAATAATAATCTGTAATGTATTAGGCACTAAGAATTTTAGATTGACTAGTTGAATCCTCACAATAATCCTATGAAGTCATCACTATTATTTTACCCATTTTATTGATGAAGAAACTGAGACTCATAATGCTTAAGTAATTTGCCTTGGGTGGGAGAATCAGCAAGTGGTGTGGCCAGGACCTGAACTTGGATTGCCTGCCTGCAGAACCTTTGCCTCTGAGCACTCCACTGCTGTTGATGGAGCACCTGGATAACCGTGCTGGGCACTGTGTTTTAGACACGGGACAGCAGGAACAAGGGCTTCTCATGTTTATCCCTCTGTGCTCTTGTCCTGTCCTCTTTCCTTCAAAGGGAGAATTTTGTGTGCTGCATTTTGTTTTTTAATAAATTCATAGGGGCTTCCCTGGTGGCGCAGTGGTTGAGAGTCCGCCTGCCGATGCAGGGGACACGGGTTCGTGCCCCTGTCCGGGAGGATCCCACATGCTGCGGAGCAGCTGGGCCCGTGAGCCATGGCCGCTGAGCCTGCGCGTCCGGAGCCTGTGCTCCGCAACGGAAGAGGCCACAGTAGTGAGAGGCCTGCGTACCGCAAAAAAAAAAAAAAAAAAAAAAAAATTCATAATGTTATGAGATGTAACCTATTTTTAGTAGGTGAGGGCTTGTTTATCTTCTAGAAGCTTGCTCCATTAAAGAGGGTGAGGGAAATTCCCTGGCCATCCAGTGGTTAAGACTTGGTGCTTTCACTGCTGTGGCCAGGGTTCGATCCCTGGTCGGGGAACTAAGATCCCTCAAGCCACGTGGCTCGGCCAAAAAAAAAGAAAGAGGATGAGAATCCTCTATTTTCCAAAGTGGATGGAGCTGGAAATGGGTCACCGGGGGCATGGGCAGGATGTCAGGATCCTGGCAGAAGGAGGGGTAGAGAAGGAAGGAGGCTGGGATGCCAGAGACCAACAACAAAGGGGCAGGTGCCTATCCCAGGAAGGTCACTTGGTCTTGCGAGGCTGGCCCTTGGACTAAATGGAAACTTGGCTTTTGGGGTCATATATGCTTACAGCAGAAGTAAGTTTGGTCACTTTTTGGTCATGATACCCTGCCAGATATTATGAGGTGTATTAGCAGGATGACATGTATGCTGTTTCATTGACTCTTCCCAAAAGTCCAGGAAACTGAGAGTCAGAGAGGTTAAACAACTTGCTGAAGGCCACACACGTGTACACTGTAGAGTTAGTATTCAATCTCAGGTTCTTCTCAGGCTGAATCTGGGGCTTCTAACCATGACCATTAGCTGCTTTTCCATAAACAAATGATGAATTGAACTGAGCTCCTCAGGAGGGATTCGCAGTTCTTGGTTTTGGCCAGGTTATCCTTTCCTCCTCTACCAGCTAATATTCTGCTTATCCTTCTGAGTCCAGCTAGAGGAATCCCTTCCCTATCCCCTTTTCCCAGTGTGACCTTTTTCCTGTATTAAAGCACTTACTGCATTCTGCCTCATGGTTTAATTCCCTGCAAAGATGTTGCCTTCCCCAACAGATTCTATGCCCTTGAGAACAGGATCCACGTGGATTGTGCTAGATGGTTTGTTTACCTCTCCACACCTGCTCTCCTTTTCCACCCTGCTCCACATCCTGGGAGGCTGACCTAAATGGGCAAGACCGAAGGCTTCTATGCCCACTGGCCTCAAGTTGGGTTTGGCCAACGGGAGCCCTGGGAGGGATTGGAGGGAGGGAGGAAAATGAGGTTGGGGTGCTTACAGCCCCAACTCCCTTCCTGCAAGGTGCCTTGGGCCAGCCACTCTTCTGCGCTACAGTCATAGCTGTAAGGTGACCCTCTGCACACAGCCGGCTCTGCTTCCACATCCAGGTCTCCTGAATTGCAATTCACTAAGGTTCTGGAAACCGCACAACACCCCACATGGAACCTTGTAGCATGCGGCTCAATAAACAGCTGTTAAGCTAAATTAGGGGCAGGTGTGTTTGTTTGTTTGTTTGTTCAAATGAAAAGCAGGAGAGAAAGGATCTTAAATGATCTTGAGAACTAGGACCAGATGGCAAATAAGCTCCTAGGCTCCTGGCAAACAGTATTTATTTATTTTTTTGTTTGGATGATCTTAATATTTTTTTCCTTAACTTAATATACAGCAAATTTGACTTTAAAAATTTTCAGGTACAATTCTATGAATTTCAGCACATGTTTAGGTTTGTGTAACTACCACCACAATTAGGACACAGAACACCAAAAACTCTCAAGCCATCACTTTGTAGTAACACCACTGATCTGTTTTCCATCCTTATATTTTTGTCTTTTTGAGAATGTCATATAAATGAAATCAAACAGTAGGTAACCTTTAGGCTTCTTTCACTCATGAACATCTTTGAAATTACGTTACGTGTAACGACAGTTTTTCCTTTTTATTGCTGAGTAATATTGTGCTGTATGAAAGTACCACAGTTTATTTATCCATTCACATTTGGGTTGTTTCTAGTTATTGATTATTAATAGAGCTGCTCTAAATATTTGTGTACAGGTTTTTGTGTGAATGTAGGTTTTCATTTCCCTTGGGTAATGTTATGGACTGGATGCGTTGTCCCCCCCAAATTCATATGTTGATACCCCAATCCCCAGTGTGACTGCATTTGGAGATAGGGTTTTTATGGAGGTAATTAGGTTAGATGAGGTCATAAGGATGGGGCCCTAATCTCACTGAACTAGTGTCCTTATAAGAGAAAGGGACACCAGAATTCTCTCTCTTTGTGAGCACAGGGGAAGGACCATGTAGAGATGCATCAAGAAGGTGGCCATCTGTGAACCAGGAAAAGAGCTCTCACCAGAAACCAAATTTTCCAACACCTTGGTTATGGACTTCTAGCTCCAGACCTATGACAAAATATCTATTGTTTAAGCTTCTGAGTTTGTGGCATTTTGTTATGGCAGCCTGAGTAGACTGATACAGGTAAATATTCTATGGTAAGTATATGTTTAACCTTATGAGAAACTGCCAGACGGTCTTCCAGAATGGCTTTACCATTTTGCATTCCCACCAGCAGCATATGAGAGTTCCGGTTGCTCTGAAGCTTTGCCCACCTATGATATTATCATTAGTTTTTATTTGTGTTTTTTATGTTGATACTTTCTGCGTGCTATGTTTTGTAGGTGGTAAAAGTCAAGGAAGCATTTTATTTTATTTTTATTTTTAAATTTTTTAAATTTATTTTACTTATTTGTTTTTGGCTGCATTGGCTCTCTGTTGCTGTGTGCAGCCTTTCTCTGGTTGTGGCGAGCGGGGACTGCTCTTTGTTGAGGTGTGTGGGCTTCTCATTGCGGTGGCTCCTCTTGTTGTGGAGCATGGGCTCTAGGCGAGCAGGCTTCAGTAGTTGTGGCACACGGGCTCTAGAATGCAGACTCAGTAGTTGTGGCGCACGGGCTTAGTTGTTCTGCAGCATGTGGGATCTTCCCAGACCAGGGCTTGAACCCATGTCCCCTGCATTGGCAGGTGGATTCTTAACCACTGTGCCACCAGGGAAGTCCCAACGAAGCATTTTAAAGCTGAAAATATTTTGAAAGTATCCTACTGTGGTCCCATCCATCATTGGGTGGTCCATTTCTCTTTCCTTGTCTTTCCACTGCCTCATTCTATTTCTAGGGCAATGTCCCCTAGGCAGAGCCAGCTAGTGATCCGGCAAATTAGAGTCTTCATCAGAGGTGAACCCATCTCTGAGAAAGTTGAGGAAGAGGTTAAGTGTGTGTAGGTCTGGCTTTACAGGCCTTATGCTTCACTTAAACTTCTGTTGTCACCATCTTGAAATTCTTAATGATTTTTGAACAAGGGCTCACATTTTAATTTCACAGGGGCCCTTCAATTATGTAACCAGTCCTGGGTGTGAGTGTCACAGGCAAGACAAGTTTGCTCAGCAGGTTCACTCAGAAAAGGGCCCTCATCTGTCACCAACCACACCTCTAAACGAACCCAAGCCCAACCTGGGGGTTTTTCCTGTCTCCTTGGTGCTCCTGATGCCTGTCTTTTGTGCTGACTTGGGATAAGCATGATTAATTTGGAGGCTTCACAAGAGACTTGTTGGCTTAGGATCCCAGTATCCAAACGAGGATTTGCCTTAATCAGGACTTCTTAACTGGAAGGCAAATGGAACCCCCCTCTTCCACCCTGACACCCCCAAAATGTACTTTGGCATTTATATGGGAGAGGTAAATCGACAGCATTATAATGTCCTCCTAATTGTCACTCTGCCAGCCCGTTGGCAAGAAGGTCATTCTAAGAAAGGTGATTTACAGGGGAGTCTTACCACATTCCTGTGGATCACTGAATGCCTAAGTCCAGGAAGATGAATGGTGTTAACCAGAGGCAGTGGGGGTGGCAGCAGGAGGGGACAAGGTGTGGGAAGGTCACAGGGTGTGCAGGCAGCATCCTGAGCTGGCTGCCAACCACGCATGTGACCTCAGGCCATTGACCTACCCACTCTGGACTCAGTTATTCCCCCTCTAGCGTGGCTTAACAATACTCCCTCATAGGACTGTTTGATTGTGAGGAATAAACGAGAGGACGTGTGTAAAACATCCGAGGCTGGCATGTACCCACCCCTCCGGAAGTGAATGGAGTTGGTGTCACCTTTGACTGCTGTGTGCATACTCGGGGAAGAATACAGTCTGTACTTCTCTGAAAAGGTACTACATGGACCTGCTTGATCCTCTTTGCAGCTTCCTGGGAGCTGCGCCAGAACCATCGGGCCCCTTTTGGAGTTAGGAAAAAGAAAGCGAGGTGATCAGAAAATAAAAGAGGAGTCAAATATAAAGCTTTGAAAACGTTTACCCATGTGTCCCGGATTAAAAGAGCAATGACGGGGCTTCCCTGGTGACACAGTGGTTAAGAATCCGCCTGCCAATGCAGGGGACACGGATTCGAGCCCTGGTCCGGGAAGATCCCACATGCCGTGGAGCAGCTAAGCCCATGCTCCACAACTGCTGAACCTGTGCTCTAGAGCCCACAAGCCACAACTACTGAAGCCCGCACACCTACAGCCCATGCTACACAACAAGAGAAACCACCACAATAAGAAGCCTGCGCACAGCAATGCAGAGTAGCCCCTGATCACCGCAACTAGAGAAAGCCTGCATGCAACAACGAAGACCCAACGCAGTCAAAAATAAATAAATAAAAATTAATTAATTAATTTTTTTAAAAAAAGAGCAATGACAGGCCTACCAAACTGATGACACCTATGATGGTTTATGAAGATGGCCCGGTGGGGTCTTTAAAAGAGATAAGATGAACGTAGTGATAGAGTGGAATCCGGATGACCTGGGTTCTGATCCCAGCCCTGCTATTTCCAGGCTGTTAGACCTTAAATTATTCAACCTCTCTGTGCCTCAGTGTCTCCATCTGTTAAATGTGGATTAAATAACACAACCTGCCTCTTAGAGTTGTTGTGAGGATGGAACAAGATGATGAATGTAAACTGTACTTGGTACCAAGTAGCACTTGGTACCTGCTAATTTGTTTATTTATTTATTTATCTATTTATTTCTTTTTCCTTCTAGTTTTATTGAGATATAATTGATATATAACACTGTATAAGTTCAAGGTGTACAGCATAATATTTTGGATTTTACACATCATGAAATGATCATCACAATAAGTTTAATGAACATCCATCATCTGTTAAAGATACAACATTAAAGAAACAAAAATGTGTGTGTGTATGTGTGTGATGAGAACTCTTAGGATTCACTCTGTTAACAACTTTCATATATAACATACAGCAGTGTTAATGCTTTTCATTATTTACATGTTTGGGTAAACCCTGGAGTCCACGATCTTAGCCCCATTCCTCAACCCCGGGTGGAGGTGGCATTCTAGGGCAGGGGATGGACTCCAAGCGGGGGTTCTGTGAGTCCCAGAACTGGATATGACCCTGGTTCACGGAGGAAGGGCACAGCTAGTTGCTTAGTAACAGGGCTTTTTTTGCAGCGAAGAGAGGGCTGGTGTTTACAGGTAACTAGGTGGGGGGTTGTAATTTGTAAAGAACAAGTTACCTGTTAAACAAAAGGGAATTCTTCTGATGGAATGAATAGGGCTTGGTGCTAGCAGGAAGAGCCCCCTTCCAGACCCTGCCCATCCCACAGATGGGGCGGGGGGGCGGGGGGTGTCATTATGCAGACTGGACTGGTGTCTTCCTGTGACCATAGAAACGGAACCCGTTCTCTTTCAGCTGTGCTCTGAGGAAGGGCTATTTAACTCTGGCACCTGAGGATCAGCCACACAGAGCGTCCTCACCTCGGGGCATCCCAGGGCACTCACCCTCTGCGTCCAACTGAGATGGGATGCCACGCTAGCAAGAGCACCAAGGTGGAGGGGGCGTCCCAGAAACCTGCAGAACAGCCCGAGGGAAAGGAACCAAATCTGCGGGCTAGCACAGAGGCAGCAGATGGCAAAGACGCCTCCTTGAAGGATGGTGCCCCTGAGCAGAAGAACTGAGTTGCTTCTCTCTGGATTCGGACCCTCACCTCATCCGTGGAACTGCCTTTGGCCAATGAAACTCGGGACAAACCCCATCCTGAGAAGCTCCAAAGAGAGGAGGAGAGAGAAATCCCCGCCTTTGGGATTCAGGCTTCAGAAATTACCTTCATCGGGCTTCGCTCTGGAGCTGAGAGGGAGATGCGGCCACGGGGAGTCCTATTTCCCCAGCTCTCCAATAGAGAGGACGAAAGAAGTCTTCGCACATCCTGGGACTTTCCCTGAGCTTCTGGAAACGGGGGAGCCCCATAGCAGACTGCTCTGGCTCTGGTGAATCTCTGTTGCTGAGCTGTGACTGTCTAGTGACCCTACCCCCTTCCATATGCCTCACTTTTCTGAACTCTGAAAGCTCTGTGGTCATAGCATCGATGGGGATGTGTGATACTCGGTTTCTTTTTTTTTTTTTTTTTTTTGGTTTGTTTTTTTCTCTCTTTTTTCTAATAGCTGGCTGAATAGCCAGTGCCCATCACAGGAAAGTTTTGGGTTTGGCTCACTCCACACTGTTTGTACGAATACTTTAATATTTAACTTGGAGAATTGTTAATGAATTATGGGAACAGTCAGGATCAGACTGTGATCATGGCAATGGGAGACAACAAGGCCTTGATCATCCAGTGAGTAGAACACTGAGTGCTGGTGGGAAGGAAGGAGGAGGGATTCATGTTCTTGGTTTTTTAATCCCCAGAAAAATGTCCCTCTGCTGATGTTCCTGTGTCTCCTCACATCAAGAGTCTGTCAATCTGAACCCTCTAGCGTCTGAGCTATCTGTATCCAGCCTTTGGAAATATTTTGCTGTTGACTGACATGTCTGTCAGCTTCTCATTTTCCCCCCTTGCATGTGTTTTGTTTTTAATTCGACCCCAAAGCATTTTAATTTGAAATCAAATGGATATGTTTGCAAATAAATGATGACATAACACGTTTGAAAGACCAGAGTGGGGAGCCGGGATTAGAGGATCAGCAGGGAAGTGTGGGTGTGATTCTGTAGAACGCAAGTGAGCAAAGGGGCTATGGAGACAGCACGTTACTGGAAATGACCCTTCTTTTGGGCCATCAAAACCTCAGAAACTGAAGAGGATTCTTCTGAGAATCTGGCAACTGAGGTAAAGAGCAGGAAAGAAGGAAGGACAAGACGTAGAGCAATTCGGCCTGCAAATTGACTGCAGAGCGTTCCTTTTGCTTCAGCGGAGCCTGACGTCTTTTAGGGAGGGAGCAAGAGAGATGGGGCCTCCTCAGCTGGCCCGAAGCCCTGCTTTTTCCCCGGGGGTAGGAAACTTGCAGTGGGCCAGGAAACAGGCCTGGGCTTGCAGCTGGGGATCAGGAAGTTTGGGGCCTCTTTCTACAGCTTTCTGGGCATAGGCCAAGCTCTGGTAACTGCTTTCAATTTTTTTTTTTTTAATACAATTCTGTTTTTCTCCCTCCTCCCACCTAATGGAAATTGACCCTGCAAAATAGGACAGTGTCTGGTAAGAAGCTGCTCACAATATACACCCTCAGGACTCCTGGAAAAAGTTCTCGGCTCGTGGTGAGGTTTTGAGGCAGGGTGGTGCTTATTTCACCAGCTGGTGAGGGGCGAAACTCACTCAGCTTCTTAGCAAATCAAGTGAAGGAGACTCCAGGTCCTTAGAAGTTCAGAAAACAGGGTGGTTTGTTTTGCTTCCTTCTGGGATGGTGTAAAATGCTTGTTTAATTAAATTCAAGATCCCTGAGGGTTTTAAAAACTGGATTCTTCATCCACCTCCAGCTGTGGCAGGCACACTGCAATTTGCCAGGAAGTTAATCTGTAACAGGAAATAGGACCCAGTTTCTTTGTAAGGACATTCCAATTGTGCCATTGGGGCCCAGTATCACTCATCTGTCTCCCTCTGAGGCTCAAGTGCCTGGTGAAAGTGGCCAGAATTATGTTTACTCAAATGAACTTTAAACTCTTTAAAGACAGGTCTGCATAGACTTGGCCCATAACTTGAAAGCCATTGCTCTGGCCCACCTCCAAAACTACTGGAAGAGGAGGAGTTTGTTTACTAGTCACCTTTCTATCCATCTATCCCTCCATCTATTCATCCATCCATCCATCCATCCATTCAACCTGCCATCCAACCAGTCCATTCAATCCATCTATCTGTCATCTGTCTGTTTGTCTATCCATTTACCTACATACTTACCTTCCTACCTACCTAGGCATTCAGCTCTTCCTTTGGATTTTTCAGTTATATGCGGCAATAAACTTCCCATTTCAAACCAAATTCATTCATTAAGCAAATATTTATTGAGTTTCTACTCTTCTCTATCACTCAATCATTTATTCCTTGCTTTATCCATCCATTAATCCAGCAGCTACTGGAAGACTACTCTGTGCCAAACTCCCTATTGGTAATGAAATGTTGAAGTGTGCCTCGTGGGAGCCCAGCCTGGAGCAGGGTGGTTCAGAGAGATCTTTCCAGCCTAGGTGAGACCCATGTGGAGCCTTAAGAGTAAGTAGGAATTGGCTAGAGAAAGAGGATGAGTGTTTCAGGAGAAGGGGAACGTATGAGCCGAGATTGGAGGCTACATCAGGCATGATGTGCAGTGTTGTGGGAGCCTGAAGGGCACATCACACAGTGACAGGGAGGTGAGGCTTAATAACTCAAAGGATCAGATCACGAAGGGCCTTATGCTTCATACTCAGAGGCTGAGACTTCATCCTAATGGTGATGAGGAGGCCACTGAAGGACTTTACATAGAGGAATAATGCCAGGATGTCAGTTGCTTTTGACTGCTTTTTATCTCGCCTTCGGGTAACAAGTCCCATCTTTTCCCTTTGGGGAACCCTTTTCTTACCCACTCTCAGTTTACATGACTTGCTGATCCCATTCTCGGGCTCAAGGCTGAGCGCTGTATGTGCCTGGTCGAATTGACTAATTCAAGGAAGGGCATCTGACCCAAACCAGTCTTCCTGGAGACTTTCTGTTGACACAACAAAGAAAGAAGTATTCACTTTCTTTTGGAGTTAATAAAATTGCAGGATGTTAGCTTGGAGCCTCTTAATGGCAATCTTCCCACCACTGGGGAGGGTCTGCTTGAGAATGAAGCCACAGCAGATAGTGGAGCTGAGAGGAGAGACATATTCCCAATGAACTTGTTTGCACAACTGGATCCAGCCATTCCAGAAGCTGTTACCACCCCTAGAAGATTTATACAAGCCAATAAATACTCAGTTTTGGTTTTTTTTTTTTCTGAGAGTGGTTTAGATTTGTTTCCATCATTTTCAAAGAGTTAGAGTAAATCAGAACAACTCAGATTTATACTTTAGGTAGAGTAACTTGGTAGCTCGTTGAAGAATGGAGTTGAGAGGGATAAGGCTAGAAGTAGAAACACCAATTAGGAGACAATTGCCTGACCTAGGAAAAATATATCAGGTAGCTATTACTATTAATACCTATTTTGCAACCAGCCACAAAATCTCAGTGGCACACAAGCATAAGCTTTTTCTTTGAACTCATGTGTCTATGAGTCACTGTGATTCAGGTGATCAAGGCTACCTGAGGAGTGTTCACATGACAAATAGCAGGAGCACAAGAGGCTGAGTCCAACTGCACAGCCACGGTCATGTCCTCTATTATTCCATTGCCCACAGCAAGTCACGTGGCCAAAATCAACATCAACAAGGGAGGGAAGTGACCTTCTCTCATGGAGGGTGAGGGAGTGAATATTTGCTAAACAATAATCTACTCTGACACAAAAAGGAGAGTGAAGAGGACAAATTCAAGCAATATTTAGGGGATAGAATCAACCAGTTTTGGTGGTTGATTTTACATAGGGGTGGAAGGAGAGAGAGAAGTCAAGGTTTCTGCTTGGGTGATGGGGCCGTTGATGGTGCCACCATGTAAGAAAGGGATTCTGGGGGGAGGGCCATGTTTAGGGGGAAGATCAGGAGTTGAGTTTTGGAAGGGTTGAGTTTGAGATGCTAACAGGACAAAATAAAAATAATTCTAAGCTTGGAGATGGATGTTATCTAGACTTATTGTGGTGATCATTTTGCAATATACACAAATACTGAATCATTATGTTGTACACCTGAAAGTAATATAAAGTTATATGTCAATTATACCTCAATAAAAAATAATAATAGCAAACAATTATATCACTCTTACTGGGTCCAGGCATTGTTCTAAATGCTTTACATATAGGACTCATTTAATCCGTTCAACCACTCCATCTTCTTTTTGCAGATTAAAACACAGAGGAGTTAAGTAATTTACCCCAGTTCTTTCAGCTCTCAGAGACAGAGCTGGAACATGTACTAGGCAGTTTGGCTCCAGAGGGTGAGACTTGGGGAACTCATTTGGGAGTTGTGGGGATCCTCTTGGACCCCCCAGAGTTGGTATAAAGATTATTTTAAAGTGAAAACATTTCAGCACAGAAGATGCAGAAACAAATCTTTTACAAATTTCCCTTAGCTGCCTGAAATTACGAAATACAGCTGCCTTTAAACCCCCTCTGAGGGAGTTTCCTGGGAATTTAGCTGCCAAGAAGACAGAGTGTCCATTCTCATTAGCATCAAAAAGCCCAATAGAACCTTCCATACTCTCCCATTGAAGCCCTAAAAATCCCCCTTTTGTTAAATTGCTATGTATACACCTTTCCTTGGGGCTATTCCAAGAGTTTTCCATTACTGGGAGCTCCCACAGGCTTGTGTGAAAATAAATCCTGTCTTTTCTCTTGTTAATCTTTTTTTTCTCAGTTAAATTATCAGGCCCCCAACGAGAGCTAGAAGAGGAAAAGTTTTCTTCCCAACACCTTTGGCAATAAGGATGGGATGGTTGGGATTCCCCACTCTCTGGAGACTCCAACTAAGATCCCAGGACCTCTGACAATGCCAGCAAAGGTAAACTTTATTTTACCAGTCAGAATCTTGGATCTCTGCCAGGGTCTGGACGAGCAAGGACAGGAAGAATCTTTCCTTGCATTTTTCAAAAAAGATTTTCCAAATTTTAGATTTACAGAAGAAAACTTTTGTTTAAAACCAGTTCTTTGTATACTGGGACTCTTGTAATAGGTAGCTATTGTGTCTGTCTCTTGCGCTACTGTTTTGTGTTGTGATGTCTAGAAGTGTTTGTTTCCTGAGAACTTGGCTTTGGACATTGAAAAGAGCATTCTCTCTGGTTTTCCACCTGCTGGGGGGTGTGATCTGCTGCCAACCATTAGGTGGCAGGCCCTGAGAATCTGTAGTCAGCTGGGCAGAAATGTGGGTAGCCTGGGTACCCCCTCTGCAGCTGCTGTAGTACTTACCATTACCAGCTCTCAGGGGATTCATCTAAGTCTAAATTCTAAAGGGCCGCATCCCATAAGGACCCTTGTCTCTTTCTCCACTGCCTTTGTTCATCGCCTATGGCAATGGAGAGCCTTCCTTCCTTCCTCTTGGCTACCTTTGAGTATGAGGGTTGTGTCTTCTGTGCCCTCTTTGAGGATGAGTTTTGCCCCCATAGTTAAGCCATAAAAATGCTTATGGTTTGAGTCACAGTTGAAATGAGTATACTTTCTGAAGCCGGATTATAATCTAGCATCTTTGTTTGGAAGATACCTCTTGGGCTAGAAATTCTCCTTCCGGTTTTGGTTTTGAGGCCTCTCTGTTGTTTGTTCTGAGGCCTCTCTATTCTCCCTACTTGATTCTGTTCCTCTCATGGGAACTTTTCAGTAGATTGAACTCCTCTCTTCTTAAACCCCCACTGACTGTATGCTCTGTAACCATGGCACTAACTCTGTCTGCTTCCTTTCTTGTTGGCTTGACTTTTCTAAGGATAATTTAGAACTTCAGTGGTGCCTTTGAGAAAAGTTAAATCTTCCAAGCTGGATTTTCTAAGATTTTTTGCTTTCTATTTCAGCCCTTCAACTCCCTATAGTCACTGGAAATTTAGGTTACCCCCTGGCCCTCCTCAGGGGCTCTCAAGGGACTCAGGGACCCTCAAAAGCAAGCACATGAGGCTGAAAAAGAAGAAATAGACTAACTGTAAACAAAATTTAGTCCACAGCCTCCATAAGATTATACATCAGGAAAAAAGGAAAAATCTTAAAAGTCTCCTCCACAAATACTGGATAAAGCTTTAGCCCTCATACTGAGCAGGCAACAACTTGTTCCATCTGTCAGAAACACAATTCAGATAAAAATATAAAGTGGGACAAAGACAAGAACCAACTTTTATATATAAACTAGTGAATTTTGTATTATTGTATGTCTTAGTTTGGGCTGCTATAACAAGATATCATAGACTGGGAGGCTTAAACAGCAAATACTTATTTCTCACAGTGCTGGAGGCTGGACACCCAAGATCAGGGTGCCAGTGCGTTAGGGTTGTGGTGAGAGCCAGTTTTCTGGCTTGTAGGCTACTCTCTGTATTTTCACGTGGTAAAGAAAGAAGAAAAAGAAAGAAAGAGAGATAGGAAGGAAGGTAGGAAGGGAGGGGAAATAGGAGGGGAAATAAAGATAGGGAATTCCCTGGCGGTCCAGTGGTTAGGGCTTGGCACTTTTGTGGCCGAGGGGCCGGGGTTCAATCCCTGGTCGGAGAACTAGAATGGGGAGAGAGAGAGAGCATGAGAGAGCACCCTCTTGTGTTTCTTCTTATAAGGACACTAATCCCATTCATGAGGGCTCCATCCTCATGCCTTAATTACCTCCCAGAGGCCCTCATCTCCAAGTATCATCACGTTGGGAATTAGAGTTTCAACATGTGAATTTGGGGGGACATAA
Source organism: Mesoplodon bidens (assembly GCF_964165515.1). Lineage (NCBI taxonomy): Eukaryota > Metazoa > Chordata > Mammalia > Artiodactyla > Ziphiidae > Mesoplodon > Mesoplodon bidens. Next base: position 32,197,242 of record NC_138175.1, read on the forward strand.
ACAGTCCTGTATTTATGGCTGATTCATGGCTAAAAATGCAAATGAAACCTACCTCTATTTGCAGCTGCCACTATGTATATGAATGTATGTTATGTATCTGATATTTTCCTACCTCTGGATGGTATTACCAAATTAACAAAGGAGATTTATTTTAATTGACTTAGAGAAAATAAGCACTTATATAAATTAAATATCACTCAAACTCTCAGAAATGTGGGAACTAACCCGAATGATCTTCAAATTCACATGATTTGGGTAAATCTTTGTTAAATAAGACTAGTCTAATATTACTGGTTTAATAAAAACCTTCTTTGCCTACAATCATACATTTTTATTCTACTTGGATTTTCTAGTCGAAGCTACTATTATATTTACTAGATGTTTAAGATTATAAAACTTATAGATTTGATTCTAATCAAATTAAGTCATCTCTGGCCAACTTTATTTCAACAATGATTATGTTTTATAATAAACCTGTCAAAATAGTCTCCAAAATCTTTTTTGCTTACTTGCAACCTTAAAGCTTTACTAAGTTAAATGATAGATATTCATTAAATATCTAGATCACTTCTAAATAAGATAAAATACTGAAACATTAAGTACTGAACATAAGTTTATATACTTTTGACTTCTTATTTTTACATAAAGACTACAGATACTTGGACCTGTTAATAAACATGTTCTTTTGCCACACTGGGAAATTGTGCAATGAGGAAGCATATGTCTCTTGAAATTGTGAGATGGTATATTCATAATTTTTCTTATCAACTACAGAATGCTGGTATATCACAGACAGTTCACAATTGTCTCTTTCCTAGTTTTCTCTGGAAAATAAAGATTACTAAAGGTTGAAAATTATAATCAATATATGTAAGCGGAACTAATGGAAATAATAAGAGCAGAGGAAAAAACTCTATGCAAAATGTGCCAGGAAAGTAGGGTATTTTTTTTTTTTTTTTTTTGCGGTACGCGGGCCTCTCACTGTTGTGGCCTCTTCCGTTGCGGAGCACAGGCTCCGGACGCGCAGGCTCAGCGGCCATGGCTCACGGGCCCAGCCGCTCCGCGGCACGTGGGATCTTCCCGGCCCGGGGCACGAACCCGTATCCCCTGCATCGGCAGGCGGACTCTCAACCACTGCGCCACCAGGGAAGCCCTAGGGTATGTTTTTGATAAGAAAAAGTATACAGTGTATTAAGGATATGTTTTTGTTAAGAAAAGAGAGAGTAATTTTGTCCTGAGTTAGTTGATTCAAGGTTGTTTAAAGGTTGTTCCAGAATGAGAAAGAGGAAGATGTAGGACAAGAATTAGATGGGTCTAGAAAGTTGTAAAGGGTCTGTGATAGAGAAAGAGAGAGAGAGAGAGAGAGAGAGAGAGACTAACCTCATATGGTCAAGCTGGATAAGATTAAATTGATTTATTATAAGATTTTTAAATGAGCTTTAATATCAGTAGTGTACTAATGCAAAACTAGAGTGTAATTTTTCTCTCTCTTAAAAAGACAAAATGTGTTGGATTGTTGGTCTGTTTTTTTTGTGTGTGTGGTACGCGGGCCTCTCACTGTTGTGGCTTCTCCCGTTGCGGAGCACAGGCTCCGGACGCGCAGGCTCAGCAGCCATGGCTCACAGGCCCAGCCGCTCCGCAGCATGTGGGATCCGGACCGGGGCACGAACCTGTGTCCCCTGCATCGGCAGGCGAACTCTCAACCACTGTGCCACCAGGGAAGCCCCTGTTGGTCTGTTTTTAATAAGAGATTGTAAAAGGTTTTCTCTACCTTTTGAATAATCCACCTAGGAAACAAGGATTTTGAATCTTATCACAATAATTTCCTGTGTTGTCTTTATCATGCCCTCAGCTATTTAAGAGAAATGATTCTGGGCTTCCCTGGTGGCATAGTGGTTGGGAATCCGCCTGCCGATGTAGGGGATATGGGTTTGGACCCTGGTCCAGGAAGATCCCACATGTCGTGGAGTGGCTGAGCCCATGCACCACAGCTGCTGAGCCTGTGCTCTGGAGCCCGCGAGCCACAACTGCTGAGCCTGCGTGCCGCAACTACTGAGGCCCACGTGCCTAGAGCCCGTGCTCCACAACAAGAGGGGCTGCTGCAATGAGAGGCCCGCACACACAGTGGGGAGTGGTCCCTGCTCGTTCCAACTAGAGAAAGCCTGTGTGGAGCAACGAAGACCCAACGCAGCCAAAAATAAATAAATAAATAAATAAATAAATAAATTTATTAACAAAACAAAACAAAAAAAAAGAGAAACAGTTCTCACTTTTTATAAGAGCTGAGTTTCTTTTTAACAACCTTGTTACCTCCTATATTTACTTTTGAAACCTTTCATTGTTATTTCGGTTCCATTGACAATTAGGTATTGTCACACAGTCATCTGTGCTCCTGGGTTTAAACCCTTTGACATTTTTGACAACTTTCCAAAATCAAATTCTACATGAAGTCTTCTTGACCTCGAACTGACCTTGAGATTTTGCAGAAGGCTCCTAGAACATCTCAAAGGGTGTGTTTTCTCACTTTGTAAAAAGAGAGGTTAAACTAATTAGCCTTATTTGATGTGTTAAATTGCATGAAAAGCGTTGTCAAATGAGAAGTGATACTTAACCTTCCCTAGGCTATATTTGTATGGCTAAATATTGTCAATGTAACTACTTCTGAAATTGTATGAAACTCCTGGAAATTTTTCAGTGCCCTCAATGTCCATGATATATACTGGTGTAATGTGAACAGTCATAATTCCAGTTATTACTTAAAAAGTTGTATGTCACTGAAACAATCAAATTTCTTTTGTGAAATTGTGTTATTTTTATAGTAAACTTTCATCAAATTTTTGACCATGGTCATTTTAAGCCTTTTATTATTCATGAATAGTTATTGCTTTACTCTGATGCTTACCTGAAAGCTCTTACAAACAGCTACAAGCCAGAATGCTTCATATTCAACAAAAGGGACTGTCTCAGGCCCATAGAAAGGACTATGGCATGTACTCTGGGGTATAGGCTTCTGGTGGTATTAATAACTTCGAGATATCACTGGATTGGGTAAAGAACTCTAGCTGAAACTGCTACTAGATCAAATAGAACAAGAAGTAATTACATGGGACACATGAAGAATGATTATAATTTTTATGAGTAAAATTTTTTTTTTTTTTTTTTTTTTGCGGTACATGGGCCTCTCACTGTTGTGGCCTCTCCTGTTGCAGAGCACAGGCTCTGGACGTGCAGGCTCAGTGGCCATGGCTCACGGGCCTAGCCACTCCGCGGCATGTGGGATCTTCCCGGACCGGGGCACGAACCCATGTCCCCTGCATCGGCTGGCAGACTCTCAACCACTGTGCCACCAGGGAAGCCCTGAGTAAAATTTTTTAAATTTTCTATAATTTTTATATTTATTATATTTTATGAAATAAATAAATTTTATATATTTTATAAATTATAAATTTTATAAATTTATTTTAAATAAATAAATACTTTATTATATTTATTTTTATATTTATATTGTAAAAATTATATAATTTTTATAAAATTTTTTAAATTTATGATTAAATTTTTATAATATTGGGGGGAACATTGCTTGTTCTTTAATGTTATATCTTCTGGATATAAGGAACCCCTTTATTTTTCTCCTAGGGTATCTATAACTTACAACAATTTAGTATATTAAATGTTTTTAAACAAAATTGAAACATTTATCTTTTTCCCCCTTCTTGCTCCTTCCAGAATTCAGATACCCTATTGAATATTCTTATTTTCATGGCAATATCATTATTTGCATAAGTTAAATAAGAACCTGTCTTCCTTTTAACAGTATATAGCTGGAAAAATTGGTTATATAACCAAGGTTTTGACTGGAATGCCATATTTGAGAATGATGTACATAGAATCAAATATTACCAGACAGTTTTAAGGAAATAAAGTTGACTTTATAGAGCCATTGCTTACAAAGCTCTCTTGGAAGAACTGGCCTATTCTCTGAATTACAGGATTCCCAGCCTTACAGGTGAGTAAGGAAAGTCACTTTCTGGAAGACGCAGGAAACTTAAGATATTCTGGGGACCTTGAGGAGAGAGGATTTCATCTAAATCTATAGTCAGTGTAGATAGTTGATGGCAAGTTCTTGGCTTGCTTCCTAGTCTCAAGTACACTTTTAAAAGTCCACTCTGGGATTCTTTATGAGAAGTTCCAGCAAAGAGAACTTTAAAAGACCTATGTAGTCAGTTACCATTCTTGCTGCACTTATGTAAATAAGCAGGCCAAATCCAATGAAACCAGACTTATTTTGCAATCAAGAATAATCTTACTTTGATTATCTTTAATGAAAATAGGTGATTGTAGGGAGAAATTACATGTTTCAGTGGAAAACCATAACCCACCCTTGAGGGTTTTCAGATTCTAGTCTTGTTCCTTGTCTTTGAGCTATTTTTCATCTTTTTGTAAACTGGATCTTGCTGTCTTGTTCATTTTGTCAGTAGTTAACACTTCCAATTTTTCTCCCACCCTCCTGGCTTGACATCACTGAGAACAAAAACTGTCCTTTTCCGGAAACACTGAAATTGGAAGTTGGCTTGATAGAACTTCAAAGGATCTATCACAACAGGGCAGGCCACCCAGAGTTTACTGGAACACCTCAGTCTTCCATGCTCTGATTCAGAAGTTACCAGACTGTGTACGAGCTGTTAGGGGAACCACTGACCGAAACTGCCCTCCCTGGCCAGGCACGATAGTGACCACTTGCATGAGTTATCTTACCACAGGACGTTCTGGTAAGGAATATGGAAGTGACAAGCTACCACCAGCCGGAAGAATTTGGGAAAGGTCAAAATGAGAGTCCCTATGTCCTACCAACCTCCCAGAATCCTTCTCTCTGGGATCTATCTTGGCTGAGTGATGTGTGCACCACCAGGAAGGACCCTGAGTAAGAATGATTGGCCAGAGAAAACCCGGAAACTAACCCCATTCCCATAAAACCTGAGACGGAGAGCCACGTGGCAGAGCAGTTCTCCTGGGTTCCCTTACCCTGCGGCTCTCTGCCTGGGCGCCCCTTCCCAATAAAGTCTCTTGCTTTGTCAGCACATGTGTCTCCTCCCACAATTCATTTCTGAGTGTTAGACAGGAGCTGACTCTCAGGCCCTGGAAGTGGTCCCCCTTCCTGCAACAACACTACTACTGACCATCCTCACTAAAGATGCTTCAAACCCAACATCTAGAAGTCAAAACTGAGCTGAAACCTGTGGGGCCCTCCGGGGTACAAAACTCTGTGTCCCCTGTTTCTCTTTTTTTTTTTTTTGCGGTACACAGGCCTCTCACTGTTGTGGCCTCTCCCGCCACGGAGCACAGGCTCCAGACGTGCAGGCTCAGCGGCCATGGCTCACGGGCCCAGCTGCTCCGCGGCATATTGAATCTTCCCCGACTGGGGCACGAACCCATATCCCGTGCATCGCCAGGCAAACGCTCAACCACTGCCCCACCAGGGAAGCCCTCCCCTGTTTTTTGTTTGCAGAAAAAGGCTTTTAGTCTCCTAGGTCTTCCTTGAGTTCCAAAGAGCAGATTCAAGCAGTTAACTAATTAGGGAAGTGAGGGAATGCAGCAACAAAGGAAAAGCAGTCAAGAAACAGTAGTTCAGCAATAAAACAGAGTCCTAGTTCCTCCTCAAGGGATATACATAACAATCTGACACATATCTGAGTTGTTGTGCAGAAACTAAGACCACCACCCAGGTGGAGGGTGGTGACTACATGCAGACCTCAAGCACTAGACTCCAGACTGGTTGGAACCAGAAGTTTGATCATTGAGATTCTTGAAACATTACCTTGTGACCTCACCACCAACCAATCAGAAGAAAGTCAGGCACCCTGTAACTCTCACCCCAAGTGTTGCTTTTCACAACCCTTACCTGAAAGTCATTGGGGATTTCAGGTCTTTTGAACATGGTCTGCCTGTTCCTCTTGCTTGGCCCTGTGATAAACCTTTCTCTGCTCCAAACTCCGAGGCTTCAGTTTGTCTGGCCTCACTGTGCGTTGGGAAGACAAACTTGTGTTCGACAACAGAATCTCAGCTGGTTGCCTTCTGGACTCAGAAACTGCATTTATAGTCTGCTTCAACCATTAATCTTTTTCTTTTTGATTCCTCATTCTAATCCATATTCTTCACTCCCTTTGGAGATCTTTTACCTCACAACTTCTAACCTGACTCTCCACAGCAATCAGCCTAGTTTCTTTTCTTGTGTGTAAAACTTGTAGTGTAGTTTCAGAGGGAAATGTGGAGACCCTTTTGGACCCCCAGAATTAGTATAAACACTGTTTTACAGTGAAAACATTAAAACATTTAAAGTGAGCACAGTCGATACAGAAGAAATCTTATCTGAATTTTCTTTATCTGCCCAAAGCAGAGCCTCCTGAAAATGTAGGAGCTATTGACCCACCTCCTAGGGGGTTTCCTGAAAATTCACTTGCTGAGAAGACAGACTGCCCATTACCTTTAGAATCAAGAAGCAATAGAAACTTCCATACTCTCCCAACTGAAGCCCTAACAAACCCCTCTTTTGTTAAATTGAATGGATAGATATTTACACTTCCCTTTGAGCTATTCCTTGAGTTTTCCATTACTGCAAATTCCTGTGTGCATGTTTGAAAATAAGCCTTGTCTTTTCTTCTGTTAATCTGTATTTCTTTGTTTTTTTCTGTTAAATTTTCAGGCTCCCCACCACTGGATCCAAGTTGAAAGAGGAAATGTTTTCCTCCCAGTGTTACCGAGTCCAAGCTCGCTCTGCTCGCCGCAGGACAAGCCGATGAATCGGAGACGAGGTGTTGAGGCAAGGAAGGCGACTTGATTCAGAAAGCCGGCAGACGGAGAAGATGGCGGACTCGTGTCTCCAAGAAACCATCTTAACGGGGTGTGGATGCCAGTTTCTTATATAGCACAGAGAGGGGGAGGAGATGGGTAAGTAAAATAAAAAAGCAGTAAAATAAAATTAAAAAAAAGTAAAAAGGCCACAGGTTTTGCAAATATCCCCTGGAATGGCCAGCCTCGGGGAGGGGATGTATTAATAATTTCTTCTCTCCTGCAGCCAGCCACAGGTGGGTGGGGTCAGATTGTTTCCCTGTGAGCTGAACGGAGGCACCTTAGTTTAACATTCAGGCAGAGGGGCAGGGTTCCCTGAGTCAGGGAATGCCTCAGGCCGTTATGTACTATTATAATGACAACAAAAGCAACGAAAAGCAAGGGTTGAAGTCAAAGAAACAGATCCAACATGGAGTCCGATTTAGCTCTTCCCTGTTACACCAGTAGTCACAGGAACACACTCTGAGTTAAGGCCCCGGCGTCGATGAGTTCCCTGTACCCTCTTCCTCCACACCACACACACCCTGAGGGGAGGAGCTGCCTGTGGCAGGAGAGTACCATCAAGGAAAGAACTCCGGAAGGCCCAATATTTCAGGGGCAGGTTGGGTAGAAAAAGCCACAGAAGAGCCAGAAAATGATGAAGGGTTATATTGATGGGAGAAAATGACCAATGGTTCCAAGTGTGGAGCACCTACCAAGGGCCAAGCAGTGTGCTCAAAGACTTTACAAACAGGGCTTCCCTGGTGACGCAGTGGTTGAGAGTCCGCCTGCCAATGCAGGGGACTCGGGTTCGTGCCCCGGTCTGGGAAGATCCCACATGCCGCGGAGCGGCTGGGCCCATGAGCCGTGGCCGCTGAGCCTGCGCGTCCGGAGCCTGTGCTCCGCAACGGGAGAGGCCACAGCAGTGAGAGGCCCGCGTACCGCCAAAAAAAAAAAAAAAAAAAAAAAAAAGACTGTACAAACATTACCTAATTTGCTCCACAAGGCCGGTCAAATTTACACATTATGGATGAGACAACACATTTATGAAGGTTGGGTGAATTGCCCAAATTCACACAGCTAGTTAGGTCAAGATGAGAATTTGAACTCTAGAGGCCATGGCTTTAATCATGGTAGTTAGTTGAATAGTATCCCTTGCCATTCATGTCCAGAACCACAGAATGTAATCTTATTTGGAAATAGGGTTTGAAGAAGTGGTCTAATTAAGATGGAGTTGGGGAATCCCCTGGTGGTCCAGTGGTTAAGAATCTGCCTTCCAATGCAGGGGACGCAGGTTCGATCCCTGGTCAGGGAACTAAGATCCCACATGCTGCGGGGCCGGTAAGCCCGCATGCCGCAACTACTGAGCCTGTGTGCTCCGGTGCCCATGCCCCACATCTAGAGAGAAGCCCATGTGTCACAATGAAAGATCCAAACTAAGACCTGACGCAGCCAAAAAAAAAAAAAGTGCAATCCTCTTAAATCCCACAGCCTGAGATGCCTAGTTTTAGTGACATTCAAAAAACCATAATCTATGAAGTAAAATTAATTGAAAAGGAATTTCAGTTGTTACTGCCTCTCTTCAAGAACATTAAGAAAGATCCATTTCAAAACCCACAGCAATACTTATTAAAATTCCTTTCCCTCTCCTACTCAATTCTGCTATACCCAAAACTGCCCTTGAGGCTCCTGTCAAATCCTTTCAAAAACTCTTCCCCAGCTTCCAGCTCCTGTGGCTTTTCTGTTTCTCTTCTTCCTTGTTCTTTATTATGTAGATTAAATTTGCCTTGCTATTTTATTTTGTTTAAAGTTTCTTTTCTGCTTGGCCCATTACCTTGTAATTCACCATAAGGAAAAAGAGCCCAGGAGTTAAGCAAGTAAGACTCTCTCTTCCTTCTTCCCTCCTCTTTTGCAGAATCACCTTCATGACAATATTACAAAACCTCTGGGACCAGTAGGCAAAGAAAGAATTCTCCAATGTGGGAATATTGGGAGTGCTCACACTTTAATAAACTTATTCCTGTTACACAATTATATAATTCCGCTTTGTCCCAAGATTTCTTTTTTTTTTTTTTTTGAAATTACTAAGCATCAAATGCCTTTGTATATAATTATCCCAAAGTGCATCTGAACACACACATCACACACACACTCTCAATCTCTTTCTTTCTCTTCCTCTCTCTCTGGTCCCCCAGTGATAAAAAAAAAATCCCTTTCTTTGTGCCACTGTGGAAACTAGGGAAGCTTCCAAGAGAATATGAATTAGACAAAATACTTAGAAGACCTATTTCAAGTCCTGGTTTACACAATGACTATAGTCCACTTCTAAAACATAATTATAATTTGGTTATCTTTCTGACAGCAGATGGAAGACAAACAGCTGTCTTCAAATATTTGAACTGTAACTTTATGGAAATACAGTAGGCTTAAACTATATCATCCCTAAGGTGGAAACCAGAAATAACGGGTGGAAATTACAAAAAGGCATATTTCAACTCAATATAAATAACTTTCTAAATATTTAAAGATATTCAGTAATGAAATGTGTTATTTTGAGAAATGGTGCATTTTGGAGGATGTATAAAAAGAAACTGGACAATTCTTTGATGATTGTAGGGGATTGTTCAAGCATGGGGTAGGACTTGGACTAGATTGGAAGCAGTATACTGCAGTGGTTAAGAGCCGGCATTCAAAGCATCATTTGACAACTGACCAGTTATGTGGTCTTGGAGAAATTATTTATCTATTCTAATCCTCAGTTTTTTCATCTGTTAAATGTTATATAATATTGTAATATGTATCTGTTATATATACACATATAATAGAAGATATAACATGTATATTATACATATGTAGATGTATACATGCAATATAATATCAAGTTGTTTGAAATGAGATGATTAAATGAGATGATGGAAAGTATACGGCATAGAGTAGATAATAAATAATAGTGGCTATTATTATAGTCATTATGTCATTTATATATTTATGCATATAGGTGTATATTTATCAGAATATATTCCCAGGTATACTAACAGGTATTATGAGAATAAAGGTTCGGTTCAGTCAGTTTGGAAATATATTTCTCAGAGAGTTTAAACAGGTTCCTTTGCTGTAGGATTTTTCAGATCCTTTAATGTCTTGATGTACATCATGAAGTTCTAAAATGGCAATAACACATGAAAGATTTTTTTCCAGCTTCTTGGATTATGGTATCATTTTTGTTTCTGGTCTTCAAAGATAGTGTTGCATGGAATTCACCTTGGGAAAGGCTAGTTTGATGGATTATAATTTCTCTTCCTCCTCTAGTCTCTGTGTTTCTTTGATCCTTCTGCTTAAGGATTCTCACAGTTTTCTTCATTATCTCCTCAAAGTTCTTGAATCTTAAGAACTTTGGATTTACAGGGAGAAATGCTTCCCAAGGTCTGACCATAGGATGAATCTCCCAGTCAAGGAGAGCACTGAGTTCAGTGTCTCATGTGTCGTCAAGTCTCAAAATAAGTTTATTGAATACTGAATGGATTTTCATCTGTCTGGTGTAGAGGAGAAAAAAAAATTTTGTTTCCCTCTACCTATCTTAGGTTTATTGGCTAGGGTCCTGCCAATTAGACTAACAAAAGATAGATTAATAAGAGAAAAATAAACACCTGTTTATTAATGTGTACATCATGCGCACAGTCCATGAGTAACTCAAAGGGGTGGTTAGAACTTGGGCTTATCTAGCATTTTAACAAAAGATACGTAATTTTGTAGAGAAGTGACAAGACAAAGAAAAGGACTGATCTTCTAGGGGTAGTAAACTGTGGGAAGGCAAATATATGAGGAAACCAATGGTAGATAAGGCTTAGTGAGGTTTGTTTGTATAGACTTTTTCTTAGGGCTGTCTGTCTCTAATGATAAGGTTGTTATTCCCTTCTTGGTAGGGGAGGTGGGTGGGGGAGACCTTCAGGATGGGAATTTGTGTTCTGCTTTTTGTTAGACAAAAGGAGGGCAGAGAGCTTATCCTGTGTCTTTTTGTTAATTACCTTTGGCTCAAAATAATTCTTATGCCAGAGTGGCATATTTTGAGGTGGCATACTGTGAACCCCTTCACTGGAGCAGGCGGGCAGGGTTCTACAAGGAGGCAAGGGGATAAGCTACAATGTAAACTCTAATACATTTATTCATTTACTTATTTATTTTGGTTGCGTTGTGTCTTCGTTGCTGCACGCGGGCTTTCTCTAGTTGCAGCAAGCGGGGGCTACTCTTTGTGGCAGTGCATGGGCTTCTCATTGCGGTGGCTTTTCTTATTGCGGAGCACGGGCTCTAGGTGTGTGGGCTTCAGCAGTTGCGGCTCACAGGCTCAGTGGCTGTGGCTCGTGGGCTCTAGAGCGCAGGCTCAGTAGCTGTGGCGCACGTTCTTAGTTGCTCCGTGGCATGTGGGATCTTCCTGGACCAGGGCTCGAACCTGTGTCCCCTGCATTGGCAGGCGGATTCTTAACCACTGTGCTACCAGGGAAGTCCCTACAATGTGAACTCTATAAGGGAAGAAGCCTATAATAATGCCTGACACATATTAAGTGATCAATAAGTATGTTTTTGTTGTTTTAAATTACTTGTTGAATAAATGAATGGGCTGACATGTCTACTTGAATGTACTAAAGGCACATTAACCTTAATTTGCCCAAACCAAACTCATGCTCATCTCATCTCCTGCTCCCCTAAATCTGTTTCTCTGCCAGTGTTCCCTGTCATGAGAAACAGCACCACTATGCATCCTGCTACTCAAACTAGAGTCTGAAGTCTTCCTTGATGCATCCCATCCTTCACCATCCTCCCACCTCTAATTGACCACCAAGCCCAGTTATTCTCTTTATACCCTTTGACTCCATCTTCTTTATTCTACTTCTGCCACTATTACCTAGACCAAGTCACCATTCTCTCTTGCCTGGACTACATTAGTAGCCTTTGAACGAGTCTTTTATGAAGCTATGGCCCAGTTGCAATCATTCTTCCTCCTTCAACCAGCAGGATCTTTTCAAAACACACATCTGATCACCTACCACTATCTGATCCCAACAAAACAAAACAAGCTTTCTTCAATGGTTTTCACAGAGATCAGAATTCTTATGTGGTCAGCGAGACCCTATAAAGACAGTGCTTCAGTTACCCCTCCAGCCTCACATTCCTACTTTTTACATAGTAGCTACCCAGAACTTCTTTCACTTCTTCAGATGCATCCCATTTCCTCTTGAGATCTTGCATGTGCTCCTCCCCGGCCTTTCTGACATTGTAACTCTGGCCCTGCCCTCATGGTTTAGTCCATTCTCACATCCCCTGGGAAGCCTTCCCTAACCTCTGTGCCAAGTCGATTCTCCATGAACCTGACCTTTGTAACACTGTCGCAGTTGTCATTTCACATTCATTTATGAGATCTGATGTCAGTCTCCCAAGTTAGGTCTCCATGACGGCACACAGTTTTCTATCATCTAAAAGGGGGCCTATCCCGCGGTAGCATATCCTGTGGTAGCACTCAATAAATATTTGATAGATAGATGCATGGATAGACTTTTAAAATACTTTGAACAGAGGTTTAGTGCACGTATGGAAAAGTGAACGTACCATATGTGTTCAATGAATTTCCACTAAGTGATGCATAGACTTGTAAAAAGTTTCTTTTCAGATTCTTAAACTTAGCTGAAGAGAAATGTGGTCTAAAGCTAGCTATAGCAAGTGAGCACTAGAGGGCAATAGAGACAAAGGAATGAAGACTCAGCTCTACCAGGCTGTGATCCAGGAGAGCAGTGGATGCCCTGCAGTTTCTCAGAGGTGCAAAGGATTCTGGGAAACTCTATGGCCAACCAGACATGTCTCTGGAGGCCAGAGGCCAAAGCAGCCTCCTGTGAGATGCTGAGCAAGCAGGGAGATGCCTTATTATTGCCGTTGCTTAACTGTGCTTGTCAGTACCCTTTAGGTACAAGGATAGCACGTGTGGATAATATTAGTAATACCCAGAGATGTCAAGGAGACAGAGATATGTCCCAGCAGTCACATAAAAGAGGGCCTCAAAGAACTGGAATGAGCTGCAACAATGACCTGGCCATCTTGTCACCCCTGAAGAGTGGGCATCTGCTTCTTAATCTTGCAATGCTGTTGTACTCATGACTCTTCTGTTTCTGCTTCTTTTTCCAATGGTTCTCCTTCTATTTTTGACTTCCAGCTACTTCCTCTGCACTTCTGCTGCCTTTCTCCAGCCCTCCACCCCCAATTACCTTACACCAAACTCTGTTCTGAGCTGCTGACTAGTAGTGATCAGGTAGTGATCAAGTAATCATCCACCATCCATCTGGTTGTAAGTGACCTTGTGTCCAGCCTGCTATAATCAGCAGTGTGGACAGGGTACAAGCCCATACAACACTAACCACCACAACTTTATGGAAGGAACCCCCCGTGGCCTCTCTCTCAGGAGGAGGACAAGTGCTGACTTACTCTCCAAAATGCTTGACAATGAATTAAAAGCACTACCAACCCATTACCAACGCAGCTAAGCAGTCTCAGGCTGCACTTCCTTTAATCATTAGTCTTATTAGTTACTGAGTATACTCTACCCTTCATTCATTCTGGTCTAAAGGACTATGAGGCTAACACCTTTGTTTGAGTCTAGATTAGGCCACTTGCAAACTGGGTGTCTTTGTGATCTTGGGTGGCCTCGGCCTGCTGCAGCTTGAAACAGGATTTCGGTTCCCCAGCCAGAGTTTAAAGTCAGGCTGCGTCTGTGAGAGCACTGAATCCTAGTCACTAGACCACGACAGCTAGTGGCCAGTGACAAGGCCCTGGCCCATCAGCTGTGTAGAAATGAATTTCCACAGAGAGATGGAAAGTAGTGAAACAAGTAAAGTGTTTATTAGAGGAAAAAGAGCACCTGTGAATAGTCACACAGGGTGGGCTCAGAGAGGAAGTCGTGCCCTCCTGGTAGTTTGAATCACTTATATGGGGCATTTCTTCAGGGTTTCCTTTGGCCAATCATCTTGCTTTGCCTGGTTCTGAGTCTGTATTTGGTTTATCTCAGGGTCCTCCCCTGTGTGCGTGAGCATCTCTTAGCCGAGATGGATTCTAGCGAAGAGGCCTCTGGGTAGGTTGACATCACTCCCTTTTTGACCTCCACGGAGCCTTTCTGAACATGTATAGTCGGGAAGGTCTCCTTGACCTCAAGAATGAGAAATATGTGGTCTCTTATCTGGGCAGGGCTCAGCTCCTCCTCCTCTTCATCTTGGAGTATCTGTCCGCAGGGGACAAACTCCAGCTGCTCAGCCTGGGGCCCATCTATCTCCTGCCTCACTTGGGCAAGTCACTTTAACCTCTCTGAGCCTCAGTTTCCATTTCTGTACAATGGGGGTGATCATTACCTTCCTTAGGATTAAGGAGAGAGCTCTTTTCAAGTTGTAGAACACTGGATCAGTGGCTCTCAACCTCAGCTGTACATCAGAACCACTGTGGTACTTTAAAAACATACAGATGTCCAGTCCCTACCTCTAGAAATGCTGACTTAGAGGTCTGGTTTGATGCTTGGGTTTAAAGTACTCCATAAGTGATTTCATTGCACATGCTAAGTTAAGAATCTTTGCACTTCACAAAAGGTAGATGGTATTTTTATTATCTAGTACAACCAAAGTGCTGAGGCATGACTCCTGGCCACTCAACTATCCCCGGGTCATCATTCCTGGCAGACATTGGCCTGCATTAAAGTACATGATTGCATCAGGTACCTTGCTCTGGAGCATACAGACAAAGACTCCTTGAGGCCAATGACCTTAGGCAGGATGAAAGTCATGGGTAGGGCATGTCAATGATGAAGTGGTGTATACTCCTAAGAGCAGACATTTACAGCTCAGGTGAGTTGAGGTCCGAGTTCAGGGCATACCTGTGGAGGGAACAATAATTCTAGGGAAAGTCAAGCTGAATGAAGGTGAGTTCAGGCCCTTCTTCTCTTGGGAAGGAGGAGTTTCAACATCTCCTAAAGCCCCACCACCATGTCCTTTCTAATGAGCTGGCTCAGAAAAACCTGATTTCTACCCGTGAAAACATAGATTAAACAAAAATCAATTCCAATTTAAATGCATTCCAACCTTTCATATTATAGTTGTAGAGCTAATTGCTCTGAATTGTCATATGCTGTAAGGCAAAAAGGCATCATTAAAGTGCTAAAAATTCTTTCCATGAAATGGGTTTGTGCCAGAGAGAGAAGGCCACTGATGAGTTCTTCTTAAGTAGGTTGTTTTGGATATGGATATATTTTTCAGGTATCTTTGGGAAAAACTCTCAAATTTGCAAGAGGGGACACTTTGTTGGAGCTTGCATAAGTTCTTAACAAACAGTGATTGCAGGGGTCTGTGCTTTGGAGGGTTCATTGATCCATCCCTTCATTCATTCTTCTTTCATTAATTCCTTTTTTTAATTTGATGGATATTCTGTGCTTACCATATGCCAGGCTTTGTGGTGACCCTGGGGATCCAGTGGTGAGCAAAAGAAGACATAATTTCATTCTTTATGGTGTTTATAGACTAGTAGGGATGCTAATCAAATAAATGTGTGAAATTCCAACTGTGACAAATACATTGGAACCAAAAATGGGGAAGTTTGACTGAGGGATGTCAGGGAAAGTTTGCTCCGAGAAAAGCTTTGTGTGTGTTGAGATCTCCAGATCTCAAGGATGAGGAGGTGTTAACCATGTAGAGGGGTCAGCATGTGCAAAGGCCCTGTGGTGGAAGGATGTTTGACTACTGGGAGTAGAAGGTCAGTGTTCCTGGAGCTCAGAGAGAGACAGGCATGGGTGCGAGATGAGATTGGAGAGAGAATGAGAGGCCACACTGTGCTGGACATTAGGCCACAGTTATGCTTCTGGTCTTTATCTTGAGAGCAGTAAGGACCCTCTGACACGGCTTTCATTAATATGGGGTGTGATGGAGGAGGATGTGAGTGCTATGGCCACAATGAGGTGAGACCAGTTAGGAGGTTATCACTGTCCCTGGGCAGGAGATGGGGACTCCTTAGGAGGCTAGACCAAACAGAGACCGACTCCCTGCTCAGAGCAGACTGGGTGCTTCTCCCAAGGCTGGGCATGTTGGCAGTTAGTCCCTCTGGGGGCTGGGGGGCCACATACACTGAACAATGCCTCCTCCTTGCCTGTGTTCTTCACTGCATCTAGGGGCTGCACAGCAAGTCTGCACCAGCTCCTCCTGCCTCAAAGAGGAGTGAGAAGAGAATGTGCTTTTAGCAACTGTATTTGCTTTTGTGCTTTTAGAATTCATTTGAAGTTCCTGAAGACATCCTGGAGGATGTGAGCCAAAGCATTTGAATAACAGCCTGGAACTCATGAGATGAGCCCCAATAAGACAGAATCACTTACTTTTTCTTTTTCCAAGTATGCGTGCAATTCACTTATAAAAATCATCCATGTGGGAATTCCCTGGCGGTCCAGTGGTTAGGACTCTGCGCTTTCACTGCTGAGGGCCTGGGTTCGATCCCTGGTTGGGGAACTAGGATCCCACAAGCAGCGTGGCATGGCCAAAACAAACAAACAAACGAAACAAAACAAATCAGAAAACCACCTACTAAGAGATATTAGATGAAAATTTAGGAACATGATGTGATTGGCCATATTTTAATCTACATTAGTTTCTTTTGTTTGTATCATTAAAAAACACTTTACTGAGCTATAATTCACATACCATAAAGTTCGCTCTTTTAAAGGGTTCCATTCAGTGGTTTTTAGTATAGTCATAGGGTTAGGCAAATATCCACTTAAAAAATGGTGCCAATTTTTCCTTTCATTAAAAAATTTTGCTTATTTAGTTTACAAACTTTCTACTATAGGAAATTTCAAACTTCTGTATAAGTAGATGAAGCTCCTAGCACTTAATACCCAGCTCCAGCAGTTATGAACTCAGGCCAATCTTGTTTACCTGTACCCTCCTTCTCCACTGGGTGCTTTTGAAGACAATCTCAGATGTCATTGTCATTTCAGCTGCAAATATTACACTATGACTCTTTTGTTTAAGAAAATAAGCAGAATATTACTATCCACTAAACATATGAAAAATAGTTCCTTAATATCATCAAATATCCAGGGAAATTTCCCTGACTGTCTTCTTTCTCTCTCTTTTTTTCCTCCTTCCCTTCTTTCTTTCCTTCCTTCCTTCCTTCCTTCTTCCCTCTCTCCCTCCTTTCCTTTCGTTTCCTCTTTTTCTTTTACTTAAACAAATGGTTTGTTTGGAAGGCCGCTATGCTCACAGCTATACCACCAGCACTGCACACAAGAGGTTTGTTTGTATCAGAATCCAAGCAAAGCTCATATACTGTCTGTGGTTGATGTATCAAGTCTCTTTAATTTACAGATTCCTCCTCTCTCTTTTTTCTTTTGCAATTTATTCGTTGAAGAAATTGCGTTATTTACTCTATCGAATTTCCCTAAAGTATTTATTTATTTAAAAAATGTTTATTTTTAGTATCAGGCCAAAGTAGAAGGGAGAACAGAGTTTGGAGCATGGATTTTGGAGACTCATGTGTATCTTGGTTCAGTTCTGGCTCCATCCCTTTCTTGGTGTGGCCCTGAAAAACAAATCCTATCCCTCAATGGGCAAAGAAGGGACATTATCTTGAAGACTAAGTTGGATAATGCATGGAAAGTGCATGGCACACAGAAGGTGCTCAATAAATCCTCCTCCTCTTCTTTTTATTTATTTTTATAATTTATAATGTAATTTATGTTATTTATATTTATCACACTATACTATATTACGATATTATTTTTATATAATTATGTAACAGTATAGAATTATGTATATACATATAATATGATTTTTATATAATTATAAAATAAATTTTATGCTTATTTTTTATTTTTAGCATTATTTTTATTTTCACGTGGAGACAGGACTCATCAATCCTCAGCCCTGGCTCATCTTGACCTGAGAAATTGGTGAACAGTTATTCTTTGAGAGTTTAAAGGATGGCTGGAGACCTGGGAAGTATTGTACCTGGGAGTATAACTAGAAACAGAGTCCTCTGCAGAACTGAGAGGATTTCTTCATTATTACTCACCCTGGTACCACCTTTTACCACGTTCTTGGCCCTGCTGTCATGTCCATTGTCATTAGGTAGTCTGCAGTCTCCTGAGACATGGGAAGGCAGGTGATAAACGAATCCATGCTGTAGTATTAGCCATCCAAATCTTGTCCCTTCAAGGAACATTTACAAAAAGAACTTGGAAGAGGGTAATATTGAACCTAGACAAAACTGTCTGGGAATATTGGGGAATATTTAGGCACTGTGAGACTTGGAGGGAGGGAAATTTTTTTGTGTAGGGGGCAGTCAAATCCTATCACAAAGGTAATCTTTGCATGAGAACTGCAAACATAATTGCCTTTATATAAATTCATTCATTCATGCATCCATCCACCCATCCATCCATTCATCTATCCACCAATCCATCCATGCACCCATTAATCCATTCATCAGCCAACACTTATCTCCTATGTGAATAAACAGACAATGCCTCTTAAATTAGGTCTAATGCCCATGTGGTCTCTTGACTCCACTCTACACCTGTTTGCAAAGAATCTCCAGCCTGAATATGAATTCAGGTGCATCTGGGTGACAGAGAAGTGCGATGACCCTGATTCCTCAACAGAGTCCAGTGCTGGACTCTTGTGATTTTTCTATCACATGTTCAGAATATAGCTTTCCTTTCATGGCTACTTAATTATTATGGCTCAGAAGACCATAATACTAAATTAAAGTGAAATGCAATTGCTTTGCCAGTTTTCACACCTGCCAGAATTCAGCTGATAACAGCAGGATTCCATGTGCATCTCCAAGTAAGAATTTGCTGTCAGTGACAGGAGGAAGAAAGGAAAAAACCCTTCTCTTTCCACATTTGCCCTGCAGCCAGGTTGACACAACAGAAATGGAAAACAATTGGTACAGGTATAAAATTCTATGACAAAAGTAAAGTTGTGAAATAGAAAAATGGATTTCTTGGGGGACAAACATAACTTCCTCTGACCACAATGTATTTAGGAAAAGGATTCTGTAGTCTGAGAATACTGAGGTCATTAAAAGTTGCAGGTTTTTTTAGGAGGTGGGCATGGAGGCTCTTAACCTACCCTCCCTCACATTCTCCTTCAAATCTATATTAAGGTTAATCATCAATTGAAAGCCAGAAATGATATGGGAAAATCATTCTTTTACAAATGGAAACTATTACAATTTAAAAGGGTGCAAATGAAACCATACATTTTCAGAAGGAGATCAATGAAAAGCACTTTATTAGAAAATATAAATCACTTTTTAATTTCAGATACAACAAGAAAAGAACTCATTTTTTCAGTTTCATTGAAATCGATTGGTACACCTGCAGAGAAAAGCAGCTTTATCATCTCGTTATCAGCCAATTAATATGCAGGTCTAAATGTGAATACTATTCCAGTTAACTAGAAATGGATGATTTTATTGAAGTCTTAATAGACTAGGAAAAGCTGCCTTCCACCCTGCTAAATGAGGTCAGTTGAGAAAAAAAATCAGAAGTGCATTATTTGGGACGGGTGGAATCTAAAACAATTTCTCTAACTCTTCGGACTACAGAAAAATGGAAGCAAAGCAACATGTCTGAAAGCAGAGGGACCTTGTATATGGAAGAAAAATCAGAATATTGAGTTTTCTTTTCATTGGAAAAGGGAAATATTTGGGTTTGATTCTGAAGTCTGACACTCTCACTATTCAAAATTTGACAGTCCTTAGTTCTTACTCTCATCTCCATTTTAATCTAAGGGCAAGCAGAATTGTAAACTAGATGAAGTCTATTTACCACTTCCCATTTTTTTCCTTTTTGTGCTCATTTTCTGCCTTGAGAGGTTCTCTCTAACACACAGAAAACCTGGCATCCTCAAGTTCTCTGTACCCCTTCCCCTACCAAAACAGCTAAGTGACCTTGGGATAAACTAATTCACACTGTTACTATCGCCAGTGGTATTTTAAAGGAGTGTAATCTAAAGCATGGGTCAGCAAACATTTTCTCAAAGGGCTGGATGGTAAATTTTTTCCACCTCACAGGCCATAGGATAACTGCTGCAAGTATTCAACTTTGCCTTTAGAACACAGCCGTGGACAAAACACAAATCATGTGGTTGTGTTCCAGTAAAACTTTATTTACAAAGCAGGCAGTGGGCTGAATTAGGCCTGTGGGCTGTAGTTTGTCAATCCCTGATCTAAAGCAATGGGGCTCTAAGTGGTGGAATGCCAGGTGTCAAGGAAGAGCTGTAGGGAGAAATTAGTTTTTAGAAGATTAGGGGAGTTCAGTTGGCCAGAAGACCTGTCTGACATTCTTCAACCACTTTTGATTTTCTTAAGATTCACTTGTTCATTTGTTCATGCATTCATTCAGCCCTCAAACTTTTGATTCAAAAAATGCTTACCGGGCTTCCCTGGTGGCGCAGTGGTTGAGAGTCCGCCTGCCGATGCAGGGGACACGGGTTCGTGCCCCGGTCCGGGAAGATCCCACATGCCACGGAGCGGCTGGGCCCGTGAGCCATGGCCGCTGAGCCTGCGCGTCCAGAGCCTGTGCTCCGCAACGGGAGAGGCCACAACAGTGAGAGGCCCGCATACCGCAAAAAAAAAAAAAAAAAAAATGCTTACCCACTCTGTCAGGAGCTCTGTAAGCAAGAACAACTCTGCTCTTTGCTTGGGGTCAGTGGCAACAGTTGCTGTCCCTCAGGATGCTCACTTTGAGTCCTTGCTAACACTCCTGTAGCTGGTTTCAGGCAAGCACCTTCTGATTCCTAATTTCTATGGAATTAGGAATAACCGGCCCCAAGCACAGGAAATAGGTTCTGCTGCTGGAATGTGTATTCAGACTATGACAAATGTGTCTATGATCATGAGACCCATTTTCTACAGTTGAATCAGTACTTACAGATTAATATGAATTTTGTCCTCCAATAGTTACCTGGCAGCCTTAACCCTCCCAAGATATTGCTATAACTCTGAAAGTTTAAAAAATTACAGAGCATATGGAATGTTATTTATTTATTTTGGAATGTTCTCTTAAAGATTTTTTCTAAAATTTATACATGTAGCTGTTATATTATAGAATGTTAAGAAAACAGAAAGATGAAAATAACATCATATATAATCCTAAGACCCGGACAACAAGTGGGAAGTGCCTGGCACAGTAACTGGTACATAATAGGTGCTCAGGAAGTATTTGTTGAATGAATGAATAGATGTATATTTCTTATGAAAATCCAGTGAGTGGCAAATCTTTATGCAATCCAATGAGTGGCAAGTCTTTATCCTTCAAGGGCGGATTTCGTGTTTGGAAATAGCCAATAGCCCTTCTATGTCAAGCGTGTTCATCAAGCTGAGGCTGTCCAATGATCTGAGCTTTGACGTTGTACAAGTGGGACCTGTAGATTTGTAGACCTTTAGGCATCTACTCTAGCTGGAAGGTGTGCCCTGCTGGTCCCTTATCCATACCCAATGTATCCAATTTTTGACACATTGCTTGGATTAGAGGATTATTTTGGTTTTGTGTAGCTGCAACCTTGGTTTTACAAGAGACTCACCAGTTAATGTAGCTGTGTGAATTTGGGCAAGTCACTTATCTTTCTGGGACTTAATTTCCCAATGTTTCTAATGAAAGTGTTCAATTAAATCATCATAGAGTCTTCTTATACCACTAAAGTTACTCAATTCTAGAAGTGACCCCAAACAGCCATACCTCATTTTCACATTTTATGTTATTTTAATTCTTTTGGCCACGCCGCATGGCTTGCACAATCCTAGTTCCCTGACCAGTGATTGAACCCAGGCCCTCAGCAGTGAAAGCATGGAGTCCTAACCACTGGACTGCCAGGGAATTCCTACATTTTCCCATTTTAAAAGCATCCTAGCAAATATGCTAGAAATCCAGAATGTCGCAGTCTCAGGACTGAATAGATATTAGGTTTTATTTCTAAATTAATTTTTAAAGTTATTTATAAAAGTAATACTAATCAATGCAGAAAACTTGAAACACAAGGAACAGAAATATTAAAAATATTATATATTCAGAATATTGTGTCATTAGCCCACCCAGAGATAATCACTACATATATAGATGAATCTATGTTTACTAAAAAATAATATCAATTTTGTCTGCAGATAGGAATATATAACATAGAGATTTTAAAAATGAAATTATGCCATACATGCTTTATAACCTCCTTTCACCTGGTAATATATTGTGAATATTTCCAATATTTATTCTATTGAATTTTATAAAACATGATTTTTGTAAAAGACTGCAGGGTGTTCCACTGAATATTTAGGACAATGGCAATATTTCCAGATCCAACTTTCCCCTTCTATAGAGCAAAACAGCTAGTGCCCACACAGTCCCATGAAACTATATCACCATCCCATCTTCTTTTCTTTCTCCTTCTTCTCTCTTCTTTTTCTTCCTTCCTCTCTTTCTTCTTCTCCTTCCTCTTTCTCTTCTGTTCCCTTCTCTTATTTCCTTCTCTCTCTCTTTTTTTTTTTTTGGTGGAGATGCTGGGGATTGAAACTGGGGCCTCATGCACCTCATTTTCATTTGATGTTATAATTGGGCTGGTCATTTGCAGAGATGTCAGGCCAGTAAACAGTGTGTGTGTGTGTGTGTGTGTGTGTGTGTGTGTGTGTGCTTTTTTTTTTTTTGGCTGTGTTGGGTCTTCGTTTCTGTGCGAGGGCTTTCTCTAGTTGTGGCAAGTGGGGGCCACTCTTCATCGCAGTGCGCAGGCCTCTCACTATTGTGTGCTCTCTTATCGGAGCACAGGCTCCAGACGCGCAGGCTCAGTAGTTGTGGCTCACGGGCCCAGTCGCTCCGCGGCATGTGGGATCTTCCCAGACTAGGGCTCGAACCTGTGTCCCCTGCATTGGCAGGCAGACTCCCAACCACTGCGCCACCAGGGAAGCCCCTGTGTGTGCGTTTTGATGGCTACACTTCTGACCTTAAGTCAGATGAGGCATTAAAGGCACAGCTTGGAGACAATCTCTGAAAGTCGATCAGTTCTTGGGGAGTCATGACCTCCTTGAAGGCATTAAAGGTGGTAGATATGGGTCTAATATGGGAAGGTTTTCTTTCTTTAGATTAGAGACATATTGAATTGAGTCATCTTGAGTGGTGAATTTCCTGTTACTTGTTGCATTCAAACAGAGGCTAACAGACCACTTACTACAGGCATTATCATATTTCCAGACAAAAAAAATCATGTCTAAGCTAAAAATTTTGGTCCTGCACCAGATTTACCCTGAAGCTCCCCCAAACATTTCAGTCTGGTTACTCCTCTAGGTTAGATTCAATGATCGCTAACTTTTTCCATGTACAGATGGTTCCTCACTTACAATGGTTCAACTTAATGATTTTTTGACTTTACCATGGTGCGAAAGTGATAGGAACTCAGTCGAAACTGTACGTCAAATTTTGAATTTTGATCTTTTTCCAGGCTAACGATATGAGTTATGATCCTCTCTTGAGATGCTGGGCAGCGGCAGTGAGCCACAGCTCCCAGTCAGCCACATGATCACCAGGATAAAAAACCAATACACTTACAACCATTCTGACCCACAGAACCATTCTGTTTTTCACATTCAGTACAGGATTTAAAAAATTACATGAAATATTCAATGCTTTTTAAAAAAATAAAATAGGCTTTGTGTTATATGATTTTGTCCAACTATAGGCTAGGATTTATCAATATATAACCTCACTGTAAGTCGATGAAGATCTGTATTAGATTCTCTGATTGTATGACTCTGTGACATAGGCCTTTATGTAAGGCACTACTATTTAACTCCCTGAAATTGACGCTAAAAAAAAACTTGGATGGGAAAGGAGGTTCAACTAATTGCAAATAATGAGATTTCAGTCTATCTGGGAATTTCAATTGTTCAGGCTTTCCCTAACCCTCCTTTCTATGGATATGTGATGGGATGTCTTAATGACAAAAGTACTAAATGACACATGTGGAGGCATGTAAGGGAGGATATGCACACACGTTCTAGATGGACAGATGTTAGTCTCTGCCTGCATGCTTGAACAAGCAGCTAGGTCCCGTATGAAATGTCACACTAAAGACCCTTTAAATGCCTTGACTGAGCAATTTGGCCTTACCCCGTTTTCTCATTTCAAAATGTTTCAGGTTCGTTTTGCTCAGTGAAATGCATGAAAGCTGCTTCTGACCACAGAGACTAATGTGCTGTCCCTTTTATCCCCAAAACGGGCTCCCAATTGGTTCCAGGGAAAGTGATTTCCCCAAACCTGGCTGCCAGCCGTAATTGGCTTATATGTGACCCATCCATTTCCACATGCTTGTTAGAGCTGGATGTGGAGTCTCTCAGTCCCTCCCAGGCAGCTGGACAGGGGCAGTAGATATGAGCAGGCACGCTGGTAGAACCCCTGGAGTTGAGTGGTCCATTCTTGCACTCATGACCTGTTGGATGCAGTAGACCCGACGTGGAGCCTGCCTTTGAAATCAGGCAGACATTGGGAAACATTGGAGGAAAAGAGACCCCGTCTTTCTTCTCCTCTTACTTCTGTCTCCCTCTTGTTTTCTCTCTCTGTCCACTGTCCGCAGCAGCAAGAAACTGTACAAACTAGAGCCAGATTGCTTGGGTTTGAACCTAGCTCTGCCATCTAATAGCCATGTCACCTTGGGCAAGCTTCTTAGAATTCCACTGCCTCGGTCTCCTCACCTGTAAAATGGGGACAATAGTAGTACTTTTGTTACCGAATGCAACTTCTCGTGCCCGACGCACAGTGAGGCCAAATAATACCAAAACGTTGGAGTTTGGAGCAGAGAAAGGTTTATTGCAGGACCATGCAAGGAGGTGGGTGGCTCATGCCTTAAAAACCCCAAACGCCTCGAAGGCTTTCAACAGAGCTCTTTTATAGGAAAGATCGGGGAGGGGTGGGTTAGTTGTTGCAAACTTCTTGGTGTCAGATCCTTTGCTCTTGTAGCTGTCCATGTAGGTCAGGTCACCACCAGGTCACGATGTTCAAAATAAATGTTATCCTTGTTCTGCAACTTTTTTTTTTTTTTTTTGCGGCACGCGGGCCTCTCACTGCTGCAGCCTCTCCCGCTGCGGAGCACAGGCTCCGGACGCGCAGGCTCAGTGGCCATGGCTCACGGGCCCAGCCGCTCCACAGCATGTGGGATCCTCCTGGACCGGGGCACGAACCCGTGTCCCCTGCATCGGCAGGCGGACCCCCAACCACTGCACTACCAGGGAAGCCCCCTGTTGTGCAACTTTTTATCTAAAGGTGTAATATTCTTTTTTTTTTTTAATTAATTTAATTTATTTATACTTGGCTGGGTTGGGTCTTCGTTGCTGCATGCGGGCTCTCTCTAGTTGCAGCGAGTGGGGGCTACTCTTCGTTGTGGTGCGAGGGCTTCTCATTGCGGTGGCTTCTCCTGTTGCAGAGCACGGGCTCTAGGCGTGCGGGCTTCAGTAGTTGTGGTACGCGGGCTCAGTAGTTGTGGCACATGGGCTGTAGAGTGCAGGCTCAGTAGTTGTGGCGCACAGGCTTAGTTGCTCCGCGGCATTTGGGATTTTCCCAGACCAGGGCTCGAACCCGTGCCCCCTGCATTGGCAGGCGGATTCTTAACCACTGAGCCACCAGGGAAGTCCCTAAAGGTATAATATTCTTAAAGGTCATAGTTTTGAGAAGTATGCAAGAAAGGAAAGGGGAGGCATTAAATTCTGCCTCCATGCCTCCTTGTGGCTTTTTTTTTTTTCTGCGGTACGCGGGCCTCTCACTGCTGTGGCCTCTCCCGTTGCGGAGCACAGGCTCCGGACGCGCAGGCTCAGCGGCCATGGCTCACGGGCCCAGCCACTCCGCGGCATGTGAGATCTTCCTGGTCCGGGGCACGAACCCGTGTGCCCTGCATCAGCAGGCGGACTCTCAACCACTGTGCCACCAGGGACGCCCAATCCTCCTTGTGGCTTTTAACACTTAACAAATCCCATAAGTAAAGTAACATCATTACCCCTCATTTTACTTGTTCAAGGTCCCAAGGATTGACTTTCACCCTCCAAGGTCCAGGCCCTGGCTAAGAGAAGGGGGTCCCTACGTGGGCCAGTTACCTGGCCCGGGAGCGTTTGTCCCGCACCCAGTCTGGGTCCTCCCGCCAGTGCCCAGGCCCTGCTGAAGAGGCAGCTCTCAGCTGGCGGTGCCCTCAGGTCCCCAGACCTCACCCAGCTGTCATCACTGAGGGAGCCAGGCACCCAGGACCCAGCCAGCCCTCAGGCTCCTCAGGCCCCCCAGATGGCAGAGAAGGACTCCTAACGGCTGAGCGCTAAGGGTCTCGCAATAACAGTCTCGCCTAATGGACGAGCGCCCCCCCATTACAATTCTCCCCTTTTCTTTGATACTCCCCAGTCTTGAGGAGAACAGATGGTGGACAAGAAGGGGAATCAGGTTTTGGATAGAGGGGTTAATCACAAACTCGGCAGAGGAACTCAGTTTTAGGGGGGCTGGATTTCAACCTCCTGTCCTGTTTCATCCTTCCCCAAATCTTTCAGGGAATGGGGCAAGAGCGAGCCCTCTGGCTAGTGGCTGTGAGCTAACCGCTGCAGGCCCACCCTGCCCCTGTTACACGTTCCTTACAGTGCTGGGAGAACCAAACTGGTTAATGTGAATGCAACACTTAGGACAGTGCCTGGCAAGTCAGGAGGGCTGTCATGTGTTTGTGCTGCTATTACTGATTCAAAGAACTCAACACCCACTGGGACCGGAGCAGGGGCTGGGTGCTGGGTGACCACAGCCCTCCAGAGGCTGCAGCAGCTGAGCCCCAGGAGACATGACTGACGTTTCCTTATTCTCTGTCTCTTCCTTTCCCATATTTCTTCCCCTCCCCCTTTCTTCTTTTCTGTTTCCTGTTGCCGTGGTAACAAATTATCACAAACGTTCTGGCTAAAACAACACAAGTTGATTATCTGACCATTTTGTAGGTCAAAGTCTCACTAAAAAAAAAAAATCAAGGTGTTGACAGGGCTGCCTTCCTTCTGGAGGCTCTCGGGGAGAATTGGTTTCCCTGCCTTTTCCAGCTTCCAGAGGCTGCCCCCATTCCTTGGCTCATGGCCTCCTTCACATCACTGTGACTTCTGCTCCAACTGAAACATCTTCTCTGACTCTCTTGTTTCCTTATTTCCCATATAAGGACCCTTGTGGTTGGATTGCGCCCATTTGGATGATCCAGGATAATCAATCCACTCAAGATCCTTGACCACACCTACAAAGTCCCTTTTGCCATATAAAGTAGCATATTCACAGGTTCCAGAGTTAGGACATGGACATTGGGGCGCTGTTATTCTACCGACCACACTCTTCACCTTCTCTTCCTTCCTTTTCAAAATGCTTTTTCTGTTCATAAACTTTCTTGATCTGGTGTGAGGCCTCAGGGAAAATTGGTTCTAGGCCTGACACTTCCACAAATTTGCCCCACGTGTGACCTTGGGTAAGAACTCCCACCTCTGTAGCACAAGGAGTTGGACTTTTGTGTTAGTTAGGGTTTTCCAGCGAAACAGAACCAATAGAAGATATATATAAAATAAATGTTTTATGTATATATTGGTTATGATGAATTGGCTGACATGATTATGGAGACTGAGAAATCCCATGATCTGCCGTCTGCAAGCTGGAAAATCTGGTGATATAATTCAGTCTGAGTCTGAAGGCCTGAAAACAGGCTTTCCAAAGGTATGTATAAATTCTACTCTAAGGGCAGGAGAAAATCCATATCCCAGCTCACGCAGGCAGGTAGGAAGGGGATGGCATCCTCTCTCCCCCCACTTTTTATTCTATTAAGCTCTCAAGGGATGGGATGAATCCCACCCACCTTGGGGAAGGTGATCTACTTTACTGAGTCCATTGATTCAAATGTTAATCTCATCCAGAAACACCCTCACAGGCACACCCAGAAATAATGTTTAACCTGGGCACCCCATGGTGCAGTCAAGTGGACACATAAAATTAACCATCACAACTCATCCTGCAGTGCCCGATTTCAGGTGTGCAAAAACACCACTTCCTTGATTTTCTTTTAATGAGTCTGATTAAATTGATCTGATTCTGATGCTGCTGAGCTCCCACCTTGCATCTTGCTGGGAAATTCATTCTGTTTTTTGGAGCTTTCCTTGTTCCTGGTGGTTCAAAGCTTGTGGCATCTCAGAATACACACACATCAGGCAGGTTCCTCCAGTTTTCACATCGTTGGTCTCTAATGCCACCTCTGAGATGCCCATTTTCCTAGACTGTGTGGTCCCTTTAGGTGTCATACATGCAGCAAGGAAAGCTTGGTGGTCTTGATGGCCTCCATGCCCAGTCCCCAGTCACCATGGGTGCACCTCATAGCCCTTCTTCCTTGAGGCTTAGCCACCTCAGGAAACAGGGTCTGAGGCCATGGACCCACTGAACCTCATTCTGTCCCCAGTCTGGGGATTCTCTCCTAAGTGTTTCACTCCTGCTATACTTGGCATAATCTTGTCAAAGGACTTTTAACAAAATCCAGGAAGACAAGTTTCTTGTGGGCAACTTCAGCTTTGGGTTTTCCAACATCAACTCCTCCTGAAATAAAAGGGTCTACTGCCAGAGAATGAACGGGTTCCCCCCAAACTTCTACGTTGTAGCTTAATTCCCAATGTGATGGTGTTAGAAGATGGGGCCTCTTGGAGGTGATTAGCTCATGAAGGAGGAGTCCTCATTAGTGTGATTAGTGCCCTTATAAAAGAGACCCCAGAGAGCTCCCTTGCCCCTTCTGCCATGTGAGGACACAATGAAAAGACAACTGTCTGTGAATTAGGAAGTGGGCTCTCATGAGACATTGAATCTGGGGGGTGGGGTGGGGCACCCTGATTTTGGACTTCCCAGCCTCCGGAACTGGGAGAAATAAATTTCTGTTTCTTATAAGCCACCCAGTCTATGGTTTTCTGTGATAGCAGCCTGAATGGACCAAAGTCTGCTTGGAAAAAATATAAATTGAACTAGTATAAGTTAATGGATCAATAAATTATCCTGTCCCAAATGGTTCTCAGTTGGTTTTCCACAGAGCCCCATGCTTCCTCAGAGCTGGAATCAAGTGGGTGGAATTCTACACTTGCCTCCCTCACTTCAACCAGAGCAGCTGCTCTGATGTTGGTTTTATATAGTGCAGATTCTCCTAGGATTTTTTTAATAAAAGAAGGATGCTATGGTTAAAAAATATTTGAAAGCACTGGAGTAGATCATCTCTAGGGCCTCAGCCAGTTCTAAGGGGCACAATTTTTGTGCTTTTCAGCAAACTCAGCAGCCTTCTGAAGGAATCACTTATTCTCTATCATCTGGCTTTCTGTTTAACCAGAACCCCCTGTTAATAAAGGGATCTATGTGATATATCCACAGCACAATAACCTTTGCTCTTAACAATGCAGTTTATGATCTAGGACTATTTCATCAAAGGGGATGAACATTTAAGCATGATAGAATATATATATATGGTGTGTGTATTCTATTGTGCTTAAATGTTCATCTATATATCAATACATTTATAAAATGATAACTGCATAGTCATGGGAGGAAAGATTCAAAAATACAGAGCAATATAAGAAGAAAATAGAGATGAGATTACCAATAATTCCGGATTGGTCACTGTTAACATTTGGGGGTATTTTCTTCTAATATTTAAAAATTAAGTACACAATGTATACACAAATATTAACACAAAATAGGGAGCATGCAATGTTTGTAGTTTTATGTGTTAACTTTTCATAAAATACTGTTATTTCATGAGCATTTTCTCATGTTTTAAATTTTTTAAAAACCCTGATTTTAATGATGTTATAAGACTATAATATAGATGTTTCATAATTTCTTCATGAGTTTCCCTATTATTGGACATTTGAAATATTTCTGATTTGTCATGATTATTAAGCTTTTGAGAAACACATCCATAGACAAATCTTTACTTACATCTCTAAGTGTTGCTTATATAGATTCAAAGATGTGAATTAACTGAATTAAAGGACATACTTTTTTTTTTCCCAAAGGCTCCTGAGACATATTTCCAAAATATCTTCCAAAAAGTTTATACCATTTTACATTTCCATCAGCTCTGTTGGAGTCTTGGTCTCACCAAATCTTTATCAAAATTTTGTTAATTAAAAAAAAAAAAAAGGGACTTCCCTGGCAGCCCAGTGGTTAAGACTCCACAATTCCACTGCAGGGGGCATGGGTTCAATCCCTAGTTGGGGAACTAAGATCCCGCGTGCCACACGGTGTGTCCCTGCCCCACCCATAATAAAACAAAATAAAATCTTGTTAATTGTTGGGTGAAATGTTAATCAGAGTTTTAGCGCCATATGTAATTTATTAGACTCCCATACTTTAAAATGTGGCAACCTATATAGCTTTCAAATTAATGGAAAATTCCAGCATTTCCAACAGAGAATTTTTTCCTGAAAAACGAAAGATGTAAAAATAAGAACAGGGCTAAAATAAACCAGAGTATTGATATATAAAAGTGGAAAAAGAGAAAACAAAGTCTTCTAGTCCCGACGGACCCACATTCCAGCTCCGTCTTTCTCTCACCTTAATACACAGTGGTTGTCAGGTGGTGTGGACTTCTGTCAGGCTAGGAAAAATACCTGGGGGCTAATGGTTAGTTAGGGTCTGTCCTGAATCCAGCCCAGTGGTTCTTTATGTGTTAACTCAGGGATTTAGGTTATAAGTCCATCGGGAAAGAACACGGAAAGTTGATCCATGAATCTAATGCACTTTCCCAAATCCCACAGCAGGACGGCCAGAGATGTCACGTTGGCCCAGTAGAAAGAAGCCTCTGTGTCCCTTTCCAAACTTGCATTAGTTCTTGGATCTCTCAGGGGGCTGTGGGGCAGTTTTTTCCTCTGCTTTACAACTTGGTGACCTCAGATTCCAGGAATAGAGGTGATCCTGGGGATTCTGTTCTCTACCTGGTTTGCTCTAAGTCAATAAATAACAAGAGGCCTTTTTTCTCCCAGCATATTACAATGTCTGTAAAGTTTCTTTTAAAATGCTTTAGCACAATTAATGGGATAGTAGGCATTTGCCAGGTGACTTGCCTGGTGTCAGGTAACACACTGTCGGTGTGCACAGACTGGGGTGAACACCTACACAAGGAGCCAGACTCCAGGGGCTTCCCTGGTGGCGCAGTGGTTGAGAGTCTGCCTGTCGATGCAGGGGACGCGGGTTCGTGCCCCGGTCCGGGAAGATCCCACATGCCGCGGAGCGGCTGGGCCCGTGAGCCATGGCCACTGAGCCTGCGGGTCCGGAGCTTGGGCTCCGCAACGGGAGAGGCCACAAGAGTGAGAGGCCCGTGTACCGCAAAAAAAAAAAAAAAAAGGAGCCAGACTCCAGAAGTGGCTACTGTAAGTCCTCTTCCATCCTTTAGAGATCACTAGCAATGGATTTGCTAATTAGCATACTGGTATAAAAAATGAATTTTTATTGGCAAATCTAGTGACTGTTAATTAATTTGATGAATATTTGAAATGAGCTTCAGATAGGCAACTTGGGTTAAAATGCGTAAAGATGTTCCCCTTCCTTGCATGAACCTAGCAAGTCTTGTAGCCTGTACCTTTAGGGATGTCACCTGCACCGGATCGTTAATCAGTCCTGTGTCCAGCCATTGACTTAGGAGGATTTCTGATGATTCTAGCTGGCAGTTGTAAAAGCTTGTCCTAATCTGCTTTGAGCAAACTTTTCACACAAGGAAAGTTTGGAGCCCCTGAAAAGTCAGAAAACTGGGACTTCATCATGGTCCTGCTTTACTAATGAATGTTTATTTAATTAATGTTGGGAGTTGTGACTGTTGGCAACCCAGGTCAACAGGCTACAGCTTCAGCTTTTCTTCTGCTAAATCAGAGATCACAGGGGTGTCAGTGCAGGGTTAGTTAGAATTAGGCAATGTCTGTTGGCCATCCTTTTTCTCCTGACATGATGGCTAGCCAGCTGTCCAAGATCTGCTTCTGATTTGATTTAGAAAAACTTACCTGAGTTCTGAGAGCAATTCTGGCTCTGATAGGAGCAGGGCCCTGTGGGGCTCCTGGGCACAAAGGCTTTCTGTGTCGTCCATTTCTCTGATTACAGGAAACAGCCTTCATTCAGCCTCCACGACCTTTCCTGAGTTCAAATGGGCCGATCCAAGCAGTTGTTAATTAGAGAAGGGAGGAACTGCAAGACCAGGGAGAAACAAACAGTCAAGAGCAGCCCTGGGGCAAGGTCCTGTTTCCCTATCAATGGATACACACAACAATATGTTTGAGCTATTTTGCAGACACTGAAACCCCCTCCAGGTGGGAGAATTTAACGATTAATGATGGTATGCTGCACACAAGCATGTAGATCCCAGATCAGTTGGACCTGAAGGTCGATGATGCTGACTCCTACTTACCTCACCGCCAACCCATCAGAAGAATGTCCATGAGCTGATCACACCCTCTTTGAACAATTACTATAAAACTTCTCACTGTCTTCTCCAAGTGGGGACACATAGTTTTTCAAGGCAGGAGCCCACTGTGTCTCCCTTTGCCTGGCAAAGTAATAAAGCTATCCTTTTGTACTTCACCCAAAACTCTTGTCTCCGAGATTTGATTCTGCACCGGTGTACAGAGAAGCTGAGCTTTCAGCATCAGTTGTTTAAACTTAAAAAAAGAAAAAAATAAAGAAACAGAGAGAGAGAGAGAGGGAGAGAGAGAGGGAGGGAAGAGAGAAAGAAAGAAGAGTTTGACTACTACTTTTTAGGTTTCTGTGTGTAATTTAAATTTTGATGGATCCCTTCAATTTTAGACATCCATAATGGCTGTAATATGGTAAGACACATAAAAAGAACCTGTTCTGGAACACAGAGGCACTTGGTCCCTGGTTGGCTGTGTCAAGTTACTGAAAGGCCAGGCTCGCTGTGACACTGAGCTCCTCATTTGCATTTCTAACTGTGACCTGAGGGCTTGTCGAATGTATGAACAGAGACGGTAGCTTTCCGAATGGCATACCTGTGACCTTTTCCCGTCACCTCCTCCTGAGAACATGTTAGGAAAAGTTTTCTAACTTAATCTGTAAGAAAGACCAGATTAGAATAATAAGCTTGAAAAATTTCACAATATTTTTTTCCTGTTACACATCTAAATTTAGTGTCTGACATATAGTGGGTAACTACTAAATGTTTGTGAAATGAATCAATAAAATTTGTTTTTGAGCTTAGTGGACCAAATCTATCTTTTTGTCTGAATTTGAAATATTTGTTTTTTTAAAGTCTAGAAAACATATTTGTCAATGTCCTATGTTTCTGTACAACTGCTGCTACTAATGAATAACAATGTTAATGGATAATATCTGTTATTTCCTAGTGCTAGGAACTTGACTTTGTACACATTATATAATTTAACTCTCACAGTAACTCAATTCTCTTATTACTCTCAATTTTAGATGAGGATACCAAGATTTCAAGAGACTAAGTAGCTTGATCAAAGGCACATGACTAGGAAGTAGTTGTTTTACTTGAACGCAGGCAGTCTGCCTCGAGATCCCATGCTCTTAATCCCCAAGCCATATTGCCCCTCTCATTTGTAGGAATTGTTAATGCCTTCATTCTATAATGTCTTCTTTTTTTAAAAAATTTATTTTATTTATTTGTTTTTGGCTGTGTTGGGTCTTCGTTGAGGTGCACAGGCTTCTCATTGCTGTGGCTTCTCTTGGTGCAGAGCGTGGGCTCTAGGCGCGCAGGCTTCAGTAGTTGTGGCACACAGGCTTAGTTGCTCCGCGGCATGTGGGGATCTTCCCGGACCAGGGCTTGAACCTGTGTCCCCTGCATTGGCAGGCGGATTCTTAACCACTGCACCACCAGGGAAGTCCCTATAATGTCTTCTTAAAGGAAGAATTTGGAGTGTCTCTTTTTTTGCCATGCTTTAACTCGGGATTCCTTGTTATTTATAGGGTTGATTGTTAATGTTCAGATTGAAAAAGTTAGTGTGCGTCTCAACCTTAGCACCTGTGAAGATTAAATCTGTGATAGCAAGAATGATAGCCATGTATTGAGTGAATACTATACACCAGACACTTCATACACATTATTGCTAATCCCCACAAACAACTCTGAGAAACTATTTGTTACTTCTTCGCTGCCATTTGCAGATGAAGAAACTGAGTAAATTACGTAAATTGCTCTGGGTCACCTCCCCTCCTGCTAGCAAAATTGGGATTTGACATAGGTCTGTGAGATGTCCAAGTTTCTCCTGTTCTAGATGGTGCTCATGCCCATTCTTGGTACTAATGTAGCGCTGACATGGGCTGCTATATAAGTTTTCTCTGGGAGATGTCCTCTTGCAAGACTTTCTATGGAACACCCAGTTGAATCTGACAATGTCCTGTCTGGATGGAAGTAGTCTGATATTTGCCATGGACCTGCCCAAGCTATTTCTCCAAACCTTGATTGTCTGTATTTGTACTGACATGAAGAATCCCACTGTTAGGGGAAGGATGGCTCAGCTTAGCCTCCAGGTAGGGCTGGGCAGTCTCCAGTTATCATCTTGACTTGGATTAGTACTCTTACCAGTAATAAAAAATTAATTTTAGCACTTGAGCTAATTGGAATAAAAAAAGTGACACCCAAGCCAGAAATAAGCCTAATGAAGCCCATTAAATAATTTAATGATTACATAATTATGTTCATTTAAAATGCAGGAATTGATCACTCTCAAATTAATTTTACCATTTCTGTACTTTTTAGAGCACATTTATTTTGAACAAAATGAAGGATTATTTTCATTTCTGATGGGCACTCTGCCATTAATAATCATGTCTCATTATAATGAGAAAATGTTGTGTTTTGAATAAGTTCATGTGACCATATATTTCCAGATAACAGACAAGCTTGTTCAGTGGAGAGATTTAAGCTATTAAAAGGGTCTTACTAATTTGAATCTTAAAATGAGTAAGTGGAGGACTGATGTGCTCAGCGAGCAGAAATATAGATGAGAAAATCTGGTGCAATCCAGCTAATTAGGGGCTGGATCAGAGTGTTCTGGAAGCTCCAAACCAGTTTGGATCAGGCATTATGAGATAGGCAAGGCTAAAAAGGCTTCATAATACACATATATTGAATGCTTTTCTAGCATCTTTTCCTTCTCCCTTTCTAATAGTTCCTAATTTCTATTTGGGAATGCCTATCATTTTGAGGTAGAAGACTTCTCAGGTTACAGGAGTAAAGCATATGATCTACTGAGCCAATCACTGCGTTTCATCCTCTGGCCGCAGTGATTGGTACAGAGGTGGTGGACATGTGACCTAAGGCCATCCAATCAGAATGAATCTCAGGATCATTCTAGGGGATCCTGGGACAGGCTCCTCTTTTTCTTTGGCTATGAATGAAGAAGCAGGCTGGCAGCACTTAAGATTTAGTTGAACTGAAGAAGGCAGAATCAAGAGACAGGAGGAAATCAGAACTTGGTGACATTGCTAAGCTCCAGGATAAAGGCTTTCCTGAATCTGTCTCTAGGCCTTTCCATTACAGATGCCAATAAGCCCCTTCTATTGTTGAAGACATTGCTACTTGCAGCTGAAAGCATCCTAGGCAAGGCAGAGTTTAATAGGTTATGGGATTTTTCTTTACAGCTATACACCTTATGGTTATGGAGTCATGGAGTTTCATTCCTGTAAAAGACTTTTAGGGTCACCAGTTTCAACAGGGGTGCCACATAACAATCTGAGAAGTTGATTTGTGGTCTTACATGCGTTTCTTGCATTTGTAGAGCATTTTACATTTTCCAGGGTGTTTTCGGAATGCTTCGAATACTCAGGACTAAGTTTCTCTGTAAGGGAGGCAGGGATGGGCAGGGTTGGTTGTGAGGTGAGATGCTTTTTGTCATCAGAAAGATGTTACATCAAATCCCAGCTCTTCTACTGTATAATCTGGGCTCTTCCTGTACCAGTAAAATGGGCATGATAATTACTTTGTAAGGTCTTTTTAAAAAAAAAAAATGTGTGTGTGAAAATTGAAAAGGAGAATGTTTATGAAAGTAGGCAAACGGAGCATAATCCTGATCAACTTTGTTTAATCTTTTTTTTGGAACCAAGAGGGCCTTGATGGGCCAGTAGTTCTTTTCCCACTCTTTGTCCCCACCCTCAGAGGCTCAGGGATTTGTTTCCTGTGAAAATGCAACTATCTCTGGAGGATCTATTGGTCAGTTACACTTTGGTGAAAATTTTAAGTTGTTAACAGTAATTTGTTTGTTAGGATCCATGAGAGAGGGAAATAAGCACCTTTTGCTTAAGAATCAAAAGGTTAGAGGTTAGAAGGCATGTTCCTGAATCCCTGAGGGAGTGCTCCGAAGAAAGAGAAAAGGCACAGAACAGCGACAAATACCTGCTTTTGCAGGCAAAATTTGGAGCCCTCTTTAGGGTGTCTGAAACATACAAATATCATCAGTGTCTTTGTGGAGCCACACCACAAATGATGAGCTTTTCCTTAAGAGTTTAGGAGCACAGTCTAATTATTACAAGGCACTTTCTGGTAGCTTCTCTGTAGGGCCTGGCAGTGATGCTCTTGTGCCAAACATGAAAAATATACATCATTTTATAAAGGCTGATTGACTATGTCATAGGCCCTGGGGACTTTTTTTTTTTCTTCCACATTTGTTGTTGTTGTTTTAAACCAAAAGGAAATCTATTTGCTCACATACCTGAAAATTCTAGGGAGTTACTGACTTCAGTCATGGCCAGATCCAGGTGCTCGACATCACCAGGAACACTCTCTCTCCATCTTTGTTTTCTTGGTGTTGGCATTGTTTTCAAACAGATGTCCCCAAGTGATGGCAAAGATGACTATCAGCAGTCCCAGGGCTACCAGCTTAGCTAACTGCTTTTACGTATGTAATCTTCCATTCTCTATGCAAGTTCGCCAGGTACCAGATGAAGAAACTGAGGCTCAGAGAGGTTTAGTGAAAGTCACCAAGTAAGGACAGAGCCCCCTGCCCCATTCATATAGTGAAGTCCTAATCCCCAGGACCTCAGAATGTGACCTTATTTGGAGATAGGGTTTTTACGGAGTAATCAAATTAAAATGAAGTGATTAGCATGGTCCCTAATCCAAACCTTATATAAAGGGGAAATTTGGAGACAAGACACACACATAGAGGGAAGACAATGTAAAGAGATATAGGGAGAAGATGCACCTACAAGCTCAGGAGGGAGACTTGGAAAGATCCTTCCCTCTCAGCTCTCAGAAGGAACCAACCCTGCTGACACCTTGATTTTGGACTTCCAGCTTACAGAACTATGAGACAATCAGTTTCTGTTGTTTAAGCCAACCATTTTGTGATACTCTGTTTCAGAGCCCTAGGAAACTAACCCAGAGCCCACATTTGAATTCAGATCTGTCTGACTCCAAAGCCAGTGTTCTTTCTCCTTCATTGCTCCAGTTCAGATGTGGTGATGCATGTGGTATCTGTGAGATTTATGAGATGGATTCATTTTCTGAACTGGATGGGACTCTGCAAGTGTCTTCTGCTTTCACAAACCTCTAGAAGAAGAAGAGCATTTTCTATAGGCTGCTGTGCTTGAAAAACTCCAAACAATTCTGTACAAGAAGCAAACACATTCTCTTCATACTGGGTAACTGCTGATGATAATTGAGAGAACATTTAAATTTGTTAAATTTACACGTGTGTGCCCATGATAATAAGAGCTGACAAGGAGGAGAGTTTCCTCTGCTTTCAATCTAAAGAAGAAGTTTGATGTATATATTTATATATATATATGTACATGTCTAATGGAATCACTTTACTGTACCCCTGAAACTAATGCAACATTGTAAATCAACTATATTTCAATAAAAATTAAGAATAAAATAAAGAAGCAGTTTGAGCAGCCTAACTCTTCTCCTCCAGGGTCTTGTCACATGTTATGAGATTGTCACAGGATATGTATTCTCTCATTCCCTTAACAAGCATATATGAAGCCTCTCATTTGTATGAGCCCTAGTACTTAAGGCTACAGAGCAGCGTTATCCAAAATATAGTGCGAGCCACAGAAGTGAGCCAAGTACGCAATTTAAAATTTTCTAGTAAGCACGTTAAAAAAATGAAAAGAAGCAGGTGACATTTATTTAGTAATATATCTTATTTATCAATCTGTCAAAGATACTTTCATTTCAAAATGTATTCAATATAAAAACTCTTTTCTTGGACTCTCTTTTTAAAAAATTAATTAATTATTAATTGAAGTATAGTTGATTTACAATATTGTGTTAATTTCTGCTGTACAGCAAAGTGATTCAGTTATACATATATATACTTTTTTAATATACTCTTTTCCATTGTGCTTTATCACAGGATAGTGACTATAATTCCCTGTGCTATACAGTAGGACCTTGTTGTTTAATATAAAAATTCTTAATGTGATATTTTATAGTCCTTTGTCTCACTAAGTCTGAAATCTGGTGTGTATTTTATACTGATGACCCATCTCCACTTGGACCAACCACATTTCAGATGCTTAATAGCCACATGTGTCTAGAAACTTCTGTGTTGGACAGTGAAGATCTAGAGGATAATGCCATAAAGATAATGGTAGTAATAACAGTAAGAATCATATGACTTCCATTATTTTTGTACCATGTGCCATGAATGTTCTCTCCACATACATTGTCTTTTTTCAAGCTTAAGTTTTGAATACATTCATACAATTTAAAATAAAAACATATAAAAATTATATAGAAAAACATCTTGGGCTTCCCTGGTGGCGCAGTGGTTGAGAGTCTGCCTGCCAATGCAGGGGACATGGGTTCGTGCCCCGGTCTGGGAAGATCCCATATGCCGTGGAGTGGCTGGGCCCGTGAGCCATGGTCGCTGAGCCTGTGCGTCTGGAGCCCGTGCTCCACAACGGGAGAGGCCACAGCAGTGAGAGGCCCGCGTACCACAAAAAAAAAAAAAAAATCAAAAAAAATCTTGATCTTAGTCCCCATCTTCTCAGTTCCCACTCCTTCAAAAAGAAAACCTCCCAAAAAACAAGAATCTGTTCTAATAGCTTACTACATGTCCTTACACTTTCTTTATGCAAATACGAATACATATTCTTATTTTCCCTTCTTTCTTTTAACCTAAAGATAGCAAATTATACACATGCTCTGTATCCTATATTTTTCACTAAACAATTTAGATTGGAAACCTTTTCATATCAGTACATAACTTCTTGGTTCTTTTTCACAGCTGCATTGTATGGAGGTACCAAAATTTAGTTAGTCTTCTACTGATGAACATTTGGGTTGTTTTCAGGTCTTGTAACTAAAAGCAATATTACCATGAATATCTTGCACATGTGTCATTTCACATACATGCAAGGATTGTTGGAGAATAAATTCCCAGAAGTAGGATTGCTGGGCCATAAGATAAATGTAT
The DNA here is from genome assembly GCF_964165515.1 of Mesoplodon bidens. NCBI lineage: Eukaryota > Metazoa > Chordata > Mammalia > Artiodactyla > Ziphiidae > Mesoplodon > Mesoplodon bidens. The sequence continues at coordinate 32,236,524 of NC_138175.1, forward strand.
GTAAAATTTGAGAAGAAATCGCCAAATTGTCCTTGAAAGGGGTTGTACCAAATTCATGCTTCTACCATCGATGTGTAAAATGTACATGGTGTCTTATTTAATCTTTAAAAAAATTGTGGGAGATATTATTATACTCACTTTTCAGGTAAAGTGAAGGCTCAGGCAGGTTGGGTGACTTACACAGTAATGTTTATGCGTATGGGCAAAATCTAAGATTTAACCCCAGTTCTCTTGTACCGTGCACACACACACACACACACACACACACACGCACCATAATCTTACAAAAAATTAGGAAAGGGACTTCGCTGGTGGCTCAGTGGTTAAGAATCTGCCTGCCGATGCGGGGGACATGGGTTCGAGCCCTGGTCCAGGAAGATCCCACATGCCGCAGAGCAACTAAGCCCGTGCGCCACAACTACTGAAGCCCGCACACCTAGAGCTTGTGCGCCACAACTACTGAAGCCCGCACGCCTAGAGCCCGTGCGCCACAACTACTGAAGCCCGCACGCCTAGAGCCCGTGTTCCCCAACAAAGAGAAGCCACCGCAATGAGAAGCCCGCGCACCGCAATGAAGACCCAACGCAGCCAAAAATAAATAAATTAATTAATTTAAAAAAAATAAGGGGGCTTCCCTGGTGGCGCAGTGGTTGAGAGTCCGCCTGCCGATGCAGGGGACACGGGTTCGTGCCCCGGTCCGGGAAGATCCCACGTGCCGTGGAGCGGCTGGGCCCGTGAGCCATGGCCGCTGAGCCTGCGCATCCGGAGCCTGTGCTCCGCAACGGGAGAGGCCACAGCAGTGAGAGGCCCGCATACCGCAAAAAGAAAAAAAAAAATTAGGAAGTACAATTCAAACAGGTTTTTTTTTTTCTGAAACATTTGAGAGTCATCTGCCAACTTCACCTCACTCCCACATAGGTGGTCCCTGAGCAGCCTGGTATGAATTTCCCTGATTGACTCTGAAACAGCAGTAACAAAAATAAGCACAGTATAGATGAGTTTTTCCTAAGGTTAAATTTATTTAATATAAGGATGGTACTTTATGGCCTCTCAACTTCTGGTGTGCTCATATGTTCTTTCTTTTATAGAATTATGGGTATGTTAGATCTGGTTAATTTTTACACCTTTTATTATGAAAATTACCAGCCCTTATAAACGCAGACTAGTATATTGAGCCCCGATGTACCCAGCATCCAACTTCAACAAATACCAACAAATAAGCAATCTTGTTTTATTCAACCTTCCTCTGGCTCCCCTATTTGGATAAATTTAAAACAAAATGTAAGCATTATATTATATAATTTTCTCCATAAAGACTTTAGTATGTTTCTTTATAAGACTTTTATTTTAAAAAGAGCAATAGATATGTTTGTTTTAAATGCTTATTTAGATGGCTTTTTATTTTTAAAGTTAGCAATCAAATATTGGTCCCCTCAAAAAATTGTTTTGGAAATACTACTGGTCCATGAGATCCCCAGATCTGGTAATCACTACTGAATTCTGCTGCTGGAAAGACCCTCCTAAACTTTAGCTGGGATACGGTTGCAACCATGCCTTAGAAGCCTTCAAAATGTAGCTGACCTGGGTTTTCTGAGACCTCAAGCTGATACAATTTTGGGAGTCTCTTTAAGATAAATAATACAAAATTAGGAATACAAAATAACATTTGAAAGTGAATATACTTTTAGTATGAGAAAAGAACTCACTACAAATTACAAGTCAAAAAACTGACACCACAAACATCACGGAATCCAGAAAAATAACATAATGTTTTCATTAATGAACTGATTGAACCATCCTGTCACATTTTCCTCTTTATATTCTTTGTCTGCATACACTTTGATTGCCTCTCCATATAACAAAGATATTATAATATCATGTTCAATAGAGAGAACACAAGATAATTCAGTTTCTCCTTTAGTATGATTGTTGGAAATTTATGTTTTGTTATTGATGGTTGGTGACTTTACACACGGGTAGACTTGCTGTTTGTAGAACTGCTTTGGGTTTGTGCCTTTGTCTGATAAACTGTTTCTTGAGATTCCATCAACAAAGCTACATTTATCAATGTAGTCTCTGTACTCTTGAATATATTCCTGATGGGAGAGAAGTTCTGTTGTGATCAGGTGTCAGTGAGAACTAAACTTCTGCTTATGAGTTTACACATCAGATGTTGGGAGAATTGTCTAAAGACTAGCTTCTGGTTCTGTATATCTCATACTTTGTTAAATTCTTCACAGAGTTCCAGACCTGGACTCCATAGGACACATTCATATTCCCATTGGAACTCCAGCCATGCATCTTTGGGTCACAGTGCTGGGTGGTGAGCTGCAGGAACCATTCCTACACAGGGACAGCTAGTCATGAAAGTGACTGTGATTCACATAAATATATCTCAGAAACCCCCATCTAGGTGTATCCCCAAGATAATTTCCTCTTATCCAGCTCCTCCAAATACCTGCAGCCTCTCTAAAGACCCAGCGCAGAGGGAAATGCAATGGACAAGTCAGAATGGAAAGAGACAATAGTCTTAACCGATTGTGGCTAAAATATCTTACTTTTTCAGGTTATACCAAAACCTATGACTTTCTGAGTACATTAACCTCAGTAAGTTTGACTCTGCCCTTGACTGCCTCTCTGATCTCACCTCCCACAACTTTCCTCCCCCATCATTTATTCTCTTCCAGGCACATTGACCTGCTTCTTGTTCCTCAAGTATGCCAGGAGCTCTCTGCCTCAGGGCCTTTGCACTTGCTGTTCGTTCTGCCTTGAACACTTTTCTCAGATATCCACACTTGGCTTACATCCTCACTTCCTTCAGCTTTCTGCTCATGTGCCAGCTTCTCACCATTCTATATAAAATAAGACTTCTAGGAAATGCAGAGTCCCCAAGTCTAATGAGATACCAAGCACAGACTCAAGGATTCCTAAGACACCAGCATCTAAACAGGAGCATGTCAATTCCACCAGCTCCTTCAGTTAGTTTCAAGCTGACAGAAGATAACTTTTCTTGGAATGACACTGTAATCTATGCATGATTTTCAATAAATGTTTTCTAGATTGCCAATAAAAAATAAAAATAAAAGAGCACTCCTACCCTCTGCACCTTACTTTATTTTTTCTTGGTATCACCACCCCTGACATAGCATATATTTACTCATTTGTTTATTGTGTTGTCTCCTTTTTATTAGAATTTAAGGTCTAAGAGCAGGGACTTTTTTGTTGTTCACTACTGTGTCCCAGCACCTAGATTTGTCCCACGTAATTGCTCAATAAATATTTATTGAATAAATGAAGTACAACTGGAAATCACTGAAGAATTTTACACAGGAGAAACGTGATGCTTTCCTGGGTCTGCCAAAAGAAATTAATCTCTCACTTACGTTTCTCCTCAAACATCTTTTTCTATAATATTCCTTGAATTATAATCACCCGTCAGTCTAGTTTTCTCTACTAGATTGTAGAGGATAGAGAGTATGTCTAATTCATCAACAGACCTCTACCACATGTATTTCAGAATTAATGTTGGCAGAATTAAATGGAATCTACTTTGCACGAGAATTCTTGAACTGGCTGTGTTTGGTTTTCTCAACTAACTAGATTATAAGCTGTTTCTGAGCAGGGGAAATTTCCCTGGCCATTTATATCCTCTCAGCATCTCTTAGCAACCAATACATTGTGCTTCTTAAATAGGGTTCAACCTCTGTGTTTCTGCCTATATAATTTCTGTACTTAGTGTCTCCCAGGTCTCCATTATAATGGATTCCTAAGCAAAATTCCTGTATCTATTAGGATACTTTCAGTTTCTATTAATCAAAACCCAATTAAAAGCAGCTTAAACAAGTAAAAGTTGGCAAAAGGATTAGTGGTAGGTTGGCTTCAGGAATGTGCCTTAACTACATTTTTCAGCTCTGCCATTCCAGTTTGTCTCCTCATGGTCACAAGATGGCTGCAGTGGCTCTGAGTATCACGTTCTCAAACAGTGATATCCAGAGGCAGGAGAAGGAACTCTTCCTTCTCAGACATCTCTTAAATGAAAGGAAAACCTTCCCCTGGAGCTCTGCAATGCATTTCCCTTCACTTGCTAGAATTGCAACACATGTCCTTGCCTAAACCAATTGGATTAAGGAAATGGAATTGTTTTGATTGGCTAATGTCAATGGAGACTCACTCCCCCTGGGATGGTGGAGGGGCTCTGTCTTCAGTGCAGAGCCACACAGAACGTTGGTCCTCTAACAGCCAGGAAGAAGGGGGACAGGACGGAAGAATGGATTTGGGTTAGCACCAAGAGTGTCTGCCTCAGCTTCTACATGCTAGTCCCCCAACCTGGCTTAGTTCAAAGGCCTGAAAAATTGGAGGTCTACAGATACCTCTTCCTACCCAAAAACTAGGGTCATGCTACTTTTCCAAATCAATCTCCTAAATAAAAAACGAACTAAACTAAACACCAAGCTTATGACTTATTTAGAAACAAACCCAGGGCAACTATCAATTAATTTGAATTAACACTGAGCATCGAGCAAGTTTCTTCATCTCTCTGTGCCTCAGTTTCCTCATCTCTGAGATGAGGATAGTAACAGTACCTAACTTATGGTGTTGATGTAAAGATTAAATCAATTATTATGCAGTCAATTCTCATTACTGGTAGATTCTGTATTTGCAAATTTGCCTACTCACTAAATTTATTTGTAACCTCAATATCAATACTTGTGGCAATTTTGTGGTCATTCATGGACACGCAGGAAAAAAATTTAAGCTGCTCAAAGTGCATGTTCCCAGGAGAGGTTGGACAAGGCAACACTGCCTTCTTGTTTCAGCTCTCATATTGTAAACAAGGGTTCTTTTCATGGTCTGTTTAGTGCCATTTTTTTTTTTTTTTTAGCATTTTTGTTCTTTTATTTTGGTGATTTCACTGATTAAAATGGCCCTCAGGCATGGTGCTGAAGTCTAGTGTTCCTGAGCATGGGGAGACTGTGATGTCCTTTATGGAGAAGTTACATGTGTTAGATAAGCTTCATTCAGGCATGAGCTACAGTGCTGTTGGCCGTGAGTTCAATGTAAATGATTGAACAATATATGTTAACTAAGGTGTTTTTAAACACAAACATACATAAAACAAAGTTTTATATCGATCAATGGACAAAAATGTGACCAGAGGCTCACAGGAAACTAACCCTGTATTTCCCCTAGGAGCAGTGGCTTGGAATTCATTAATTCAGTGTTTGTAGGGCCTTCATAGAACATGACTACCATGAATAACGAGGATCAACCATATTTAAATTGTTGAGGATAGCTTCCGTCATGTAGCAAAAACCATATAATTGTTAGTTTTAATGTTAACCAATATAGTAATAATATTCTCTAAACTAGAGCAGGAATTCCCTGGCAGTGCAGTGGTTAGGACTCTGCGCTTTCACTGTTGAGGGCCCGGTTTGATCCCTGGTCGGGGAATTAAGATCCCAAAAGCCATGTGGCATGGCCAAAAGCAATCAAACAAACAACCCCCCCCAGAAAAAAAAAAAAAAACCCTAGAACAGTATTAGAACCTTAGAATATTCTCTGAAGTAAATGTGAACTGAGTCTATATTTCATTCTATTTAATTTATGTCCCTGTCAAGGTAAATAAATAAACACAAAACAACCACACACACAGCTGGCTCCACAGCCAGAGAGCTGGGAGTGGAAGGATTCAATGTCACTCAAAGCCCACAAGGGTGACAACAGCAAAGCCACAAGGGGCTCGAGGCAAGAGGTATTAAACTTCAGAAGCTGCAGGATTCCAGTTCCATAGCATGACCACCCATGAAGGAGCGAGAGCACAGTCTCCGCTAACAGGACCCCTTGGCTCAGGTCAGTATGTCCCAGCCCCAGCTGAGAGCAGAGGAACTCAGGCCCCAGCATTTGTTGAAGGAGGGTTGCAGGGTTCCCTCCAGCCACATCTGAGAGCCGTAGTTGTAGGCACTCAGAAGCATCCTCTCAATCTCATTCTTTTCCTTGAGAGTCTGGGTAGGGGGAATTAGAATTGAAGTTCTATTTGAATTTCGCCTTTATGAGTAATGAAAAGGGTAGAAGAAATTCCTAGCTGGGCTTTGGGGGAAAGGAGTGGATGATTCCATTACCTATACTCTTAGCTTTTAGTATTACTATGACACAACAGTTTCAAATCTATGTATAGAGCAGCCTATTCAAAGCCATTTAGAATATAGTGTAACAATGCCAAAATAATTTCAGTGTAAGACTTTGATCTCCTCATTATAATGCCATTACCATACCATTATTAGCTAAGATTACAGTGACAAATCAATTTTAATTGAAGTCTTTGGAGATGCCATTTATAATGCTATTATCATGTGAATTTGCAATGGAAAAGTTACTTGAGTAAGCTTGTTGAAACAGAGCTATAATGCCACTATAATGGAAAATTTTGATGGCAAAATTATCCCAAGTTTATAGGGACTGGTGATTATCATATAAAAAATAGACCATGAAAAATATGCCCCCCGAACGCCCCCAGTAGTAAATCATGCTATGGATAGTATCTACGGATCAAAGAATATTTTTCTTATTGAATGAGTTCATAAAAATCATAGACTCCTGAAGCAGATAAAAGGCTCTCATTTTACAGATGAGAAACCAGACACAAAGGGAGGAGGTGTGACTTGCCCAAGGCCATGCGGTGAGTGCCAGACCCTGGACTTAACCCCAGGTTCTCTGACTCTTAGTCTTCAGGTCTTTGACTCCTTGACAAAACTTCAGTGGCCCTGACTCTACAGTGTCTTTTAGGAGCAGGACTCCAGGAAAACAGACAGATGGTAAGATCAGCATCAGATCTAGCCTCTGGTGAGGCTAGAACCAGAGGAAGATTTCCAGATTGTGGTGGTGCTGTGAGATACTCATTTTGGACTAGAAGATTCTTGTAGAATTTTCAATATTCCAGGACTCCCAGTGTCAGGAAGTTGGCCACACAGAAGTTGGGATTTCATCCTGGTTCCATGCTTTTTTATGAGAGCATGCTTCTTTCCTGGAAGAGAAATTTAAACTCTTCCAGCTTTGACTAGATGAAGACAGAGAGGAAAAAAGATCACATTGCACCAAGGAGTTGCTTCATTCAGGCAACAAAGGACTTGGTAAACATAAAAAATCAGACTAGTTGTTTGATCAAAGAGAGTGTTTAAATTAATCACCCTGGGAAGCCACTGCCTCAAATTAGCTTCTTGTTAGAGGGTCTTTCATTCCCAGAACATGTCTTGTGTTGATTCCCTTCTTACCTTAATTTGCCCAAAACATAGCCAGCCTCCTATCATTTGAAAAAGCTTCCTCTCTTCCTAGGTTATGGCATCTCTTTGCTCTCATTTTACCCCTTCCGCCCTGGCCCACTTTTTTTTTTTTTTTGTGGTACGCGGGCCTCTCACTGCTGTGGCCTCTCCCGTTGCGGAGCACAGGCTCCGGACGCACAGTCTCAACGGCCATGGCTGACGGGCCCAGCCGCTCTGCGGCATGTGGGATCTTCCCGGACCGGGGCACAAACCCGCGTCCCCTGCATCGGCAGGCCGACTCTCAACCACTGCACCATAAGGGAAGCCCCCTGGCCCACTTTTTAGTGGAAGGGGCAAGACTGTGAAGAGGGAATTCTTTCTTTCCCCCATATCCAATCTCTTCCTTGGACTAGTCTACCGTGGGCCAGATGTTCTGGCCCATTTGCTCTAAAAGTGTTCATTCCTTACAGTGAGCAGCTAACATTTCTGGAGGGCTTGCATGTGCCACGTACAGGGCTAATGACTTTATTTCGCAAATCTAGCAGCCATTATTACAACATGTGAACCTGGAGCTTTGTAGAGTCATTTATCCAGGATCACTCTTGCAGCTAGAAGATGACCTTGGTTTGTTGGATGCCGGAGCCTAAGCTCTTCACCAGTTGGTGTTGCAGAGGCAGTTTAGCTTAGCATAGTGGCTGAGCAGACAGTCTCCGGAGCCACACAACTGCGTTTACATCTCGGCTGGGCCACTTACTAGCTCCGTTACATTGAGCAAGTTACTTAACTTCCATGTGCCTCAGTTTCCTCATTGTGGACATGAGACTATAATAAGAACTTAGTTCAATGTGTTGTTGTAAAATTATTATGTGTGCTGCACTTAGAATAGCACCTGATGACCAGACACTGTTAAGTCTGTAAGTGACAGCTTTTTGCTGCTTTCCTTTTCAGTGACATGACCAAGTTCTCCAGATCCCATCCATCCTGGGTGAGGATGAGAGGGGAGACACAGTAAACGGGTGATTTTACACGAATGTGCTCTCCTAAGCCAAGTGTGGACGCATACATTTGACTCAAGTGGACAATTTAAGGAGGAAAGCTGGACCTTAGTGAGGCCCCTTGCTGCTTTGGGCCTGCAGATGCCAATCTTGAAGAGGCAGGATTTAAGAGAATGAAATCAGTGACTATCCTCAAGCGGGATGAAAATCCGTTTCATAAAGTCAAGGCCAAAATGTTAGTGTGCATTACTGGCTGTGGGAAAAGTGGTATAGCTAATGATTCTTGGAGGAGTGGCAGTCGGTTAAGCTTTAGACAATCTCAATAAAATTCTTGAGGCCTCTGTCCAGCAGGCCACGGGCTGAACAATGGCCCAGGAATGTCAGAATTCTATGTTCTCATCGTTGCTCTGCTACTGATCTGTTCTGTGATCGTAGGCCCTTAATCCCCCCCATGCCTTACTTCTCTCCTGCCAAATACCAGTGGTCTCCCTGGGTGATTTGGAAGGATAACCAATAAAAAGGATTAGGGACAAGAACCACCATCCAGATTGCTAATAAAAGTGGTATTTTGTACTCAATTATTTGCATCTAAACCCTTTATATTCTCAGTTTGGCATCCCCCATCCTCTCTCTTTTTTGTTCTTGGACTTTTCTCCCCATCCCCCATGGAGAAGCAAAACACGATATATGTGGTACAGTATCTTGCAGTGAAATGACAATCTGGATGAAGGGGAATTGGCCGTGCTGTGACATTTCAAGCAGTTGCTGTCCGAGGGAGAAATTCACCTAAGGGATGTCCCCAGCCCAGCAAACAAAGGAGCAGTAGAGAAAATGCCACAGCAGCTCTGGGTCTCTCAATGTGACTTGGGTGCTGCTGTCTGTATTAGGTTGGCCAGTGCCTGAGCAAAGGTGATACAGAGATTCTGAATGCCAAGAAAAATAATAAAATTGCCAGTGTGTTGGAAATTCAAGTAAATCCAAGAGCATAAATAATGAACACAACACTGATTGAAATAAATGATGTACTTTGCTTTAGAAATGTTATTTGAATAACAGATATTGTATTTTGTCAGGCTACGGTTTCAAATGCATTCGATTATACATTTTTATGTTTCCCCCCTGCAAACAGTCTTTCAAATCGGTATAAATTGCTGTATGTAGCAGGCATGTCTTGATCTTTAGCTGCCATGACAACAGGATACAACAGAAATGCATTTTCATAACAATTGCTGGCAATGCTTAGTATCACTGTTACTTTGTGTCAGGGAATGGCTGGCTTTGGGAAGAAAACAGCATTGTTTGCTTTAACTTGAAAGCTTTAGTTGTAATAATTGAAAAAATAGGTAGAGAAATTGTTGTTTAAGGGAAAAGTAGGTAGAGGGAGGTAAAGCCTGGGGTAGGGGGTGAGGAGAGAGAGCGACAGAGAGAGAGAGAGAGAGAGAGAGAGAGAGAGAGAGAGAGATCTCTGCTTGGAAAGAGGGTTACACCAGTGGGACCATAGTGTAAAGCTAACCTAGAAAGTATGTAATTGGGTAATCAGATCAGCAAATTGAGTCAAATGATATGATTTAAAGTGATATAATCAGTTTTCACAAACCAGGAGAAATATGTATGTGTTTCCTTTCCCTGTCCATATGTTTTAACCTATATCTTCTAAAATAGCCCAGAGGGAGCAAATCTGAGGAATTTTAGAAAAGAACACATTTGGGGGAGACAATATACATTAAAAAAAATTTCAGGCAAACATGTGCAAAAAGGCAGTGGGAGGACTTTTTTCTCCTAGTTCTCTGAAATCCATGATATCTCACAACTAGTGGTGAAATGGAGAAGGACCCTATGGTCCTTGCCCAACCCCCTGCCCATGTCCTCAGTCTGCCTTTTGTCTGTAGAAAATCTTTCACCAAAGAATGAGTTTAAATCATTCATAAAATAGTTTAGCCATTAAGCAAAGTCCAAGGACCTTTAGTTGCTCCTCAAGGGCTATAGATATTCTGAGCCATAGCCTTTGAGCTGTCTTATAGATATGGAAACCCCCAAGAGGTGGAAGAAGTTAACTACATGATGACCAGACTGTTGCCATGACATAAGCTGCCACAATTCTGAGAACCGACCTCAAAGAAATGGGAAACAAACCAGCCCTGAAACTAAAGACTAACTGTACTTAAAGCAATCAAGATGATGCTGATCAGACCACTGCATGACCAATTTCAAGTTGAATGTCAGAGCTGACTGTACTGTTTGTGCATGTACACCCCTCCCACCGTCTATAAAAACTCTTGTCCACTGATTGTCGGGGGGGAGTTGACCTTTGGTCTGCGCCCCCCACCCCAACCCTGCCACCAGTTGCTGGCCTCTGAAATAAAGCAAAGTTTCCTTTCTACCAACCTTGCCTCTTTATTGGCTTTTGAGCAGTGACCCGCAGTTTTGGTAACAGTTTTGTGCCACCCAACGTGAAGCTGCACTCTCACGACATTTGGCTCCCGGTTTTCCAGAATAGAGCCGCTGGCCATGACGATGCACCAAGATGGTTGCGATGAGCCAGCTGCTTGTGTCTAGCTGGCCCCGAAAGGGAGGTGCGGGGGGACGTTCCGAGCAGCTGCCAAAACCATTTGTTTTGGGGACCCTCCCTGTTTCCCCCCTGCTCAGCACTGGCTGCCAACTGACTCTTTTCCTTGGTGGAATGGAAACATGCGTCTGGACGAGCTGACGAACTCCAAGACCGAGTAAGTCCATCAGTGTGCACCCGGGCAAACTTCTCTTTTGAGCATGAAGTGCTATTTGGGCATTTTACCAGTTGGTTCTGACGTGTGTCTGACGTCGAGGACCGTTTGTGTTGGGGAAATGTTCGTTTGGGACTCTGTATGGGTCATCCTCCGTATCGGATGACCTCCGTATCGGTCATCCAGTTCTGTCTTCTGGTGTGTGAATGTATATTCCATTTGTGTGATTGGTATCTTTGCTGTCTTTTGTAAAATGGGAAATTCAGGTTCAATTCATTAGAAAAATTTTAGCTATGAAATTGTGACTAAAGAAAAAGAAAGATGATTTTTTTAAAAACAATATATGGCAACAGTATTCTTCAGACTCCAGAGAAAATTTGTTAAGATGAATCTCTTTTGAAACTCCAAAACTGGTTCTTTTTGTATATGCAGTTTAAAAAAGCTAGCTTGAAAAAATACTGTTTTCAGAATTCTGACCCTGAGAGGACAAAAATATGCCCAAAAGAAAGCTTGAATTTAACTCTTATCATGTCCTTAAAATACGAACGCAGCCCACCAGTTCAATGACTTATTTCTTGGTTTTGTTAGGTCTTTTAAAGGTTAAAAATTGTAATATGTAATTAAAGCTACTAAAATGATATGGGAAACATTTCAGTGTGTAAAGCAAGTAAGATATGTGTTGCTGGTGAGAGAAGGTATAAAGACTGGAGATATTTTTACTGAGGAAGAAAAGAATAATTTTGTCCTAGAGCTGCTTGCTTATGTGTGGGGAAAATAAGGGACAAATTAATATGGATCCAGAAAGTGATAAAATGTTTGTGAAAAAGGAACTTTGAGAATTTTGTACGTTGTCAGGATTAAGATTACATTGAATTTAATTAGATAAATGAATTTTGTTATTAATAGTAAGCTGGTACAAGACTGGAATTTGGTTTTCTCTCTCTGTTAAGAGAACAAAGTTTTCCTGGAATATTGGACTGCTTTTGCTAACAGATTATAAGTTTCTTCTCTAGCTAACTTTGAGCATTCCAGAAGGCCCTGAGGCATCTCAGAAGAAATATTAAGGTAACTAGGATTATTTGGTACATTAAATTACATGGAAACATTGTCAAATAATAATGATAAGCATTCTTAGTTTATACTGTATGGGTAAATATCATTAATATAAGTGTTCTAGAAGTTACATGAAGTTTCTAAAATTTGAATATGTTTTCAGTCGTACTTCTAGTTATAAACTGTCTAGTGAAGTTGTCACAGAGTATAACTACTTATGATGTGTGTCACTGCTGGCTTTAAGTCTACTGCTTGAAGCACACATAGAATGTGCCTCCGAAATGAAGCAAACTTTCCTTTCCATCAACCTTGCCTCTCTGTTGGCTTTTGAGTGGCGAGCAGCCGGACCCCTGCTTTTGGTAACAGTGGCACCACGGTAGAAGGGGGATGTGTAGTCTGGTGGTTAAGGGAGTAAGTGTAGCCCTATGGCAGGCAGAACAGGGTTTATACCCTGGATCTGCTCTACCCCAAGTTGGAGAGGTTAGTTACTCTCCATCTCAGTTTCTTTATTTTAAAATTAGGCTTAATGAGTTCATTGGGTTTGGGGAGGGTTAAATGAGATGAGGCATGACAAGGAGCTATTAAAGGACCTGCCATGTAATGACTGTTCCAAACGTGGCTGCCATCACTAGTATGCTGCAGGATACTCTGACCAATAAAGAAAATCTGGAAGACTCTATTATTTCCTGCATCAAGCTTTTAATGTCTTTAGTAGTTGTTTTCAGAGTTTATAGAGGAATTAGATGACACTCAGATCACTGATGTCTCACAGTTCTTGGATCAGTCATGGACCTGGCAGAAAACAGAATTTCCTCCAAAAGGATTTAACTAGGAAGGAGTTCTAGGAAGGGACTATTTACAGAGGTGTGGGAAGAGTTAAGGGACCGGTAAAGGATGTTGAGTCCTCTAGGTATCAGTAACAGTGGGAAGGAGGAAGAAGTAAGAGGAAAAAAGAAAATGACTAGAATCAGGGAGACTTGGAGCCATAGAGGAGAGGTAACTGTTGCCAGTGGCACAGCTCTGCAGCTGGGGAAACCAGGAAGAAATACCCTGACCTTTTCACCTCTCACCAGCTGATCTCCTGTGGGTGCCTCTCATTGGCTGCCTCTCACTGGAAGCCAGAGGACAAGGAATAGGCGTGATGCAGACCGTAGGGATCAGATCCTGGGAAGCACGACGGGGGTGGTGGTGGCAAAGAATGGATCCTTGGAAGCAAATGGAAATGAGAGCCACCAGCAAACACAGGCACATCTGGGAGATACTGCGGGTTCTGTCCAGACCAGACCATCGCGATATAGCAAATATCGCAATAAAGCTAGTGGAACGAATTTTTTGGTTTCCCAGTGCATATAAAAGTTATGATTCCACTATGCTCTAGTTTATTAAGTGGGCAATAGCATTATGTCTAAAAAATATGTACATAACTTAATTACAAATAACACTTTTGGCACTGATAGACTTGCTTGATGCAGTGTTGCCACAAGCCTTCAATTTGTAAAAATCCATTATCTCTGAAGTGCAATAAAGCAAAGTGCAATAAAATGAGGTATGCCTGTACCGTGTTTATCTGTCCTTAGTGTGATTTTTGGTTTCTAGCATAGGCTTTTAAGAATTGCTATAGAATTGTCTATTTTTTTGTCTGTTATGTCCTCACCTCTCTGGTGAAATTGTAAGTTCATCGACGGCAAAGATTATGGCTTATTTCTCTTCCAGTCTCACAAAGCTTAGCACAAGGCAAAAATCAATGCTGGCAATAAATAACTACTTATCTAATTGATGGGAATAATAATAATAGTCATTATTATTATAGCAGACACAGCAATTACCATGTATTATGTGCAAGTACTTAACATATTTTAACAGATTTAATCCTCACGACAACCCTAGAGAAGGTATTATTATTACCCCCCATATTGCAGATGAGGAAACTGAGTCCAGAGTGGTTAAGGAGGAACTAAATAACCAATATGCTTCTTCTCAATGTCTCTGTAGAGAGAGAATTGCTTTCATCAAAGACTCCAAAAACACAGAAGACAAAGGATAAGATAGAAACTTAGGGTGGAGTGAGCTGGGTAGGTCTTAGAACTTCCTTTTTCACTAGGGCAGGGGTTCCTAGTCTTCTCTGTGAACATTTTGGGTGGTGAGTGAGTTACGATTTTAGGTGTTTATGTGACATTGAACTGGGTGGAGAGAGAGCCATTCCTTTTCAGTTCTCTCTCTTTTTGTTTTAGTAATAAAGTATTTTTTAAATTGAAGTATAGTTGATGTATAATATTATATGCTACAGGTGTACAATATAGTGATTCATAATTTTTAAAGGTTATATTCCTTTTATAGTTATTATAAAATATTGGCCATATTCTTTTCACTTCTCATTTAATCCTTCTGATTATACTAAGAAGAAGGTCTCAGACGGGTGCTAGTCTTTAACACCCAACACCTGCAAAATCTTACTTTTTACAAAGAAGGCAGACTCAGACTCAGAGCCTTTGCAGGCAGCATGGTATCTACCTGGAATTTTAAACATTAATTTTTCGTTGTATTTTATGATAGGTGATATTTATTTTCCCTTTTTAATAGTGAAATAAAATTTTCTTTAAAACAGTGTTTATTTACATTAAAAGGAAACTGTGTTTCAGATGTAGAAAACAAACTTATGGTTACCAAGGGGGAAAATGGTGGGGGAGGGATAAACTGGGAGATTGACATATGCACACTGCTATATATAAAATAGATAACTGGGCTTCCCTGGTGGCGCGGTGGTTGAGAGTCTGCCTGCCAATGCGGGGGACAGGGGTTCGAGCCCTGGTCTGGGAGGATCCCGCATGCCGCGGAGCGACTGGCCCCGTGAGCCACAGATACTGAGCCTGTGCGTCTGGAGCCTGTGCTCTGCAGCGAGAGGCCGCGATAGTGAGAGGCCCGTGCACCGCGATGAGGAGTGGCCCCCGCTTGCCGCAGCTGGAGAAAGCCCTCGCGCAGAAACGAAGAGCCAACACAGCCATAAATAAATAAATAAATAAAAATTAAAAAAAAATAGATAAAAAAAAAATAGATAACTAATAAGAACCTACTGTATAACACAGGGAACTCTACTCAATACTCTGTAATGACCTGTATGGGAAAAGAATCTAAAAAACGAGTGGATTTATGTATATGTATAACTGATTCACTTTGCTGTACAGCAGAAACTAACATAACATTGTAAATCAGCTATACTCCAATAAAAATTAATTAAAAAAGAAAGTGCCTTTAATGAAAAATATTAGATAACTAATAATGTAGGTGCTATGCTGAATATAAGTGTTATTCCATTTAGGCAAAATTTTGGAAGTTTGTGTGAATGCTAAAGTTTGGGAAATACTTGCTTTAGGGAAAGAGACTCTGGGTGTGGGCAAATTGCATTACAAGCTCTGGGACCCTCTAGCTTGATGAACATTGTGCTGGGATAATATGTAAATTTATTTCCTTTCACTATCTTACTTCTCATTTTTGCTTACTTCCTAGATAGATTAAAGGAAATAGGAGTAAATAAACTCCTTCTGTCCTAAATGCTGAGGGCCACATCAGGTCAATTCATAGAAATCTCAAACACTTTTGTCAAAGACTGTTGTAGGATGAAAAATGTCCCCCAAAGATGTCAGTAAATCCCCGGGACTTGTAAATGTTAACTTATATGGCAAAGACTTTGAAGATTTGATTAAGTTAAGGATTTTGAGGTGGGGAGATTGCCCTGGATTATCTGTGTGGGCCCTAAATGCACGTACAAGTGTCCTTAGAAGAGAGAGGCAGAGGGAGATTTGTTACACACAGAGGAGAAGGTGATGTGGAAATAGAGCAGAGACAGACCTGAACATGCTGGCCTAGAAGATGAGAGTGATGTAGCAAAAAACCAAGGAATGTTGGCAGTCACCAGGAGATGGAGGAAGCAAGGAACAGACCCTTTCCTAGAGCTTCTGGAGGGAGCACAGCTCTGCAGACATCTTGATTTCTGCGCAGTGATGTAGATTTCAGACTTTTGGCCTCCAGAACTGTTAAAGAATAAATTTCTGTTATTTTAAGCCATGACATGTTTGGTAATCTGTTTCCACAGGAGATGAATCTGTTGCCATAGGAAACGAATACAAAGCTGGCAGCAGGAGCAGAGTGATCGAGGTACCCTGGCTACAGTGGTAAAGGACCTCGAAAACTTCTTTTCATTCTTGCCTAAGGCTCTTAAGACTCAAAGTCCCAGGTGTGAATGATGGATGGAGTTGAGCTTAGGTCATGTGCCTCCCACTCTCCCTCATCCCCATGGTCTCAGGCTGTGGAGAAGAAGGAACTGGACCTTCAGTTTAAGTAATCCTCAAGAACCACCCTCCTGTGAAGACTGTAGCCAACATCAGAGAGGTCTATCCTCCAATGAAATTGCAGAAGTTTTAGAAAGAGGGAAAGGATGCTGAGCAGTCTCTAAATTACAAACATCTATTTACAGATACTATTATAACTATTCTTATATTGATAGTAGTTTACAATTACGAACTCTAAATTCAGTAGACAAACAGAAAAGAAGGGATATCAGGACTAGAATAGGCAGGAAAAACTTCATAGAAATGATGCTACTTGAGATCTGGGTCCTGAGGCACGACCTAGCTTTGGAGGGCAGAGAGAAGAGATGAAGTTATCTCAGTAAAAATACAGTGATCAAGGACTTAGGAGGGAAGGAGCGTTATGTGTCTTAAGGATTTTGGCCAGAATACACATCCTATGGGTCTTTATCTTTTCTTTTGGAGCTTCCTGGAGCACTCTTTTTCTCAGAGGTGGTAAAAATAACATGGAATGTTTGCAATGTATTTTTTCTCTTTTCCTTTTGCATATCTCCTCATGGCATTCAGAAATGGACAGAGAAATGAAGAGAGATAAGGATTAAGGAAGGAACTTCTTTGCTATCAGGGGTTTTCAAAAATCAAAATGATAAAAGGAAGAGAAAATTCAGTTGATTCATATACCAGTCCTGATATTTTGGTTTCTATTTCCTGTACAAAAGAGATGATCTAAGATTGCATGACATTCAGTTTTAAGTGACAAACAGGATTAGGAATCAAACAGACACATACCTACCAACCTGAAGTGCTTTTATGTGAGTAACAGAGCATTGCTGCATTTTGGAACCATCCACACCATTAAGGGAGAATTCTAGAAAGGCAATATGCTACATTAGCCCTAGAATCTGCCCAACTTTAATCATTCAAGGACCACCTTCAAGATTTTTACAATATCACATACCACTAGTACTATTATATTCTTAAAATTAAAAAAGATCAGCTAACTTTTCTTCTTTAGCAGTGATGGCAAATAAAAAACAATATCATATCTCAGGATTGGGGGATGGTGGAAATTTGTGTCAACCTTGAGGATCTAAAGATTGGTGATCCTATCATATTTCCTTTCAATTCATCAGTCTGGTCCCTGGAGAAAAAAGATGGATCCTGGAGGATGTCAGTAGATGTCCACAAACATAACCAAGTACTAGTCCCAACTGCAGCCACCATGACAGATGTACATCTTTCCTAGAGCCAAATATTATGGTTTCAGTTACATAGTATACAGCCATTAGTTTGGCAAATGTGTTCTTTTCATCTTAATTAGAAAATGGGATCAGAAATATTTTGCATTCATAAATAACAGGCAACAACATACATTTATAGTTTTGCCCCAGGGCTGTTTAACTCTCCTGCCCCCTGTCATAATATAGTCTAAAAAGATCCAGACAATTTGGGCATCCTACAGAATATCACATTGATTCACTATATTGATGATATTATGCTAATCAGATTGGATGAGCAAGAACTGGCTAGAATTCTGGAGGATGTGTTCCAGAGCATAAGAGGTAAAACCTATGAAAATTCTCTAACTCTCAGCTCCTTCAGCTGCAGAGAACCACCTTGCCAGGAAAGCCCACAGATTATGGCAGGAGTATAAAGCATTTCAGCCCAATGTGGGACAGCTCTGATGGACCATGTATGTTCCAGAGTGCCCCGTGCTGTTGGCCCAGGCTCTAATGGAACTGCATTGCTGTATAACTTTCCTCTCTGCCCAGTCCTGCTTCTGGCCTCTTCTTTCCACAGATGTTGATCCCTGGAGTTCTTTGAGAGAAATAGAAATCTCTTGGAAATCTCACAATCCCTGCTGTTTTTTTTGTTTTGTTTTTTTCTAGTGGGGAAATGTGGACTCCTAACCCATGGAAATACTGAACCATCCAAATAACCAATGTTCAGAGATCCCGGGGAAACCATTTGGATGAGAAATTTCTCCTCAGTGATTGAACCTCATTTCAGACAAAATTTTTGGGATGAGGTCAACTGATCAGGGCAAGGCATTGGAGCAGGATGTGAGTTCAAATCCTCACTCCTTTAGTTAGCAGCTGTTTGACTGGGCAAGTTACTTTAATTCTTTATTTTAGTTCCCTCATTTGTAAAATGGGCAAATAAAACCTTCTTTAAAGGATTATAGGAATTAGAGAGTACATAAAGCCCCTACAGTATCTGGTAAGGAATTACCTGTTGATAAATGATCATTTAAAAAAATATTTAATTTTAGCTCCTTCCTTCCATTTTTATATGTCCAGCCTATTATTTCAGGGAAGAAAGCAATTTGTTTAAAGCTTGTTCATTCAGATTTTAGGGACTTAACGTGTTCTTCCCAGGGAAATTGCATTTTTAAAAAAGAGGAGCTGGGATATCTGAATAAAGGAATGACATGCTGATGGTAGGCATTTGGGGGGACAGGGGCCCTTAGATGAAATCCTGTAAAGGAAAATGTTCCCCTTGCCTGGGTAAGGTTGACTTGCCCAGCTTTCAATGAAGAGGAAAGATAAAATTTTCCACTTAAGGAGGACTACCCTCCCATCCATGTTAAGAAGAGTTTGCCTACATCTTGCTTTTTCAAGTGGGACAACTAAAATATCTTCTAGCTATTTGTTCCAGTAGTTCAATATATATTCTTGGTTATATCAAATATTTGATATTTTAGGAAATCAGCCTTGTTAAATTAAAGTGGAT
The DNA here is from genome assembly GCF_964165515.1 of Mesoplodon bidens. Classification (NCBI taxonomy): domain Eukaryota; kingdom Metazoa; phylum Chordata; class Mammalia; order Artiodactyla; family Ziphiidae; genus Mesoplodon; species Mesoplodon bidens. Next base: position 32,255,585 of record NC_138175.1, read on the forward strand.
AAGATGGCCTTTTAAGGTCACCTTGGTATGATCAAACATGATGCTGACATTTACAATCCATTTCCATTGCTTCTCACATGTTTCCTTGTCAGTTAAATCCAGACTCTTCAAATTTAAAGGCGTTTCAAATCTAATAATGCAATTATAAATATTGTACCAGAATTACTAACTGCCCCCTGATTTCCATGCAAGCTACAAAATCCTCATGGGTCCTATTCCTTCATTTAAAATAGTTTAAATGGTTTTATTACAATGTTACGTGCACAAGTATAAACAAGTTTACATATTAAATGTTGTATATACTCCTTAAATTTATGATTTTTGCTCATATAAAAACCAAAATAAGATTGCAAATTAAATAAAAAGGAAACTGTAAATTAAAAGACATATAACTGACAATATCAATTTAAGGTGATAGAAAACACGGTTTTGCAGAAACCACATCCTCACACATGGAATGCATTTGGGTCATGATGCTATGGTCAGTTTTTGTCAGGTGGGGATTCCTTCATGCTTGTAGGCTCAGTGATGACTCAGTTCTCACATAAAGATGTTTCCATTCTAACGACTGTGGAACTTTCACACCACAATTTGCCATATCACCATTTGCTTTCATGTTGAAAGCATCTTTTAAGAATGAAGTCTGCTTTTACTCTTTCCTTGAAAGATCATTATTAACTCAGTGCCCAACTTAAGTGCAGAAATTGTATGGGGATAGTTAGGTCAAAGGAGGTTATCCAAATGATCCAGATGTAAAATGCTTAATATTTACAAATACTTATAAAATAAAACTAAAACTATTGTAGAGATATTTACTGAGTATATATCCACAGTACTCTTCATGAATCCATAGACCTCTTTTTAAGAAATACTCATTATAAATGTATTTACAAAACAGAAATAGACTCACAGAGATAGAAAACAAACTTATGGTTACCAAAGGGGATAGTGGGGGGAGAGGGGGAGAGATAAATGAGGAGGTTGGGATTAACATATACACACTACTGTATATAAAAGACATAAACAACAGGGACCTATTGTATAGCACAGGGAACTATATTCAATATTTGAAATAACCTATAAGGGAAAATAATTTGAAAAAAGTATATATATATATAAAAATATATATAACTGAATCACTTTGCTGTATACCTGAAACTAACACAACATTGTAAATTAACTATACTTCAATAAAAATTGGTTAAAAAAATGAAAAAAAAAGTTCCTTGGTGGTCCAGTGGTTAGGACTTGGCACTTCCACTGCAGTGGCCCGGATTCAATCCCTGGTCGGGGAACTAACATCCTACAAGCTGTGTAGTATGGCCAAAAAAGAAAAAATTCAAAAAAGAAATACTCATAGAATGTAAATGAAACAAAATATAATAACATAGTTCTCAATTGAATATGCAGTGAGAAAAATATATGTAATTTCTTTTCTTTCATATTGCACTGGCTAGGACCTTTAGTACATGATAAGTATAAGGGAGTAACAGGTATTTTTGTTTCTTCCCCTCAAGAGACCACATGTATAATGTTTTAGCTTTAGATAGATATTTACAGTAGGTTTTTGACAATAAGGAAGTTCTCTTTCTACTACAAGTTTGCTAAAAGTTTTTTCCCCCTGGTACTTATTTAGATTATCATATATTCTTATCTGTTAGTATGATGAATTATGTTAGTAGATTTTCTAATTTTTAAAAAATTTTAATTTTTATTGAAGTACAGTTGATTTACAATATCATGTTAGTTTCAGGTGTACAGCACAGTGATTCAGTTTTATATATATATATATATATATATATACTTTTTGTATATATAAGTTCAATATATATGTCTATATATTCATATGTATGAAGTTCATGTGTAGCCATGTTTACATGACCTTCATAAGTGATATCTTATGATAAGTTTCTTTTTCTGTGTGACTTATTTCACTTAGAATCATCGTACCTGAATCCACTCATTTTGCTGCTACTGGGCTTATGACATTGATTTCATGGCTGAGGGATACTCCATCGTACGTAAGTTCCACAATTTCTTTAACCATTTTTGTCTTCCCTGGGATATTTAAGGTGTACCGAAGTTGAGGTTCTTGTAAGCAGTGCAGCCCTAAGTTTTGGGGTCGCTGCGTCTTATTCATTTTCAGTTTTCCCAAGGTATATTCCCTAGACTGGAAGTGCCCTTGGCTCTGTAGCTCTGTTGTTTACTTGTTTTAGGGAACACAATGCACTCCTCCAGAGAGGCAGTTGGCAATTTACATCCCGCCCATCAGCATAACAAGGCTCCCTGTTCTCCAGGGCCTGTCTTGCCTTTCTGGTTTTTACACATTTTTCGGATGTCCCTTTTGATCGTTGGGAAGTGATACTTTTTTTTTTTTTAATTTTTATTTATTTATTTATTTATTTATGGCTGTGTTGGGTCTTCGTTGCTGCGCCCGGGCTTTCTCTAGGTGCAGTGAGCGGGGGCTACTCTTCGTCGCAGTGCGCAGGCTTCTCATTGCGGTGGCTTCTCTTGTTGTGGAGCACGGGCTCTAGGCGCACGGGCTTCAATAGTTGTGGCACACAGGCTCAGTAGTTGTGGCTTGTGGGCTCTAGAGTGCAGGCTCCGTAGTTGTGACGCACGGGCTTAGTTGCTCCGTGGCATGTGGGATCTTCCTGGACCAGGGCTCGAACCCGTGTCCCCTGCACTGGCAGGCGGATTCTTAACCACTGCGCCACCAAGGAAGCCCGGAAGTGATACTTCTTTGTAGTGCAGATTTGCATTGCTCGCTTGCTTGCTTGGCCAAAAAGGGCGTATGCGTTTTCTCCTGAATATATCTACACATATACATATATATATATTTGCTTTAATCACACTCCATAGGTCCTGATTGGTAGTGTTTTTCATTGTAACTGAGTTTTTTTGTTTTTTTTTTGTCTGTGCCGCACAACATGCAGCATCTTAGTTCCCTGACCAGGGATCGAACCTACGTCCCCTGCAATGGCAGCATGGATTCTTAAACACTGGACCACCAGGGAAATCCCTCATTATTACTGAGATTTAATTTCCACTGTAATTTCTTACTGGGTCCATGAATTCATCATATTTATAAATGAACATTTCCAAGCATATAAGATTTTTATGGGGTTTTTTTGTTATTGAATTTTAATTGTATTGTGTTGTCATCAAAGACTATGCTCTGTATAATATTACTCTGTTTCAATATCTACAGTACATTTCCTTATTTTATATAATACCCCTCTGGAATGTGATTTTCATGAAGAAAGGAGTTTACTCTATTTTGCTATCATGTCTCCAATATCTAGAATGGTGTTTGGCATATAGCGGTAACTCAGCATTTGTTGAATGAAAAAATGATTGATGCTGATAGTAATTCTAGTGATCAGAATCTATTTCTTCTAGGTGGCCTTTCTTGGCCACTTAGAAGATGATGCAAATTCCCATAGGCTCCAGTCCACACCCATAAACTTGGCTCCATGGCTTATATCCATATGTGTCTGAAAAACAGCGAAATGTCTTAAGTCAAAGTTCTGGAGACCTAACGTACAGCATAGTGACTATAGTTAATAATACTGTATTATGTACTGAAAATTTGCTAAGGGAGTAGATCTCAAGTGTTCTGACCACATACACACAAAATGGTAACTATAGGAGGTAATGGATATGTTAATTAGCTTGATTGTGATAATCATTTCACAATGTATACCTATATCAAAACATTATATTGTACAACTTAAATATATACAATTGTAATTTGTCAAAAACCAGGTACTCTATGTCTACTATGTCAAGAGGACTATGTCTACTTCCAAATTAATTTGATTCTGATCTGCCCACTCTCAGCACCTGGGTGTCGGTATGACCTCTGCTGCCCACAGATGAAGAGGTTGACCAAAGCAGAATTGGGAATTCTTATAAAAAGTTTTTGTTTCCTCTATTTAATGTTCTCCACAAGCCAATATTCATGCACTCTGTCAAGCGGTTACAGACTAGAGACAGCTGGCCATTACTCAGCTTGGTGTATCAAATAGATATTTTTGAAAATATACAAGCTTTGAAAAATTTTATTCTTCAGACAACTTTGGCTTTGAAAACTCTGTATATCTTAAAAGCAGTTTCATAATGTCAGTAGTTTCCTGTGATTGATAGTTACAGCACACTGAGCTCACGGAGGCATTAAAAATGTGACATAGGAAAAGGGAAAGAAAGCACTTTACAATATTGGATTCTGTGGCAGTAAGTAATCTGCTCTTGGCTTTCCTTCTCTTTACAGAGTGTTCCCCCCCCTTCCTCTTCTGAAAGGTCTGTGTTTTATTACATTCTAGTTTTGGACATACTAATAAAACATATATTTTTCTATGCTTGCCAGAATCCTATTTCTCAACATAGAATTATTGGATAAGTGCTGTAATTCTGATTGTTTCTGGAATGCCAAAACCCTTAATTAAAATAACAGAGGGCTTCCCTGGTGGCGCAGTGGTTGAGAGTCCGCCTGCCGATGCAGGGGACACGGGTTCGTGCCCCGGTCCGGGAAGATCCCACATGCCGCGGAGCGGCTGGGCCCGTGAGCCATGGCTGCTGAGCCTGCGCATCCGGAGCCTGTGCTCTGCAACGGGAGAGGCCACAGCAGTGAGAGGCCCGCGTACTGCAAAAAAAAAAAAAATAATAACAGAAACAAAAAATTGTCAAGAGGTAGAGATACCCGGTTAGAACACTGACACTGACAGGTCTTTCCTGGGGGTGATGGGGATGCTTGTGTGTCGTATATTCTCACAAAGAAGGAGGTGCTTCCATTACTGGGTGGGGTGGCTGAATGTAAGGGCTGAGTGATATGGAGAAGCAGTGAGATCGCCTGAGGATCATTTTTGGAAACCCAGGGTGGTTATTCTTTCTGAACGTGGAAGCAATTTATTATTTTCTCTAACTAGAGTGTCCTGTGACTAAGTTACAGTAGGATAGCTCTATAACAAATAGACCTCGGAATGTAATGCCTCATCACAGAAGTTTACTTCTTGATCACTAACTGTCTGGGATTGGTGTTCATGTTGACAGTGCAGCTCTCTTTGACAAACTCACTCAGGAACCCAGATTCCTTCCACCTTGTGGCTCTGCCATTCCCTAGACCAGGGGTTAGCAATTTGTCTTTTTCTTTGGATAAAGAACCAGATAGTAAATATTTTAGGCTTTGCATGCTACATGGTCTCTGTCACAATTACTTAACACTGCCCTTGTACCATGAAAGCAGCCATAGACAAGATGTAAATTAATGGGTGTGGCTGTTTTCCAATTAAACACGTTTTACAGAAAGAGGTGGCTGACTGGATTTGGCTCTTGGGACATAGTTTGCTGACCCCTGCACCAGAGCCCAGTCATTCTCTTGTTTATCTCGAAAGGAAAGGGAGGAGTTTTCCACGGGCCAAGCCTGGAAGTAAAACGTATTATTTCCTTTCATGCTCCATTGGCTTATGATAATACCAAATTGCCAGGGAGGTTGGGAAATGTTGTCTAGCTGTGTGCCCAGGAAGAAGAGGAAACCCACCTGTGAACAGGTGGCAATCTTTGCCACATCCAGCACAATAGAAAATCTGACAGTGGAATTCAAGGTCCATTCTCCAACTATCCTACCATGACCTCAAACATAGGGCTCAAAAAGCATGGCTTTGTAAATCAGATAGACCTGGATTTGAGTCCTACCTGAGCCACTTTCTAGCTGTGTGCCCTTGGGTGATTTGTTTAATCAGTTGGTGTCTCACTTTTCTCTTCTGGAAAACAAGGGTAATTATGGTTCCTCAGGTCACTGTGAATGTTAAATAAAAGTGATGACTATACTTTAGAAGTATTGAATACTTTAGAAGTATTCAGTAAGTAGTAGCTATTATCCTTAATTTTGAACAATGGCTAACCCCACTTCCTGGTAGAGTATAATTTAATGCTTTGCTGTTGGGCGCAAATCCCTGCTCCACTGCTTACTAGCTGTGTAATTTTGTACAAATTACTTGACCTCTCTATACCTCAGTTTCTTCATTTATAGAAATATGACAATAGCAGTATCTATCTCCTAAGGTTATTGTGATGACTAAATGATCTAACACCTCTGAAATCATAGGTGGCTAGACTTAATGATACTCAATATATGATATTAATAATAATAATAATTATTATTATTATTTTTTGCGGTATGTGGGCCTCTCACTGTTGTGGCCTCTCCCCTTGTGGAGCACAGGCTCCGGACGCGCAGGCTCAGGGGCCATGTCTCACGGGCCCAGCCGCTCCGCGGCATGCGAGATCCTCCCGGACTGGGGCACGAACCTGTGTCCCCTGCATCGGCAGGCAGACTCTCAACCACTGCGCCACCAGGGAAGCCCAATAATTATTATTTTGATACACTGATCCCCAGCATCCAAAGGGGATACTAAAAATAAAAATCATCATTATGATAATATCCATACATTAAGGCATTCAGCAAATATTGAACACCTATGGGCCGAATTCTGGGCTAGGCCCTGAGGATACAAATAGTGCATAAGCCTGACACAGTTCCTGTCTTCATGAAGCCCACAATGAGTTTGCTAACAGATATCTTCTTTTTTGAGGAGTCTCTGCTGTGAACACTTTTAACCTGTTATCTAATTTTATCCTTTGCAATAACTCTGTGAAATTAGATATTATTGTCTTTATTTTACAGACAAGGTAAGAGGTTTAGAGAAGGTAAATAACTTGAGCAGGGTCACAGAGTGGTAAATAGTACAGATAGGATTTGAAACTATGTCCCTCAAACTCAAGTGCCAGTGTTCTTAACAGTCACGCTGGGCCGTCAGATCTGGCCACATAAAAGATTTGCCTGGCAAAATGCACACTGTTTAATGGGAAGGTGGGTTGAAGGCAGTGGGGAAGAGTGTGCTGTGATGGTGAGGGCGGCCTTTTGGCCTCTCTGGGAATTCAGTTCCATCTCTGGACCATTTATGACAGCATATGCCCTCTCTACTCGGATGACTTCAAACATCCCCCAGGATTAGAAACATGTAATCTTATCAACCAGGTTTGGTTCCTGTCTGTGGGAGAGCTGGGCTTTTCAATTTAACCACTGGCTTAAAAAATGGAAAAAAAAAAAAAACACAAAGAAATGTACTGTCTCTACCCTTCTTTAAAATGATGAATGTTTTTTTAAGGCAAATCCATCATTGGTCACTTGAGGGAGGAAATGTCAAGAAAAGTTATGGTTTGTTAGCTTTTACTTCTTGACATTATACAAGAAAGTAATTGAAGTACAACAAATGCCATGTTGTTTTACCTCATCTATTTATATAGCAATCTGACAAGATGAATATATATGTTACTGTGGATTTGAAAAAAAAGTGACACTGGCTCTGTGATTTGTTCTATTGTCTTATCAGTGCTGATCAAATGTGCTTTCCCTCAAGAAAACACATGGTAGAGGAATTGGTATTCTTTCATGTAGACTCCTGGATATTAAACAGCTGAACTCATTGTACCCTCTGAGCCCCATTAGCCTCTTATCTCAAATTCTTAGAGCTTTAACATGGACGTATAATAAAACATGCACAAATTCAATTTAATACAACAAATATTTATTTAGCACTCACTGTGCATGAGATACTATGCCAAACAGAGATGCCATTAATTCACAATCTGTGATAATTCAAACACAGCCTGGGCTGAATGTTACCATTATACCATTTATGAAAAAAAGAAGGAGTCTGTTTAGCAAATCAGCAAGGTATATCTTACTATATTTTATGCTATGCCCCTGGAAACTCATAGGTAAATCAGATTTTAAATGCATAAGGAGAGCTTACTATTCAAAGAATTTTATAATAATGTTTCTGGAGAATATATAGCCACTAACAAATAAGGATTTTTAAGTTAGATATTTAAAAAGTGAATGACTACTTTATTGAGGGATGTTATGTGACTAGTACTATGAAAAATCCCAAGGCTTGTTTCTATGACTGCCATGATCTCTTTGTGGTTGGATAGTCTGGTTGTCAAGCAACTTAAACAGAAGAGACATGCTAAATTATTATTTTTCTTCTGAAAGGTGTCAGCCACAAAACAAAGGTATAGAGCTGCTTATTCTGTGGTAAAGATCTCTTCAGTTCTCAACATGGATTTCTGAGGAAGAAAAGAGATACTAAAACTATATTTAATAGGAAGAGGCAGGGTGAGCTTTCAGTGTGTCTTACCCTTTTTATTTTGCTGAAATTGCCTTAGAAAACCAGCTGGGATCTCAAGTGAGTTATTCAGGGGTATAACATTAAGAATCATGAGACAATATCTCCTGTAGAAAGAATATAGTAAGATGATGTTACTTTGTACTTTAGTTACTCCATTTTTTACGGCTCCTTTATTGAAACTGGACCCTTTGCCTATGTTCCTGTCTATCCATAAATGGGTTGATAGATCTGACTGCAGAGAGTTTGAATTAAGGACCATCATCCATATGTCAGAACCTTGAGTAAGGAACTTGGACTTGCCCCAAAAGAGGTCTGGCTTTGCCCTCAGCTTCTGGGAAGTAATCTTCATCATACACGAGTGAAGTGTCTTTGGTTAGGTGTGGGCTGGGCACATTGGATTGTGTGTTGGACCAGTCACACCTGACAGTCTTAGGGTGTGGAGTGGCCAGGCCAGAAAGATCAACCAGGCGAGTTATAGTGGGAGATTGGGTCACGTGGTGTCAGTTGACTTGGACACTGAGTTCAACAACTGGGCAATCAGGACTATGTAATGAAGCTCCAATAAAACTTTGAACACCAAAGCAGGTGAGCTTCCCTGCTTGTCAATACTCTGTGTGTATTGTCACATTTCAATCCTGGGAGAGTAATGCATCCTGACTCCATGGGAGAGGACGACAGAAGCTTTGTATCTGTTACCCTCTCAGACTCTGCCCTAGGCATCTATTCCTTTGGCTGATTTTCATCTGTATCCTTTCCCTGTAAAAAACCATAACTGTGAGTATCATAGCTTCTGGTGAGTTCTGTAAGTTCTTCTAGTGAATTATTGAAACTGGGTTTGGAACCTTACCCCCCAAACTTGTAACTGACATCAGGAGTGAATGGAGTGCTGGGGGAACTGTTCCCTCTTGCTGTTGCAGTTGGAATAATTATGGTTAAGTACCAACTGAAAGGGGTCTATGGACATGCAAATGGGTCTAGTTCTAAACAGCAATGATATCACTCACACCTCAGATCCCTCCCGCTGCAGCAAGAAATTTCACTTTGGGTACTTGTAAAATAGTCTAAATTTGATGTTTAGAAAAACAGCACTAGACAGACTTCTTTTTATTCAACTGTTTGAAATTAGAACAATCTTAATGATTTTGCATGGTTTCAAGGGTTGCATACTTAAATACCTTAAGGACCCTAGCAGGTAACCTAAAAAAGTGAAGCACTGGGTGAGATCTACAGTGAACTGAGGAACATTTGTCCAGTCTAAAAGCATTCAGAGTTAACAAAAACTTTAAAACACTGTAAGGCTGTAGAAAAAAAGTGTGCAACAGGAGCTGGCCCAGAGGCCACCAGTTTGCCTCTTCTTTCTAATCTTGGCTGAAGGCTCCAGTGGCAAATTGGCCATTTTTTTTTCTTTAGGTAAATTAATAAGACCATTCAAGTTTTCTATTTCCATCTCTTCTTAAGTTAGTTTTTGTTGGAATTTGTCCATTCAACTAAATTTATTTCAAATTTATTGGCATAAATTTGTTCAAAATATCCTCTTATTATTTTCTTAATGCTTATAAAATCTGTAGTAATGCCTCATTTTTTATTTCTGACTTTGATTATTTGTGCCTTTTACCTACTTTTCTTGGAGTCTTATTATGCATTTATTAATTTCGGTGGTTTTCCCAAGAATTAACTTTTGGCTCTGTTGGTTTTCTTTATTGATGTTTCTTCACTATTTTGTTAATTTCTCTTTCTATGTTTCTTTATACCTCCTTTGTTTTTCTTTTTCCATCTTACTGACATATATGCTTAGCCCTTTGATTATCCATCTTTCTCTTTTTTCTAATAAAGCTATGAATTTTTCTTAAACCATGGGTTTATCTGCAGCTCATAAATATTTATGTCTACACATAACTAGTTTATTGTACATTAGTTTTACAATTCATTTAAAATATGTATAAAATTTCCAGTGTAATTTTTTACTTATTAATTATTTAAAGTATATTAAAAAATTTTCAAACTTGTGGATTTTTCTAGGGTTTTTTTTTTGTAGTTGATTTCTAGTATTAGGGTCAGTAAACATACTCCAATGGTTTCAATCCTTAGAAATTTCTTGAGACTTGCTTTATGGACCAATCAGCAATATTTGTAAATGTTATTTCCTGGAAATAATGCATGTGTTTTTTTGTAGTTAGTGGTTACAATTTTCTGTAGATGTTCATTGAGTCACCTTTGTAATTGTATTGTTCAAATCTTCTAGATCTTTACTGATTTTCATTTGTTCTGTAAAGAAACACTGAAATCTCCCACTGTGATTATGCTTTTGTCTCTTTTGCATCTTGTCAATTTTTGTCATATATTTTGAGAACATGTTATTAGGGACACAAAAACTTCTAGTTCCTGTATCTTAAAGATGAATTGAAAAGTTTATCATTAGGATAAGGCTTTTTGTCTTAAAGTCTACTCTGTCTGGTATTAACATAGCTATACCAGCTTTTAAAAATTTAATGTTTATATAGTATATTTTCTGCCTTTTTATTTGTAACTTTATGTTTTATCTATCTCCTTTGTAAACTACTTATACTTTAAAAATATCCTGTTGATGCTGCTACATACTGATTGTAGCTATTGGTATTTTAAGCACATTCGATCTAGAAGTGACTGTTTTTACACACTAAGGAATATGTCCATATAAAGAAAAATAAGTATAAAAATGTTTAATCTAGGATTAACAACAAGGTCCTACTGTATGGCACAGGGAACTATATTCAATATCCTGTGATAAACCATAATGAAAAGAATACGAAAAAGAATGTACATACATATAAGTCACTTTGCTGTACAGCAGAAATTAACACAATATTGTAAATCAACTATACTTCAATAAAATTTTTTCAGGAAAGAAAAAAAATAAAAATATCCTGTTGAAATTGTATATCATTTAATTGGAATGATTATTCCATCCATATTTAATGTAATTACTGATATATTTGAGTTTACAGTCTTACTATGTCTTCTTTGCTGTTTCACTGAGCTGCAAATCTGGGTGATTCCAGGAAGGTGAGTGGGGCTGGGGAGTCAGGAAACCTAAGTTTTAGGCATTCTCATAGCTTTGTGGCTTTGGACAAGTCATTCATCTTCTTGGGCTATTTTTGCTTTTTCATTTATAAAATAAAGGAACTGGATTAGAAAATGGCTAAAGTTTTCTGTAGTTAAAGATTTAATGGTAGAAAGGAAAACATTATGACAGGAGTAGAAGAGAAGGGGAAATTTTGTCTATACTGTTGGGCGGTGACTTTGGACACTGATTTTTCAGGAGTTTTGGCTTTCTGAGGAAATACTAATGGCTAAAACAGCATATAAACACAGCTATAATGGAAGGAGGCTTTGCCAGTTCATTATCTTTGAAAGGAATTTAAAATGTTCTTTCCAATTGAAGGCAGGAATCTTTCTAATTCTTTTTTTCAAAGGATGATGCTTCACAATATGTTAAGAAGCTTACCTTTCACTACACACATGACAGACATTTTCACAGGAGAAATTATCCTCTATGTAAATATTGTCCAGTAAATTAATCAAACTTCTACTGAGGACTGATTAAATATCAGGTGCTTAGTTAGATGCCTCAAAGATAGAGAACAGATGGTTCCTTGCCTCAGGGAGTTTTAATCTGGAGATGTTGAATGGAGAATCATTAAGGTCTAACCAGGAAAACAGAAACACCTCTAAGTATTTAAAATGAGGGAATTTAATGCAAAGAGTAGTTACACAGAAGATGGAATTGTTGAGAAGCCAACAGAGGGATGGTGCGGTGACCCAGGAGATGATGCGGACCTGCTACTAGGATGGTTTTCAGAGGCATGGAGAAAGAAATTGTCCATGGTAAGTGAGGTGGAAATGCCAGAATTTCCATGGAAGGTGGTGGAAACAGGATTGAAATGCTCAGTGTAAAGGCAGAAAACCCACTGGATTGTGTGCCATGGAAAGGTTTGGAGGATACACTAGTAAGTAAATAAGATATGTGCTAGTGAAAGGGACACCAGAATCCCTTAAAGTCTGGCACTGGCCTGTTGGCTTGCCAGGGGTAACAGTAGGAGACACCATAACAGAACTGGGCTTACTGATAGCAACAGGGAAGCTAGCATTCTGGGAAAATAGAGGCCAGAGGGTGACATTAACACATCAGGTAGGCGCAATTTTTGTAATAAATTAAAAGGTTAGAGGAACAACCAGTAAGGTCTTTCCTGCAGAGTTATGAAGATGCTTAATGGAAAATGGCATCTCCAGGGGCAAAGGAGATGAGCAGCCATTAAGAGTACTACTGAGTCTACACAATCAAAAGAAATCAAGGATAGATGATCAGGAGGCTGAGATCAATCACTCTCAATAAAAAGGCACAACTCCCCCATTTCTGCCAGACCTGAACTAGTATTGGAACCTGAAATCCAGTGAGAGGCCAGTAATCCAGGAGGAAGGACACTTCAACATAACACAAGTATATACAGTAATGATTCCTCCAGGTTTTCCCCAAAGGGATTTATAGCCATTTATGGAAGTAACTGTACACTGGGGAAAGGGGAATGCCCAGACATTTCAAGGACTGTTGGACACAGGATCCCAACTTACACTGACACCTAGAGGCCAAAGTGTCATCATGACTCCCCAATTAGAGTGGGGGCATGGGAGGCCAGGTTTGAAGTCCTGGCTATAGTCCAGCTCACAATCTGCAAGGTCTGTCCCTGGTTCTCTTTCTTCCTTCCTTCCTTCCTTGCTTCCTTCCTCCCTCCCTCCCTCCTTTTCTTTCTCTTTCTTTCTTTCTTTCTTTCTCTTTCTTTCTTTCTTTCTTTCTTTCTTTCTTTCTTTCTTTCTTTCTTCTTACTTTTTCTTTCTCTCTCTTTCTTTCTTTCCCTCCCTCCCTCCCTCCTTCCCTTTCTTTCTTTCTTGAAGTAGATTTGATTTACAATATTATATTAGTTTCAGGTGTATGACATAGTCATTAATATTTTTATAAATTATACTCCATTTAAAGTTATCACAAAACAATGGTATGTATTTCCCTGTGCTGTACAATATATCCTTGTTGCTTATCTTTATTATTATTATTATTATTTTTGCGGTATGTGGGCCTCTCACTGCTGTGGCCTCTCCCAACGCAGAGCACAGGCTTCAGACGCACAGGCCCAGAAGCCATGGCTCATGGGCCCAGCCGCTCCGTGGCATGTGGGATCTTCCTGGACTGGGGCACAAACCCGTGTCCCCTGCATCGGCAGGCAGACTTCCAACCACTGCACCACCAGGGAAGCCCCACTTATCTATTTTACACATAGTAGTTTGTACCTCTTAATTCCCTACCCTTGTCTTACCCCTCCCCTCTTCCCTCTCACCACTGGTACACACTAGTTTGTTCTCCATATCTGTGAGTCTCTATATCTGTGAGTCTGTTCCTGCTTTGTTATATACATTTGTTTATTTTATTTTTTAGATTCCAAATATAGTGATAACATAGAGTATTTGTCTTTCTCTGTCTTACTTATGTCACTAAGCATAATATTCTCTAGGTCCATCCATATTGATGCAAATGGCAGAATTTCATTCTTTTTTATGGCTGAGTAGTATTCCATTGTATACATACACATCCATACATCCATCTTTTTAATCCATTCATCTGTTGACAGACACTTAGGTTGCTTCCATATCTTGGTTCTTGAAAATAATGCCGTTATGAACATTGGGGGGCACGTATCTCTCTGAATTAGTGTTTTTGTTTTCTTTGTATACATATCCAGAAGTGGAATTGCTGGATCATATGGTAGTTCTAATTTTGTTTTATTGAGGAATCCCCATACTGTTTCCCACAGTGGCTGCACCAATTTACATTCCTACCAACAGTGTACAAGGGTTCCCTTTCCTCTACCCAAGTTTTCAAATGTATAATCAGGATAGACATATTTCATAGTTGGTTTAACCCACACATTCAGTCCTTGGTCTACGGGGTAAGAATTATCATAGTGTGGAAGGGGCAAGTGTAAGGCTATGGAACTGCCTCCCATTTCCCAACCCTGGAAAAGATAGTCAATTAAAGACAATATCTCATCCCAAGGGGGATGGTAGAAATTAGTGCCACTCTAAAGACCTAAACAATGCAGTGGTGGTGGTACCCATCATCCCTCCATTCAACTGATTAGTCTGGCCCCTGAAAAAATCAGATGGACTCTGGAAGATGACAGTGGACCACTGCAACCTCAACCAAGTAGTACCCCCCTTGCAGCTACTATGTCAGATGCCGTATCTTTGCCAGAGTAAATTAACAAGGACACAATTCTAAAATATAGTGTATTAATAGAAAATGTGAAGTTCAGGAAGGCCAACAGATTAAAAGACAACTATCATTGAAAAAATCGTTTGTTATTCATAATTCCCAAGAGGAGGGGGCATGCCACACCACGGGGTGGAGGGGCACATGGGGAAGCACCAGGTTGGTCAGGAGGCAGAGGGAGTTGGAGGAAATGCGAAAAAGAGTCTACAATGGGGCTTCCTTGGGAAGGAATGGGTGAGGCAGGGTTGTCAGGCTTACGACTGGCTAGTTTGAATAATTCCAGTGGACTCTGGGGTACAGGGGCTGTTAGTGACTCAGAGTGTGAGAGCCCAATCAAGGAGGCAGCTGAGGGTATAGGCACTGGATTGGTTGGCTAGCATTTGAAAAGCATGCTAGTGGGCAAGCTGTTCACTACCTCTAAGAATTGACTAACCCTGGGAGGGACAGTCCCTCCAGGGTTAGCAATGCCTCAGATGTTAAAGCATCAGATTACAGAACATAAAAGACATGGTTAATACACACAGACACAGAGTATATAACCATGGATCTGGAAAATGTGTCCTTTTCATTCCCTATCAGAAAAGAGGACCAGAAACAGTCTGCATTCACACGGAACAGTCAGTAGTATACATTTATACTTTTGCTCCAGGACTATGTTAATTCTCTACCTTCTATCATAATATACTCTGAATAGATCTGGACTATTTGGACATCCCACATTTGGAATATCACATTGGTCTACTATATTGATAACATCATGCTAATCAGACTAGATAAGCAAGACGTGGCTGGCATGTTGGAGGCCCTGATAGGACAAATGAACTCCAGAGGGTGAGAGATAAAAATCTATGATGGTCTAGGGGTCTGTCATATGAATTGCATTTTTTAGGGGTAACTTGTCTGAGGATGTGACTGTTTAGAGTTGGGGGTAAAAAGGCTCTCTTGCCCCAACTAGGGACAGATTTGTTGGGTACACCCATCTTGAGGACTTCCCACAGGGTCCCCCAAATGTCTTTTGAGATCTCATCACAGCTTGACCTCCCCCTCTACCAGACCTGCTTCTTGCCTTTCTCTTCTCTGGTGTTGATCCCAAGAGAACTTGGGAATCAGCCTCCTGTACCCTAATCTCTATCTCAGCATCTGTTTCCTGGGAAACCCAACCTGTGACAAAGACTTTTCCTTCATTACTATTTGAGCAATCAGACACTCCCAGAAGAATCAATCCATGAGGACAGATAGGAAAGAAACCTGGCAAAACAAATGGAAACAAACAAGTACTATTCTAGAAATGTCAATCATTGCCTGCTCTGCATATGCTCACCTATAACCCCAGCTGATGCTGGCAGTGATGCGTGTTATGTACGTGTGCCAATTCCTCTTACCAAGTTGATTGCACTAGGGGTGAGAACCTGATCAAAGGGTAATTCAGCCATTGGCTGGCCAGTGATAAGTGATTTGGGTGGTCTGGTATGGAAACATGAAGAGCCAGGTCAATCAAATTCTCCACTCAGGAATTCGGAATGGGGAGACAGAAACTGAGCAACTTAGCTATTATGCACGGGGTACAGAAGGGGTGGTAGGGGCAGTTTGGGAGTGGATAGTACAAGCTCTGTGTAAGAGGATGCAGCTTAGTAAGAGAGTGGGATCTAGAATGGAAAGGTCGGAAGTTGAGGTGGGAAGAGGGAGGGAAACTTGATTCTTCCTGGCTTCCCATTTTCAATTCCAGTAGGGCCAAGCTGCACTTTGGTTCTTAAGACATTTGGGTTCCGAGAGATACTCCTGAGAATATTCTTTAGCTGAGCTAAAGACTGAGTGAATCTCTTGCAACCAAAAGAACCTGCCTAGAATAGAAGCTTGAGGGGCATCGCTTCCTGTTTGATTTATCATGTCACTTTCTTTCTGGTATTATTAGAAACTCTATATATTGTTTTTATTGCTCCACTTAAACTGTGAGCTTTTTGAGGTCAGAGTTCTGTATATTTTAGAGAAGGCTAATGATAATAATAATAATAGCTCACATTAACTCAGCTTTTACCAAGGGCCAGACATTGGGCTAGATGCTTTACATGTACAGACTTACATAATAAATGCTCACTTGTGAGTTGTTATCATCACCATTATTAATACTAATTGCCTTAACCTACTTACCTTGTGGGCAAAACCAGAGGAAGTGAACTTGCAATACAGCTGGAGGGAAGAAAGGAATAATTTATTCTTGGGGTAGTATTTTTTTCCCTTAAGATTTCTTTTTCTTCTTAAAGAAGTGATACATGTTTATTAGAGAAAATGTGGAAAGTACATGTTTATTAGATGTGGAAAATACAGAAATGTGGAAAATACAGAAAACCACAAGGAAGACAATTTTAAAAATCACGCTTATGCTCACCATTAGAGGTAAACATTGCTAATACTTTGGTGCATATCCTGCATGCGTGCACACACAGACATCTTCTATTTTGTCATTTTTTTCCCCACACACTCTGACTGCATGAACACTTTGTATACTGTTAAATATGCTTCCAGGGCATGATTTTTTAAAGAGCTGTGCAGATTTCCTCTACAGGCTAAGTGTCAGGGAAGCAAGGAGCAAAGGACCCTGGGAGGTTGTACCTGGGGGGGTTGTGAACTCTCCTCTCCGCACGGTTCCGCTACATTCCTGCCTGGAGCAGGGGGGAGGGCTGTATGACCTCTGGAGGGCACTATGTTTCCAAAATTCCTCTGCAAACAAGAAATTCTTGCATCACCTTCATACCCGCCTTCCTTCTGCTTCCTTCATCTTATGTTGATTTTGAAAATTTTTGCTCTTGGACACCTCGAAGCTCCTGAGGATTGGTGCCTTGGGGTTGGCCCGTTCAGGGTCTGAGTTCTGGGGCCAGTGCGGAAGGACTGCGTCTCCCAGACCGGCCTTGCAGCGCTCTCGATAGAATCCTTGCTACCCGTTCTTTTCCCTGCCCAACACCAGTAGCTACCAGCAGATGGCGCTGTGAGCAAGTGCGTCTGCCTAAGTGTGATTTACACAAGCCCTTGAAGGCTTTAAATATTTATCCACAAAATTCAATAAAGCTGTTCATCAAATCTAATGCTTGGAATTTGGGCAGCCCATGAAAATATTATAATATTTTGCCCGAGGTCCCAGAATTGTCTTCTGTATGATGTGTTTGTATATTCAGACTCCTGATATTTGTTTATCAACAGCAGGAAGGAATTCATGTTACATACTGAAGATTTTGCACGAGATCAGGCCTGGAAAACCTTCCTAAAATTTTTCTTTAGATATTGCAGGGATCGTGAGCTCCTTACCTGACTTAGAAGTCATGGAAATTAGGCACCGATTCGAACCATCTCTGTATCCTCAGCACCCAACAAGTGCCTGGCAGAGAGGAAGGACTTCATGAACAAATTAATTCAGGGAGGGGGAAGCTGGATAGTGTTACTTTTTAATTTTGAAGGTGTGTGTGTGTGTGTGTGTGTGTGTGTGTGTGTGTGTGTGCAGGGGGAGGGGATTAGCAGTTAATGATAATCATGGTATATATGTGTGTCCCCCTAAGGAGGGTTTGGAGATGCATCTGGTCGTCACAATGATTGGGTGGGTGGATGGGTAAGGGGCTCCCCACTGGCATTTACTAGGGCAGAATCCAAGGGTGCTGAACATGCAGGAAACAGTTCAGCACAAAGAACTGTCTTGTCCAAAATCCCATCTGCTCCCCCTTTAAGAAGCCCTGGAGGGCTTCTTTCTAGCTACGTAACTTCTCTGAACATCAGTTTACCTTATCTGAGAATGGAGATATAAACATTTATCTTGATTACCTCATAGAATTGTGGATTTCAAATACATAACCTACATTAAAGCCCTTTTAACAAATTGTAATGTGTTATATGACCCAGCAAACTTCCTTGGTTTGTAGGAAAGTTTCATCCATAAGCCTGGCCCCATTGGCCACGGAAGCTGTAACCAGCTGAGGCCTGAGTCACAGAGATAGAACTCAAATGTGTTTCTATCTGAGTCTTCAATATCTCAGTCACTAACTCTGCTCTCTTTCCCATTGCTCAAGCCCAAAATCAGAGTCATCTTTGATTCCCCCCAAAGTCCAATCTCTCAGCATTCGTATCTATTTTACAGTAAAAACTTAACCCAAATCGATTTCTTCTTTTCATCTTTCCTGCTTCCACCCAGGCCGGCCATGGCCTTTGACCTCCTGAGTGAAGCCCTGAGGCTAACGGATCACAAGCCTTCTCCTCTTGACCCCTACACAGCAGCCAGAGTCATCTTTTAAAGATGTACATTGGACTGTGTCACTTCCCAGATTAAATCCTTCCACTGATTTCCCTTTTCCCCTGGAATTAAAGCTACTCCCTCTGTTGGCTTATAAGACCTTTCATGCTCTGGTCTCTTCTGACACTTTCTTGGATTATCACATGTGTTGTCTCCATGCTCACCACAGTGCACTGATGTTTTGATTCCTGAACTACCAAGCTCTTTCCTGCCTCAGCAACTTTGCCCTTGCTGTTCCCTCTATCCAGAATACTCTTTTCCAGGTCTTTTACTTCTTCAGATCTCAGTTCTGATGTCACTCCTCAGAGAAACTTCTGCTTGCCTCCCCATGTAGACCGGTCCTACTCGTCATTGTCTATCTTATTATCCTGTTTAATTTCTTTTACAATGCTTAGCACCCTCTGAAGGGATCCCATTTGTTTCTATCCATTTGTTAGTTGAATTTATTAGGATGTTATTGCTCTGAAAGCAGGACTCTCTCTCACTTGTCACTGCTGTGTTCCTAGGATCTAGAATGCTGCCAGGCACCCAGCAAGAGCTTAGTGAATGTTTGCTGATGAACAAGAGTAATTCTGCCTCAGTCATCTGAAGGCTTGACTGGGGCTGGAGGATGAGTTTCCAAGGTGACACACCCATGTGGCAGGGGACCTCTGTTCCTTGTCACATGGACCTCTTTATAGAGTTGCTCATGACATTGAAGCAAATTCACTCAGAACAAGCAATCTAAGAGAGAGCAAGGGGGAAGCTGTGAGGACTTTTTTGACCTCACCCCCCATTGTCATTTTTTTTTTTTAAGTGTGTATAACTTGAGTCTTCTTTTATTTTATTTATTTATTTATTTGGCCACACTGGGTGTCACCCGGGATCTTAGTTCCCTGACCAGGGATTGAACCCGTGCCCCCTGTATTGGGAGCACAGAGTCTTAACCACTGGACTGCCAGGAAGTCCCCCCACCCCATTGTCACTTTTGCAATATTCTATTTGTTAGAAGAGTCACTAAGCCCAGCCTGCACTCAAAGGGAGGGTAATTAGAGGCCACCTTTTTAGATTTAATTTAATTTTTTCACTTTTAAATTGAAGTATAGTTGTTTTACAATGTTATGTTAATTGCTGCTGCACAGCAAAGTTATATATATATATATATATATATATATTCCTTTTTTATATTCTTTTCCATTATGGTTTATCATAAGGTATGTTCTCTGTACCATACAGTAGGAGCTTGCTGCTTATCCATTCCATATATAAAAGCCTACATCTGCTAACCCCAGCTTCCCACTCCATCCTTCCCCCAACCCCCTGCTTGGCAACCACCAGACTGTTCTCTATGTGGACATATTTTAAAACCAGCACACTCAGGCCATCATTTGCTAAGCCTGGCACTCTTCCGCTGAGTCATATACCTCTCCCAGGCTTCGTATAATGGTTTAAAGTATGTCACTGACAACACAGAGGCAAGAAGTAAAATAGAACTAGCCCCCACATTCTGAACCAAAAGAGACTCAACCTAGTGATGTGTGACCCAGTAGCATCCTCTTTGTCTGTGAAGGAGGGCCTGGGAAACACATGCACAGGCTTGATTTTTCTTTTTTCCTCTTCATACTGACTTCACATATTTCAGCATTGGTATTTGGTGCTGGATGGCACAGATACAAGCTTGGTCCTTAAGCTACAAGAAATGAGGCCCCAGTGATAACAACTGGGGATAGAAAATCCAAAGCCAAGGGAAACTTGTCTCTCAGAATCCTAGTTAGCTGAAGTAATTAAATCAGCAGGAAGCCATCTGAACAATTATCACAGTACAAGGAAAAACTCATTTTAAGGTCTTAGAATAAACATTCTAATAAATAGCTGTTCGTTTATATTTGTAAATACCTTCGGCTTATCAGGAAATTTGTTAATAGATTTTTAATTAAGGGGAACTTCCAGTACTTCATAGTAGTACTGCGTTGAGTTCAACATCTTTCTCCTGGTTTGGACATGGAGCCTTGGATTCACTTTGAAAAATTGAGAAATGGGCTTGATCTCTCTGGGCCAAAGTTGCTGATAGCTTTCTGTGTTTGGATCATACATTAGATTGTTCCATCAGGGGCTAGTTCAATGAAGTCTCTATATCCCCACAGGTGGAGGAACCCAAAGATGTGTTACCATGAGAAAAACAAGAAGATTCTTATAGAAATATAGTTGATGCTGTTGTCAGAGGACCAAGTAATTCATACAGGAGTCCTGATCACAGTGGTATGTGTAGGTGTCTCTGTGACCTTCTCCCCTTTGAAAACTGATAATAATTTTTCAAGGAAGTATTAATTGATTACTTTTTTTTTAAAAGGGATTTATCCTTTTTCAAGTTCTTTCAATATGTCATCTCATTAAGCCTCACCAAAACCTTGTGAAATACATAAGACAGATATGATTATCCCCATTACCTGGATGAAATAATGGAGGGAGAGGTGACTTAATGTCATCCAGCAAGTCAAAGATAGAGTTGGACTGGACCCCAGGTCTTCCAGTTATTCCTTGTGTGACTCCACCTGGATGTCTCCTGATCTTCCTTTAATGTAGAGGTGCCTATTTGGAGCTCCCCTTTAAGAGTCTGCAGACCTTTTCCAAGGAAAAAAAAAGCCATTTGCACACACATAATTTTATGTAAAATTTGGGGGATTTAATCACCCTCTGGAAGTCAATGTTGGACTGCTTAAGGGTCTATTTATCCCAAGATAAGAACCCTGGCCATTTACCCAGCAATAAGGTGTTATCCACCAAGCAGAGGTTTAGACTTCATATGAGAACTGAAGATCCAACTTTTGGGGTCCTAAGTAGAGATTCCCTTCAAGTCTGCTGTCCATCAATAATTAGGGCAAGAGGGCACCAGGTTGAAAATATCAGTTCATCAAGGATTCACCCTCTTTGTTACCTTATTGGAAGGCACCTATGTTAGCTTTTCTCTTAATATTTATGTGATTAGAGGTTTTGGAATCAGATATCCTAACATAATCTCTCTTTTCTCCAATTCAAGGTTCATTTAGGGGGTTTTGCTTGGATTTGACATTAACTGGTTCTATTTTATGGGCACACTCACACCTCCCCCCTGCCTTTGACATATCAGCGGCAGGGTAATATGATAAAGTTCTTACTTGACACACTGAGTAGTCTGTAATATGCTAACATTTCTGTATCATGTTAGTATTGCATTAAGCTAATATGACACTAATTCAAGATGACAGGAAAAATGACTAATACAATAAGACCTTCGTCTAGTTCTCTAGGGCTGCCACACGCGTCTGATTTAATTCACCTGAAACCTCCCGTGGATGGGCAGGGTTAAGGTGCAATAGGGCCATTGGAAATGAAAGTCTCTGAAAAACAAAAACAACGGGGTATTTCCTGCCTGCCTTTCCCACCCCCACTCTCCAACTCCACATCCCAATTCCTGAGAGGCAGAATAAAGAGAGG
Organism: Mesoplodon bidens; assembly: GCF_964165515.1. Lineage (NCBI taxonomy): Eukaryota > Metazoa > Chordata > Mammalia > Artiodactyla > Ziphiidae > Mesoplodon > Mesoplodon bidens. The sequence goes on from NC_138175.1 coordinate 32,277,804, forward strand.
TGGTCAAATAGGAGGAGTGGTTGTTTGAATGCCTTAAGTTCAAGGTCTTAGCTCTCAAATTATTAATCTTGGGCAAGTTACTTAACTCTTTTGTGTTTCAGTTTCCTGTAGAAAATAATGTAATAACTTCATGGGGCAATTTTAAGGATTAAATAAGACAATGCATACATAGAGCGTATTCAAAAAATGATGATGATGGTGAGGACAACAAAATGGTATCTCACTGGACCTAGAAACAAAGGGAATTACTTGGAAAATCCTTGGATCTAGAGATTTATTTAAAAAAATTTTTTTTATTGTGGTAGAAAAATGCATACATAGGGCTTCCCTGGTGGCACAGTGGTTGAGAATCTGCCTGCTAATGCAGGGGACATGGGTTCGAGCCCTGGTCTGGGAAGATCCCACATGCCGCGGAGCAACTAAGCCCGTGCGCCACAACTACTGAGCCTGCACGTCTGGAGCTTGTGCTCCGCAACAAGAGAGGCCATGACAGTGAGAGGCCCACGCACCGCAATGAAGAGTGGCCCCCGCTCGCTGCAACTAGAGAAAGCCCTTGCACAGAAATGAAGACCCAACACAGCCAAAAATAAATAAATAAATAAATTTAAAAAACAAGCATACATAAAATGTACCATTTTAATCACTTCTGAGTGTTTTCCCATTTATTTTTGTCTAATTTTTTTCATCAATGTTTTGCTTTCTTCAATGTATAAGTCTTTTGCCTCTTCTGTTAAGTTTATTCTTAAATATTTTATTATTTTTTGATGCTATTGTAAGTGGAATCGTTTTCTTAATTTTATTTTATTTTTTGGATTGTTCAGGGAGACTTACTTGAAATGTTTAGTTCTTCAAAATTAAATGAGCACACGGTAAAAAATTCACCCAGCATAGGAACATATACAGTGAAAAATAAGTCTCCCTTTATACCTGACCTCTAGGTCCAAGCTCTCCCTCCCAGAATCCTTCCTCCTTGCTGGTAGCTTGTGATGCCTTCCAGAGATATGCTGTCTTGATATAGTCATTTTATGAACAGATGGGATATGCAAGGTTTTGGACCTTGTTTTTTTTCTTTTAAATTCAGTATATCATGGAGATAGTTCTATATCAGCACACCAGGAAATACCTCATTCTATTGAAAGGCTACTGACTTTGCAGGTTGTATACCTTTGTTTTTTAAACCATTTCCACAGTGAGAGACATTCAGATTATTTCCAGTTTTTGCTATTAGAAAGAATGCTTCAGTGGACATCATTGTACATATATCTTAGAGTACCTATATGAATATACCACTAGAATAAATTCTTTTTTTTTTTTTTTTTTTTTTTTCTTTTTGCGGTATGCGGGCCTCTCACTGTTGTGGCCTCTCCCGTTGCGGAGCACAGGCTCCGGACGCGCAGGCCCAGCGGCCATGGCTCACGGGCCCAGCCGCTCCGCGGCATATGGGATCCTCCCAGACCGGGGCACGAACCCGTATCCCCTGCATCGGCAGGCGGACTCTCAACCACTGCGCCACCAGGGAGGCCCCTAGAATAAATTCTTGAGTCTGTTTCTAGAATGGCAATTGCAGGGTCAAGATTATGTACATGGGAATTTTGGGGAGACTGTATTGGAGTTTTAACAATTTACATGCTGCTGATAGTATATGAAGATAAAGGTTTTCCCCCATATCACTAGTGACACTTTGATTTTTGCTGGGTTTTGATGGGTTAAAATAATGACATATTTTTAATGGTTTAATTTATATTTTCATAATATAAGAAGTCATGTTCAGTATATTTTTTTTCTTTTGGTTTTGTTGAGATGCAATTGACACACAGCACTGTATCAGTTTAAGATGCACAGCATAATGATTTGACTTACTTATGTCATGAAATGAAACCGCAATAAGTTTAGTGAACACCTATCATCACATATAGATACAAAATTAAAGAAATAGAAAAAAATATTTTTTCTTTGTGATGAGAACTCTTAGGATTTACTCTCTTATCAACTTTCCTATATAACATACAGAAGTGTTAATTCTATCTATCATGTTGTACATTGCATCCCTAATACTTATTTCTCTTATAACTGGAAGTTTGTACCTTTTGACCACCTTCATCCAATTCGCCTCCCCCTAGCCCCTGCTCCGGCCTCTGGCAACCATTCATCTTATCTCTTTTTCTATGAGATTGTTTGTTTTTTGTTTTTGGAGTACAATTGACCTACAACACTATGTTAGTTCCTGTTACACAACATAGATTTGATATTTCTATACATTTCAAAATGATCCTCATGATAACTCTAGTTACCATCTGTCACCATACAAAGATATTACATAATTGACTATATTCCCCCACACTGTACATTTCATACCCATGACTCATTTATTTTAGAATTGAAAGTTTATACCTCTGAATCTCCCTCACTTATTTTTCTCCTCCCCCCCCCCACCTCCTCTGGCAGCCATCTGTTTGTTCTCTGTATCTATGCCTCTCTTTCTGTTTAGTTGTTTTGTTTTTTAGATTTCATATATAGGTGAAATCTTACAGTATTTGTCTTTGTATGGCTAAACCACACTGACGCCATGTGGTCATCTCTATCTTAGACCTGCAGTCCCGTTCCCTCCCCTTTCTGCGTGGCTGAGCTTTAGCCTAACTCACAAGGGATGCACCCAAGTCAGATGAGTTCCCTATCAACCTTTACCCTTGTCTTCATCTGATATGAAAACAGGAAGGATGCCTTTTGGCTGATGCGATGGTTAATGGCCCTTGAGTAATAATGGTCATGAGACCTCGGGGCGGGGTGGGGGGGAAACTCCCCTGGTTCCCGTTGGTGCAGATGTGCTTCTCCCTAGTAGTCAGATCCTATTTTTAGCTTTGGCACCTTTAAATCCCCCTGTACCCCTTTTAGCAGTGCAGAGTGCAGCTGTGAATGCCTCTGGATGGTCGTCCACCCAATCCTGCCTGTATGTAGTTACCCACAATAAACTTCATAATTGCACTTTATGTAGTTGCCTGCTTTGTTTTTTGGTCTCAAAGTTTCTTTTCAGTTGGAGGATATTATTCAAAATCCCTGTGTTCCAACAGTCTTTCTCTGTCTCACTTATTTCACTTAGCATAATACCCTCTAGGTCATTGATGGTGTTGCAAATGGCAAGATTACATTATTTTTTTATGGCTGAGTAATATTCCATTATATATCCATATCACATCTTTATCCATTCATCTATTGATGGGCACTTATGTTGCTTTCATATCTTGGCTATTGTACATAATGCTGCAGTGAACATATGGGTGCAAATATCTTTTTGAATTAGTGTTTTCCTTTTCTTTAGATAAATATTCAGAAGTGAAATTGCTGGATTGTACGGTAGTTCTATTTTTAATTTTTTGAGCAATCTACGTGCTGCTTTCCATAGTGGCTGCACCCATTTACATTTCTACCAGCAGTGTACCAGTGTTCCCTTCTCTCCACATCCTTGCTAACACTTGTTGTTTGTTGTCTTTTTGATAATAGCTATTGTGACTGGTGTGAGGTGATATCTAATCGTGGTTTTGATTTGCATTTCCCTGATGATTAGATGTTCAGTATATTTTTTACATGCTTTTTTTTTAAAACCCTGTGAACCACATTGCATATTTCATGTTCGTTTATGTATTGGGTTGTTGAATTGTTTTCTTTAACTTGTAAAAATCTTCTTATCCTACACAAAATTAGCCCTTTGTCAGATGTGTCACAAACACTTTTTTCCATTTTTTGTTTGCTTTTAAACTTTGTTTATGGTGACCATTTTATTAGAGAGATATTTAAAATTTTTATGGGATCAAATTTAAATTTAAAAGATTAAAAAAATTTCTTTGTGGCTTTGAGTTTTATATCATCAAGTGGCCTTTTCTATTACAAAATTTTAAAAAACTAAATTATCCTGTGTTTTTTCCCTAACGTTTTTACTATTTTTTATGTTTAAATGTTTGATTTTTTTAACATTTATTTTGGGGTAAGAAGTGAATTTGGGATCTGTTTTTTTTCCCCCCCCAGAAATGGCTAACCAGTTGTCATAATGTCCTTTATTGAAAAGATTCTAGTTTTCTTCACTGATTGAAATGCAACCTTTGTCACATAATACATATCCACAGGTATTTAGATTCATTTCTAGACTCACCATTCTTTTCTGTCTGTACAATGCACCTGGACCAGATTACTTTAATTACTGAAGCTTTATAGCTCCCTAGAATGAGTTTTACTCATTCAAGAAATATTCTTTTGATATATTATTGAGATTGTATAAAATTTATGGGTTGATTTAGGGTGAAGTGACATCTTTACACACTCAACCCTCCTTCCAAGGACAGGGTTGTCTTTCCATTCATTCCAGTTTTCTTTCATGTCCCTCAGTAGTGCCTTAACATTTTCTTTTTATAGATTTTGCACCTTTAAAGCGTATTCCTCAGTATTTTATCTTTTCAAACTCTTATTTATAAAGGAGATTTTTTCCTCCATGATGTATTCTAATTGGGATATTCTATACAGAAAGCTATTGTTATGTGTATATAAAATTTAAATACTCACTTTACTGAGTTCTCCCCTTTTTTTCATAGCTTTGTAGTTGATCCTCCTGGGTTTCATAGGTATACAAGCACATTATTTTGCCTTTCCATTTCCAATTTTAACTATCACATTTTTGTGGTTTGCTAAAGCATCCAGAGGAATGTTAAATAGTAGTAGCGGTGATGGGTATCTTCCTTTATTCCAGACTTTAATGAGGATGATTTGGTAATTCACTGTTATACATGATGATGACTTTTTCTTACTTATATTTCTTATATACATTTCTCTATATATGTTTAAAAAATCGTATTAAAGCTGTAACTATTAAAGCTGTAACTATTTCTTTATGTTTTAATAAAGAGTTTGTTTTTTTTTCAACAAGACAATGTTTTTTAATCTGATACCGTTATCAGCACCTTTGAAGATGGTTATATTATTTCTCTCCATTGACATGTGACTCCAGTGAGTCCCTAATGTTGAACTGTCTTTGCATTTTAAATCCAGTTATATTATGCTTTTTTTTTTTTTTTTTGCGGTACGCGGGCCTCTCACTGCTGTGGCCTCTCCCGTTGCGGGGCACAGGCTCCGGACGCGCAGGCCCAGCGGCCATGGCTCACAGGCCCAGCCTCTCCGCGGCATGTGGGATCTTCCCAGACCGGGGCACGAACCCGTGTCCCCTGCATCAGCAGGCGGACTCTCAACCACTGCGCCACCAGGGAAGCCCCAATATATTATGCTTTTAGTGTGCTGCCAGATCCTAAGTGCCGATATTTTATTCAGGAGTTTTGCATTACTATTCATAAGTGAGATTTACTCTGTATTTTTTTATTATGCTATTTTAGTCAGATTTTGGTATCAAAGTTTTGCTAGCTTTGAAAACAGGAGTTGGAAATAATCTTTTAAGACTCTGAACAGTTGAAGTAGCACTGGAGTTATGTGTTCTGTGAAGATTTGGCTATTTTTCTTTGTGAAACTCTCTTCTACATTTTGAGTGGCTAGCTCTTTAATTCCTTTCTGAATTACTTCTAAAATTAGTGTATTTAAAAAAGCATAGCTGTATGTGGTTCCACATGTGACGTAAAAACATTACAATAAATTAATGTCTATAAAAAATTAGCGTATTTATACTCTTACCTCTTCCTGGGTCAGCTGTGATTATACTTCTCTAGGAAATTATCTATTTCAGCCCAGTCTTCAACTTTACAAGGAACTGAAGCCTCTACCGTGATTCTTTGAATTATCTCTTATTATTTCCATCATCACTTATATTTTGTACCTATTCTGTTTTCTTCTTTTTTTATTAGATTAGTTAATGGTACATACATTTTATTATTTTTTGCCCCAAAGAGCAAGCTCTTGGATTTATTCCCTAGTCACAACTTTTCATGCCTTTTTTTTTTTTTTTTTTTTTTTTTTGGCTGCGTTGGGTTGTTGCTGCACGCGGGCTTTCTCTAGTTGCGGCGAGCGGGAGCTACTCTTTGTTGTGGTGTACAGACTTCTCATTGCGGTGGCTTCTCTTGTGGTGGAGCACGGGCCCTAGAGCTCATCGGCTTCAGTAGTTGTGGCTCGCGGGCTCTAGAGCACAGGCTCAGTAGTTGTGGTGAATGGGCTTATTTGCTCCGCGGCAAGTGAGATCTTCCTGGACCAGGGCTCGAACCCGTGTCCCCTACATTGGCAGGTGGATTCTTAACCACTGTGCCCCCAGGGAAGTCCCTTCATGCCTTTTAAAAAAAATTGTTGCTTTTTCTTTCTTGGCCGTGTGGCGCAGCACGCGGTATCTTAATTCCCCCACCAGGGATGGAAACTGCATCCCCTGCAGTGAAAGCACGGACTCCCAACCACTGGATCACCAGGAAATTCCCAACTTTTCATGTTTTTAAGTCACTACTTTCTGCTTTTGTATCTACTTATTCCTTATTTTTGATTTCCTTAGATTTACTTTGTTATGCTTTAAAACGACTTTTGGAAGTTTTTGTAACTTATTTTTATTCTTTCTTGTTTAACAGTTTTACATGTTTTAAGCTTTGATTTTTCCCTAAATACTGCTTTTGTTTTATTCCATATGTTCTGATACACCTTTGTACATAGTCCAATATTTTGATTTGGATTTCTTCTTTGACACAAAAATTACTTAAGATGAGGTTCACCACTTTTTCAGGTGCAGTGTGTTTATTGTTTAGTGCATTCTTATTAATTTCTAACGTTATTGCTTTGTAATTAAAGTACGCTATCTGAGATATTTTTTCTTGCAGTAAAATATACATAATACAAAATTTATCATTTTGACCATTCTAAATGTACATTAAGTACATTTGCACGGTTGTGCAACCTCCATCAACATTCATCTCCAGGACATTGTCACCTTCCCTGTACTCATTAAGCGATAACTTCCCCTTCCCCGCTTCTCCCACGGAGGTGTTTCTGATATTGAGAATTTGTTGAGGTTTTATTTGTGGCCTCACTCACACTTGGCCATTTTCTGTTTGTTTTTACCTGGAATGTCTTGTTCATTCTTTCACTTCCAATCTTTCTGGGGGATTTTGTTTTAGATATATGTCTTGTGTGTAACATGTAGTTGGACTTTATATTGTGATCCAATCTTAGCGTATTTTAATGGGTGTCTTAGAGTGACCTTTCCCCAGATCCTGACCCAAGGGTCCCAGAGCAAGCAATTTATTTGGGAGGTGATACCAGGAGATATTAGAAAGGAAGTGGGGAAGAGAGACAGGGAAGGGAGGACAGCCAATCCAGGGGGCAGGAAGGAGCAGGTTACCACTTAACCCTACTGGGGACTTCTGGAAGAAGGTGTGGCACCCACCTCTGCATTATCTACCCAAGGGTTAAGGACCTGGGATATTGACCCCTTCACTCCCGTTCTTCATTGACAAAGAGCTGCTCTCTACCCTGCTCCTCGTGTGGGTTGAGCCTGTTCCCGCAGCCAGAGAAAGCACTCAGACATAGCCACAAGTGCTCGCTGTAGAAACTGTTGGCCCACATGCGAATGGTGAGCACTGAGGGGTTATGAGCAGAAGACTGACAGTATCACTGGGAGAAGTGAAATTAACTTCACAGGGTGCTGGGATTTCTGGGATGCTGGGAAGCTGGGCTAGGAATATTGTTCAGAGGCACCTAGGCACTGTCTTGCTTTTTTCTTTTTTAAACTGGGTTAGAATGTGGCCTCGCCAGCCTTAAGTTTGGCTTGAGAGTTGGAAAGTCTTGGATGGCTGTAAATATTTTCTATCAAGGGCACCAATTGTTTATGCACATTCTTCTTGTAAGTCCCATGTGGAGCAGCAAAAATTGAGTTCTCAGTTCTGGCAGAGTCTTAGCTTTATGGGCAGCATCACTGGAGCTGCAGTCCTACTGGGGTTGCAGTCATAGTCCATACAGCCATGCTGCATCTGCGAATTCTCATGCGGCTTGAGGCATCTCAGTTCCCCAACCAGGGACTGAACCTGGACCATGGCAGTTAAAGCCCGGAATCCTAACCACTAGGCCACAAGGAAACTCCCAGAATTCTCAGTATTTTTGGCTAAACAAATCAGGTATTAATCCTACAATGGGTGTGTGCATCTTTCAGTTTAAAGCTTACCTACAAAATTCCTATCCCATTTACCCTGCTGGGAAGAGAGCTCTGTCTTAGATTGGCCTTATGTTATGCTTTCTGTTTTTAATTCTGTCACTGCACTGAAGGAGTACATATGAATTAAATTCTTTTGATTCTATCTCCTAATTATATCTTACATTTATCTATTTCTTTCTATCATCTTACTACCATCCTCATCCAAGACAGCATCAATGGTCACCTGGACTTCTGCAGTAGCCTCCTAAGTTGTTGCCTCATATTTGCTATCGCACTCTTGGGGTGGACATTCATTTCCCTTTTCTTGGTTGCAGCACCATGATTTTTCTTTGGGGAACATCCAGTTCCATTAGGTACAGCCTTAGTGGGAGTATCAAACAAGGTGCTTGCTACTCCTTCCAACCCCCTTATCTGCCCAGGGGTGCATGTGACCTATACTAGGTGTTCAGAGGCTCTGTCTTAGGAATTTAAATTTTGAGCAGAATGTAATAAAGACTGGAAATGACTGTAGTTATTCATCCAGTTGGCAGTACCAGAAGAGACTATCAATTAATTTTTGCTTCCAATCCAGGCTCTTTTCCTTTGATTCTGGGCCTTAGCCTCCCATAGCCTTCTAGTAAATTGCCTTTGCTTTTTTTTTTTTTTTTTTTTTTTGCAGTACGCGGGCCTCTCACTGTTGTGGCCTCTCCCGTTGCGGAGCACAGGCTCCGGACGCGCAGGCTCAACAGCCATGGCTCACGGGCCCAGCCGCTCCGCAGCACGTGGGATCTTCCCGGACCGGGGCACGAACCCGTGTCCCCTGCATTGGCAGGCGGTCTCTCAACCACTGCGCCACCAGGGAAGCCCAAGGCTCTTGGTTTTAAGAAACTGTTATAGATTGTAAGTGGGTTTATGAATGTTCTGATTCAGGATTCTCAGAGATGAGGGGGGTAGGGAAGAACAAACAACGTTGGCCCGTATTTGAGATTTTAACTGGAAGCTCTCCAGTTCTGAATCCTAGCTGGGCCAAGCAAGCCCTTTGGATACTGTTTTCCTTGGCCAAGTCCTTGGCAAAGAGGAAAGAAGGAAGGATGGGGAGAAAGAAAGGAAAAGGAGACGGAGAGATGGGGAAAGATAAGAGTAACATGAGCCATGATGTTCCATGAGTACCAGCCAAGGTGTTCATGCTGGTTAACAAGGGCAGTGATCATCCTTCACATCTGCCTGGGATTCACTGTTCTTGAGGTGTGTTCACAGATGTCAATTCTTTGAGGTAGGCAAGACAGTACTTCCTATCTTCATTTAAAAATAGCTTTGATTGTTTTTATTTCTTACTGCAAAAACAATACATATTTCCTATAGAAATGTTACCAAACACAAGCAAGAAGAAGAAAAAAATCTTCTCACTCAGAGATAGAAACTGTTAACACCTTGATCTATATGTTTCTCGATTTTTCCCCATGTATATTTAACATTCTCATTTTACGGGTGAAGATGAAGCTCAGGGAGAGTGTTTGCATGTCTATTGCTTTCTTTATTCATGTAATTATTTCTTTCTAACAACCTCTGTACAAAAAGGATTTGAGGTGTTGGGCTGACACAGCCATGAGAGACGGACTCTTACTGGGACCCACATGTTCAGACTCTTATTTTGAATTCATATAGCTGTTTCCACTTCTCCAGCCAATGAAACCTCATGAATAAGAGTTTGTCTTCTCCTCCCAGAGAGGGTTGGCTTGAGGACCAAGAGACACAGCAGCTTGCTCTGGAGAGAACAGTAAGAAGGCACGTTGTGGATGGGAAGCATAAAGAAGCCTGATAGAGCCCAGGACAGATGGACAGACTTCCTGATGCCACATTCTTTTTTTTTTTTTTAATTTAATTTATTTTTTTTGGCTGTGTTGGGTCTTCATTGCTGCACACTGGCTTTCTCTAGTTGTGGTGAGCAGAGGCTACTTTTGGTTGCGGTGCATGGGCTTCTCATTGCGGTGGCTTCTCTTTGTTGCGGAGCACGGGCTCTAGGCACGTGGGCTCAGCAGTTGTGGCTCGTGGGCTCTAGAGTGCAGGCTCAGTAGTTGTGGTGAATGAGCTTAGTTGCTCTGAGGCATGTGGGATCTTCCTGGACCAGGGCTCGAACCTGTGTCCCCTGCATTGGCAGGTGATTCTTAATCACTGCGCCACCAGGAAGCCCTGATGCCACATTCTGATGCCCAACCAAACAGATGACGATTAGCAGCCACCAGCTGTGAAGTGACTGTAAATGCTGCTTCGAATAAAATGTCTTTTTTTTTTGACACACTTAGCAAAACATTTAAAAATCCAACAGGGAATGTTTGTTGGCAGCCCAGAGGCTATGTGACACCCGGGGAGCGGCTGGTTACTTGCCGTGGATGAAGACCCCCGATGGTTTGATGTCTCCAGCTAGAGCAAGAAACTCTCACCTATAAGGAGGGAAGTGAGCCCATTCAGAGGTGCCCCTTTCTTTCTGGCTGACCTTGAACAAGTTCCCTTCCTCTACTTGGTCATCTGTTTCCCCATCTGTAACTGGTCTCCCTGCTTCCATTCTTGTCCCCCATCAACTCCCACCCTGCGCCCATTCTCTACATGGTCTCTAGGAGTGATTTGTAAAAGTGTCAGTTCATTTGAATCAGTCTCCTGCTGCAGCCCCACCTGGTTTTCTGCCTCGAGATATTTCCACTTACTCTTCCCTCTTTCCATAGAGGCTATGGCAGGCTCATCATCATCCGGGTCACAGCTCAAATGTTACCTTCTTTCCTGACCATCCCCGCTTTAGGGGACCTCCCCTGCCCCCATTTGTTCTCAACTGCTTTACTCTATATTTTATTTCTTTCATTTTGCTTACCTCTATTAACCTTATGGTCCTTTCCCTCCCACCCTCTTTACTCCCATCCCCACACAGATACCTAGAAGGTAAGCTCAACAAGGGCAGGCACCTTCCGATGAGGCTTTTTGATAAATCAGTATAACTTCATGTCACCTGGCTTAAAAGTTAAACACTGCAACCAACAAAAAGCTCCTGAATCTTATTTTCCCTTGGACAAACACTGTCTTCCTTTGTAGGTCCAAAATTTTCTGGGGGCAGATGCTGTGCTTTCTTACATATGTCTTCAGAGTTAGATTTCATATGTATGTCTTCCAGGGTTAGATTACATCAAAGTGCCTGCAACCATACTTCTGTACGACATCTCAAGTGAAAAAGGAAAATAGCTAAGGATAAGTCTAAGGATTGTGGCATACAGTCCTTTCTATAAAAAGACAGTAGTTATTAAGATACTTTTGATAGTTGTAGCAGATGCTGCCAGTGTCTCCTCATGCTTCCCCTTCAGTTCATGCCTGCCTGACTTCCAACTGCCAGTACTTGCGTTTCTTTGCCTGGGAACTTTCTCTGATTTTGGACTTTCATTGGCCACTGAAGCCCACGTGGCACAGGGAATTAATGGCCCCCGTCCCTCAGCAGTAGCCTTCAACCAAACAGTGGCTGATGGCATTTGGTGAATAAATACCCCAGCTCCCTCACCACTCAGATGGGATGACTCTGAGGTATATGTTCTACTCTGCCTCTCAGAGTCCTCAGCAGCATTGAGCTCCATTTTCCTATGGTGGTAATTGACTCAGAAACGCATCCTATGTCGTTGGTTGCCTTCATTCCGTCTCACTTACCACTTTTTTTTTTTTTTTTTTTGCGGTAAGCGGACCTCTCACTGTTGTGGCCTCGCGGAGCGCAGGCTCTGGACACGCAGGCTCAGCGGCCATGGCTCACAGGCCCAGCCGCTCCGCGGCATGTGGGATCTTCCCGGACCGGGGCACAAACCCGTGTCCCCCGCATTGGCAGGCGGACTCTCAACCACTGCACCACCAGGGAAGCCCCACTTTTGTCTTTTTAAATGGAAGTAGAGTTGATATTATATTAGTTACAGGTGTGCAATATAGTGAGTGAGTCACAATTTTTAAGGGGAAATGTAGAGTTATTATAAAATATTGGCTATATTCCCCATGTTGTACAATATATACTTGCAGCTTTTTTATACATAATGGTTGGTTCCTCTTAATCCCCTACCCCTATCTTACCCCTTCCCTCTTCCCTCTCCCCACTGGTAACCACTAGTTTGCTCTCTGTATCTGTGAGTCTGCTTCTTTTTTGTTATATTCACTAGTTTGTTGTATTTTTTAGATTCCACATATAAGTGATATCATATAGTGTTTGTCCTTCTCTGACTTATTTCACTGCTAATACTCTCCAAGGGCATCTATGTTGCTGCAAATGGCAAAATTTCATTCTTTTTAATGGCTGAGTAGTATTCCATGGTATACACCCAACCCCCAACTCTTACCTGTGTTTCCTGGAATCATCTCCCAAATAAACAACTTGAACTTGAACCCTTGTCTCAGGGTTTGTTTCTGGGAGAACCCAAATAAGATAGCATTGAACTTTGTATGTTACCCATTACCGAAAAAGCATTATACCATGCATACTATTTGTTGTATGATTTGCTTTTTTCAGCCATCATTAATCATACCAATACCTCCTAATCAATACAGACAGAACTACCTCATTTCTTTTATCCGTAAGATTCTCTTACTTCTAATTAGAAGCATGGAGTTTTAAAATGATATATAATACTTTTTTTCCCCTGCTTTTCTTGGAGCCCTCAATGACTCTAAGGGATCATGTACCCCTTCCTCTATGTTGGGGCTTCTTGGTCTCAGCACTCTTGACATTTTGGTCTGCATATTTCTTTGCTGTGCGTGGCTGTCCTGTGCACTGTGGGATGTTTAGTGGCATCTCTGGTCTCTACCCACCAGACTCCTGTAGCACACTCCCAGTTGTGACATCCAAAATTGTCTTCAGAATCATCAAATGTTCCTTGGGGGAAAGTGGTCCCCAGTTGAGACCAAGGCTGTATGCATACCCCAGTTCTACCTGAACCTAGGGTTGTACCCAATCCAATCACACTCCCTTGGGTGTTAGGGTACATCCTAACTGAAAAGTTACACATTCAAAGATGCTTCAAAAGAGCTCCGGTGAAACATGCTTTTGGTGTTCTGCTGATTATTGTCCCCCAGGGATTTGTATCACATTTACCTAAGTTGGAGCTACATTTCCAAGAATTCCTTGCCTTGAATTTTTCAAAATTCCTTTCCTTGCAAGGTTCTGGATTAAGCGTGGCTGTGAGAGAAACCTGGGTAAGGTTTGGAAGGTGACAATGCTGCCCTGTTTCTATGAAAGGTGGTAAGAGGGTCAGGTTCTGCTGCAACTCACACTGGATGTCATGGGTCTGCTGACCACGTTATTGGCGTGGACCAGCATGGTGTGTGTGGGGGGGCAGTGTGGGTAGAGGGATGGCTGCTCCCACTCCTGGCATCTCCTCCCTCAGCTTCTCTGGATTCTGCATCAGGCTCCTGCAGGGCTCCCCAGCAGGACACCTGTATCAATGATGCTATTAGGCTTGGAGGTGGTGAGAGACCAACGTTGGTTCCCACGAGGGGTAGACACCCATTACCATCAGTTCTTGTGGTTCCAGACTGTTCTTCTGGTTTCATTTTGTCCTTATTCACCTTCATGTCGTCATGATCTTCCTTTTGCAATGGCTAAGCCTGCTGACTTCAGGACCAGACACAGGGCAACAGACCTTCACTGACAACTAACTGGCCCCTGGATCACTGATGACCTAGACCCTCTAACAAATGTCTTTTCACTCATGGTGGCTCTGCTTCTCTGATGGAAAGCTAGCTGATGGATACACACCCACTGGGGTGTTCAGGTACATCCTGACTGAGAAATTACACATTCAGATTGCTCAAAAGAGCCCTGATGAAACCATCTGAATGAAGTTTTTGGAGTTTTGCTCTTTATGTTCCCTGGGAAACCATCAGAAAAAGGAAAATGAATTCTTTGCTCTCTCTCTCTTTCTTTTTTAAATCTACTGCAACTGTGGCCCTTGGGCATCAGGAGTCCTTAATATTGACTCAACAGAATTGCGTGGTGGGAGAATCAAGAGAGGATTCATTACCTGGCAGCCTTTTTTCTACAGAAATGCTCTGAAAACTCAACCTTTGAAAGTGTCCATCTCATTTGAGGATGTGTGTCCTTTTCTTCCCCAGATTTACTCAGTGCCACATCCTCCTTCTCATGCAGGTGCCCTGTCACCTGGTACACAAGGTGTTAATGTACCCAACTGCCTGTGGACTCTATGGGTTATTCCATATTTATTTCAATTATAGAAGTATACCGGGCCAGTGTATTTATTTTAAATCACATTATCTACAGCTTCCCAAGCCTGTGTCAACAAAAAGAACGGTTTCAATTTAGTAGACTTTGAAATGGTGTGCAGTTTATCCTCACTTCAATTATACCCTCTACAGTAAGTCATGGGCAGCTCCTGGATTATTCAGGGCAATGTAATGCTATCTGAAAGCATTGATTTTCCCCTCCTCTTCAAGAACAGTTCACTGAAGGATGCACTGGAGCCTTCTTTAAGAAAACATAAAAATACATTTCTCAGCTGCAACTTCTAAGAAATCTCAGTCTTAGGGGCTCCAGATGAGGCTGCTGAGGAAGTTTCTAACCTTTAAAGAAAGATGTGAGTGACCGTAGCAGGAATCATGTTTCTTGCCTTGAAGTGATGGGAGAGGATGGAGCAAAGGAAGAAGAGAATGTCAGAGAATTTCTGCACCCTATCTACGTATAAAAAACATATTTATTGGGCACCTACTATGTAGCAAGTATGTAGGAGCTGGGGATATAGTGGTAAACCTAAAGACCAGAGCCAACTTCATGGACATGTGACCTCTGCTTTTGCCCAAAGCTACCTGCTTATGAGGGTCCCATGCTTGGTTTAATGTTCTCTTGTTGCTGTCTTGAAATTCTTAGTAATTTTCAAATAAGAGGGCCCATGTTTTCATTTTGCACTGGCCCTCCAAAATATGCAGCTGGTCCTGATACATACACAATCAATTCTGCTCTCATGGAGCTTAGAGTTTAGTGGGGGAGACAGACATGAACTAATTACATAAGTTGCTATTCCAATTGTGATGAGGGCTACTAAGGGACAGGTCCAGGGGGCTTAGAGGGTATGTAACAAGGGGACCTAGTAGGCTGGAGTCAATGAAGTCACCCAGAAAAAGAGCCATTTGGGCAGACATCTGAAAGATAGACAATGCAAACATGCAGAGTTCTCTAGGGCGATCATTCCAGGTGGAGGGAACAGCATGGGCAAAGACCCCCGGCAGGAAGGAGCTTGGCCCGTTAGAGTCAGAGAAGGGGCCAGTGATAGTAGAGCACAGTGGACATGGAAATAGATCATATTCTTTGTCAGGAGCACCAAGATCTCGATGTACTGCAGTTAGACTTATAGATTTTTCCAGTTGGTAACTTGAGGTGACTCATAGACTTTTTTTTTTTTCGGTACGTGGGCCTCTCACTGTTGTGGCCTCTCCCTGTTGTGGCCTCTCCCGTTGCGGAGCACAGGCTCTGGATGCACAGGCTCAGTGGCCATGGCTCACGGGCCCAGCCGTTCCGTGGCATGTGGGATCTTCCCAGACTGGGGCATGAACCCGCGTCCCTTGCATCGGCAGGCAGACTCTCAACCACTGTGCCATCAGGGAAGCCCGACCCATAGACTTTTTTTCTCTTAGTGTCCCATTTTTGCTGTCTGATCAGTGAATTAATCTGGCCTCCATTAATATTGCAGTTTTTTGGAAGGGGGGTAGATGTTTCACAAATACCACAGTCTCTCAAAACATTAACCATTTGAAGTTACTTAAATTTAAATAATATGGAAATAGTAATCATTGAATATTTATTTCAGAATCCAGAATGAAGATGTCAGCCACACACTTACCCAAAGCCTTGTCAGTAGGTATTTACACATAGAGCCTGAACAATATTTGTAAGTTCATTATAGCAATGAGTGTTGTGTAAGCCATTTTATTCTTGCTTGTTCTTCTTTGTCTTCTTTTTTTTTTGGCTGCATTGGGTCTTCTTTGCTGCGCCTGGGCTTTCTCTAGTTGCGGTGAGCGGGGGCTACTCTTCATTGCTGTGTGCGGGCTTCTTTCTCATTGCGGTGGCTTCTCTTGTTGCAAAGCACAGCCTCTAGGCACGCAGACTTTCCGTAGTAGTGGAATGCGGGCTCAGTAGTTGTGGCTCATGGGCTGTAGAGCTCAGGCTCAGTAGTTGTAGCACATGGGCTTAGTTGCTCTGAGGCATGTGGGATCTTCCCTTCCCAGGGATCGAACCCCTGTCCCCTGCAGTGGCAGGTGGATTCCTAACCACTGGGCCACCAGGGAAGTCCCATTCTTGCTTGTTCTTTACCTACCTCTTTGACACTTAAAAGCAGGAGTTCCCTAGATCTTGGCCTTCTAGAAGTTGGTGAATCTCCCTCTGCAGATCTGGACAGGTTGTGATTTATAGAGTCTTTTACTGGTTTGTCTCTCTGCTTCCAAAGCTGTGGAGACTGTTCTATTAAACTCTCTTTACAGGTGAGTGGGGAACTCCACACTATTTGCAATGGGAAGAAATTGAAATCCATTGTGCATTAGAAAGTTTACTTGTAAGAACAGTATGAGGTTCCTTAAAAAACTAAAAATAAAGTTACCATATGATCCAGCAATCCCACTCCTGGGCATATATCCAGAAAAGATGAAAACTCTAATTCGGAAAGATCCATGCACCCCAATGTTCATAGCAGCACTATTTATGATAGCGAAGACATGGAAGCAACCTAAGTGTCCATTGACAGGTGAATGGATAAAGATGTGGTACATATGTATGATAGAATATTACTCAGCCATTAAAAAGAATGAAATAATGTCATTTGCAGCTATGTGGATGGACCTAGAGATTATCATGCTAAGTGAAGTAAGTCAGACAGAGAAAGACAAATACCATATGATATCATTTACATGTGGAATCTAAAAAAATGATACAAATGAACTTAGGTACAAAACAGAAATAGACTCACAGATATGGAAAACAAACTTACGGTTACCAAAGGGGAAGGGGGGAAGGGATAAATTAGGAGTGTGGGATTAACAGACACAAACTACTATATATAAAATAGATAAACAATAAGGTCCTACTGTATAACACAGGGAACTATATTCAACATCTTGTAATAACCTATAATGGAAAAGAATCTGAAAAAGAATGTGTATATATATATATTTGCTGTACACTTGAAACTAACACAACATTGTAAATCAACTATACTTCAATAAAAAATTTAAAAAATAAAGTTTACTTGGCTGAAACATTTGCAGTAGGAAGTCTTGGGGAACAGTGAAATTGGAAATGCTGGGGAGATAAAGAACCTCCAGCCCCAGAAATCACATTTTAAAAGACAGTCCATATATTTACTGAATTGATTTCTCTGGACATACAGAAGAAGAAAGTAAAATAAAAGACTAAAAAACTCTACAAATGACCCTCATCTGCTGCCGTTTTTACAGTGGTATCCTGTTGATGCTTCACTTGAATGACTTGGTTAAAAATTTCAAGCAGAATTGACTGGGAAACATTAGCATAGGAAATAACTTTGACCTCAGCGACAGTAGCAAGATTTTAAAAACTGTTTTATCTCTTTTAGTCGATTAAAGTGAGTTACTTTTATGGATTTTCTGATATTAAGCCATTCTTACGATTCTGGGATCAATACAGTTTGGCTGTGATTTTTGCTTTGTTTTGTTTTTCACCATTTTAACCACATTTAAGCGTAAAAATCAGTGGCATTCAGTACTCTCACAATGTTCTGCAACAATTTCCAGAATTTTTCATCATGCCAGACAGAACCTCTGTATCCATAAAACAATAACTCTTCAGTTCCCCACCCCCTCCAATCCTCTAGTAACTTATGTTCGTCTTTCTGGCCCTACATGAATTTGCTTATTCCAGGTACCTCACATAACTGAACTCCCACAATTTGTCCTTTTGTGTCTGACTTATTTCACTTAGCATATTGTTTTCAAAGCTTATATTGTAGCATGCACCAGAATTTCATTCTTTTTTAAGGCTGAAGAATGTTTCATTGTATGCATATACCACATTTAAAAAATTGAGATATAACGGACATATAACATTGTATTAGTTTAGGTGTACAGCATAATAATTTGATATATGAATTGATTATGAGACGATCACCACAATAAGTTTAATCAACAATCTTCACCATACAGAGTTATCATCTTTTTCTTGTGATGAGAAATTTTAAGATTTACTCTCTTAGTAACTTTCAAATATACACTACAGTGTTATTAACTACAGTCACCATGCTGTACATTACATCCCCAGGACTTACTATCTTACAACTGTGCATTTGGACCTTTTTGACCACCTTTGCCCAATTTGCCCACCCCCCTGACTCTGGTGACCACCAGCCTTTTCTCTATATCTATGAGGTTTAAAAAAAATTTTTTTCTTATTGTACACGTAAGTGTGATCATACAGTATTTGTCTTTCTCTGACTTATTTCACTTAGCATAATGCCCTCAAGGTCCATCTGTGCCACAAATAGCAGGATTTCCTTCTTTTTCTTGGTTGACTGATACATACACACACCATATTTTTTTTATCCATTGATCTGTTGATGGACATTTGGGTTGTTTCCACCTTTGGGCTGTTGTGAACAATGCCAGCAGTGGGATTTTTGCTTGGAAAAGAAATGAGTGTGCCTTTGTCCTTCTGCCTTCCTTTGCTCACTTTCTGGTTGAGAGGAGTGGTTGGGATTTGAATCTTGTCCTTGTCTCCAGCGCCTCTGTCTAAATGGGAAGCCTGTGCTCTTTAGCATAGCAGATGGGCTAGTGCAGTGGTTAAACCTGTGGATTTGGAATCAGACAGCTGTGAGTTCAAATCCTGATTCCACCATTTTGAAGCCAAGGACTTTTGGCAATCTTTTCAGCCTCTCAAAGCCTTTTGGTTGCTTCATTTGTGGGAGAGAGGCTGTTAGACCTACTTGGGAGAGTTGCTGCAGAAATTAAGGTCATGTTGGAAAAGCCCTTAACTCCCTTGGCATGTGCTGAAAGCCTGACTGCATAGAAACACTCAGTAAACAGAGGCTGCTGTTCTCACTGGTGAGAACCACTGAGCAGAACACTGTAGGGGCAGAACTCTTGCCCTTTAATGGTCCCCTTTCAAAGCAGGGGTTGCTGGGACAAGAGCTCCTCTGCTGATGAAAAGACTGAAACCCTTAGAATGTCAAAGCTTGAAAGGAGCTTAGTGGGACCCCAAATGTCTGATCTATGGCATCATGTGGGGATTATTATGATGCAGATGCCTGGGCTCCACTCCAGACCTGCTGAATTGAAATCTCTAGGGAGAGACTTGCAAATATACACAAAAAAATCCGAGATGTTTTTGAGGAGTGGTCATGCTTGGGAACCTCTTTCTTGTCCCTCCTTTTTTAATACTTTAAGTGGTTTGTAAACCACTGATGGACTCATCCAGTGATTGAAGGCTCTGTATAAACTGGACCTTTGCTTTACCTTAACTGAAGAACTGTGGGACTGAGGAAGGAATCTTTGGTATTTCAGAAACCCATAGTTTTAGAAAAGGAAACTTTCCTCTCCAAAAGTAATTATGGAAATGTCATAAAAAGGTGAAAGATTTCGAGGAGAGTCAGACATCAAAATTACATTTTGCAAATTGTACTTGGAAAGAATTTTTAAAATTGAAGTAGCTATTCCCAAGCCTAAGTCCCATATGCTCCTATAACCTCAGAATGTTCAGTTCATTCTTGTCAGCTACTTTCTCCTCTGATATGGCCTAAATATGCCACTTAAGTAAGAACTACTTAATAGGAGCTACTTGGGGACTATATGTGAATCCTGAGAGGTGAGTCTGTGAAGAGAATTTGGTAATCATGACAGGGCAGCAGGCAGATAATTTTGGAGCCCACAAAATCTTTTGCACTTCCTCCTTTGTGAAAGTCTTTCTTTCCAAAGAGGAATAACTCTCTCCAGCATGCTTGAAGGCAGTCTTATGAGTGGCTTTATTTATTCATTCACCCATTCATTCCACAAATATTTATGAAATGCCTTCTGTGTTCCTGGCACTATGGAACTAAAGATGTAGTGGTGAATCACACTGACACAATCCCTACAAAGTTGGAGCTTAATATCATGGGGAAAGATAGACTTTGTACAGGTAATTACAAGTGTGAATCAAGCAACGAAAAGAGAAGCAGTGGGCACTATGGAAGCATGACCCAACACCATGAGTGAGAAATGAGGGCAGAAAAGGACTTCTACCTAGGTCCTTTTGAGGAATGAGTCATTGGTATTTGTCTCCTAGTGTTATTGAATTAGAATAGATGAAGAATTCATATGAGCTATGTCTGTGATGCTAATACTCCTGGGTGAGGAGTATTACCTATCTGATGAGAAATAATTGATTTGTCCGTTTTGACATTCATTAAATATAACCATTGTGTGAGTTGAGTTGATGTGACTGTTTCCATATGTAAAAATAAATTTTCATCCTGGGATGCAGTGATGCAAAACTCAGTAAGGGAACTATTGACACAGGCAACAGGAACCTGTGTCTAGCAGGGTGATTGTGGGCTTAGAGAAGAACACGTGATGGCATAACATTTAAAAAGTACTAACCATGACAGAACAGGCAACCTGGCTCTGGTACTCCCAGAGGCCATACTTTTCACCACAATGATGCATTGCTTCTTGCTCTGCTATTGACGCTTTTTTTTTTTGTTTTATCATTACTATAAGGTCAGTACTCAGTTCTTTAAAAATGAGATGAATACATCAGTAAATAATTTTCACTTTTTAATTTTTACCATTAAATTCCTCATAAATGTTAATTTTGATTTTTTTTATGGTAGTTGATTTACTATGTTTCAGGCATACAGCAAAGTGGTTCAGTTCCATATATATATATGTGTATATATATACATATATGTATATATATATGGTCTTTTTCAGAATATCCATGGCTCAGTTTTGACACATACAAAACAGGTGATAATAGTAGTAAATATCTCACAGGGTTTTCATAAGATTAAATAAACTAATAAATATTAGACAGTTAATATGGTACTTGGTACATAATAAGCGATAATAGGTGTCACTTGTTATTATTTAGTCTTTGAATCATCTCATATTCTTATGACTATGTATGATCATTAGGAGTAAAAGAATGAGTTTAGTCATTTAAACTCAGGAGTATCCAACAGCCTGGACTCTATAACACAGAACTACAGTACCTGGATCTAACTAAGAAGAGATTATACCAAACTCCAAATGAATGTGAATTATGCACATCTCGACATCTCCAATATGTGAAGAATTTTAAACATTATTATTTCCTTCCAGAGAAGGAAAACAAGTATGGATGTTACTAAACAATGTCTGTGACTCTTATTGGAAAAAGCAAACCAAACTTGTTCTGAATTAAACTTCCAATTTCTTTCAAAAAAAAAAAAAGTATTAATAGTGTGATTTTAGTTTCTTGAATTTCTCTCTAGCTCTTGGTACTTCTCCATCCAGTCAGCCAGGCACTCCATCTTTGCTGTCTTAGCAGAAACTCAGAGAAAAGAGTCTCTTCTTGGTTTTGAGTTTCAAAAGCCTTAGGCCTGGCGGAGTCAAGATGGCAGACTAGGAAGACGTGGAATTGGTGTCTCTGCACAATTAGGGCACCTACCAGGCACCCGTGGGGGACCACAGACACCTAAGGGGATGGGAGGAAACCCCAGTGGCCAGATAGGACGTGGGGCATGGGGTGGGGGGAGTGAAGGGGGAAGAGAAGTGGAGGCCGGACGGGACAGGCTCCCCTGAGGGGCGACTGGGGGAGGGGAAGGGATCCCACGTCCGAAGGGGGAAATTGGGGAACCACTGGGAGGGCAGAGGATCAAAAGGGAGCGTGGCCAGGTTTCCCCTGCCCACTTGGGCCCCCAGGAACCTGCTGAGATCCCGGGCCTGATCCTCTGCCCACCGAGGACGCCTCCAGCTGCAGGGGTCCTGAGGGAGTGGGAGGGAGGGAAGGGGGAGCAAAAGTAAAGGCTGGACCTATGGGACGGCACCCCTGAGGGGTGGCTGGGGGAGGGGAGGAGCTCCTGCACCCAGCAGGACACACCCACGGTTAGGGGTCCAGCAGCAACCGGGGAGACCCTGGGGGAGGTGGTGGGGGAGGGACGCAAAGGAACTGAAGGGAACGGGGCCAGTGCTTTCCCTCTCCACTTAGGAACCAGGAAGCCTGTTTGGTTCCTGGGCCTAATCCTTTGCCCTCGGAGCCTCCCTCCTGCCGCACAGAGCCCAAGCCCCGCCCCTACACCCCCACGCAGGGCCCCACCTCTACCCTTGGAGACCCCCTCTGAGACCCCCTCCAAGGCGCTGGGGCTAAACCCCACCCACACACCCTCATCAGGGCGCCACCTCCAAACTCCAGAACTCTACACTCCAGAGGCCCTCTGTTCCACGCATTGCCTCTCCCCTTCTGCGCAGGTCCTAAGCAGAGGCCCCGCTCCATGCTTGAACGTCCCCCAGCCTAGACCCCGCCCCATGCTCAAACATCACCCCCCTCACCCGCCCAGGTTCCTCCCCATCCTAAAACCCGCCCCTGCCTAAGTTCCACCCCCACCTAAACTCTGCCCCCATAGCCAAGGCTTTTTACTTATTTTTTCCTCTTTTGGATTGGTGTTCTGTTTTACCTTGTTGAGTCATTGCTGTTGATTCTTTTATATTTTTATTTTTCCTAATAAATCTTTTATTTTTCTAATTTTATTTTATTATTTATACTTTATTATTGTTCTCTCCTTTTGGCTTGTTTCCCCCCCACCTTATATTTTTTTATTTTCTTTTTTCTGTTGTGGTTTTATTTTACCTTGTTGCAGTAGTTTCAGTTATAGTTTTTTTTCTAATATATTTTTTATCTTTCTAATTTTATTTTGTTTTTTGTTCCTTGATATTGTACTGCTCCTTTTTTTCTTTCTTTCCTCCTTTTTTTTTTTTTTAACCATGCCATGAAGCTTGCAGGATCTTGTTTCCCAGGCTGGAGGTCAGGACCAAGCGCCTGTGGTGGGAGCTCTGAGTCCAAACTGCTGGACAAACAGAGAACCTCAGACCGCAGGGAATATCAATTGGAGTGAGGCCTCCTGGAGGCCCTCATCTCAGCACCAAGACCCAGCTCTATCTAACTGCCTGCAAATTCCAGTGTTGGACGTCTCAGGCCAAACAACCAGTAAGACAGGAATACAGCACCACCCATCAAAAAGAAAAAAAAGGGGCTTCCCTGGTGGCACAGTGGTTGAGAGTCCGCCTGCCGATGCAGGGGACACTGGTTCGTGCCCCGGTCTGGGGGGATCCCACATGCCGCGGAGCAGCTGGGCCCGTGAGCCATGGCTGCTGAGCCTGCGCATCTGGAGCCTGTGCTCTGCAACAGGAGAGGCCACAACAGTGGGAGGCCCACGTACCACAAAAAAAGAAAAAGAAAAAAAAACCTGAAGTAACAAAAAATATGTTACAGACAAAGGAGCAAGGTAAAAACCTACAGGACCAGATAAATGAAGATGAAATAGGCAACCTACCTGAAAAAGAATTCAGAGTAATGATAGTACAGTTGATCCAAAATCTTGGAAACAGAATGGAGAAAATACAAGAAACATTTAACAAGGATCTAGAAGAACTAAAGAGCAAACAAACAGTGATGAACAACACAATTACTGAAATTACAAATACTCTAGAAGAATCAATAACAGAATAACTGAGGGAGAAGAACGGATAAGTGACGTGGAGGATAAAAAGGTGAAAATAACTGCCAGGAAGCAGAATAAAGAAAAAAGAATGAAAAGAATTGAGGATAGTCTCAGAGACCTCTGGGACAACATTAAAAACACCAGTGTTCAAATTATAGGGGTCCCAGAAGAAGAAGAGAAAAAGGAAGGATCTGAGAAAATATTTGAAAAGATTATTGTCGAAACTTCCCTAACATGGGAAAGGAAATAGTCAATCAAGTCCACGAAGAACAGAGAGTACCATACAGGATAAACCCAAAGAGAAACATGCCGAGACATACATTAATCAAACTATCAAAAATTAAATACAAAGAAAAAATATTAAAAGCAACAAGGGAAAAGCAACAAATAACATACAAGGGAATCCCCATAAGGTTAACAGCTGATTTTTCAGAAGAAACTCTACAAGACAGAAGGAAGAGGCAGGACATATTTAAAGTGATGAGGGAGAAAACCTACAACCAAGATTACTCTACTCAGCAAGGATCTCATTCAGATTCAATGGAGAAATTAAAACATTTACAGACAAGCAAAAGCTAAGAGAATTCAGCACCACCAAACCAGCTTTACAACAAATGCTAAAGGAACTTCTCTAGGCAGGAAACACAAGAGAAGGAAAAGACCTACAAAAACAAACCCCAAACAATTAAGAAAATGGTAATAGGAACATACATATCGATAATTACCTTAAATGTAAATGGACTAAATGCTCCCACCAAAAGACAAAGACTGGCTGAATGGATATAAAAACAAGACCCATACATATGCGGTCTACAAGAGATGCACTCCAGACCTAGGGACACATACAGACTGAAAGTGAGGGGATGGAAAAAGATATTCCATACAAATGGAAATCAAAAGAAAGCTGGAGTAGCAATTCTCATATCAGACAAAATAGACTTTAAAATAAAGACTATTGCAAGAGACAAAGAAGGACATGACATAATGATCAAAGGATTAATCCAAGAAGAAGATATAACAATTGTAGATATTTATGCACCCAACATAGGAGCACCTCAATACATAAGGCAAATGCTACCAGCCATAAAAGGGGAAATTGACAGTAACACAGTCATAGTAGGAGACTTTAACAGCCCATTTTCATCAATGGACAGATCATGCAAAATGAAAATAAAAAGGAAACACAAGCTTTAAATGACACATCAGACAAGATGGACTTAATTGATATTTATAGGACCTTCCATGCAAAAACAACAGAATACACTTTCTTCTTAAGTACTCATGGAACATTCTCTAGGATAGACCATATCTTGGGTCACAAATCAAGCCTTGGTAAATTTAAGAAGATTGAAATCATATCAAATATCTTTTCTGACCACAATGCTATGAGACTAGATATCAATTACAGGAAAAAAACTGTAAAAAATACAAACACATTGAGGCTAAACAGTACGCTACTAAATAACCAAGAGATCACAGAAGAAATAGAAGAAGAAATCAAAAAATACCTAGAAACAAATGACAATGAAAATATCATGACCCAAAACCTATGGGATGCAGCAAAAGCAGTTCTAAGAGGGAAGTGTATAGCAATACAATCATACCTCAAGAAACAAGAAAAATCTCAAAAAAACAACCTAACTTTAAACCTAAAGCAATTAGAGAAAGGTGAACAAAGAAACCAAAAGTTTGCAGAAGGAAAGAAATCATAAAGATCAGATTAGAAATAAATGAAAAAGAAATGAAGGAAACAATAGCAGAGATCAATAAATCTAAAATCTGGTTCTTTGAGAAGATAAACAAAATTGATAAACCATTAGCCAGAGTCACCAAGAAAAAAAGGGAGAAGACTCAAATCAACAGAATTAGAAATGAAAAAGGATAAGTAACAACTGACATTGCAGAAATACAAAGGATCATGAGAGATTACTACAAGCAACTTTATGCCAATAAAATGGACAACCTGGAAGAAATAGACAGATTCTTAGAAAAACACAATCCTCCAGGACTGAACCAGGAAGAAACAGAATATATAAACAGACCAATCACAAGCACAGAAATTGAAACTGTGATTAAAAATCTTCCAACAAACAAAAGCCCAGGACCAGATGGCTTCACAGGTGCATTCTATCAAACATTTAGAGAAGAGCTAACACCTATCCTTCTCAAACTCTTCCAAAATATAACAGAGGGAGGAATACTCCCAAACTCATTCTACGAGGCCACCATCACCCTGATACCAAAACCAGACAAAGATGTCACAAAAAAAGAAAACTACAGGCCAATATCTCTGATGAACAAAAACGCAAAAATCCTCAACAAAATACTACCAAACAGAATCCAACAGCACATTAAAAGGATCATGCAGCATGATCTGGTGGGGTTTATCCCAGGAATGCAAGGATTCTTTAATATATGTAAATCAATCAATGTGATACACAATATTAACAAATTGAAGGATAGAAACCAGATGACAATCTCAACAGATGTAGAAAAAACTTTTAACAAAATTCAACACCCATTTATTAAAAAAACTCTCCAGAAAGTAGGCGTAGAGGGAACCTACCTCAACATAATAAAGGCCATATATGACAAACCCACAGCCAACATTGTCCTCAATGGTGAAAAACTGAAACCATTTCCACTAAGACCAGGAACAAGACAAGGTTGCCCACTCTCAGCACTATTATTCAACATAGTTTTGGGAGTTTTAGCCATAGCAATCAGACAAGAAATAGAAATAAAAGGAATCCAAATTGGAAAAGAAGAAGTAAAACTGTCACTGTTTGCAGATGAGATGATACTATACATAGAAAATCCTAAAGATGCTACCAGAAAACTACTAGGGCTAATCAATGAATTTGGTAAAGTAGCAGGATACAAAATTAATTCACAGAAATCTCTTGCATTCCTATACTTTAATGATGAAAAATCTGAAAGAGAAATTAAGGAAAACTCTCATTTACCATTGCAACAAAAAGAATAAAATACCTAGGAATAAACCTACCTAAGGAGACAAAAGACCTGTATGCAGAGAATATAAGACACTGATGAAGGAAATTAAAGATGATACAAACAGATGGAGAGATATATTATGTTCTTGGATTGGAAGAATCAACATTGTGAAAATGACTCTACTACCCAAAGCAATCTACAGATTCAGTGCAATCCCTATCAAACTACCAAAGTCATTTTTCACAGAACTAGAACAAAAAATGTCACAATTTGTATGGAAACACAAAAGACCCCGAATAGCCAATGCAATCTTGAGAAAGAAAAACGGAGTTGGAGGAATCAGGCCCCCTGAATTCAGATTATACTACAAAGCTACAGTAATCAAGACAGTATGGTATTGGCACAAAAACAGAAATATCAATCAATGGAACAGTATAGAAAGCCCAGAGGTAAACCCATGCACATATGGTCACCTTATCTTTGATAAAGGAGGCAAGACTATATAATGGAGAAAAGACAACCTCTTCAATAAGTGGTGCTGGGAAAACTGGACAGCTACATGTAAAAGAATGGATTTAGAATGCTCCCTAACACCATACACAAAAATAAACTCAAAATGGATTAGAAACATAAATGTAAGGCCAGACACTATCAAACTCTTAGAGGAAAACATAGGCAGAACACTCTATGACACAAATCACAGCAAGATCCTTTTTGACCCACCTCCTAGAGAAATGGAAATAAAAACAAAAATAAACAAATGGGACCTAATGAAACTTAAAAGCTTTTGCACAGCAAAGGAAACCATAAACAAGACCAAAAGACAACCCTCAGAATGGGAGAAAATATTTGTAAACGAAGCAACTTGCAAAGGATTTATCTCCAACATATACAAGCAGCTCATGCAGTTCAATATCAGAAAAGCAAACAACCCAATCCAGAAATGGGCAGAAGACCTAAATAGACATTTCTCCAAAGAAGATATACAGATTGCCAAGAAACACATGAAAAAGATCCTCAATATCACTAATCACTAGAGAAATGGAAATCGAAACTACAATGAGGTATCACCTCACACCTGTCAGAATGGCCATCATCAAAAAATCTACAAACAATACATGCTGGAGAGGGTGAGGAGAAAAGGGAACCCTCTTGCACTGTTGGTGGGAATGTCAATTGATAACAGCCACTATGGAGAACAGTATGAGGTTCCTTAAAAAACTAAAAATAGAACTACCATATGACCCAGCAATCCCACTACTCGGCATACACACTGATAAAACCATAATTCCAAAAGAGTCATGTACCACAATGTTCTCTGCAGCTCTATTTACAATAGCCAGGACATGGAAACAACCTAAGTGTCAATCCACAGATGAAAGGATAAAGAAGATGTGGCACATATATACAATGGAATATTATTCAGCCATAAAAAGAAATGAAATTGAGTTATTTGTAGTGAGGTGGATGGACCTAGAGTCTGTCATACAGAGTGAAGTAAGTCAGAAATAGAAAAACAAATACTGTATGCTAACACATATAGATGGAATCTAAAAAAAAATGGCTCTGATGAACCTAGGGACAGGACAGGAATATAGACACAGGCGTAGAGATGGACTTGCGGACACGGGGAGGTGGAAGGGTAAGCTGGGACAAAGTGAGAGAGTGGCGTGGACATATATACACTACCAAATGTAAAATCGATAGCTAGTGGAAAGCAGCTGTGTAGCACAGGGAGATCAGCTCGGTGCTTTGTGACCACCTAGAGGGGTGGGATAAGGAGGGTGGGAGGGAGACTCAAGACGGAGGGGATATGGGGATATACGTATGCATATAGCTGATTCACTGTTATACAGCAAAAATTAACACAATACTGTAAAGCAATTATGCTCTAATAAATATGTTTTTTTAAAAAATGCCTTAAGCCTCAGAGGAGCAGGAAGGATTTGAGTTGCATCAGAGGAAAACTTCTGGCTTCTAATGGGAGAAAAGGCTTCCCAGGTGTGCGGGTCATGGTGGGCTTGCTCTGAGACCCATTTCTCACCTTTCTGCTGCTCTGCTGTGCATGTCAAGGTTGACCCCTGCAGATGCTGCTCCCAGGCTCTTCCGCTCATGTGGTTTGTCCAGGGTGTGGCACAGACATTGTGGTGGGGGCGTGAGGGGAGGGAGACATCAGGACATTTCTTCCTCTTTTCTCTCTGCTCTGGTGGCATCCCTGACAGCAGCTCCATCACCTCCAAGGTTCTAATGCCCAGCAGGTGTCACCCCTGTCTGATTCCAACAGCATCTGGGCTCCTCCTTTTGTCCCTTTGTCCCTGTAGCTTTACAGGTTGACTGGTTGTCTCCTGATGGCCGTGGAATCTTTCTATCCTTTGTAACTTGTTCTCCACTTTAAATGCCTTCAGTGTGGTGTAAGTTCTGTTTTCCTGACTGGATACTGACTGATGCCCTGAAGTTGTCAGGAGGGCCCACAAGGAAGGAGAGGTGTGAATGGGTCCTGGGTTGAAGGAAGCAGAGCTGAAGGGCCCGTATGGACCAGGTAGGAGTTTCTTTAAGGCACTGTCTGGCCTCCACTTGAGCAGCCATTCAAGCAAGAACCATGGGTGCAGCACCTAGGATCTGGGGGAATCGTGGCCTCAGATCGTTAGTTGTCCTTACCTTTGGCAACTGGCAAAGATTCCTCTTGGCTAGTAGAAGCAGTGACATTGTTTTTGACCCTAAACTTGGCTGTATGTAGACAACCCCCATTCAAGACTTTCAGGACACTCCTAAGTCCTCAAGACAGTGGATGGAGTCTAAGCCTTTCATATACCTCTTAGCCTAGGCCCCATAAAGTAAGAACATTTGCATCTCAATTTGCTTTCTATTCAAGAAGTGAGAAAGTTAAAGCAGGAAAGTACCTTAGACACCATCTAATCCAAATTTTTTATTTTGCGAATAAGGATATTGAGGATCAGGGAGGGGTTCTTGGCTGCCCAAGAACTCTTAGCTCATCTTGCATCTACTACATTTCGGTGAATATTAGCATCTTTTATGGAGAATCTCCACTGGTACCTTTTACACCGTGCATAATCGCATATATTCTAAAATTTAAATTATTTTGTGTTTGAGAGTTGAAAGCAGCTACCGAGCAGAAGCTTGCATGTGCCTATATCTTTATCAATTCATGCATATTCGGTAGCATAAAAATGTCAAAAATCTATTTTGGGGTTCTGCAAAAAAGAACTCTTTCCGGAATGACACTTGAACTGTTAAATATCATCTCAAATCTCATTTGGGGGGCTATAACCTTCTAAAAGCCTGGCGCTATAACCTGGCACAAGACTAAAGTGGATTAAGGTTGAAATTTTCCGGAGGCTTTGTCTCAGATCAGTGAAGTACTTCTAATCACTTTCTATCATTATCAAAACCAGAACGGCTTCTGAATCTCATGGTCCACTGTTATTATTGAGGAGAATTGTGTACCAGGGTTGAGAGAATAATTGCTGACCAGAATTCCTGTTATCAAAACAAATTTAGAAGGGGAAAAAAAAAATCTGCATCCTTGACTTTATGTTGTTGGGTCATTTTTTAAAGGAGGATAGGAACTCATAATTATTTTGTTCTTTCTCCCTCTGGTTTTCTAAAGGAGAAAATAAATTCCAAGAACTCAGTGTTGAAGGTTTCAACTGCTTTGTGTTTAAGATCCCAAGCAACGTGTCTGAATAGTTGGAAGACACACATATTTTGCCACACTTTCTCCTCCCCCAGGAATGAATTCATCTTTAATAAGGTGATGGGGCCAGGCCTAGGTAGATTATCTGTGAGAGGATTTGGCAGGTAAATGCAAAACCAAGATCATCTCTATTCCATTCCTTGTGAAATTCCAAGCAGCATGACTAAGGAGTCAGGCATAAAAGTTTAGAATCTGTGTCTTTGCGTGAATTTAATCATCTCCATCAGAATCCTTAAGGAATTACAATAACAGTGATTCATTCATAATTCACAATTTCCATTATCTTCTTTCTACATCTAGTGGGGGGGGGTAAAATTTATGGCTTCATTTACATTGTGTTCTATGAATAATAGAAGAAATACAGTAAAGACCCATGGAAATGTTCTTGCTGCAGACGCCGTTTGGAGCACATCTGCATCACAATAGCCTCCTCGTCTTTGTACAGTGCAGGATCCGCCGAGCTTGCAGCTGCGAAGGGTACATTTCAAAGGGGCCGTTCTTATTATACGGAGTCTTCTCTTTCTTTGAACTTCAAAGCAGAAGGAGGAAACCTTAAATGATATTGGGTAGGTAAGTGGTGAAATTGTAACTTCAGGTAGAAAATATCTTCAATTATGTGTATGGGGGAAACACAGCCATTCAGCGGAGCAAATATGTTTGCTCAGAGTGATATCTGGCTGGCAGGCAGGAACACATTTAATCTTAAGATTTCTTTGAGCCATTGGGGCCTTAAAGATAATCTAGCTCAAAGCCCTCCTTTTGCAAATGGGAAAACCAAGGCATAGAGAAAGAAAGTGACTTATTCAAGGTCATATAGTAGAAGGAGGGCCAGTCAGACCTTTTATTCCTGGTCCAGTGTTCTTTCCAGAAGAACACACTACCTTTGTTTTAAACACAAAGCACCTGGCTTTGTGACACAGCAATAAAGCTAGAAGTAATCCTCTTGGTGAGTGATTTTCAAACAGGAAGCAAAGATGTTTTCAAGGATGTCCCCCCTAAATAATAATCTCTCTCAATTGAAAATCTTCACTGAAAAACATTTTGAGATTTGAAGAAAGAAATTTGTCATACTTTTGTGATTAAGTAAATCTCATTTTTCTTCTCCCAAGGAATGACAATAAAGCTGATGAAAACCTTGCAATATTCAGATTTCTCCCCCTGGTGTCTAGTAGGAGCCCAGTGCAATACTTTATTACTACTCCATCGGCAAAAGAATAAAAACCCACCCATCTATTTACAGAATGGTCTGTCCTTTGAATCAGTAGCTTTCCAGCGACCATATTGGAAAATGACCTAGCCAAGCCAAACTTCATTCACATAATAGATGTTTAATGAGGTTTTTTGTTGAAAAGATTAAATTAAAAAAATGTGCATTATTTGTAGTTTGTTGGACGCTATAAAGAATTGTTTCTCAAACCTATGATATTCATCACTCTCTTTTCTGTGCAATGATTCCTACTTTCCCATTCTTCATCCTTTCCTATTTTGTTTTTAAAGAAAACACAAATCACAGAAAATCAGTATCTTTCTAAAGGTGTTGGGAAGGATCTCTTGTTTCTTGCAGAAAACTCACATAGCACATTCTGTCTCTAATTTTATTAAGGTAATTCAGATATCATGTTAGTAGGGAGGCCTTTTTGTAGCTGGAAAGGGCAGCTGATATTAGTAGGCAAAACACATACAAATTCAACAGGGCGGTGATTCACAGATGCATATTCTCTGTGATCCAACATGTCTAATACATTTAGTCATGCACAATAAAAACCAAACAAAAGAATTAACCATTGGCCTTTCACTGCCTGCTTTCCACCCCAAGCTTGAAGGAATTCCTCCAGTTATGTACACCAAAAACAAAATAATGTGTCTCCCATCTCCACCCACCCTTCCCCCCCTCCCTTAAGTAGGATAACTCAAAGTGCATTTGTTATAGATAAGAAAAATTTTAAAAAAAGAGTAGATCGCTTTGTTTACCTTCTTGTGCTAAAGGCTTGCACTGCCCTGTTCTGGAAGTGTAATTTGGCTGCAAGCTGATCTCGTTCTATAAAGACAATTCTAGTATGTTCTGACAGAGAAGTGTTAAGCTAACACTAGTCACAAACTTGAATTTCTAGTTTACAGAGTAACCAAGATCCAGTCTATTGCCCATTTCAAAAGTTTATGAGCTAAACTAAATTCAGCCTGATTGAGATTCTCCTTCAGTTCTAGGGTAAAACACACCACCCACCTAATTTCTAAGTGTCTGCTTTGTACACACTAGGCTGTTATTTATTCAGTTAAGAATAAGATCTGTTTATTGAGCATAGGACAAAGACCAGATTTCCTGATTTAGACTTGGACAACTCTTGAGGATTCTAAGAACCTGACAGTCTACTGTAGCTCTCTCCTTCCCATAAACTTTTATCAAAATCTTGCTTATCTGGAGCTTGTCCCAGGAGGGTGGCTGAAAGGTGGGGTACTTGAAATGGTATCAAACAAAATAAGGGGAAAGGGACCAAGACTGTTGAATCCAGAGAAAGGGAGGTTCAGGAAACCTGGAAGTTTGTTCTGCTACTTCATAGACCAAACTGAATGAACTCCACTGGGACAGAGATTTTGGCTTAACATATGGAAGCCATTTCTTTTTTTTTAAATGTTTTTAATTTTTATTGAAATATACTTGATTTACAATGTTGTGTTAGTTGTTGTGTTAGTTTCAGGTACACAGCAAAGTGATTCAGTTATACATGTGTATAAAAATATATATATTCATTTTTACATTCTCTTCCATTATAGGTTATTACAAGATATTGAATATAGTTCCCTGTGCTATACAGTAGGTCCTTGTTGGTTATCTATTTTATATATAGTAGTGTGTATATTTTAATCCAAAACTCCTAATTTATCCACCCCCCCTTCCCCTTTGGTAACCATGTTTGTTTTCTATGTCTGTGAGTCTATTTCTGTTTTGTAAATAAGTTCATTTGTACCACTTTTTTTTGGATTCTACATATAAATATTTGTCTTTCTGTGACTGGCTTACTTCACTTAGTATGACAATCTCTAGTTGCACCCATGTTGCTGCAAATGGCATTATTTCATTCTTTTTTAGGGCTGAGTAATATTCTATTATATATATATATATATATATATATATACCACATCTACTTTATCCATTCATCTGTCTATGGACACTTAGGTTTGGAAGCCATTTCTAACAATCAAAGTTACCAGGGGTAGAAGAGGCTCCCTTGTGAAATAGTGAGTTCCCTGTTACTAGTCAAAATGAAGTAGACCCACTAGAATGTAAGTCCCTGAGAGCAGCCAGAGTGCCCATCTTCCTCACCACTGTATCCCCCAGGGACTGGCACAGAACTCAAGATAGAGTAAATACCTAATAAATGCCTATTGAATGAGCGGAACTTTAATTATTTGTCAAAGATATTGTAGAGGACATTCAAGGATGGGAAGACTCTATTTTTATTTTTGGTTTGGCATCATATCTCTTAGCTAAATCCCAGGAAAAATAGTATCTAAATTTTAAGGCCACAGTAACTAGAACTAAGAGCTAGCAGAACTCAGTAAAATAATTTAAAACTACATTCTGGGAACTCCTTTTCAGAGACTCTGAATCCATATATAACCGTGCATTGCCATGAAAGGTATGTCCCACTTTCAACACCTCCAACCCAGTAGATAATCTATAGGATATATATTTTGAACTTTTTATTAAAGTATGACATACAGATGGGGAAGTGCACAGGAGACAAGGCTATAGTTTGTTGAACTCATTGATTTATTTCATTTAATTTTTTTCCAGCTTTATTGAGATGTATTTGACATATAACATTGGGTGAGATTAAGGTGTACAATGTGAGGATTTGATGCACGTTTATATTGCAAAATGATTACCACTCTAAGGTTAGGTGACATGCCTATCACCTCACATAATTACACATTTTTTGTGGTGATAAAATTTAAGATTTACACTTCTAGCAACTTTTGTATTCAGTACAGTATAGTTAACTATAGTCCTCATGCTGAGTGTTACCTCCCAGAACTTGTTCATCTTATAACTGGAAGTTTATAATCTTTGACTACACAGATTGTTGAATTTTCACAAGCTGAACATAGCCTTGCCTCTAATACCTAGACCGAGAAACTTGAACATTCAAGCACCCAAGCCCCCATTTGTGTTCCCTTCTAATTACCATCCCCCAAAGGAAGCCACTATTCTGACTTCTAAAAGCATTGAATAGTTGCACCTATTTTTGTACTTTTGAATCTATTACGTATTGCTGTCCTCAAAACCACCACAACAAACCAACAATGATGTATTATTTCTCATGATTCTGTGGGTTGGCTTGGCAGTCCCTCTGCAGGTCGTTTCTGGGCCCATCGTGCAACTGTATTCAGCTGGAATGGAAGGTTTGAGACAGCCTTCACATTTGGCAATTGGTGTTGGCTCTCAGCTGAGGCGTCTTGCGTCTCCTCCACACGGGCTCGCATCCTCCCAAAGGCTAGACCAGCTTACGTGGCAATCTCAGAGCAGTGTTCCAAGAGGGTGAAAGTAACAGCTACAAGACATCTTGAGGTCTAGACTCTGGAACTCTGACAAGCACACACTGTCACACCTGCCACATGGGGAAATAGGCGGGGAAATAGATTCCACCTTTGGATGGGAGGAGGTAGTAAATATTGAGGCCATGCTTTTAAACCGATCACAATATCTTTTGGTGACTATTTTACACATTTCTTTTGTTGCTGAGTCACAGGCTGGTAGATATTGCCAAACTGTTTTCCAAAGTAGTTGCCCAATTTCTACTTCCATCAGCATGTCTGAATTTGGGTTTCTCCACACCTTTGCCAAAACTGGGTGTTTTAGAAGGCCATTATATTTTGTAAAGATTCTTTTCTAATTGAATCGATGCAAAGGTACATCCAAATAGTCAATTACCCTATAAAGGTTCTTTTCTAATTGAATCGATGCAAAGGTACATCCAAATAGTCAATTACTCTAATAGACAAATTTAAACTTGACTTTCAAAATGAATTTTGTATGCAACTAAAAATAAAAAAATCTCCCCCAAACCCTCCATCCTCTTCTGGATAGACCAAAACATCTATATGCTTCTCTTCTGGGGTAAAGAATACATCCACACTTTTTTTTTTTTTCTTTTCCAGTTATAGGCATTATTGTCTCTTCAGTCCTTGAGAAGATCCTAGATACCTCAGGTCACTCTTTTAGCCTAGGTATAAAGTGATGAAAGATCCAGAAGTGGCTATTTTAAAAAAAAAAAAAAAAGGAAGAAAGAAAAAAGGAAAGAAAGAGAAGGAGAGAAAGGAGAGGAAAAAAGAAAGAAAGAAGGGCTTTCTAACTGAAGCGTTTGCAGTCCACACCATCAGTCTCTGTGTGTAGCCAGGCATGAGTATTGGTCCACAAACTCTGATGCATGGGAAATAAGTTATTTTTCCATAATCCAACATAATTTGCCTGTTGAACTTCCATTCTGAGAGGGATGGTGGAGGGTGGGACACAATCTCAATCAATTCAGGGTCTATTCCACTTGACCCTGCATGCTCCTCCTGGACTGTATCTAGTTTCTGGGGTCCCTACTCATGTTACAGTTTTGTAGAGGAGAGGTATTGAGTCCTGGACCTGCAAATCGCCCTGATGGCATTTGCTGAAATGGTCCTATCTGGCCTGGGTCATTGATCCAGGCTGCTGTGTTGTCCTTCACTTCTAGAAGCCCAGCCTTTCTAGCTTTAATCTTTGTCAGCTATTTCTGCATCCCATTTGGGATCATGAAAATTACTTGGCTTCTTTCCTGTTCCACTCTGAGGTCAAGGGCAACTTGCTGGGTTTGTCCAAAGCCCTTCATTGGGGAGACACTTATTTTATTCCCACAATGCTTTGGGCTGCAGGCAACCCCATTGGGACCCCTCCTTGTCTCATGGGACACTTCTCCTCTGCTTGATGACCGCCTCTCTTGGCATCTGTTGTCCCTCGAACCTACTGGACTCAGACTGGGGAGTGGGGGGGGAGGGCAGGGTGAGTTTGAGGGGCTACAGTGGACCATATCCTTTCTTGCATCCTGAGTTCCAAAAACATTGAAAAGGGTAAGCAGATGGAGGCTATAATTCATACATTTATTCAAATAAGTACTTCTTGAGCACTACTACGTGTGAAGGAAAGCTGGTATCTGAGAATGTGACTTAGGTCTGAGTCAACAATGAGCTTACACACTGCCATAGTCAGTTTTATGTACCCACTTGACTAGGCTTATAGTACAGTTATTCAGTCAAACACCAATCTAGGTGTTGCTGTGAAGGTATTTCGCAGATGTGATTAACATCTAAAATCAGTGCACCTTATGTAAAGGAGATTATCCTTGATAATCTGCATGGGCCTGATCTAATCAGTTGAAAGGACTTTAAGAACAAAACTGAGGGTTCCCTGAGGAAGGAGCAATTAAGCCCATGGATGACAGCATCAGCTCCTGTTCCAGAGTTCCCAGCATGCCCGGGTAGCCTGCTGTATGAATTTTGGATTTGTCCAACCAGCTCCCACAATTACGTAAGCCAATTCCTTGTAATAAATCTCTTCCTGGTGGAACCCTGATGGATACACACAGTTACACACTAGTCCCAGGCAGCCCTGGCCCTTAGAGCAAGGGGGGAAGGTGCATCTGGCAGACAACGAGCATACAAAAATGAAAGAGAGAGGAGGAGTGACAACTATGCATTTCCGATTTCTTCTCCCGACATTCCACCATCTGGAGCTGGGGGGTAGGGTGCCAGAGACAGGCCAGGAGTCTTACGCTAAAGCAGATTCCTTCTCATGGAAGAAAAAATTACAAGTCTCTCTCACTCCTTCAAACACCTGATGAAAAGCAAAGATGATCAGAAGCTGAGAGAGAAAATTTAATTTTACATGCTCACATTATAAAAAGTTTGAATATTATTTTAGCAGCTGAAGTACCTTTGATGAAATTATTGACTTTGATCAAAATATTCACTGAAGGCACTCAAATTTCAAAGTGTTCTTCATTCACTCTCTAGCATTTTATTTAGAATGTTACTCATTATATTACAATCCAATAAGATGCCAATTGTAATCCAAACTTTCAAACTGTTGTTTAACTAAGCCCAAGACATCCTAGTACAAATACATCATAGTACCAACACTTGTTCAATGCATTTTAATTCAAATCTAGACCAGTTTTCATATAATGTCTGTTGACCATAGGGAACTTTAGATTACAGGGTCTAGAGTCACATCCATTTTGTCTTTCTTTTTAGGTCTACATGATTTATGTGCATTGCACATTAATGTGGTAATTAGAAATGAGGCTCTGGAGTCAGACACCAAATTTTAAAATCCTAGTTATGCCTATGGTTGCTTGTTCATCCTTTGGTAAATTAAGCTCTCTGAGCTTTGCTTTCCACATCTGTGAAATGGGGATAATAATTGTACTTTGCTCAGAGGGGGACTGTGAGGAGTAAATGAAATAATATATATAAAGTGCTTCATGGGATGTTTGAGTAAAGACAACGTTTGGAATCCATGCATTTTACTCATTTACTTGTGTTCTCTCCTGAAACACCCCTAAACGTAGTGTTGTGCTTTGTTTTGAATAAACGAATGGGAGAGGAGACAGCAGCAACCAGTGTTTAGAGGCCATTAGCAGATAAATAGGATAGTGTGCGACTTAGCGCACTGCAGAAAACGGAAGCTCAAACCTGCAGTGTGGAGAACTGAAAATCAACCTGATGTAAACCACAGACCCAAAGGCTTGGAGTCAGAAACACAGATGGGGTGAAGCAGAGGATCAGAGGCCAGGAAGATAGGTTGAAAGTCTATTTCAGAACAGTTCTAGCCTCAAATCCCATCCTAGCTAGCTGCATACTGTACAGCTAGACAACTGGCCCTTCTTCATCTCTGGATTGGGAGACCCCAGTCATACCTGAAGGTAGGGTTACCCTACTGAAAACACAGGGTTTAAGTGAATGACTGCATTCTGGCTGCTACGACCCCCAACTCTCCCTTCGCTCAGTTTCCGGAAGCGACATTCTGGCCTTTTTCCTTCCTAGGAGGTGGACAGAATCTTTTCTGGGGAATCTCATCTGGTTTGTGGATGTTTTGCAAGGAAACAGTCCAGCCAGGTCACCTAGTCAAGTTCGTAGTCAGTATGTCCCACTCGGAGCTTCTAATCTGTGTTTTCTCTCCACCACTCTTAAATACAGCAGACAACTGGATGACCAGACATAAGAGAAAGCTTAAACATTGAATGAGAGAAACAAAAATGAGCAGCAACAATTAAACAAACAAACAGCCTGCCGATGCAGGGGACACGGGTTCGTGCCCCAGGTCTGGGAAGATCGCACGTGCCGCGGAGTGGCTAAGCCCGTGAGCCATGGCCGCTGAGCCTGCGTGTCCGGAGCCTGGGCTCCGCAACGGGAGAGGCCACAACAGTGAGAGGCCCACGTACTGCAAAAACAAAACAAAACAACAACAACAAAAACAAACAAACAAACAATAACAATCTGGGGAAAAAATGGAGACCATTCAGGGGAAAGAAATTAAGAAAAAGAACCCTTTTATCATTGCACGCATAAAGCAAGAACAGGATGCTTTACAAAAGGAACATTTCGAAAATAAAATAGAACTCTTGATAATTACAAGTGAGAACAGAAATGAGAAATTCAACAAGAGAGTCTGAGGATTAGGCAGAGGAAAAGATTAAGCCAAGAATGTCTCCTGGAAAGTAGAGTAAAAAGTTGAAGTGATAGAGAAGAAGAAAATTTTGAGAACCAGTCTAGGAAGTACAATATCTGAATGACGGGAGCTCCAGAAAGGGAAGATGGAGGGAGAGACAACTGAACATTTCTCAGAAGTGAAGGGTGAGTTCCCAGATAGGGAGGGCAACTGAGTTATCAGCATATTGGATGGAAAAAGATTGACACCAGACCCACAGATCTGAGAATACTGGGGACAAAAAAGACAGAGAAAAATACTAGCCACACAAAACAGGACAGGAATCAGAATGGTTTCTAGCTTCTCAACGGCCATAATGGATGCTGGAGACAATGGAGAAATGCCTTCAGAACTTGAAAATAATTATTCCCACTTGGACTTCTATACATAGCTGAACTATCCATCAGGTATGAGAGTGGAATAAGGATGTTTTTAGTAAGCAATGTTTAAACAACTTTTATTTCCCACTGTCCTTTCTCAGGAAGCTACTGAAGGATCTGTTCCACCCAAAATAGGGAGAGGTAAAGGGAACACACAAGAAGATGTTGAGGGGACATCCCAGGATAGGAGCTGTGCACCAGGCCTGGAGGGTAACAAATAGAGGTTGGAGCCTATCAGAGGCTTCCAGGAAAGTTTACTGCAAGAGTAGGAAATTGATGGAGTATCTGATCATCTAAATATTTTAAAAAGAGATTCAGACCAAAGAGAGTTTGGAGTTGAATTAGTGATAAGTTCATGGAAAACAGATACGAAAACAAGACAATTATCTCTAGGGAAACTAAAATTTGTAAGGGAAAGAAATATAATCTTTAGTTTGCTCATGACTCAGCTGTGAACAGCGTTTACACAGTTGTCATGTCAACACTGAAATGTAGATCTAGGAAAATCACAAACTAGTTGGGAAGTTGGGAGAAGGGAGAGTTATATTGGGAAGTGTGTGGTGAAGGGCAGGGGAATAAATAGAAGCTCAGTTGTCATTATGCATAGAAGGAGGTCAATGGATAATATCTAAATAAAGAAGTGCTAATAAGGATATTGTTTCAAGATGTGAAGGAAAATACACAAATAATCCCATCAGAGAGTAGGAAATGGTGGCCTCTGGGAAGACAGAAGTAAGGTGAAGGGGGAGAGTAGCTGAATTTTGCATAAACTGGTCCAACTCTTTAACTCTTTAAATTAGTGCATTTATATTTTTGATCAACATAAAATTTTAAAAAGTCTTAGCACTGTGCCTGTTGTATAATGAGTCTTCAATAATTAGCTCTTATCATTAATTTTATGATCCCTCGTGTATCAGTGCTGAGCAGATGTGAAAGGAAGCAAGGAGAAACTTCCTTGATGCATAACAATTCCATCTCTGTGTTAGATCTAAGCTGTTTTCTTCATGGTGATCTAAATGTTGAATTTCAACGAAGATATGGAACCCTACAATACCTCGGGAAGTAAAAGGGAACGAGCAAAATCACATCATGGAGTTCCAGCTCTGTGTCCGGGATGGTGTACTTCATCTACATGATTTCATTTATCCTTAAGACCACCCTATGCTATAAGTGTTGCCATTTCCATGTGACAGTTGAGGACAGTTAGTCTCTGAAGTAAAGTAAGTAAAATTGACCTTCATCATACAGTAAGAGGGGAGTGGATCTGGAAGTTGAGCTCGGCTTTAGGGCCTAAGTCCATGCTCCCCTCTCACCATTGATCTTTACAGTATCCAAAGGTATATTCAGACAAGGTCTTGGAAGACTGTTTCATAATAGAATAATGAAGGAAGTCTGGGTCTTTGGAGGACAGGTGTAACTGGCAAGGTCTAACTGTGTCTGTTTCCTCTTATCAAAAACCGCCCCCTGGGCTGGAAGCCCTGGAAGCTGATCCAGCAGGCTGCTCTTCTGTTCTTGTGGTTTGCAGAGCGCCCAGTCTTGCCAGCTCCAGACCCACAGAACCAGTCCACTGTTTGCTTAATCTTTTAGATCCCTCCTGACAGAACACCCTGTTCTCCTTCCCTCCTGGTGAGACAGTCTGAACGTAAACAGAGCCTTTCTTTTTCCTGTTCAAAATGTAGAGATGCAGTGGAAGCCAGCAGCTGGAATGAGAGGGTGGCACTGGGCTAATTAACCCCCTGGAGAACAGGACGGTGGAGTAAGACCCTGAAAACAATGGTCGCACCTTCTGATTCTTCTGACCTCACCCAAGTCCAAGTGGTCAGAACTGGTGTAATGGGGACTACCAGTAACCTTAGTCATCCCTGCAGTTGCATTGGGATAGATGCCTATTGCAGAAAATTTGGAACATATGGCAAAGCACTGTATTAGTCGGAGGACACAAGGGGAAGCCATGATGGCACACTCACAACAGCTAAGAGGGTATGTTTACTGTATGGACGTTTTACAAAGGTGTGGTTAGGATTAAGGGACTCCAACAAAGAGTGGTGAAGCACCCAAGGCCAACAAGAGAAAGGAACTATTACCACCTGTAAGCCTGAAGGGGTTTCGGGAGGGATAGTTCACCAGATCCTGGAGAGTTATAGGTATAATAGAGAGCTTCCGACAGAGCTGGTGGAGGGACACCGTCCATCCCAACCTCTACTGACAAAGAGTGAGTTCCGGCAATAAATACCCCAGTTTCACTCTCCTCCTACCCTCTGATCACCTGCTGGTGTCTTCCCTTGGTTGAACCCAACTAGAAGCCACAGAACAAGGAAATAGTTTAATGTAGTCCCTAAAGGTCAGTTACCAGGGACACAGGGCAGGGTGGAGATGGGTGAGGAATGGATTTGGAGGGGTGAAAAACAAGAGTCCATCCAACAGAGGTATAAAAGTAAAACAAGAGTCACCCATGATCCCCACTTTGTGTAACTTGGGTGCCCGCCCTCTTAACTGTGTCTTGGCGATTGCTTTGGCTGCCCTCCTCTCTTTGTGTGTCTTTGCCACACTGTAGATCCAGTGCTCCAAATGGTGCCAACTCTTCTCAAGGAGACGTGCACTCATAGTGAGTATATTTTTATTGTGAAGACATCTGCACCCTCTTGCCAGCCAAAAATAACATATGGAAACGTTTCCCACATTTTCACCAGGGGGCACTCACTCCTTTCCCATGGATGGCTAGCAATGTTTTTTTGGAAGTATTTGCTGGCCAAAATAGAATCCCTTTTGTAGCCATGGTGAATGCTGGAATCAGCTCTGTCCTGAAGTAATTTCTGGCCAAACGATGTTTCTGTTTAAAATAATATGACTGGACTCAGATTATGCCTTCTTAGTAAATGTTTAGATCTAACTTGCATGTTCCATTTGGAAAGCGCTTTGGGTCTAAACACTGCCTTACTCTCTTCTCCCACTGAAATGAACAAAACCTAGAAGATACTGAGAAGATAATTCACATGCTTAATTTGCAGGTATACTTTTCAGAGCCGAAAGCCCAACAAATCAAAGCAGGTGAGTAAATCCTCTCTTTGGGGACTGCCTTTGTAACCCATCCTCATGATTCATCCTGGTGGATAAATGGAGGCTTCCTGGGGGAAACATGTTTTCTCAAGTATAAATTCTCCCAAACGGAAGGGTATTTGTTTGGTGTCATATCAATCCTATTTAGCTATTAGGTATGAAACTGACATACTCTTTGTCAAAGGAGCCATGCAGATGGTTGAGTAATAAAGCAATGTTTGGGATTGGGTGGGAGGCCTCAGGTACATATTTCTAAGAATCTTCTTAAAAGTGCAGATCGGGGCTTCCCTGGTGGCGCAGTGGTTGAGAGTCCGCCTGCCGATGCAGGGGACGCGGGTTCGTGCCCCGGTCCAGGAAGATCCCACATGCCGCGGAGCGGCTGGGCCCGTGAGCCATGGCCGCTAAGCTTGCGCGTCCGGAGCCTGTGCTCCACAACGGGAGAGGCCACAACAGTGAGAGGCCCTCGTACAGAAAAAAAAAAAAAAAAAAGTGCAGATCGTGTTAGTGATGACGAAAATAATTACAGCTCTCTGATTCTTTTTACATGAGCATTATATTATAATGTAAATATAAAAGAAATATAAAGGGAAATATAAAGCTATATTAAAATGTGTAAAATGGACAATGATAGGACAATGATAGGAAAAATTGGCTCCTATTTTTCTATTGGAGTCTTGTTATAGAGACTATATGGTCTATCACTAAATCGATCAGTCAAAGGGTTAGATTAAATTTGGCTTCTCCTGATAAAAAAAAAGCTTACCCTTAAATCTGGAGACTGTATCACGGAATGAATAAGAACAAAAATTTTGGCATAAAATCAATCTGGGTTTGAATCCTGGCTCCACCATTTCTTATCTCTGAGACCTTGGGAAAGTTATTTAACCCCACTGAGCCTTAGTTTTCTAATATATAAAATGGGGCACAGTATGGTATCTACTTAATAGGACTGATGTCAAGATTGAAAAAACACCACCAGTTAAGTGTTTGGCACATAAAAACACTTAGTACTTAATGGATATTATCATTATTTTTATAATAAAACAATCACATTAGAAATTTAGAGATAATACATAATAAAGAAATCATCACATGGGTTGAAATAATTCATTGCTGGACTTTTTTTTCCCCCAATTAACTTCAGTAGCCAGCCATGGTAGTGCTAATTAGTTATGTAAAAAACAACAGCTGTTTGAGTGAATTTACTGTCATAAAACATAGGCTCCTAGAGCTGGGAGGACTAACAGATTCATCTCATCCAAACTTCTTTTAAGATGAAGGGGATTATTTTAAAAATCTTCAAAGTAAAGCTGGTTTGTTTGCATAGCCATAAATTGAAAGTATAGGCAAATAATTGCAGTTCCTTATGGATTTAAAAACTC
Organism: Mesoplodon bidens; assembly: GCF_964165515.1. Taxonomy (NCBI): domain Eukaryota; kingdom Metazoa; phylum Chordata; class Mammalia; order Artiodactyla; family Ziphiidae; genus Mesoplodon; species Mesoplodon bidens. The sequence continues at coordinate 32,321,838 of NC_138175.1, forward strand.
TAATTTATGTGTTACCTCTTTCCTGAAAAATCAGTGAGAGGAAGAGTGCTTTCTTTTTATTTGCTGTACCCCAGCTGACTATTAAGTTTATTTTCACTGCTTTCTGTAGACTTTTTTTTTTTTTTTTTTTTTTTTTTTTCTTTTTGCGGTATGTGGGCCTCTCACTGCTGTGGCCTCTCCCATTGCGGAGCACAGGCTCCGGACGCGCAGGCCCAGCGGCCATGGCTCACGGGCCCAGCCGCTCCGCGGCATGTGGGATCCTCCCAGACCGGGGCACGAACCCGCGTCCCCTGCATCGGCAGGCGGACTCTCAACCACTGCGCCACCAGGGAGGCCCTCTGTAGACTTTTGAAACATGCTCAGGATTCTCTTATTTTAGGTTTTAATGGAAACTTAAAAATGAAATTTGATTAAGGAATTCTTTTATGGAGCACAGAGAATAAGCTGAGAATATCAAATTTATCAGGACCATCAATACTGGCTGATCAATCTGTTTAAAGAGTGTTTATTCATTTGAACATACTCTTGTCCTGCAGCATGTATTGAGAAAAACAAGGTTTTTCTGGGTTTTGCCCAGTTGATGGTCATGCTTTTTTGTGCCTCTGTATGGGACAGGCAAAAGCACACTGGCCCAGATGGTCTCATCTTAAATTGATATGAAACCTGTCTTGTTTGTTTTTTGTATTAGTAAAGCAAGAAGAGAAAAATAGACTGGTCTAAGGCTGATTTTTTTCTTCAATATGACCTACTATGTCCAAGGTTTCACATAGTCTAATCCTGTTTGACCTTTCGACATAGCTTTTTTTTTTTTTTCCAATTATTTATTTATTTGGCTGCACCTGGTCTTAGTTGCAGAGCGTGGGCTCTTTAGTTGCAGAATGTGGGATCTTTCGTTGCGGCATGCGGACTCTTAGTTGCGGCATGTGGGATCTAGAACCCAGGCCCCCTGCATTGAGAGTGTAGAGTCTTAACCACTGGACCACCAGGGAAGATCTCCAACTTAGCTGTTTTGCCATTATATGTATTAGGCAGAAAATACGTTGCCTATTCTCATATAGCATCTGTCTGCTAAATGTCAATGAACAGAGCTGAGATTCTAGCATAATCTCACAATTCAGTCCAGGGGAATTTTCCCAGTTGAAGATAATTTCTCTCCCTTCTAAGAATCCATAGTAATCCATTTATTCTCCTCTTATGGTATTTCTAGTTTTCTACACACGACTGTAATTTCTTAATAAACATTGCTTTGTAAAGTTGTAATAAAACATGAATATACTCTTGTCCTCAAATCTTCAAAAATGCAGACATAAATTGGAAAACAGAGAGTGCCTCCCAATCCCATGACCCTTCTCATAGGTAACCACTCTTAAGGTATGGGGGATAGCCTTCATGCAGTTTTTCTATGCATTTATACTATGGGTGGCTAGCCCAAGTGTCTACGGGGGCCTGGCAGATAACATAAATGAGTGAGGGAGGTGGGGTATAAAATAGCTGGGCAGAGTGCAGGCTGAAGTACTGGAGATGCATGGGCAGCAGCTACCCAGCTGCCCCAGCCAGTTATTGCCATATGGGACGACAGGCCCAGTGTGGCACAAACTTCCTATTTTTCAAGAGAAGTCTGAAATATAGATTTTGAAGGAAAAGTTCTTAATTTTTAAAAGCTGACAACTAAGTCAAATATTTTATAGTCGTCCAATTTAAACAAAACACACCTGCAGCCTTGATGTGGCTGGAGGACAGCTGATGTGTGCCCTTTGATTAACACCTTTCCCCACTATTTGCATACCATTGAATTATCTATACTACTGCATGTACTATTTTCATTATCCCTCTAGGCTAATTATTTTTTTCAAAGGCAAGCCCCTTTCCTTACTCATTTTTGTATCCACTCCATAGGAGAAACAATACACCTATCTCCAGACCTCAGTTTCCATCTACCCAGTGTGCCCAAGATGACTTTCAAACTGAAACTAACAAAAAAACCAAGAACAAAACCCAAACCCAAGCAATAGCAACAATTAACAAAACAATGAGAACGATAAACAACAGCAAGTCAACCTAGGGGAAAAAAAGTATAATTGAGGACTTGGTGGTTAAAATCACCTCCAAAGGGCTTCCCTGGTGGCGCGGTGGTTGGGAGTCCGCCTGCCGATGCAGGGGACCGGGTTCGTGCCCCGGTTGGGGAGGATCCCACACGCCTTGGAGCGGCTGCGCCCATGAGCCATGGCCGCTGAGCCTGCGCGTCTGGAGCCTGTGCTCCATAACGGGAGAGGCCACAGCACTGGGGTGCCCGCATACCGCAAAAAAAAAAAAAAAAATTCACCTCCAAAGATGTCACTAACAATGACACTAACGCTGTATTGCTCCCCACCCCCATGCCCCCATCGGATATATCTGATTGGCTGACAGCAGGATCCCTCACTGATTGCTTGTTGATTGGCCAGTGGCTGGAACTGAGGGACAGGATTGGGAAGGCACACTCATCCTTAACCACCGATCTCTGAATAAGTCCCCTAAATGGAGAATTGAGATGTCAATGGGACATTGAAGAGTTAAGTTGATTTAATGGTCCTTTTGAGATCGTATCATTTTGATGTACATAGGGCAAAGGAAAGCAGAGAACAGAGATGGATCTGTAATTAGTTTTGAATTTCATCCAGTACATCTAGGAAGGACCTTATCGCCTACTATTTAAGCTTTGGAAATTGAGCTACAGAGTAAAGGCTTTCTTATAAACTTTCCAAGTGTGCTCTGACCTCACCTTATGCCCTAAGTAGGGCACGTGTTTAATTAGGATTTGCACCAGGGTGGACATGGGGAGTTGAGGGTTAGGACAGGAAGAAAGATATTTAGCCCAGGAATACTTCAACAATGGCTAACTCGTCTCCCCTACTTCACTCCCTCTCCATCCCATTGATTGGAGTGATCCTCTTTGTTAAAAATCTATCATGTCACTTTCCTGCATAAAATTCTTCAGTGGTTCAATTGCCCTCAGATTAAAATTTATACTCTCAACATAACCTAGAAGACACTGCATTTTGGGGCTCTTGTTCACATATTCAAAACATTTTCATTTCAACATGAAATCAAGGTAAAAATTATTGAGATACTTTAAAATTTATATATATATACTATATTATATATATATTATATATATTATTTTGGTAGTAAGTCTTTGAAATCTGGTGCATATTTTGTGCTTACAGCACACCTCAGTTAAGCCTAGCCACGTTTCAGGTCTCAATAGCCACGTGTAGTTAGGGGATCCTGTATTGGAGAGCGTAGCTGTAGACTTAGTCGACTGCCCTCCTGTGGGGCATGTCTCTCATCTCCTGTGCAGTCACAGAACTTCTATCTGTCCTTTAGGTAGATCATGCTCTTTCTCACCTCTGGGTCTTAACACAGGTTACTTCTCTGCCTGGAACGTCTTTCCCACCCCTCCTGTATCTGGTTAGCTCCTGTGTAATTTTCAGTTTTCATCTTTCTCCAGAAAACCTTCTGTGACTTTCCAGACCCTGGTTAGGTGTCTTTCCTTATGTGTTCCCATGTGTTTCCTAAGAAGCATCACAGAATGTTTCTTGCTGTGTTCCCAATGCCATTTTCTGGTTTGTAGTTCCCTCTGGACTGTGAACTGTATGAAGGCACTATTGGTATCTCTGACTCACTAGTTCAATGCCTAAAATATACTGGATTCTCAATAAAGCATTACTTTTTGATTTCCAGATACCCAAACTAAACTTTTATACTCACTTTTGCTGACTGAGTTAACATATGGAGTCAAATGCCTCAAATTTTTCAGAGTTAAAAACTCAAAGTCGGATTGATTTATTTTATAAATAAATATGCCTTAAACTATCTGTATACAGATTTTCTTTGACTTATGATGGAATTTCATCTGATAAACCCATCATAAGTGGAAAATATCATGTTGGAAATGCATTTAATACATCTAGCGAACATCATAGCTTAGCCTGGCACCTTAAACTTGCTCAATACACTTACACTAGCCTACAGTTGGGAAAAATCTTCTAACACAAAGCCCATTTTGTAATAAAGTGCTGAGTTTCTCACATAATTTGTTGAATATTTTACTAACAGTGAAAACCAGAATGGTTTTATGGGTACAGAACGGTTGTCAGTGTATCAGTTGTTTACCCCTATGATTGCGTGGCTGACTGGCAGCTGTGGCTCACTGCCACTGCCCAGCATCACAAGAGAAGATTGTACCACATATGGCTAGCCTGGGGAAAGATCCAAATTCAAAAATCAAAGTATGTTTTCTACTGAATTTGTATATTGCTTTGCAACATTGTAAAGTCAAAAAATCATAAGTTGAACCATTGTAAGTTGGGGATAATTTGTAAAAATAAACAGTACAACCTGAGTCAAAGTATTGTACCAATGTGAGTTTTCTGGTTTTGATGACATTTATGGTTATACAAAATGTAATCATTGGGGGGAACTGGATGAAGGGTACATGGGAACACTACACTATTCTTGCAACTTCATGTGAGTTTTAAACTCTTTCAAAATAAACAGTTATTTTTAGAAAGTATCTTCTCAACTTAAACAATGCAGGCAATCACAAAATTCCATAGCCCACAAATGATTTTGCTTAGTATTATTAAAAAGCTGTGTCCTAAGGGCAAAACTATAAAATGAAGCAGAACATATGAGTGGGAGAGGTCATAAATCAGCAGTTCCCAGACTTTGTGGATTCATGGCACACTTTAAAAAAATTTTTTTAAAATTAGTTTCTGCTTTATAACAAAGTGAATCAGTTATATATATACATCTGTTCCCATATCCCTTCCCTCTTGCATCTCCCTCCCTCCCACCCTCCATATCCCACCCCTCCAGTCGGTCACAGAGCACCGAGCTGATCTCCCTGTGCTATGCAGCTGCTTCCCACTAGCTATCTACCTTACGTTTGGTAGTGTATATATGTCCATGCCTCTCTCTCGCTTTGTCACAGCTTACCCTCCCCCCCATATCCTCAAGTTGTGGCACACTTTTAAATATTAGAATTTTGACAGCCCTCCTGGAGTGACTAGGAGACTAACAACAACATTTGAACAAATTGGGAATAATTACAATGCCATCATTACCACAGTGTCACAATATCTCCTAGTGTTTACAAAGCGGTTAGTGGTTAGGGTTCCACACCATCCTGCTATTTGAATAGAATTGTTTAATGCCTTGACAATACTCTCTTAAGTACTCAAAAGCTCTTGCCCATTTGACCTCACACTTGACTCTTCATTCACAGCAGGTTAGACCATCATTTAAAATGTTTTCCTGCCTACTCAACTGAACTGTCCATCAAACAGATGCTGCTGGAACTGTATGCATTTTCACTTGTGCCCTCATTCAAAAAAAGTCATATTGGGCAAAATCTGGTTGTACCTCTGTGCCAGGCTGATGGTTCATTAGTACGCAACAACGCAGTGGTTGAGAACCACTTATCTAGATCTACTTATGTTCTTGGCTGATGCAAATTATTTTTATAGAGTCCAGTTAAAACCTTATGTCTTTTGTGGCTATTTTAGACTCTTCCCTTTCCTTTAATTCAGCCTACACCATGTAATCTATCATGTGATTTGTAAACTTTTGTGTCATTTTGTAATTCTTTGTTAAATCTGTGTTTTCTCATTCTAGTAAGAACTTGTAAGTATCATGAAGCTAGGAGAACCATCTGCTACTTATTTTGTGTCACTTCTCCCTTGGCTCCTGAGTGAGTTCAATTCCACTATATCTGTAGATTTTTAAAATAACAATTAAGGTGGGCTTCCTTAGTGGTTAAGAATCCTCCTGTCAATGAAGGGGACACGGGTTCGAGCCCTGGTCCGGGAAGATCCCACATGCCGTGGAGCAACTAGGCCCATTCGCCACAACTACTGAGCCTGTGCTCTAGAGCCCGTGCTCTGCAACAAGAGAAGCCACCGCAATGAGAAGCCCGCGTACCACAGCGAAGAGTAGCCCCCACTTGCTGCAACTAGAGAAAGCCCGTGCACGGCAACGAAGACCCAACACAGCCAAAAATAAATAAATGAATGAATTAATTAAAAAAATAAACTATAAAAAATTAAAAACATAGTGCAAAATCTCTTTAAAAATAACTATTAGGGTGATTTATCTAGATTAAGTGATTTAAACAAAGGTGAGAAAATTTTAATCATGCCTATGGCAAACTTGTGATTAAAAATTTTGCCAACTGCTGTGTAAAAGACATTGTCAAGAGAATGAAAAGACAAGCCACAGACTGGGAGAGAATATTTGCAAAAGACACATCTGATAAGGGACTGTCATCCAAAATATACAGATAACTCTTAAAAGTCAACAATGAGAAAACAACCTGATTGAAAAAAAGAGCCAGAGACCTTAAAAGACTCTTTGTCAAAGAAGATATACAGTTGGAAGATAAGCATATGAAAAGATGCTTCACATCATACATCATCAGAGAAATGCAAATTAAAACAACAATGAGATACCACTACACATCTTCAGAATGGCCAAAATCTAGAACATTGACAATACCAAATGCTGACAAGGATGTAGAGCCACAGGAATTCTCATTCATTGCTGGTAGGAATGCAAAATGGTATAGCCACTTTGGAAGATGCTTTGGCAGTTTCTCACAAAACTAAATATACTCTTGCCATATGATCCAACAATCTCTCTGCTTGGAATTTATCTAAAGGAGTCAAAAACTGAGATTCACATAAAAACTGGAACACAATGTTTATAGCAGCTTTATTCATAATTACCAAAACTTGGAAGCAACCAAGGTGTCTTTCAGTAGGTGAATGGATAAATGGGTATATCCAGACAATGGAATATTATTCGATGCTAAACAGAAATGAGCTATCAAGCCATGAAAAGGCTTGGAGGAAACTTAAATGTATATTACTAAGTGAAAGAAGCCTACCTGGAAAGGCCACCTACTGTATGAGTCCAACTAGATGACATTCTGGAAAAGGCAAAACTATACGGAGACAGTAAAAAGATCAGTGGTTGCCATGGGTTAGGGATGAAGGAGTGATGAACAGGTAGAGCATAAAGGATTTTTAGGGCAGTGAAAATACTCTGTATGATACTCTAATGGTGGACATATATCATTATACCCTTGTCCAAACCCGTAGAATATATAACATCAGCAGTAAACCGTCACCAAGGAAGGGTGTCGATAATGGGGGAGACTATGCATGTGTGGGGACAGAGGGTATATAGGAAATCTCTGTAACTTCTCAATCTTTCTGTGAACCTAAAACTGCTCTAAAAAATAAATTCTTGGGACTTCCCTGGTGGCTCAGTGGTTAAGAATCCGCCTGCCAATGCAGGAGACACGGGTTCAAGCCCTGGTTGGGGAAGATCCCACATGCCACAGAGCAACTAAGCCCGTGTCACATTCTGAGCCTGCACTCTAGAGCCCACGAGCCACAACTACTGAGCCCATGTGCCACAACTACTGAAGCCCGCGTGCCTAGAGCCTGTGCTCCGCAACAAGAGAAGCCACCACAATGAGAAGCCCGCTCACCGCAACGAAGAGTAGCCCCCACTTGCCACAACTAGAGAAAGCCCACGCACAGCAATGAAGACCCAACGCAGCCAAAAATAAATAAATAAATTTATAAAAAAAAATTCTTAAAATGCAGAAAAAAATTCTTCTCAATACAGTCACATATCCTTCAAGAAAAACATTCTATAGTTAAAATATTATTCATTCAGTAACTATTTGTGGATCATGTGCTATGTGCCTTCCGTTGAGTAGGCACTGAAGATACAAGAGAAACAAGACAGATGGGGTTCTTGCCTGCATGGAGCTTACACAGGATCTCCTTCCTCAATAAGACCCTAACACCCAAGACATTTCAGTGTCCAAAATATGGGCTGGTCATACACAAATGCTGTGCTCTCCAAGGGCAATCCACCCATATGCAACTTGAGGAGGGGACATGATTGTGCCTAAGATAATAGAATATATCGATTTCGGAATCTTTAGAACATGTTCTCCAGCTGGTTTACACATGCTCCTCATTCTCTTCATTTTGGGTATAGCTTCATTTTTTTTTTCCTGTTCACATCCATCCCTTTCTATGACTATATAATAAAATGGTACCCAGTTGCACATGCTGTTTATTAGCCTGCTTCTCAAAAACCCCATATATTGTAGACCTGTTTCCAGGTCAACAAATACATGGGGTTTCATGCACATTGGAGTCAGATAACAGAGCTCTCAGCTCTCACACCACCTGGGTTCACGTCCCAGCCTCAGAATTACTAGCTGTGCTGGTCTTGAGGAATTGACTTACCCTCTTTGTGCCTCTAGTCCACCAAATTGGGGTAATAATACAACCTAATTCACTGTGATGCTATAAGGATTAAATGAGAATGACTGTAAAGTACAGCATAAGGACTCAGTTTTTTTGTTTGTTTGTTTGTTTTTGCGGTACGTGGGCCTCTCACTGTTGTGGCCTCTCCCAATGTGGAGCACAGGCTCCGGACGCGCAGGCTCAGCGGCCATGGCTCACGGGCCCAGCCGCTCCGCGGCATGTGGGATCTTCCCGGACTGGGGCACGAACCCATGTCCCCTGCATTGGCAGGTGGACTCTCAACCACTGCGCCACTAGGGAAGCCCAAGGACTCAGTTTTAACTATCTTTCTACAGTGATTGTTTTCAAACCAGTTTTTTTAAATATAAATTTATTTTATTTATTTATTTTTGGCTGCATTGGGTCTTCGTTGCTGCACGCGCACTTTCTCTAGTTGTGGTGAGCAAGGGCTACTCTTCGTTGCGGTGTGCGGGCTTCTCACTGCGGTGGCCTCTCCTGTTGCGGAGCATGGGCTTTAGGCTCGCGGGCTTCAGTAGTTGTGGCTCGCGGGCTCTAGAGTGCAGGCTCAGTAGTTGTGGTGCACAGGCTTAGTTGCTCCACGGCATGTGGGATCTTCCTGGACCAGGGCTCGAATCCGTGTCCCCTGCATTGGCAGGCAGATTCTTAATCACTGCACCACCAGGGAAGTTCCTTTAAACCAGTTTAAAGCAACCTTGTAAGAAAATATTTTGCAGAGCCCTAAGTAAAGAAACACATACACACACAGAGTGACACTTCTCTGAATGATGCTAGAGTGAGGATCCAGAGTACTGGATGCCCCTCTAGGTATTCTGGAAAAGTGGTTCTCTGATTTTAGTGTATCTCATCACCAGCTGGAGAACCTGATGGAAATACAGAGGCCTAGATCTGATTCTTCTTCAGTGGGCCTCTGTGTTTTTTATTACCTCCCCAAGTGATTCTGTCCACACAGAAAATTGACAACCACAGCTCTACAATTCTCTGCAACACTTTCAAAGCCATTGATCCACATCATAATTTGTAATGACCACATAAACTTCATAGAATGAACACAGACTGATGTAGTTAAGCACTCCACTATTGATGGGTATTTAGGTTGTTTCCATTTTTGGTTTTTTTCGGTTGCAACAGTTCTTAAATGTTCTTACACATAACATATCCTTCTGTACACGTGTGAATGTCTGCAGAATAGATTTTTAGAGATGATATTGCTGGGCCCAGAACATGCATGCTCTAAATTTTTTTTTTTTAAAAATTTTATTTATTTATTTATTTATTTATGGCTGTGTTGGGTCTTCATTTCTATGAGAGGGCTTTCTCTAGTTGTGGCAAGTGGGGGCCACTCTTCATTGCAGTGCGCGGGGCCTCTCACTATCACGGCCTCTCTTGTTGCAGAGCACAGGCTCCAGACGTGCAGGCTCAGTAATTGTGGCTCACGGGCCTAGTTGCTCCGCGGCATGTGGGATCTTCCCAGACCAGGGCTCGAACCCGTGTCCCCTGCATTGGCAGGCAGATTCTCAACCACTGTGCCACCAGGGAAGCCCTCATGCTCTAAATTTTGATAAATATTGCCAAATTGCCCTCTGAAAGGTTATATCAATTTACTCTCCTGCCAACAGTGCTGAAGAGGGTACCTCTCTCCTTACTCTGTCATTTTTCTCTTAACTCAGGTTTTAACACTGTTTATTTTAGGGCACTGATGAAATCCACATCAGTGACAAATGGATCCATAAGCACCCAACTGATTACCTTTCAGGAACAGATTCAGCAACCCCATTGATACTCCAGAAATTTTCTTATCAGTGACCTCCTCCATCACATAGCTAAGGCCGCTAATATATATGCTTATCTTGGTATCTCTGGTGTATTCAAAAATATAAGAAATGTTGCTGCTTCTCTTGATTTCAGGTTGAGTTTTCTATTTGCTATGAAAGAGGTTATTATTTATAGTCAAAAAATTCTGAAGTCAAAAAGTATAATTCTCCCATTGTTGGATTCCTGGATGCCTTCCTCTGATCAGAGCCATATCTCTGAGTAACACATCATGGGAGTGACAGCTCTCTGGTGATTTAGGAGCCTGCCAGATCATTAGAGCATTACCAGTGTAAGGATGTATTAGTGTAACGTATCATCAGCGTGTTATCGCTCTGTGATGAATTGCTCCAAATCAGAACAATGGCCTAAAGAAACTATGAATTCTTTTAGAGTTAGAAATGAAATCTTTTTTTTCAATAAGGAATAAATAAATATGAATGTTCTTTTTTCACAGTGGAGAGAGGTTTAAATCATCTGTTTTTGATCTTTTGATTATCCCTTGGTTGTTGTCTAGTTTGAGCTAGAGATGGAGGTCTTCAGGCCAGATAGGTTGGAGGTTTTCTAGCTATGAAATTAATTACTTGTGCCGAGGGAAGGTTGGCATTCAGAAAAAGAGGTTTCTTCACTCCGATCCTTGTGGGATATTTCCCTCTAAGTCGCAGGGTATTTGTGAATAGGGGACTTTTTCATTTGTGCATTTGCTTTTAAAAGGGAACTCCTTGAAAGCAGAGACCATCTTTTTAATAACTTGGTCGATCCCCGCGGTGCCTGAACCCTGTGTGTTGAAATCTTAGTGATGGAGAAGAGAATGTATTCCTCCAAAGCCAGACCCACCATGGGAGTCATTCCTTTGCCTGCAGATAGTCCCTTTAGAAAGGGCTCTTTAAAGTGGAATTGTGCCAGCGTGAGGGGTGAGAGGTGCTACATGAACTTTCCAACGCCAACAGGAGCAAAAAAGACTTCTAGGGGAAGGAACAGAATGTGGGTGACCACCATCTTAGATTTTCACTTAATACTGGTTAAAACCATAGGCTGCAGAATTACACTGACTTGGGTTTGAATTCTTTGTTACTTCCTAGTTTGGATGAGTGGCTGGACCTCTCTGAGACAGCTTCTTCATCTGTAAAAGGGGGATGCAACTACTAACTGCCTTAGCAGATTGCTGTGATGATTAGATGAGCTATGGCTTGGCAAGGGCTATGATACAGTGCCTGGCACACAGTAAGTGCCTCATACATACAACCATATGGTTGTTGTTATTTTTATCATTTTAAAATTTGCTGCCCAGAAGAGAAAATGCCCTGATGTTTTGACAACTCTTGGGGATAGCCTTGTGGGCCTACTAGTATTTTCAGACCCATGGCATTTACATTCCATGTTTCCTAGGTAAGTGGTTTATCTTCTCTGAATTATGATGCTGTAGCACTTGCTTTGAAAGATTTACTTTCAAATGGGACATTCTAAGAAACTACAAGTACCTGGAAAGAAAACCAAGTTCCAGACCTGATGAGAGAATTTGGAAGTGGTCATTGGCATAAAAAGCAGCCTGTGCAATTATAAACGATTGGGTTTGTAGTAAATAACCCCTGGGAGCTTCTGCTGTTGGCATGAGGCGGGCACTGTGCTAAGCTTATTGCTTTTGGTCCCTTCAATAATTGTATGAGGTAGGCATTAATATCCCCACTCAGAAGATGAGAAAAGGGAGGCTCAAAGTGGTCAGGGAACTCGCCCAAGGACACACTGCAAGAAATATGCGGAACGAGAATTTCATTCAGAATTTTCTGATTCTAGAACCGGAGGTCTTAACTATTACATGTGTGTTTAATGTGTGTTTTGGGATACACACATTTCACATTCCCTGGGTAGTTCTGCACGTTTTGAGGTGTGCAGCCTACCCTGAAATAGATACAAATGGAAAACACCAGAAAATCAACATCAGCATCTCGGTGGATAATAGAAACCCTGGTGACCCTGCAGCCTGGCAGTCAGCACAGCCTGAGTTCACCTAATCCAATGAAGACTTCCAGGGGAGGCATTCAGCGCTGCACTTGACTTTAGCCACCCTCTGTAGTCCGCTGCTCATTGCCCTCAGCCTTCGCAGGAATGGCATGCACGCTGAAGATAAGCAAAGATGGATAGAAAAAACGTCCTCCCATTTTTGCCCCCTCCCTCCTCATTCCCCCTTCAAAGCAAATTGCAAAGAACAGTTCTGTCCTGATCAGGCATTAAAATGTCATCACAGCACATAGTTCTGATCAACTTAATCCTGCAGCTTGCTGCCGAAGGCTGCATGCATCAGCACGGCAAACTTTGGGTTATGAGAGAACAATCATCTTCTGTGGCTACTGATGTTTGTAAAAGCACATTCAAGTGGAATAAACACATCAATGCCAGAGACAATATTATAAATTATTTCAGTGAACTTTTAATTTCAGGGGGTAGATAGAAAGTAAGTTTGTTGAAATGAGTTTTTCCTGGTCTGTGGGAGTCCTGTTTTCTTTGGAATGGCTTTGGAAGGCTAAGGAGGCCACTGTTTTCCTTGATTTTTTTTTCTTTTTTCTTTTTTGCAGTTGTTTTGGAGAACAACTTTCCTTGACATGTAGCTGGTTGTTTTATGGCTTTAAGAAATATATTAGTTTATTCATCTGTTGCAACTATAATAATATTGCCATTGGAGTCCAACTCGGTAATAAATCAGGCCATTCCTTTCCACTCTATACAAATAATTAAAATAAAAATCGACTGTGCCAGTGAATTTGTTCTACAAGCAGAATAGAATTGGGTGCTATAAGTCTAGATATTTTGGTTGACACAGGACTGTATATCTTAAAAATAAGAAACCAAAAGGTGGGAAAATAAGACCTTATTTCATTATGTGCAATTTATAACATTTATCTTGAAGATAAAGCTGCCTTCCTCAGCTGCCTATTAACTAGGAGCCAGAATTGGAATACTGTGGAGGGTTCATGTCATAACATCCTCTCCCCACGCCTTCCCCTCCATCCTCTTCCTGCTCTTTTCTTTCCTCTTTTCCTGCCATCATTAAAAAACAAGTTGAGGTTCATTATTGCAGCTCTGGCAGTAAGAGTCTGTTATTTATGCATGCATGCTTGCATGTCATCTATATTTTTATTCTTATACCACATTTTTTCCTGAAAAGAATTAAGGCAGCTTACAGAAACACATAATTCAAAATAAAATAAAAATGAGTGAGTCAGAAAAATTGGTGGAAAAGGGGAAATCATTTTAGAAGAATAAAATGAAGGCATGAGATTGACCCACACAAGGAATGCTATGAAGTTGCATATTGTGAAAGGAAGACCATGTGTTTGGCTTGGAGGCTCCTCGTAGGATTAATGCCATAATTCCTAGTAACCATTAGATGAGAAACACACTAATGACTCAGGAGAAGCCAAACTGTGCTTGGTATTGGCATCAGAGAGACTTTTCCCCTCTGGGTCCTCACCAAGAGGACACTATAATTGAGGGACAAGAGTCTTCAACAACATCCTGAAGAAACATAATGAAGTAGCTGGGGTTTTTCTTATACTTGTATCTCCCTGAAGGCCAATGGCACAGTACCAAGCAGCAAAAACATTTCTATGGGCACCAAACATGAAGCCTAGACAGGCAGTTCCCTCCTGCCCATGCCTAAGCCAGGAGGAGATCATGGCACACCCATGTAGTGGTTCTCAAACTTCATTGTGCATAAGATCCACCCAGCAAGCTTGTTAAACTTCTCAAATGTGAGGATAAGCCAGGTTATGCTGCAGAAACAAACAGCCCCCAAACCTTGAAACAGCAAAGGTTAATTTCTTGCTCATGCTACACAACCACTGCAGGTCGACTGGGGAAGTGGGTGGGGAGGGGGTGAGAGTGTCTCTGCTCTATGGCTTTTGCACTCTGGGATCCAGGCTATAGAAGGCTCCATTTCCAAGCTTCCATGACTGCTGAGGCAGAAAAGAGACTGGGGCAAATTACATGTTGGTTCCAAAAGCTTCAATCCGGAAAACAGGCATATTACTTCTCAAGTGCATTTGGTCAAAATGAGTCATGCTAAACTTCAAGGGAGGCAGGAAAATGCAACCCCACCTTGGGCCTGGAAGAAAATAATCTGTATTTTGTATGAGAACCCCAAGTGTTTCCAATGTAGGTTATCTGGACAATATTTTGGTGCAGAGAAAGGGTCAGATTATTTATCCCTCAGGAAATCTGCCATAAATATTTCCCTGAATTGGGCTTTAGATATGTGCTGAGTGGTGGTGCATTTGGGGTAACACCCTGACAATACTTGCCCTATAGCTATTCTGTGGCAACAGCTAATACTAAGCCAGAATATGTTTAACAGTTATGTATTCCCAAGGGTAGAGTTGAAGAGCCTAATAAGGACACTTGTGATTTCACGATGGCTCCCCTTCCAAAGGAAAGTAGACCTATTACCTAAAGAATACCTATAGCTTGGGCCAATATCTTCCTCAATAAATAGTTTTGGCTCCTTTATAATATTTACCATAATGTTCCCGAGTTCCATGCCATGGCCCAGAAGTTCTTAACTAGATGTGAGAGAAGGAATCACCTTGAATCTTTGGGAAAAAATATGCTTGAAAAATCTAGGATGGTACCTGGGTTTATGTATTTTTATTAAAGCTCCACGGGTGATTCTGAAGCATCCCCCGCTGGTTAAGAAGTACAGGTACTGAGCTGAAAAAAAATTAGAGCAATTGTAAACAAGTCCATCTCTAAAATGTCTCAATGCGGTCCCCTGAAATGCTTAATTATTATTTTGCTGCTACCGAGATTTTAAAAATTAAGGAGATGAATGAACATAGTTAAAGATAATTTGGATTGTACTGAAAAGGTAACATGAAAATTGTCATCCCAACTTTCTAGAAGTACTCACATTTAACTCTTTTATCCATTTCTTCCGGTATTTACCACCGTAACTGTAAAGTGGTATTTCTTTATCTCTGCTACAGATAGAGATGGCTTAGAGCCATGCTCTCCAAAAGAAATATAACAAAGCCTGCATATGTAACTTAAACTTTTCCAGTAGGTGCATTTTTAAAAAGTAAAAGGAGACATGAAATTAATTTTAGTAATACACAATACGCCTTCCGTATCCGCAGGTTCCACGTCTGTGGATTCAGCCAACCGCTGATACTGATTTCCATCTCTGGTTGGTTGAATCTGCGGATGTGGATGAGGATGCAAAAGCCACGAATATGAATGGCAGCTGTACTGCGCCATTTACTCTGAGGGACTTGAGCATCACCAGATTTTGGTACCTGCAGGGGTTCTGGAACCAATCCCTGACAGATACTGAGGGATGACTGTATTTTGATGTATTTTAATAATATATTTTGTTTAACCAATGATATCCAAACGACTGTCATTTCAAAATGTATTCAATATACAAATTATTAATGCAATCTTTTACATTCTTTGATAAGTCTTTGATATCCAATGTGTATTCTATACCTGGAGCATTTCTCAATCCTCACTAGTCACATTTCAACTGCTTCACAGCTATGCGTGGCTACCGGCCACTGTATTGAGTAGCACAGACCTAGAGGTTTCCTATGACAGAAATATTTAGCTTTTATGCAGGCTAAAAGCATAATACCTGTTATTCTGAATAGTTTTCACAGTGCAGTGCTAAAATGTAGAATAGTCAACAATAGGGAAGTAGCTCTGGTGAAATCAGATGTTCCTCCTGTGGATTATAGGACCGGGAGACTTAGCCTTGGAATTTGTCAAGAAGGAAATTGGTATAAATTTGGCTCTTTCTTAGATTCATTATTCTCTAGTTTTGGGGAATGGGGATTAACATTTAGAAGAAAAATATGAGATAGACAGCACTGTGGTGTCCAATTTGATAAGACTAAAGCCACAGAAATGACAAAGGGAAACAAATGCAAGGATCAAGGTTTTGCTAGTTGGGTCAGGTTTTGAGCAAATCTGGGGATGTGATCTCCTCCTCAGGTGCTGTGTTACCTTAGGATTTTAAATCAGCTGTTAATATGAGGGAACATTACCCAAACTATCAGAAAGCCACTTGTATTTTAGAAATCCTGGGAAATTAATCTTTGATTCATTTCAGCTCCCAACATCCATTTTTCTTTCTTCTAGTAAAAGTATCCCCTGGTGACTCACCCTGTCCTCCACTCTCAACTCTGTGCTTTAGGAGGTATTAATTCTGAATTGCAGTGGTGGGATGCCTGATTTGGCCTGACCACTCAGAGAAATTTCAGTCCTCTGGCCACAGTGATTGGGTCAGGGCGGGTACTCTTAGATTCAATTAGAATCTAATTCATCTAAATTCAACTCATCTTGGGGGTTTTTGCTTGAGCAAGTGATTTCCCTGGGCTTGAACCTAGAAGGATGTGATCTTGAAGTGGCCAGGGCTAGCCTATGAAGCCTGGGAATGAAGCCCACACATGGGTGGAAGATGCTGACACATGGAGAAGAACTGAATCCTGATGACCGTGTTTCAGCCCCTGAATTTGACTGTGCCTAAAACCAGAGATCTAGTCCTGACAAGAGTAAATCTCCCAGGTTTCTGTCTTTGACACCACCAGTTTGTGTCCATAAGTTTTTAGTAATTTTTTTGTCATATTGATACATTTGTCTTTCTTTATAACAACACTTCCCAGTGTGGATTTCTCAGGTTCATAGTCCTAGAAGATTGCTTTAAGAAAGTGCTGCCCTGATCAAATGAATTTGATAAATTCTGTAGACTAGGTTTCTCTAGTTGACCATTCTCAATGCACTTTAGCATATTAAAAGCTCTCAGAATTTCTGAAGTTAAGAAATTTGATTAGCTCTGTTTTTTCTGAAACTTACTTGGCCATAGCACTGTGTTTTGGGCTAAAACACCTATTCCTGTACTATGGAACACACTTTGCCAACTTCTGCTCTAGAAAGGAAGTAATTCTCCCATGTTTCAGGTGATTTCAGGGGGCACCTCTAATCATGGTACCCTTGGAGGTGTTTATGTGCCACCATGTTGTAAAGGACCATCCATGAGGAGCCATCTGTCTAAATAAACATATGTATCTGACAGGGAAAATGTAAGTATTTTAGACATACATTTAGATTGCTAGGTAAACAAATTAGGATAGACCTGATATTTAAACCAGGCAGATGGCTTAGATGTTTATTCATCCATGCCATTATTGATTCATGAGCTCAACAAATGTTTATTGAGTGACTACTTTGTTACATATCCTAAACTTAAGGAGATAATAATCTAGAGATCCTCATATGTGACTTCAACTTGCAATATTCCAATTATTGCTCTTGGGGTGCTTTCTTAACCCTGATGACCATTTATGCTGATCTGGCTTGGGCTGACATGAAACAGTACTCCAGACAGAATTGAGTTACTCATCATGAAAAGTAGATAGCATGATCATAGGATCTTACATTGATATAGCTTTTAAAATTTTGAATTATTTCAAAAATATCATCTTATTTAACAACAGGTTTAAGAGATAGAGCGGCTATTTTAACCCCTATTTTGCATAGGGGAAGAGAGGTCTGGAGAAGTTAAAAGGCCTGCCCAAGGCTACACAATTTTGAACATTCAAAATCAGACTTGGGACCCAGTCCCTGGATTCCCAATGTTTCCCTTTTCTACTCACCAGTGCCATTTATCATTTGCTCAGTTTGCTCCAATACTTAGGATGTGAAAAGTAGGATATAGATTTTTCTTCTCAGTATATAGTAGCCACTAGCCTCATGGAGCTAATAAGTACTTGAAATGTAGCTACTGCAGCTAGGGAACTGAATTTTAAATTTATTTAATTTTAATGAATTTAAGCTCAAATTTAAAGACCAATACTCAATAAGCATTGGGAAACTTTTAAGCATGTTTGAATAACATGAATACATGAAAAAGTGTTTTTTCTAACTGTAAATTTTATACCTAAATATAGGTCTTGTGTTTCTTAATGAAACCTTAATGTCTGAATTGAAATGTAATGTATTTGTTGGATTTAGAAGATGTAGCATGAAAAAAAAATGTAAAGTATTTCAATAATTTTTTATTTGTTGAATAATTATTGTTAGTTAATTAGTTATTATTTGTTGAATTGAAACTATTATGGATTTACTGGATTAAGTAAAAATATGTTATTAAATTTATTTCCACTTATTTCTTTTCCCTTTTTTGATTGTGGCTACATGGAGGATATACAGTCACACATATGGCTTGCACTCTATTTCTATCGGATAGCAATGATATAAGCTATATTGGAGGGCACCTAATGTCTAGCTTCAAAGTTCTAAGTCCCAGTGAAATGGGTGGAGGGGGCAGTGTAGAACTAGAATTCAGAGCATAGCCTTGGGAATTACTCAAATTTGGTTGTGTATTCTGGTTCTACTACCTTTTAAATTACTTGACTTCTTGAAAAATGTCTCCTTACCTGTAGATTAGGGATGATGTTACCACCTATTTCACTGACTTTTTCAATGATTCAATAAACTAATACACACATAACACATAGTCTAGTATTACGCAATGTTTAAATGCTCATTACTTTGTTAGTAATAATAACAATGATAATAGTACTATTTATTGGTATAAAATGCAGATAGAATCCTCAGGCTTAGTAAATGATGGTATTTTTGTCTAGACTTTTTTTGAGGTGTCTTCCTCTGTTGCAATTCATTGCACTGGACTGCATTAATCATACCCTGTTTTGTTCTTACTGACAGTAATGAATAGAAACTGATAGAAACCAGCCTGCTAGGTCACTGATGAGGTGTCTACAAATGCTCTTTTCCAAGGCAGTTCTTAATTACCTTTTATATGTGAAATACCATATGCTGTAATTCCTCTAGCTGGAAATCTTCTCTGGGTAATAATGCCATGTTAGTTTTTAAGCAATGTCTCTGGTTGACTTCTCCTCTGTAGGAGGAGAAGTTTGATTCAGTTGTTGGTCCTTATAATTTTATTTTTTAATTGGGTGACTGCCGAATTCTCTTTTTTCCAGCTCATTTTTCTATTATTATTAAAGTCAGTGGCTCAAGGCTGTGCTTTGAGTGTTGGGACTAGCTGTGTGCTCAATTACCTGAAGGCATCAGAACTGAATGACAGTGATGTTTACATACCTGGCTTCAGGCTATAGATACAACTCTCTCATTTACAAACATTGTTTTTAGGCCATTGTAAACTACCATGAAACATAATGGTGTTTTATAACTTTTAAAAGTCTGGGAAATGCTCCCTTACTTGAGGGTCAGGTTTTTAGCCTCCTCAGCCATCCGGGACATATCTGGAAACATAGGTGTAAATGAAAAAGGTCTTTCAGCTGCTAAGACCACAATTGTTGCCAAATACAATACTTTATCCAGAAGGAGAGGGGAAGATTTTTCCAAAAGGCACTGACTTACCTATGAATCTAAAACAGGAGCTGGCAAACTTTTTCTGTAAAGAGCAGATAGTGAATATTTTAAGCTTTGCATAACATGCAGTCTCGGTTACAACTACTTAACTTGGCCTGCTGTAGAGTGAAAGCAGCCATAGACATCATGGAAAGGAATGAGCATGGCTGTGCTCTAATAAAATTGTATTTACAAAGCAAGAAATGGGCTGGATTTGGCCCATGGGCTATAGTTTGCCCACCTCTGATCTAAAATATTGTGGCAAAACGGAACCCTCTTGCACTGTGGGAATGTAAATTGATGCAGCCACCACGGTGAACGGTATGGAGGTTTCTTAAACAACTAAAAATAGAACTACCATTCGACCCAGCAGTCCCACTACTGGGTATATACCCTGAGAAAACCATAATTCAAAAAGAGTCATGTACCACAATGTTCACTGCAGCTCTATTTACAATAACCAGGACATGGAAGCAACCTAAGTGTCCATTGACAGATGAATGGACAAAGAAGATGTGGCACATATATACAATGGAATATTACTCAGCCATAAAAAGAAATGAAATTGAGTTATTTGTAGTGAGGTGGATGGACCTTAGAGTCTGTCATACAGAGTGAGGTAAGTCAGAAAGAGAAAAACAAATACCGTATGTTAACACATATATATGGAATCTAAAAAAAAAAATGGTTATGAAGAACCTAGGGGCAGGACAGGAGTAAAGATGCAGACGTAGAGAACGGACTTGAGGACACAAGGAGGGGGAAGGGTAAGCTGGGACGAAGTGAGAGAGTGGCATGGACATGTATACACTACCAAATGTAAAATAGACAGCTAGTGGGAAACAGCCACATAGCACAGGGAGATCAGCTCGGTGCTTTGTGACCACCTAGAGGGGTGGGATAGGGAGGGTGGGAGGGAGGGATACGCAAGAGGGAAGAGATATGGGGACATATGTATATGTATAACTGATTCATTTTGTTATACAGCAGAAACTAACACACCATTGTAAAGCAATTATACTCCAATTAAGATGTTAAAAAAAAGAGAATAGATGTTGAACAGAAGGAAAGATAAAACAACATCTTCAAGGTAGACAGAACCTTATATAAATGCACCCTTTCAAGCCCTCTCCATGGGGTAGAAATCGTTCTGGAAGCATAACATCACTGATATGATTTCAAATGTGATAACTGAGATTCATAATGATAACCTCACATCCTCCAGCAGCTATTAAAATATATTCCATATATTCTGATTACAAAGATAGAGAATTAAGGAACATATCTGAGAGAGTTACACCAAACAGATGAAAATAAAAAAGGAATTTTTGTACTTACAATGGTGAGCGTCAGTTATCTGAAAAACTCATTGAATTGTCCATTTCTGAAATCTGTGGCTCTTCAAGTAGTACTGTATTTTTTATCTTTTGCTCTTTAAGCTTGAGACTAGCTAATGAAACCAGCTTTCTGCACAAATCTTTGGTCAGATTCTCTATGGGGCTTAGGAGAACATTCAAAATCTACATTACTCCCTTTTTAAAAACAATCTATGCAGAATAATAAAACATACTTTATGTACTCACAATTTATGCTGTTTGCTGAAAACCAGTGTTCTCCTAGGAAAAAGTATCTTGGACCACTCTTGCTAAACTTGGGGAGAAATTGATTGTTTCCAGCTTGGGACCGTGAGAATATATCACTCTCAGAAGTAGGGCTGTTGCTGAGTTGATGGCTTTGAGGAGTTTTCCAATACGTTTTCCAGGACTTTTTTAAAGGAAGGAAATTCTGTGACTCTCCATTATTCAACAGATTCTAGCTCTTTCTCCCTTTTGCTCTGAATCATTCTATATTTATCATTATTGATAAAGAACATCAATAATGGCTTGGATTTATTCTATTTTTCTCTTAGATATAGTTTGGGTTCATGTTATAAAATATGAATTTGTACAGAGAGGTTAGAAATTTTCCCAGATTATTTATAAAACCTCTTGGGTTTGGATCATCAAGGAAAGGTAGAGATTAAAAATTTTTTAAAGATAGCCTGACTTTACCCTTTGCAAAAGTATTTCCTTCCTATCTATGAGTTTACTCTAACTTTGTAATAATACTGCACAGTCTTGCATGAGGTTCATACTGGGAGCCTCAGAGCCAGATTTCACAGGTGCAAATCCTGTTTCATAGCTTATGGCTGTGTGATGTTGGGTAAATCACTTAACTTCTCTAGATCGATTTATTTGTAATATGGAGCCTGTACTTCTATATTTTTCAGAGTTGTTGGGGGGGATTAAATGAGATAATACACATGGAGTGCTTAGCACAACGTAGGGCTGCCAAGTAAAGCTGTGTAGATTGTGAACTGAACAACTCCAGTGGACAGCAGTCATATAGACTACAATGCCATGTGGCAGCTTGGGTACAAAGTCAGTGCTTGATATATGAAACAGCCATTATTGTTATTACTATTATTATTATTATTAAGACACCTAAGGCACACAAATGTTATGAAACCTGTCTGCAAATATATACTTTCTGTGAAAAAACCACCATCACGTGGCAGCAACTATACATGGTTATCAACAATTCTGGTGTTTTTAATATTAGATTTCAATTGTTAGATTAAGATAACCAACAATTATCTACTAAAAGCTTGGATTCGATTTTTGTGTTTCTGTGGATTTGGTTCATCTGTGACCTGACTCCAGAGTCTTCTTCTAGATGACTCTTTATCCAGTTTATCCCATGCCTAGTGCCATATTATTCTTAGGAAAGTGAAGTTCTGTCCATTCAGTCATTCATTCATTCATGAAATGCTGTTAAGTACCAACTTGTGCATAACACTGTTCCAGGCACAGAGATGTGAAGATGATTAATATGGTTTCTCAAGGGGCTCACAGACTCGAGGGAGGCAGACTAGTAAGCAGTTCATCAGAGCAGGAAGAGAAATGCCCTGGAAGAGTGAGTCATGAACTCATTCATTCACTTTTTTTTTTTCATTCATTAAGGAACAGACACATTGTACTGATGATACCCTAGGCACTGATGTTGTGGTCATAACGGGATATCAAGAGTAATTGGGCTTCCCTGGTGGCGCAGTGGTTGAGAGTCCGCCTGCCGATGCAGGGGACACAGGTTCGTGCCCCGGTCTGGGAAGATCCCACATGCCGCCGAGCGGCTAGGCCCGTGAGCCATGGCCGCTGAGCCTGCGCGTCCAGAGCCTGTGCTCCGCAACGGGAGAGGCCACAACAGTGAGAGGCCCGCGTACCACACACACAAAAAAATAAATAAATAAAGAGTAATAAGACTTGGTCCCTTCCCTAAAAGAGCTCAGTAGGCTTCCTAGAGTCAAGGAGTTAAGACAAGTAGGAGAAGGGTGCTGGGCAGACGAAGAAGGAAATGACGTTGCAGGTAGTCTGAGGAAAATCCAAGTGCACTGGGTGGGGCTGAGGACTTGATGTCAGCCCTGGGTTGGTGATGATGTCCAGCCATACTTTCGACAAACCCTGTCATCTTGACCAATGCTCTTTCCACTTCTGAATCTCAGTTTCCTCAACTGCCCAGATGAGGAAGATAACCTTCTCTCCATTAACAACCCAGAAAGTTTTTGAGAGGTCCAGAGGAGGTAAGTATGTGAAATTCTTCGGAAATTGGAAGGAGTAAAGTATTACATAAAATGGAAGAAGTGATCATCTTAAGTCATATCTATCAACTCCCATGAATGGTGCCTTGATTAGATTACCCTGAAAACCTGAGACAAAGACTTGGAGGCAGGTGCTCTCAGGAAGGTGGAGTAAGGGGCTAGGGAGAATGCAACAGGGAGGAGGAAAGGTCCACATAAGAGAGTGCAAGTGAGGTTGCTGCTTGGTCAGGGGAGGCCTGATTCTACCAGGACCTCCTGAGAAGCAAAGATAATTTCTCCTTGAAAAGTCCATCCAGCTGATGGAAGGTAGGTTTTTTTCCCCACTGATGCCTCTCCTTCTACTTAAGGGTCTGTGTCTGGAATATAATGGGCAAAAGACACAGTTACCTGGGGCATGTCCGTAGTGTGCAGCAACTGGCTGAGCTTCCAGCTTCTGGCTCTAACATGCCTCTTAGTTGTAGGGACATATTCACCTTTTTCATTTTTTCTCTTCTTACTCATTAATAGATGCCTGCTGGGTAATAGCCATACATATTAGTGCTATGAATTTGTTAAAAGGCTTTTCCCCCCTCAGTATTGATGTTGCTTCCTTTGAGATCATCTTTCTCATCCCCAAACATTCCCGTAGAGCCTTACTCTGGCCTAGAATTACATTCATAATTAACGTTGAACCTTCTGTAACCAAACTATGATTAGATAGCCAAACACGTTTTTGAGTTCAAGTAATTCCCTTATTAAATAGGGAACACTACAATGCCTTTTTATGGGTGATGCCTGGAATTCTAAATTCTGAAAGTCCTTTGAGGGTTTGATAAATGTGCACTTTATCATAGTAAAACATGCTAAAAGTCATGTAGAATTTTATAAATATATATATGCCTCCTACTGTGTCTTGATCATCCAGTAAGCCTAACCTATGAAAAGGATGCTAAAACTAGTCTCATCCACAAAGAGGTTCTGAAGTGTGACTTTTGATAAAAAATCAAAAAACACTGTCATTAGACTCTGCTGTCATTTGGTAACTTCTACATCAATGAAATCTAATTTTCAAATTTTCTGATTAAGTTTGTTTCTTTAGCATCAGCATTCAAACATGTTTGAATATTTAGGATTTAAATCAGAAGGTTTCCATTCACAATTCTGTGCTAGATACCTTTTTTTAAATTTTTTAAATTTTTTTTTATTTAACCAATTTAATCAGTTATACATATACATATGTTCCCATATCCCCTCCCTTTTGCGTCTCCCTCCCACCCTCCCTATCCCACCCCTCCAGGCGGTCACAAAGCACCGAGCTGATCTCCCTGTGCTATGCGGCTGCTTCCCACTAGCTATCTACCTTACGTTTGGTAGTGTATATATGTCCATGCCGCTCTTTTGCTTTGTCACAGCTTACCCTTCGCCCTCCCCATATCCTCAAGTCCATTCTCTAGTAGATCTGTGTCTTTATTCCTGTCTTACCCCTATGTTCTTCATGACATTTTTTTTCTTAAATTCCATATATATGTGTCAGCATACAGTATTTGTCTTTCTCTTTCTGACTTACTTCACTCTGTATGACAGACTCTAGGTCCATCCACCTCATTACAAATAGCTCAATTTCGTTTCTTTTTATGGCTGAGTAATATTCCATTGTATATATGTGCCACATCTGCTTTATCCATTCATCTGATGATGGACACTTAGGTTGTTTCCATCTCCGGGCTATTGTAAATAGGGCTGCTATGAACATTTTGGTACATGACTCTCTTTGAATTATGGTTTTCTCAGGGTATATGCCCAGTAGTGGGATTGCTGGGTCATATGGTAGTTCTATTTGTAGTTTTTTAAGGAACCCCCATACCGTTCTCCATAGTGGCTGTACCAATTCACATTCCCACCAGCAGTGCAAGAGTGTTCCCTTTTTTCCACACCCTCTCCAGCATTTATTGTTTCTAGATTATATGATGATGGCCATTCTGACTGGTGTGAGATGATATCTCATTGTAGTTTTGATTTGCATTTCTCCAATGAGTAAAGATGTTGAGCATCCTTTCATGTGTTTGTTGGCAGTCTGTATATCTTCTGTGGAGAAATGTCTACTTAGGTCTTCTGCCCATTTCTGGATTGGGTTGTTTGTTTTTTTGTTATTGAGCTGCATGAGCTGCTTATAAATTTTGGAGATTAATCCTTTGTCAGTTGCTTCATTTGCAAATATTTTCTCCCATTCTGAGGGTTGTCT
Organism: Mesoplodon bidens; assembly: GCF_964165515.1. Taxonomy (NCBI): domain Eukaryota; kingdom Metazoa; phylum Chordata; class Mammalia; order Artiodactyla; family Ziphiidae; genus Mesoplodon; species Mesoplodon bidens. Next base: position 32,347,249 of record NC_138175.1, read on the forward strand.
TTTGGTCTCGTTTATGGTTTCCTTTGCTGTGCAAAAGCTTTGAAGTTTTATTAGGTCCCATGTGTTTATTTTTGTCTTTATTTCCATTACTCTAGGAGGTGGGTCAAAAAGGATCTTGCTGTGATTTATGTCATAGAGTGTTCTGCCTATGCTTTCCTCTAAGAGTTTGATAGTGTCTGGCCTTACATTTAGGTCTTTAATCCATTTTGAGCTTATTTTTGTGTATGGTGTTAGGGAGTGATCTAATCTCATACTTTTACATATCCCTGTCCAGTTTTCCCAGCACCACTTATTGAAGAGACTGTCCTTTCTCCACTGTACATTCCTGCCTCCTTTATCAAAGATAAGGTGACCATATGTGCATGGGTTTATCTCTGGGCTTTCTATCCTGTTCCATTGATCTATCTTTCTGTTTTTGTGCCAGTACCACACTGTCTTGATTACTGTAGCTTTGTAGTATAGTCTGAAGTCAGGGAGCCTGATTCCTCCAGCTCCGTTTTTCGTTCTCAAGATTGCTTTGGCTATTTGGGGTCTTTTGTGTTTCCATACAAATTGTGAAATTTTTTGTTCTAGTTCTGTGAAAAATGCCAGTGGTAGTTTGATAGGGATTGCATTGAATCTGTAGATTGTTTTGGGTAGTAGAGTCATTTTCACAATGTTGATTCTTCCAATCCAAGAACATGGTACATCTCTCCATCTATTTGTATCATCTTTAATTTCTTTCATCAGTGTTTTATAATTTTCTGCATACAGGTCTTTTGTCTCCTTAGGTAGGTTTATTCCTAGATACTTTATTCTTTTTGTAGCAATGGTAAATGGGAGTGTTTCCTTGATTTCACTTTCAGATTTTTCATCATTAGTATATAGGAATGCTAGAGATTTCTGTGCATTAATTTTGTATCCTGCTACTTTACCAAATTCATTGATTAGCTCTAGTAGTTTTCTGGTAGCATCTTTAGGATTCTCTATGTATAGTATCATGTCATCTGCAAACAGTGACAGCTTTACTTCTTCTTTTCCGATTTGGATTCCTTTTATTTCCTTTTCTTGTCTCATTGCTGTGGCTAAAACTTCCAAAACTATGTTGAATAAGAGTGGTGAGAGTGGGCAACCTTGTCTTGTTCCTGATCTTAGTGGAAACGGTTTCAGTTTTTCACCATTGAGGACGATGCTGGCTGTGGGTTTGTCATATATGGCCTTTATTATGTTGAGGAAAGTTCCCTCTATGCCTACTTTCTGCAGGGTTTTTATTATAAATGGGTGTTGAATTTTGTCGAAAGCTTTCTCTGCATCTATTGAGATGATCATATGGTTTTTCTCCTTCAATTTGTTAATATGGTGTATCACGTTGATTGATTTGCGTATATTGAAGAATCCTTGCATTCCTGGAATAAACCCCACTTGATCATGGTGTATGATCCTTTTAATGTGCTGTTGGATTCTGTTTGCTAGTATTTTGTTGAGGATTTTTGCATCTCTGTTCATCAGTGATATTGGCCTGTAGTTTTCTTTCTTTGTGACATCCTTGTCTGGTTTTGGTATCAAGGTGATGGTGGCCTCGTAGAATGAGTTTGGGAGTGCTCCTCCCTCTGCTATATTTTGGAAGAGTTTGAGAAGGATAGGTGTTAGCTCTTCTCTAAATGCTTGATAGAATTCGCCTGTGAAGCCATCTGGTCCTGGGCTTTTGTTTGTTGGAAGATTTTTAATCACAGTTTCAATTTCAGTGCTTGTGATTGGTCTGTTCATGTTTTCTATTTCTTCCTGATTCAGTCTTGGCAGGTTGTGCATTTCTAAGAATTTGTCCATTTCTTCCACGTTGTCCATTTTATTGGCATAGAGTTGCTTGTAATAATCTCTCATGATCTTTTGTATTTCTGCAGTGTCAGTTGTTACTTCTCCTTTTTCATTTCTAATTCTACTGATTTGAGTCTTCTCCCTTTTCTTCTTGATGAGTCTGGCTAATGGTTTATCAATTTTGTTTATCTTCTCAAAGAACCAGCTTTTAGTTTTATTGATCTTTGCTATCGTTTCCTTCCTTTCTTTTTCATTTATTTCTGATCTGATTTTTATGATTTCTTTCCTTCTGCTAACTTTGGGATGTTTTTGTTCTTCTTTCTCTAATTGCTTTAGGTGTAAGGTTAGGTTGTTTATTCGAGATGTTTCCTGTTTCTTAAGGTAGGATTGTATTGCTATAAACTTCCCTCTTAGAACTGCTTTTGCTGCATCCCATAGGTTTTGGGTCATCGTGTCTCCATTGTCATTTGTTTCTAGGTATTTTTTAATTTCCTCTTTGATTTCTTCAGTGATCACTTCGTTATTGAGTAGTGTATTGTTTAGCCTCCATGTGTTTGTATTTTTTACAGCTCTTTTCCTGTAATTGATATCTAGTCTCATAGCATTGTGGTCAGAAAAGATACTTGATACAGTTTCAGTTTTCTTAAATTTACCAAGGCTTGATTTGTGACCCAAGATATGATCTATCCTGGAGCATGTTCCATGAGCACTTGAGAAAAATGTGTATTCTGTTGTTTTTGGATGGAATGTCCTATAAATATCAATTAAGTCCATCTTGTTTAATGTATCATTTAAAGCTTGTGTTTCCTTATTTATTTTCATTTTGGAAGATCTGTCCATTGGTGAAAGTTGGGTGTTAAAGTCCCCTACTATGATTGTGTTACTGTCGATTTCTCCTTTTATGGCTGTTAGTATTTGCCTTACATATTGAGGTGCTCCTATGTTGGGTGCATAAATATTTACAATTGTTATATCTTCTTCTTGGATCGATCCCTTGATCATTATGTAGTGTCCTTGTCTCTTGTAATAGTCTTTATTTTAAAGTCTATTTTGTCTGATATGAGAATTGCTACTCCAGCTTTCTTTTGGTTTCCGTTTGCATGGAATATCTTTTTCCATCCCCTTACTTTCAGTCTGTATGTGTCTCTAGGTCTGAAGTGGGTCTCTTGTAGACAGCATATATATGGGTCTTGTTTTTGTATCCATTCAGCCAATCTGTGTCTTTTGGTGGGAGCACTTAGTCCATTTACATTTAAGGTAATTATCGATATGTATGTTCCTATTCCCATTTTCTTAATTGTTTTGGGTTCGTTATTGTAGGTCTTTTCCTTCGTTGTGTTTCTTGCCTAGAGAAGTTCCTTTAGCGTTTGTTGTAAAGCTGGTTTGGTGGTGCTGAACTCTCTCAGCTTTTGCTTGTCTGTAAACGTTTTAATTTCGCCATCAAATCTGAATGAGATCCTTGCTGGGTAGAGTAATCTTGGTTGCAGGTTTTTCTCCTTCATCACTTTAATTATGTCCTGCCACTCCCTTCTGGCTTGTAGAGTTTCTGCTGAGAGATCAGCTGTTAACCTGATGGGGATTCCCTTGTGTGTTATTTGTTGTTTTTGCCTTGCTGCTTTTAATATGATTTCTTTGTGTTTAATTTTTGACAGTTTGATTAATATGTGTCTTGGCCTATTTCTCCTTGGATTTATTCTGTATGGGACTCTCTGTGCCTCCTGGACTTGATTAACTATTTCCTTTCCCATATTAGGGAAGTTTTCAACTATAATCTCTTCAAATATTTTCTCAGTCCCTTTCTTTTTCTCTTCTTCTTCTGGAACCCCCATAATTCGAATGTTGGTGTGTTTAATGTTGTCCCAGAGGTCTCTGAGACTGTCCTCTGTTCTTTTCAATCTTTTTTCTTTATTTTGCTCTGCACCAGTTATTTCCACTATTTTATCTTCCACCTCACTTATCTGTTCTTCTGCCTCAGTTATTGTGCTAATGATCCCATCTAGAGTATTTTTCATTTCATTTATTGTGTTTTTAATCGATGCTTGATTCATCTTTAATTATTCTAGGTCCTTGTTAACTGTTTCTTGCATTTTGTCTATTCTATTTCCAAGATTTTGGATCTTGGAAATAGAATCTTGGATCATCTTTACTATCATTATTCTGAATTCTTTTTCAGGTAGACTGCCTATTACCTCTTCATTTGTTAGGTCTGGTGAGTTTTTATCTTGCTTCTTCTCCTGCTGTGTGTTTTTCTGTCTTCTCATTTTGCTTATGTTACTGTGTTTGGGGTCTCCTTTTTGCAGGCTGCAGGTTCGTAGTTCCTGTTGTTTTTGGAGTCTGTCCCTAGTGGCTAAGGTTGGTTTAGTGGGTTGTGTAGGCTTCCTGGTGGAGGGGACTAGTGCCTGTGTTCTGGTGGATGAGGCTGGATCTTGTCTTTCTGGTGGGCAGGTCCACGTCTGGTGGTGTGTTTTGGGGTGTCTGCGGACTTTTTATGATTTTAGGCAGCCTCTCTGCTAATGGGTGGCGTTGTGTTCCTGTCTTGCTAGTTGTTTGGCATAGGGTGTCCAGCACTGTAGCTTGCTGGTCGTTGAGTGAAGCTGGGTGCTGGTGTTGAGATGGAGATCACTGGAAGATTTTCGCCGTTTGATACTATGTGGAGCTGGGAGGTCTCTTGTGGACCAGTGTCCTGAAGTTGGCTCTCCCACCTCAGAGGCACAGCACTGACTCCTGGCTCCTCAGTTTGGGATGATTTGTTGTCTATTCATGTATTCCACAGATGCAGGGTACATCAAGTTGATTGTGGAGCTTTAATCCGCTGCTTCTGAGGCTGCTGGGAGAGATTTCCCTTTCTCTTCTTTGTTCCCACAGCTCCCGGGTCTCAGCTTTGGATTTGGCCCCGCCGCTGCGTGTAGGTCGCCGGTGGGCGTCTGTTCTTCGCTCAGACAGGACAGGGTTAAAGGAGCAGCCGCTTTGGGGACTCTTGCTCACTCAGGCCGGGGGGGAGGGAGGGGCACGGAGTGCGGGGCGAGCCTGCAGCGGCAGAGGCCGGCGTGACGTTGCACCAGCCCGAGGCGCGCCGTGCGTTCTCCCAGGGAAGCCGACTCTGGATCCCAGGACCCCGGCAGTGACGGGCTGTACAGGCTCCCGGAAGGGCGGCGTGGGCAGTGACCTGCGCTCGCACACAGGCCTCTTGGCGGCGGCAGCAGCAGCCCCAGCGTCCCACGCCCGTCTCTGGGCTCCGCGCTTTCAGCCGCGGCTTGCGCCCGTCTGTGAGGCTCCTTTAAGCAGCGCTCTTAATCCCCTCTCCTCGTGCACCAGGAAACCAAGAGGGAAGAAAAAGTCTCTTGCCTCTTCGGCAGCTCCAGAGTTTTCCCGGACTCCCTCCCGGCTAGCTGTGGCGCATTAGCCCCCTTCAGGCTGAGTTTTCGCCGCCAGCCCCAGTCATCTCCCTGCGCTCTGACCGAAGCCCGAGCCTCAGCTTCCAGCGCCGCCTGCCCCGGCGGGCAAGCAGACAAGCCTCTCGGGCTGGTGAGTGCCGGTCGGCACCGATCCTCTGTGCGGGAATCTCTCCGCTTTGCCCTTCCCAGGTACGTGGGGAGTTTCTTGCCTTTTGGGAGGTCTGAGGTCTTCTGCCAGCGTTCAGTAGGTGTTCTGTAGGAGTTGTTCCACGTGTAGCTATATTTCTGGTGTAGCTGTGGGGAGGAAGGTGATCTCCGCGTCTTACTCTTCCGCCATCTTCCCCGGAAGTCGAATAAGAACTTTTGTATGAGCAGCTGGATAAAGATTTTAAATCATGGCAGGAGTTCTGCTAGGTGAAAAAAAGATTTTATTTTTTTCCTTTCAGCCAGGACAATTCAAATACTGAGACTTGGGGTCCTCCTTCAAGCTCATTCAGGTTGTTGACAGAATTTATTACCTTGTGGTTGTGTGGCTGAGTCTCCAGTTTCTTGCTGGCTGTCAGTCAGGGTGCTCTCTTAGCAGCTAGAAGCCTTCCATTCCCAAGCATTCTAACAGCATTTAGATACCTTTTTATAAACGAGGGTACTGCTGTTTTCAAGTTTAGCGTTTTTGAAGGTGACTATGGGAAGGCGGGAAATTTAGGCTAAATGTGTGACCTAATTATTTGAGTTCCTAGATGTGGCAGCTGTTCATGACTTTAGCTGTTTCAACTGAAACAATTAGCCACAAATCCTCATTTCTAACTCTTCAGCATCCCTGAGTAGTCAGTTATCTCCCCTAATTAGCTGAGTGATCTTTGGCAAGCCACTTTAGAAATGGAAAATGGAAGGTGAGCGTGGTATGTGTCGATAGCAATGCTTTCCTTGGGTCTGTAAAGCACCTAGTGTGGTGCTTCGCCTGGAGTGTGCACTCGTTCAAGAGGTATTTTTGAGCATCTGCTGTGTGCCCGGCATTGTTCCAGAGGCTGAGGTTACCGTGGTGCCCGTGGCAGACAAAAACATACATTCTGGTGTAGGAAGGTAGACAAAAGCAAGTAAAGAAATAAGGATTTCAGGTGGTGTAATAGAGAGGGACAGGGTATCACTTCTGGGACTGAATATCCAGAGAATAGGGGATATTTGAGTGGTGACCTGGATGGCAATGGGTCTGTCCTAGAAATATCTGTGAGCAGAGGGAATATCAACCCAGGATCCTAAGTTAGGCATAAGCTTGGCCTGTCTGGAGGAGAACAAGGAGGCCTGGAGTGTCGTGAGCAGGGGGCTAGATTGTGAAGGGCCTGGAAGCCATTGGTTTAGATTTTGCTCAGAGTGTGATGGGAAAGCATCATAATATTTTAAGCAAGGGAGTGACTTGATCTAATTCAAATTTTTTTTTTTTTTTTTTTTTTAGGTACGCGGGCCTCTCACTGTTGTGGCCTCTCCCGTTGCAGAGCACAGGCTCCGGACGTGCAGGCTCAGCGGCCATGGCTCACGGGCCCAGCCACTCCGCGGCATGTGGGATCTTCCCGGACCAGGGCACGAACCCGCGTTCCCTGCCTCGGCAGGCGGACTCTCAACCACTGCGCCACCAGGGAAGCCCTGATTTAAATTATTTTAGAGATGACTCTGGAAACTTTGTAGAGAATAGCATCTGGGTGGGGAGTAGATTTGGCGAGGCCAGAGGGAAGACTGTTGTAGTAGTTCAGACAAAAGCCGATGGGGAGATGGGTGGTAGGACTAGAGAAGGAAAGTGAAAGAACAAGGTAGATCAAGAGACAGGACTTGGCTGTGAAAATGGATGGAAATGGGAAAAGTAAGGACAGTTCCTAATTTTTTGTTTGAGGAAGGGGGGAAATAGTGGTGCCGTTTTCTGAGATGGAAAGAGACATATATAGAAGGGTAGATTGGGAGAGGTTTTAATGTATATGTGTAGGGATGTGTCTCCATTTAAGTTTTCCCAGGACTCCCAAGATAAGGATTGGAGTATAACTAGATTATTTGGGAGATGATCCCAGGAAACCCTGGTACAGGCGCGGGGAGGCGAGGCAGGTAGGGGAAGGCAGCCAATCGAGTATACACGATCAAGAAAGTTACCACTGTGGGCAAGTTTCCCTTGGAGAACTCTGGTCGGGGGGAGGTCAGTATGGAACATACACCTCAGTGTTATTCCACCTGAGTGGCAAGGAAACTGGGTTTCTTAATCCATCAACTCCCGGCAGCCATTGATTGAAGGCTGTCCCTGGGGGAGAAAGAGAATCCTGGCACCTTTGACCTGTTGTGTGTACAGATAGAGCAGCCTCTAGGCATCGGAGAAAGCCCTTAGGTAAAGAGATGCAGGTGCTGGCAACTGGATATGTGTCAATATAGGGATATGAGCAGTGCCTGCTACTATATCAAATAGGCAGATGGACCCAAGCCTCTCAGGTGAGAGCTCAAGATTTCTCTGCGTATAGAGAATATTTAAAGCCATGGGACTAGGAAAAAAATCACCTACAGAGAGTTCATGGGTAGAGAAGAGAAAGCCCTAGAGCCTGACATGACAACTTTTAGAGATGACTTTGATTTAAAAAATTAAGAAAGAGTAGCCATTGAAGTTGGAGGAAAATCAGCAGAATGTGGCATCATTGGAGCCAAGAGAAGGTTTTCAACACAGTGGGGGTGATCAGGTGTTCAAATGGCACTAAGCATTAGAGACGCTGCAGAGAGAGAACATTGAATGGTATGGTTCTTTGGTGTCACTTACAGCAGACACTTAATACCCAAGGTTATTATTATGATTATTAGATTCTCAAAGATCACATTTAGGTTATTTTTTTTTTCTTTTGAGCTGCCTTTGGAACCTTGTGAAACAGGATCTCCATATTGTGTCTCTGGAAACTGTAGAATTCATTCCCTTAAATTCCTGGTAGGGGCTCTATAAATCTTGGTTAAATGTAGTTTGACGAATCTTTCCTTCAGAATCAGGACTTTTTTGTAGCAGGAGATTTGGGGACAGTGGGAATAGAAGATGTCTCAGTAAAATATCTGCTTTGTACCTTTGATGTTTCAGAAAACATATGTAGTACTCATAACAAGGGTTGTTCTAGAATTTGCATTATGGAGATGGTTCTGATGAAAAGGTCTCCCAAAGAATAAAGTGACTTGGGTTTCTTAAACAAAACTCTTCCATCAAGGCAATGTTTCTCCTAAGAACTTTTAGACTCTTAACATTTTAAAAGCACACAGAGAAATAGCAGGCATTTGAGACTTCACAAGATCTACGACTGTACACTAGCTTGCCTTTCTTTAGATGTCTACCTACAAAATGAGATTTGAGGAAGGACTTCTTTCCCCAAGCCTGAGAGTTTGTTTAGGTCACGTAGGGAAATGCTGATATTGTACAAGTGAAGGGATTCTTTGAACTCTTCTCTAGCCCATCTCAAATGTGCCACTTCAGCTATATCATCAATCCATTTGCCTTCCTCTTGGCCTTAGAGCATGTTCCAGGCAAACCATCTGAGATGTTTTAATGTCTTCTCTTTATTATAGTCTTTCAAGAAATGTCATTAGCACATTCCTGTCTTAAGGTGAGGAAGTGGAGCCAAAAGGAGAGCTAATCATTAAGACCAATTTGTTACTTTTGGGAAACTCTAGTTGAGGTAGCCAAAGTGAGTTACTAAACAATTATTCAAAGTTAAGTATCAAAATCCCCCAACACTATCCAGGATTTAATTTTTTTCCGTTCAGATTAGAGGAATGTTTCAAATCATTTCTGCACTGAGCTCTGACTGATGGTTTTGTTGTTTCTTTGAGCTTTTGTATTTCTCAAGGATCCAACACTATATCTAATGCTTCCATATCTAAGACTTTGCCCTCACCTTCATTACAATAAAGATTTGGTTGGAAGAGAAATGTATGTGTGTGTGTGTGTGTGTGTGTGTGTGTATACGCACATGCATATGTGTGCTTGCATGTATGTTATACAATTCTTTAACCAAATCAGTTGCCTACTGCCCACTGGTCTATATACTATTTTTGTCTGTTTTAGAAATTATGTTGCAGTCTGATTTAAAAATTTCAAGAGTCACAGATCATTTTCAATATTTTGAGTAGTGTGTGAAGTGAAAATCACCCTCTCCCCAACACCTTCCATGGCTCTCAGCACTTTTTCTTTTCCAAGCCTGTTTCTGATGCTGTTCTTGTGAAGGCAGTGTAGCTCAAGCTGCAAAAACACCTCTTCTCAACCTCTTCTCTTTCTGCCATGCCATGTTATATGTTGGGCTTTGATGCCTCTGAATGAATGGGGAGAGAGAAACTGATGGAGGCAAGGTTGGGGCTCTAGTTTAGGAGTTGTGGGGACAGAGGAAATGGTGATTGTTTTTCCGTCAGTTCAATCCTTGGGTCATAGAGTTGAGCCATAGATAGTGAAGGAGAGTTAATTTCTCTTACCTTGTTTGGAGCTAACTGTCCTCTTTGAATTCAGAGAGTATGTATGTGTTTCTAAATCAATTTCACTTAATGAAACAACTAGGATCAATTCCATCTGTCTTTAGGTTTGTGGTCTTCAATCTTTGGTTTACAATGTTGTAGACACAATAGGCCTTTTGTGTATCCTGGTGGGCATTTTATTGGGAGGTTTGGAGTATGAATATCTGTTAACCACCGTGCCAACCTGAAAGTTCATGGGAAAGAAAGTAAAACCTTCTAGAGGGTATGTGATGCTCCATTCCACCTCAGAGCCTACTGCAGAGCAAACTGTGCTGGGAAATCAGAATTGAAATGAGCTAAATACTGCATTCATCTAACTTAGTGAGAAACTTTGCACACTGAGACAAAGAACAATTTTCTTCAATGTTGTGTTCAACATCGTGTAAACGAAAAGGTTGAGTTACAGATATATGTAGCTTCTTTCAAATGTCTCTGATTTTTAAGGACTCTCCTGATTGTTCATTCAGGTTTTTTTTGGTATCTCTCTATCTGTGGTGCTCCTCATTAAAAATCAGGATATGGAAAATGATGGGAGAGTTTAAAAGTTTAGAGTACATTCAAAAGTGCTCAAATATTTCACAATATGAGTATTTCTCTCTGCCTCTAAAGGTACGTCTAATTGTGGCCCTTTGTTCCTGTGTTTTTTGTTCAAGGAATACCCCCGCATATGCCAAGCCCTTGAGGCCTGCTCCTGGCTTGTACTGAGAGCCTCTCCCATGCTGGCGATCTGTAGGCTCTCCAGGGGGAATGTGTGATATGAAATGATCAAGCATGAAACCATTTTCCTGTCATTAAAACCTCTGTGTGAATGATCACTGTTCTTTCTTCACATGAGATAAAAATTAAAGACAAGTTGAATAAAAAATAACTGCTTTCCATTTCCAAGGGGGGCAATGTCTCTGAGAAAAAGAGGGAAGCAAACTTTCTCAAAAAAATTCAACCTTTCATTGAAAAGCACTTTAATTTTCCTCAGATATTCCAACATGTTAACTCACCCCCCGCTCACCCCAGGATAGGATTAGTTTAAGCAAGCAAACATTTTAGAGTGTTCCACTCAAGCTCTTGTTTTCCAGATAACACAGGCTGCTCCGTGTTTCTCCATATGCCTGTAACATCTGTACCGTGCACAGACCATGTCACAGCAAAATATTGTTGAGGCAGATTCCAGAGTTTTCTTAGCCAAACAGGGATACGGGAGCTCACAACTGCAGTCACTTGCACACACCATCACATAACCCTTAGCCTCAGGAGTGAGACGCAAAGTAAAAGGGCTTTGGAGGCCATGGTAGCTCTCATAAATTAAGAATTATGAAATATTGTCTCCCCAAATCTAATCCAGCAGCTGAATTTGAGTCTGTTTTGCAACCAAATGGCAAAATACAGTGAAAAAATTTGATTACGTCTAAGTGGAGTCTTAAATTTTTATTCCTTCAAGGCATGCAGGTTTTCTACCACAGGCAAGGATTTACCTTGAAAGGAATGATCTAGTTGAGAGGTGAGGAAGCTGAAGGAAGGAATGTCTTTCTATGTCCCAGGTAAGGGACTTCCAAACCTCAGTTTCTCCATCTGCAGAGAGGCAGGGTTGGATCATGTGACCCCTTCTTTGACCAGCTTTGATGCTAAGTATGATTTCTCAATGCAATGGTATGAACTGTTCAAAAGTCTTATGGTAAGGGGGGCCTTCAAATGGAATTCAAATCACTAGAGACACGTTTTCTATCATTAAAACCTCTGGGTGAATGATCCCTGTTCTTCCTTCACTTGAGATAAAATATTTAAAATTTTTCCTTATAAATTTAAATAAGCACATTGTAATAAGATTGAAAAATAGAAAAATGGGAGTGAGTGAGCACATGCCTATAATACCACCACCAGAGGACAACCGTTGGTGGCATCTTCATGTATTTCTACCAGTAATTTTCCTATAGATCAGGTGTTTTATTTAGTTGTACTATCTTGTTTATAAATATTTTGTATCTTGGGTTGCCTCTCACTTCGAAAAAAATAAAGTTGTTTTGTTGTCTCCTAATGCAGAACTCTGGCTGATCCCACATTATACAAACTCTGTTTTATCTTTGTGGTTACAGTTTCTCATGATGATGTTTGTAAAATGCTTATGGATTTGTTTGTGTGATCAACCCCAAATTAGATCTGTGGTCACTTGAAAAATCTAACTGGACACAGTTGGCTAGACGAGACTTATAGCAGAATCATGTTGGAAAAGAGTAATATAGAATCTGCTGTGAGTCATAACTGTCGTGCTGCTGGCGAGGAAGAAAGTTTCCTCTGAGGAGGTATGACACCACATTTCTCTCATTACCACTCTCCTCAGTGGCAATCTGATGGCCACCCCCTAGGATCTGTGTCCTTAACTTGTGGTGGAGGAGATAACCAATGACCAGTCCAATAGTAGTATCTTTCATGCTTCTATCCAGACTGCAATAGTTCCTTGACATTAATATAACCATTGAAGAGTGTTAAATTTCTTAGTGCTGTGAAAATTGGTATTAAAAGAAGTACTTTAAAAAAGAAATGGGAGCTTAAGAGCTGTAATAAAAGAATAACCCTTAAAGCAAGTCAATTGGAAAGCATAATGAAGTTGATAGTGGTCTTTTTAGTTTAGCCATGAATTCGTTAGAGAAAAAATGACTTTTCTGAAAACCACCATCGGTGCCATAAGTAGATCCATTAACACTGCTAAAGACACCAAGAAGGTTACGCTTGCTGCCACGGCAGTTCACCCCCTTTGCATTTTAATATTATTGCATTCACTGTTCAGGTTTTCCCGAGTCTCGTCCACTTGGCCATGCCAGAAGGCTCTTGTTACTCCCTAAGGGATTGTGATCTTCACGTTGAACTTTGCCTCTTGAAACAAGAGTCCCCTGTGTTACTCAGACCTCTAAGTGCTGACAGGCCTGGCGAGGGACCCGAGGCTTTAATTCCATTTGTTTAACACTGCTGGATGTCAAATTCCATTACACTGGCATCTAAGGGACAGGCCTTAAGTTTTTGGATGGAGTTATGTTTAAGCATGTCAAGTTCAGGTTTACCCTCATTTACTACAGAAATGTTCTTAAACTCTCATTCAAAGAAAAATCTATTTTAAACATACTAGACCCTTTAAATAATTTCCCTTAAGTTAAGAATATTCTTTTTTTGAAATGCAAATAGTCATCCTTCGGGCTTCCCTGGTGGCGCAGTGGTTAAGAATCTGCCTGCCAATGCAGGACACATGGGTTCGTGCCCCGGTCTGGGAGGATCCCACATGCCGCAGAGCGGCTGGGCCCGTGCGCCATGGCCGCTGAGCCTGCACGTCTGGAGCCTGTGCTCCGCAACGGGAGAGGCCACAACAGTGAGAGGCCCGCGTACCGCAAAAAAAAAAAAAAAAAAAAAAAAAGTCATCCTTCAATTGATCTATTTTGACCAACATTTTTAAAATTGAAACCTATGTTAAATTTCTATGGACTTTACAAAAGAAATATTCATCTTCTTTTCATCTTCTGAATTCTTAAGGTTATAGTCTACATAACAGTATGTGTATGTGTGTTGTCGCTCATTTAATCAACAAATGTTTACTAATTACTTACTAGACACTTGGCACCTGCTAGGTGCTGGGTGTGTGGTTCTGGCCCTCCTGGAAATACTCTCTAGGGATTTCATGGACCTCGTCAATTAAATTTCAAGCTTCTTAAGGGCAGAGATCATGTCCTGACTTCCTTTTTTAGGCCCTGAAAAAGAGTAAAGTCTATGAAAGAAGTACTTGGCTGATGCTAAATGAAAGAGTGAAAAAAGAATGAAATCAGATTAAACTTATATTGCTTAACAAAATTTGCTTATCACATGGGATTTAGAATTCTTTTAATGAAGGCTATTGGAATGGTATTATTATATAATGTTTCAATTCTTCCCTTTGCTTAAAGTCCCTTCAGCCCAATGGTTGAGACCAGCGTTAGTGGATGGCAGAGACTAGAGACTGTTTAAAGCACTTGAGATGTGGGAAAAACTACTTCTGTGAAGACAGAAAAGAATCTTAGCAGCATATAGTTGAACCTCTGCCATAGATGTGGAAAATGAAGCTGAGTGAGCTTGATGTAATTGCTCAAACTTGCCCAGCATCTTAGTGTCAGTGGCAGGGCTGGGAGGGCAACCCTGGTTTAAGAATTCTTAATTCTTTCCCCCAAGTCTTACTTTTTATTTAACACTGGTAATACTTACTTATGCCTTGGTTGGGGTTTGTAAGTTATAAGCGACAGAACCTGGTTTTGACCAATGCAAGCACAAAAGGAACTTCTTGGAAAGCAGTGAGTGGTTCACAAAATTAAAGAAGACTTGAAGAACCAGACCTCTGACAAGACTGGCATCTGAATTCTGCTTGCCTTTGGAGAGCAGGAACCAAACGGCAGTCCCTTCCCGGAGCCACCATCTGAATGAATCATCACCAAGAGTTTTCAGTCTCTGTGTTACTACGCTCAAGATTCAAATTCCAGGGAGAGACCTCTGACTGGTCTAGCTTGGGTCACCTGCCCACCCCTTAGGCAGGGGAGGGTGGGACACTTTGATTGACAGTCTCAGTAAGTCTGCATCCATTGGGGATTCCAAATCACAACCAGGTGCTATTATCAGAGTCGGGAAAATGGATGCAGGGTACATAAAACCTACAGAGTGCCAGCACAAAAATGACTCCATGTACTCATGAAAGTGAGTCTCATAAGTACATAGGCATTGCCTTCTCCAAATATTCCCCACTCTGTTCATGCCTGTAATTCTATCTCTGAGCCTCATACTCCCACTTTACAGGGAAGATGAAAGTCTCTAAAAGGAGATCCCTTGTCATTCTTCTGCTCTACCTTGACATTTCTCCTTCTTTTCAAGTTTCTTTCTCTTCCAAGACTATAATCCTTCACATGAACTCTAGGTCCTATTATCATCCACCTCCTTTGGGGGTCTTGGGACAAAAATTCCTTCTCTACCTACCCTGCACCCCCATGACCCTGTGGTTTAGGTGGTGTTCCATTCTTACCTCCAGGGGTGGAGCATGAGACCCCTAGCTCTCTCCTGAACTCCAGCACGTATTTCCAGCATTGACCCAGGGGTTTCTCTCTGAAAGGAGGGAAAATCCAGGGATAGCTAAGGCCCATAGGAGAAGCCAAAAGATGGGTGTATGATGAGCAGATAGGAGAGCCAAGTAGGGAGGAACTGAAATTGCAAACTAGAGAAGGAAATATAGGACAATGTCATGTATCCTGGAGAAAGTAGTATGGGACTAGTTTTGCAGCCTTTTGTAGAATCCTTACCAGATTGGTTTGGGTTTATTAAATGTGGTGGCTTTTACCCTATGGTGATTAATGGTGTCCCTCAGGGTCTGATGTCTCTATCTAGATGCCCTGCCTTAAACTCAGCATGTCTAAATATCATCTTCCCTAATTGCCCCACGATTACATCAAACCTTCTTCTCATTCGGTTTCTCATCATTGCTTGCCCAGGGACAACCAACGGATCTTTCTCTTTTAGGAAAGCTCAGCAAGGCCACAAAAGAAACAAGGTATAGTAGTTAAAAGAATTGACCATGGTCAATTCATGGAACTTTTATTCTGTTTTGAATATCTACTCTTGAGTGCCTTGACACAAGTTTCTCCATGCTGACTCACACCTCAGATGAGCTAATTCCTCTTGAGCCTTTTGACTTAGCTACTGGGAGCTTATAACCCTTTACTTCCCTTAGTCCTGATTTGGCATGTCAGCATAATCGTAGTCCTCTCTTGCTTAAAGGAAAATTTGAACGAAGCATCTAATCACCTAGGCGCTGGTATTTTGGGCTTCTTCCTAGAAAAATTGGAATGTACCAGATGTGCCACTTTTTAGTGGAACCACCATCATCCTAGTCACTATGATTAAATATTTACTGATCAAAGGGTGTTTGGTTGTAAGCAACAGAGACTCACTAAATTAGCTAAGTAACCAGTTTATTGTAAAGATGCCCAGAAGTCTCAAGGACCCAGGTAGCTAGGTTTCTTGGGAACTGCTAAGTCTTCAGGTGACCTTCCTTCTGTCCGCTTTTTCTTTTCTGGTTGCGTGTTCTCCTGTTGCTGAGGAATGTCTGCTTCATTCATCTCAACGGTTTTCCACGCTTGTGTGTGTGTTTTGGGGCGGTAATGGCACAGAGACTCAGCCCCGATTCTATCTGAATTTTACTTCTCCAACCTGACATTGCTCCTTCAAAGGCTTGAGTGAGACAACTGATGCTCTCTGATGTCCACCCCTGGAATAATTAGCTGCTGCCAGAGGTCCAGGTCATCTGGTACGACTGTGGTCATGTAGGCTCTCCCCTTCTGCAGGGACCGGTTGTGAGGGTGTCTAAGGACAGGGTTATGATCAGGTGTGCTCTGAACATGTCTACACAAATCCTCCCTCATCAGGGTGTCCTTTTTCCTTTATCTCATATCTCGCCTCTGGTTACCAAGTACTGCGCTCTAGTCTGAATTAATGATTTTGACTGTGATACACAAAGCCTTAAGTGGATGTCTCCGTTGGGCCAAACACACCTGGCCTTGCAGAGATGGAAGACTCTGCATCTCCAGTCCAATGGGAAGGGACTCTCAGGAAGTCTCTGTCCCTGTGAGAAATAGTATTGGAAACCGATGAACAGCCATTGCTGAAACCCGACAGCAAGATACTTAACGTAGTTACTAGCTGTGCTAACTGATTTAATGAACAGGGAACATAACAAATGAGCATGTTTACCAAGTTAACTTGTGAAAATGAATATCTGTAATTAAAACAGCTCACAACTGACAGGCAAACAGGAAATTATTGATATTATTATACACAAATCATCTTAAAATACCAGAACTTAATAAACGGGGGGAAAAACAAACAATGGCTAAAACTGTCTGCTAAATAAAAAATAATGACGAACACCTGTGGTCTTTTTATAGGACTCCAGTGGAGATTTTTTTTGAAGACCTAATTATGTTTTTGTAATGCTACCATTTCATTATTTCTCTGTAGCATTATTAAAAGAAAATGTCCATATTTTCTCTGTATAAAAGGTCTGTAACATAGATTCAGGCATGGGTTTTTTTTTTTTTTTTTTAATGCTACAGACACTCTGACAGTTCTAGCTACTTATTGGCAAAGTACATAGGCCTTAGCAAGGCTGGATTTTTCTCCTTGGTAATATTGGAGTCTGGCCAGGGGACAAGGGTGATATAGACCCTTTCAGACAGAGTCTGCTAGCAAGTAACTGAGAGCCAGTAGAGCTGAGTGGGTACAAGAGTCAGCTCTGCATTTAGCCTACTTGGTCTTGAATCCCAGCTTTGTTCCTTCCTAGCTGTGTACCCTCTAGCAAGTTACTAAACCACTCTGTGCCTTAATTTTCCCATTTGTAAAATGGGGATAATGATTATACACATCTCATAGGACTATTATTTGAAATAATACATGAAAAGAGCTTTTTGTGCTTAGCACTTCATAGGTGCTAATAAATGTTAGCTACTATTATTACCTGCAAGTTACCATTCTCTGTGTGTCTTCTTTAACTAAGCAGGTTCTAAGAATGCAGCACCAGGATGCCCCAGCCATGTAGTCGGGAGTAGCAGCCACATGAGTGGTCTCGATCTACATAGTTGAGAGTTGATTTTCTTCATAGTACTGAACACAATTTGAAAGTACCTTGCTTGCCTCTCATCTGCCTCCTCTCACTAGGATGTCAACTCAGTGGTAGGAGACTATTCCAGGGCTGACATGTTGCACAACTTCAAGAGGTCCTGTTCACCTTGTCCGTTTACGCTTCTGTGCTGCAGGGCTGCCATTCACATTAAATAGAGTTGTGCAGCATGGTGGTCTTGAATGTCCCATGGGGGCCTCTGAATTGACCTCACCTCCTTCCCAAAGCTTCTCTCCATGATTCTCCTCTATGTTGGTGGGAGTGCCATGTGCCCCATCACCCCAAGTAGGAACCCTGGAGAACTGATGATTTGATGTAAATAACTTCCTTCTGCTTTGGGTCCCTTGTGACCTCTCTCCATATAGAAGCCACAGTGCTCTATTCAACCTAAATCAGGTCACATCACTCCCTTGCTTAATGTACTCCAGTGGCTTCCCATTGCACACACTATAACATTCAAGCTCTCCAGCGTGGCCTAACAGACCTTATCTTATGCCACACTCTCTTGATCATACAGGTACCATAGTTTCAAAAGTGGCCCATGCACTATGAGCATCACTGGGAACTTGTCAGAGATGCAGTTCTTGGGCCCACACCAGATCTATTGAATGAGAAACTCTGGGGGTGAGGGCCACTAATCTGTGTTTTAACAAGCCTTCTAGGTGATTCTGATATTACACTGGCTTCTCTGTGTTCCTTAGGCAAGGAGAAATCCCTCTGCCTGAAGGCTCTTCCCCAGATTTCCACATGATTTGTGGGACCAGCTCTGCTTCCTTATTCATATCTGTTCCAAAGCCATTTCTTCAGAAAGGCCATTGCCACGTACCCCGTCTAAGGTATCTGTGTTCCCCTTTGCTCCTGCTGTTGTTCTCGTTACTCTACCATATGTCTGGGTTTTATTTACAGTAGTGAACACTATTTCTTTTTCATTTATGTATGTATGTATGTATGTATGTATGTATGTATGTATGTATGTATGTATGGCTGCATTGGGTCTTCGTTGCTCCGTGCGGGCTTTTCTCTAGTTGCGCCGAGCAGGGGCTACTCTTCGTTGCGGTGCACAGGCTTCTCATTGCGGTGGCTTCTCTTGTCATGGAGCACGGGCTCTAGGCGCACGGGATTCAGTAGTTGTGGCACGTGGGCTGAGTAGTTGTGGCTCACGGGCTCTAGAGTGCAGGCAGTAGTTGTGGTGCATGGGCTTAGTTGCTCTGTGACATGTGGGATCTTCCTGGACCAGGGCTCGAACCCGTGTCCCCTGCATTGGCAGGAGGATTCTTAACCACTGTGCCACCAGGGAAGTCCAGTACTGAATACTATTTGAAATTACCTTTCTTGTCTGTTGGTCTGCTCCCTCCCAGCAGAATGCTAGCTCCATGCAGATGGGTACCTTAACTGGTTTTGCTTACTGCTGTGTCCACAGAGCTTAGAAGAGTGCCCGGCACACTGTCGGTGCTCAGTAAGAAGTTGTTGAGTGAATGGTATGAACATTTTACTAGGTATGTGTGACAGATTGAGTTATTGACCTCAAATCTTCACCTGTCCCTGATTCTATATCCTTTGCCATTTGACTCTACAGCTCTTTCATCTAGAGGAAGAGTTCACTTCTCTGGAGAAGCTCCAAGCAGTACTTATGTGGAGTAGATCTGGACTCAACATGCAGTTTGGAGCTGAGCCCAGCCTAGATCAGCCAACACCCAGACTTTTGAGCAAGAAAAAATTACTGTCATTTGAAGTTACATAGTTTTGGGGTGGACATTAATGCATTACTGTGTCAACAGCTAATGCTGTATATATATGCTATATGTGTTAGGTACCATTCGAATCCAGAAGAAGTGGTAATCAGTCTTGTTTTCAGGACAAGAGTAAGAAAGATTGGAAAGGAAGAAATCACTGAGTAAGTCTTTTTGTAAATAGAATAAAAGAGTACCTGGTAGATAAGATGGGGGAGAGTATTTGGGGAAAAGGAATGATATGAGCAAAGGCCTTCAACAAAGTGCAAGAAGCATCTGGGAAAGGGCAAATAGCTCATTACGCAGAAAGTATGTGGGCAAGCAACTAGAAATAAGATTAAAAATTAGTAATTACACCTTACATTTGTAAAGAATGCTTCAATAACATTTTTGCATACATTCTCTTATTTAGTGCTCACAATATCTCTGAGGCATTGCTTTGTAGAGTCTTAGAGAACCTAGGTTAGAGTCTTATGATGGTGGCCTTGGGAGAGTTACCTTGAATATCTCTCAGCCTCAGCTTTCTCATCCATAAAATGGTGTTACTTTCAGGATTAAAAGAGATGAAATATGTACAGTGCCCAATGTATGACAGGTACTCAAAGTCCCCCATCCCACTGCCCATCCCATTTTACATCCTAAGAATCTGAGACTCAGCTTAAGCAACTTGTCCATACGTCACATCATTAAGAAGTAGCAGGTTTGGACCATGATTCCCTTTTTAGGGCTCTCCCCTTTATGCCACGGCTTCATTCGGCAATGCTGAGAGATGAGCTCAACCTTAGAGAACTCAAACTTTCCAGCTCTCTGCCTGGAATGATTTTCTTAAGCTCTTCACCTGTTATCAAGAAAATAAATAGGACAAGGGACAATAGTCATAATCTGGACTCATCTTTTTCTTTACTTATTATCTTTTCCCTCCAATAGAATATAAGGGCAAGCCCCTTGCCTGCTGTATCTCTCGTATACCTCCAGTGTCTGGCATGTGATAGATGCTCAAGAAGTCCTTGTAGACTGACAATATTCAGGGCCAAGGCCAAGGACAGATACTGGGAGACCCTGCCAAGAAGGCAGGTGTGAGACAAGGGTGGGAAGGACTCTGAGGACCAGGAAGCCATGGTGGATTTTATGGGTTGCCTATGGCTGAGGGCTGGGCTGGGTCAGAGGGATTAGACACAGTCAGGAAAAGGATTCTAGTCTGGCTTGCCTGGTGTGGGCATCACCCCATGTGCAATCTTCTTTTGCACCCCTTCCCAACTTATGTCATACTCTGCTCATCCTGTTTCATTCTTTCAGTCTTGTTCTCAGACTTCTACAAGATTGAAATAGAAGTTGCAGCAGAGGATGGCAGGAATATAAATTGTTACAACCACTTTGGAAAACAATTTGTCACTCTCCTGTAGAATTGAACATTTGCATACTCTATGATTTACCATTCTACTCCTTGGTATGTTCTTCAGAGATATCCTTGGATGTCTTTACTAGGAGACATGTAAAAGAATATTTAGAGCCACCAAAATTGGAAACAATTGAAATATCCATCATATGAGAATAGTTAAGTGAATTAGGGTGTAGTTACACAATGGAATATTATACAGAAAAGAAAATAAATGAATCACAGTCACATAGACCAGCCATGAGTGAATATTACACACATAAAATTGAATGAAAAAGGTTACTGGAGACATCATATAGTATGATGCCATTTTTTAAAAATTAAGAGTAACAAAATTAAGAAATATGTTTAGAGAGACACACATATAAAAACTAAAAGAAAAAAAAAAGAAAAATCTTGGGCCTCTATAGGTATTGGGGAGCTGGGATGGAGAAGAAGCTCTCAGGTAGACACAACAGTAGTGGTATAGATAGGGTCATGGGCTGACAGGTCTTCATTTTGTTCTATGCTTCATGATTTACATACAAAAACAATACCTGTAATTTATATTAAATAATACATAATAGATTAAGAGAAGTCCCCTGGACAGAGAGACAGGAGGATTGATTAATTCTTTACTTTTATTCATGTAAAAATTTATTTATTTATTTTTGTCTGCACCATGCAGCTTGCAGGATCCTAGTTTCCTGACCAGGGATTGAACAAGTGCCCTCGGCAGTGAAATTGTGGAGTCCTAACCACTGGACTGCCAGGGAATTCCCAAATTCTGTAATTTTAAATTGACATGGATTATAAAATATATCATCTATTTAGTAAAAACTTTTTGGGAAAGAAGGAGAAGAAATGCTGTTTAGAATCAAGCTATTAGATGCTATGGAGCTCTTTCTAGAGACTAAACTCTCCCTGTTTGGGAAAGTGATATGAACCTATGAGTCATGTTTTGGGGACCTGACAGGGGATGGCTTTTGGGACAGTTGATTCTGTGGGCCTGCTACATTTCACTATTTGTCCTTTGTCCTAGAAGGTGCTTATAAATTTGGAAGGAAAAAGAATGATAGAAAATACAAAGTATTCTTTTAAGTTTTAAGAGTAGAGATGGGTGAGATTAAGGGCAAGAAGTGTGGCCACTCTTGTGAAGATTTTTTCTTTCTTTTTTTTTAAAAGAAGGAGCCCAGGGCCTTCCCAGGTGGCACAGCAGTTGAGAGGCCGCCTGCCGATGCAGGGGACACGGGTTCGTGCCCCGGTCCGGGAAGATCCCACATGCCGCGGAGCGGCTAGGCCCGTGAGACATGGCCACTGAGCCTGCGCGTCCGGAGCCTGTGCTTCGCAACGGGAGAGGCCACAACAGTGAGAGGCCCACGTACCGCAAAAAAAAAAAAAAAAAAAGGAGGAGCCCATGTTTCTGAACCTCATTTCTCATATGACTCTTCTTCCTTCTGGGTCTGATCCTGGAGCTCAGCTTAGTTATATGTAATGCTTGTCTAAGAGATAAGTGTTGAAAAATAGGGGCCTAGAATTTAAAGAAATTGATTTGGGCTATTGAAATGATTCAAAATAATTTTGTGTCTTACTGGAATGGACCATGGGAAGCTCACTCCTTATTAATTTCTGTGACAACCCTTAAGGCAAAGAATAAAAATAGTCCATGAGCTACAAAAGTCCTATGTACCTCTTGAGCCATTATCCCTGAAGAGAAGGGTTAACAAGAAACCACTTCTTCATGTTCTGTGATCCCCTTTGGGCTTTGGTTACACTGCACAGAGAAGAAATTGAAGTTGGGATGAATAAAATGCAAGAAGCAATGAAGAAGTGGCAGGAGACAGTCCATTGAGTAGCTGGCCTTGGTGCCTTTCAAGCAGCCCTTGCTCTTAAAATTAAAGGAGATATTGAAGACCTGGTCATAAATATAAGACAAAAGTCAATGACAATGCAATGAAAATCTTACCACTGTGCTCAGAGAAAGAGCCCCTCTGGTGCCTGAGTTAAATAGAATAAAGCAGTAGTGGACACCATGGGTCAGACACTACTGTGTGAAAGTTCTTCTCTCTGAGAACACAGACTGTGCAGCCTAAGCGAGAAATCACATTGCACTTGGAAAACAGAGTGTTAGACAGGGCAGGGGAGACCTTATTGGACTCCATGCTTTGAGCCTAAAAGAAAGGCAAGGGTAATTTGGGTGAAAGAATTTTTTTTTAATTACTGTATTTTTTTAACATCTTTATTGGAGTATAATTGCTTTACAATGTTGTGTTAGTTTCTGCTGTATAACAAAGTGAATCAACTATACGTATACGTATGTCCCCATATGCCCTCCCTCTTGCGTATCCCTCCCACCCTCACTATCCCACCCCTCTAGGTGGTCACAAAGCACCGAGCTGATCTCCCTGTGCTATGCGGCTGCTTCCCACTAGCTATCTATTTTACATTTGGTAGTGTATATATGTCCATGCCACTCTCTCACTTTGTCCCAGCTTAACCTTCCCCCTCCCCGTGTCCTCAAGTCCATTCTCTACGTCTGCATGTTTATTCCTGTCCTGTCCCTAGATTCTTGAGAACTTATTTTTTTCTTCTAAGATTCCATATATATGTGTTAGCATATGGTATTTGTTTTTCTCTTTCTGACTTACTTCACTCTGTATGACAGACTCTAGATCCATCCAACTCACTACAAATAACTCAATTTCATTTCTTTTTATGGCTGAGTAATATGTATATATGTGTTACACCTTCTTTATCCATTCATCTGTCGATGGACACTTAGGTTGCTTCCATGTCCTGGCTATTGTAAATAGTGCTACAATGAACATTGTGGTACATGACTCTTTTGGAATTATGGTTTTCTCAGGGTATATGGCCAGTAGTGGGACTGCTGGGTCATATGGTAGTTCTATTTGTAGTTTTTTAAGGAACCTCCATACTGTTCTCCATAGTGGCTGTATCAATTTATATTCCCACCAACAGTGCAAGAGGGTTCCCTTTTCTCCACACCCTCTCTAGCATTTATTGTTTGTAGATTTTTTGATGATGGCCATTCTGACCAGTGTGAGGTGATATCTCATTGTTGTTTTGATTTGCATTTCTCTAATGATTAGTGATGTTGAGCATTCTTTCATGTTTGTTGGCAATCTGTATATCTTCTTTGGAGAAATGTCTGTTTAGGTCTTCTGCCCATTTTTGGATTGGGTTGTTTGTTTTCTTGATATTGAGCTGCATGAGCTGCTTGTATATTTTGGAGATTTATCCTTTGTCAGTTGCTTCATTTGCAAATATTTTCTTCCATTCTGAAGGTTGTCTTTTCGTTTTGTTTATGGTTTCCTTTGCTGTGCAAAAGCTTTTAAGTTTCATTAGGTCCCACTTGTTTTTGTTTTTATTTCCATTTCTCTAGGAGGTGGGTCAAAAAGGATCTTGCTGTGATTTATGTCATAGAGTGTTCTGCCTATGTTTTCCTCTAAGAGTTTGATGGTGTCTGGCCTTACATTTAGGTCTTTAATCCATTTTGAGTTTATTTTTGTGTATGGTATTAGGGAGTATTATACTTTCATTCTTTTACATGTAGCTGTCCAGTTTTCCCAGCACCACTTATTGAAGAGGCTGTCTTTTCTCCATTGTATAGTCTTGCTTCCTTTATCAGAAATAAGGTAGCCAGGGCTTCCCTGGTGGCGCAGTGATTGAGAGTCTACCTGCCGACGCAGGGGACATGGGTTTGTGCCCCGGTCCGGGAAGATCCCACATGCCGCGGAGCGGCTGGGCCCGTGAGCCATGGCCACTGAGCCTGCGCATCCGGAGCCTGTGCTCCACAACGGGAGAGGCCACAACAGTGAGAGGCCCGCATACTGCAAAAATAAAAAAAATAATAATAATAATAAAAAAAAATAAGGTAGCCATATGTGCGTGGGTTTACCTCTAGGCTTTCTATCCTGTTCCATTTATCTATATTTCTGTTCTTGTGCCAGTACCATACTGTGTTGATTTCAGTAGCTTTGTAGTATAGTCTGAATTCCAGGGGCCTGATTCCTCCAGTTCCATTTTTCATTCTCAAGATTGCATTGGCTATTCAGGGTCTTTTGTGTTTCCATACAAATTGTGACATTTTTTGTTCTAGTTCTGTGAAAAATGCCATTGGTAGTTTGATAGGGATTGCATTGAATCTGTAGATTGCTTTGGGTAGTAGAGTCATTTTCACAATGTTGATTCTTCCAATCCAAGAACATGGTATATCACTCCATCTGTTTGTATCACTTTAATTTCTTTCATCAGTGTCTTATAGTTATCTGCATACAGGTCTTTGTCTCCTTAGGTAGGTTTATTCCTAGGTATTTTATTCTTTTTGTTGCAATGGTAAATGGAAGTGTTTCCTTAATTTCTCTTTCAGATTTTTCATCATTAGTGTGTAGAAATGCAAGAGATTTCTGTACATTAATTTTGTATTCTGCTACTTTACCAAATTCATTGATTAGCTCTAGTAGTTTTCTGGTGGCATCTTTAGGATTCTCTATGTATAGATCATGTCATCTGCATACTGACAGTTTTACTTCTTCTTTTCCAATTTGGATTCCTTTTATTTCTTTTTCTTGTTTCATTGCTGTGGCTAAAACTTCCAAAACTATTTTGAATAATAGTAGTAAGAGTGGACAACCTTGTTCCTGATCTTAGAGGAAATGGTTTCAGTTTTTCATTATTGAGAATAATGCTGGATGTGGTTTTGTCATATATGGCCTTTATTATGTTGAGGTAAGTTCCCTCTATTCCTACTTTCTGGAGGTTTTTTTAAATAAATTGGTGTTGAATTTTGTCAAAAGCTTTTCTGCATCTATTGAGATGATCATATGGTTTTTCTCCTTCATTTTGTTAATATGGTTTGTCATATTGATTGATTTGTGTATATTGAAGAATCCTTGCATTCCTGGGATAAACTCCACCAGATCATGGTGTATGATCCTTTTAATATTCGGTTGGATTCTATTTGTTAGTATTTGGTTGAGGATTTTTGCATCTATGTTCATCAGAGATAATGGCCTGTACTCTTCTTTTTTCTGACATCTTTGTCTGGTTTTGGTATCAAGGTGATTGTGGCCTCGTAGAATAAGTCTGGGAGTGTTCCTCCCTCTGCTATATTTTGGAAGAGTTTGAGAAGGAGAGGTGTTAGCTATTCTCTAAATGTTTGGTAGAATTCGCCTGTGAAGCCATCTGGTCCTGGGCTTTTGTTTGTTGGAAGATTTTTAATCACAGTCGCAATTTCAGTGCTTGTGAGTGGTCTGTTTATGTTTTCTATTTCTTCCTGGTTCAGTCTCGGAAGGTAGTGCTTTTCTAAGAATTTGTCCATTTCTTCCAGGTTGTCCATTTTATTGGCATATAGCTGCTTGTAGTAATCTCTCATGATCCTTTGTATTTCTGCAGTGTCAGTTGTTACTTCTCCTTTTTCATTTCTAATTCTGTTGATTTGAGTCTTCTCCCTTTTTTTCTTGGTGAGTCTGGCTAATGGTTTATCAATTTTGTTTATCTTCCCTAAGAAACTGCTTTTAGTTTTATTGATCTTTGTTATTGTTTCCTCATTTCTTTTTCATTTATTTCTGCTCTGATCTTTATGATTTCTTTCCTTCTGCTAACTCTTTGGGTTTTTTGTTATTCTTTCTCTAATTGCTTTAGGTGTAAGGTTAGGTTGTTTATTTGAGATGTTTCTTGTTTCTTGAGGTAGGATTGTATTGCTATAAACTGCCTTCTTAGAACTGCCTTTGCTGCATCCCATAGATTTTGGGTCATCGTGTTTTCACTGTCATTTGTTTCTAGGTATTTTTTGATTTCCTCTTTGATTTCTTCAGTGATCCCTTGGTTATTTAGTATTGTATTGTTTAGCCTCCATGTGTTTGTATTTTTTACAGATTTTTCCCTGTAATTGTTATCTCGTCTGTTAACGTTGTGGTTGGAAAAGATACTTGATATGATTTCAATTTTCTTAAATTTACCAAGGCTTGATTTATGACCCAAGGTATGATCTATCCTGGAGAATATTCCATGAGCACTTGGGAAGGAAATGTATTCTGTTGTTTTTGGTTAGAATGTCCTATAAATATCAATTTAGTCCATCTTGTTTAATGTATCATTTAAAGCTTGTGTTTCCTTATTTATTTTCATCTTTGATGATCTGTCCATTGGTGAAAGTGGGGTGTTAAAGTCCCCTACCATGATGGTGTTACTGTCGATCACCCCTTTTACGGCTGTTAGCATTTGACTTATGTATTGAGGTGCTCCTATGTTGGGTGCATAAATATTTACAATTGTTACATCTTCTTCTTGGATGGATCCCTTGATCATTATGTAGTGTCCTTCTCTGTCTCTTGTAATAGTCTTTATTTTAAAGTCTATTTTGTTTGATATGAGAATTGCTACCCCAGCTTTCTTCTGATTTCCATTTGCATGGACTATCTTTTTCCATCCCCTCACTTTCAGTCTGTATGTGTCCCTAGGTCTGAAGTGGGTCTCTTGTAGATGGCATATATATGGGTCTTGTTTTTGTATCCTTTCAGCCAGTCTATGTCTTTTGGTTGGAGCATTTAATCCATTTACATTTAAGGTAGTTATCCTTATGTATGTTCCTATTACCATTTTCTTAATTGTTTTGGGTTTGTTATTGTAGGTCTTTTCCTTCCCTTGTGTTTCCTGCCTAAAGAAGTTCCTTTAGCATTTGTTGTAAAGCTGGTTTGGTGGTGCTGAATTCTCTTAGCTTTTGCTTGTTTGTAAAGGTTTTAATTTCCTCGTCGGATATGAATGAGATCCTTGCTGGGTAGAGTAATCTTGGTTGTATTTTTTTTCCTTTCATCACTTTAAATATGTCCTGTCATTCCCTTCTGTCTTGCAGAGTTTCTGCTGAAAAATCAGCTGTTAATCTTATGGGGATTCCCTTGTATGTTATTTGTTGTTTTTCCCTTCCTGCTTTTAATATTTTTTCTTTGTATTTAATTTTTAATAGTTTGATTAATATGTGTCTTGGCGTGTTTCTCCTTGGATTTATCCTGTATGGGACTCTTTGCCCTTCCTGGACCTGACTGACTATTTCCTTTCCCATATTAGGGAAGTTTTCAACTATAATCTCTTCAAATATTTACTCAGTCCCTTTCTCTTTCTCTTCTTCTTCTGGGACCCCTATAATTCGAATGTTGGTGCACTTAATATTGTCCCAGAGGCCTCTGAGACTGTCCTCAGTTTTTTTCATTCTTTTGTCTTTATTCTGCTCTGCGGTGGTTATTTCCACTATTTTATCTTCCAGGTCACTTATCCGTTCTTCTGCCTCATTTATTCTGCTATTGATTCCTGTTAGAGAATTTTTAATTTCAGTAATTGTATTGTTTATCACTGTTTGTTTGCTCTTTAGTTCTTCTAGGTCCTTGTGAAACGTTTCTTATACTTTCTCCATTCTATTTTCAAGATTTTGGACCATCTTTACTATCATTACTCTGAATTCTTTTTCAGGTAGACTGCATATTTCTTCTTCATTTGTTTGTTCTAGTGGGTTTTTACCTTGCTCCTTCATCTGCTGTGTGTTTCTCTATCTTCTCATTTTGCTTAACTTACTGCATTTGGGGTCTCCTTTTTATACTTTATAGTTTATAGTTTCTGTTGTTTTTGGTATCTGCCCCCAGTGGGTAAGATTGGTTCAGTGGGTTGTGTAGGCTTCCTGATGGAGGGCACTGGTGCTTGTGTTCTGGTGGATGAGGCTGGATCTTGTCTTTCTGGTGGGCACGACCATGTCTGGTGGTGTGTTTTGGGGTGTCTGTGACCTTATTTTGATTTTAGGCAGCCTCCCTGATAATGGGTGAGATTGTGTTCCTGTCTTGCTAGTTGTTTGGCTTAGGGTGTCCAGCACTGTAGCTTGCTGGTCGTTGAGGGGAGCTGGGTCTTACTGTTGAGATGGAGATCTCTGGGAGAGCTTTTGCCATTTGATATTACATGGAGCCGGGGGGTCTCTGGTGGACCAATGTCCTGAACTTGGCTCTACCACCTCAGAGGCAGAGGCCTGACAACTGTCCGGAGCACCAAGACCCTGTCAGCCACACTTTGGGGAAGTCTGAGGTCTTCTGCCAGCGTTCAGTTGGTGTTCTGTAGGAGCTGTTCCACATGTAGATGTATTTCTGATGTATTTGTGGGGAGGAAGGTGATCTCCATGTCTTACTCCTCCGCCATCTTGAAGGTCTCCCCCTATTACTCTTAGGCTTCTAAAAATGCATCAAGCATCCACTGCATAGAAGTCTGATTTTCTCCTATTGTAATTCACTTTGCAGTCCTTGCAGATTGGCTCTGTTAGGTCACTGTTCTGACACTAAGCAAGGCTGCTCACAGCTCCAGTCGGCAGCTCATTTCCCCTGGGTGAAGGAATTTTGAAGCCAGGGTTGTCAAGAGGTCATCTTTGTATTTATGGGAGCTGATGAAAGTGTGTCCTCTTTGATCCCAAACTGTTGTAAAAGAATGTTCTAGAGCTTTTGAGTCAGCCCAAGGAGAAGGTTGCCAGGAAGGTATAGTCAGATGTTCTTAGCAGGCAGCCACTAGCACAGTGGTTAAAACCAAGGGCTTTGAAGTCAGACATAAGTTCAAATCTCCACTCTGAAATTTCATGTCTATCTAAAGTTGGGGAAGCTACTTAGACCACATAAACCACAGTTTCCTCTTTCTGCAAAGGGGAGAGCTGTTCCTTACCTGATACAGTTTTTGGTCAGATTAAATAAGATAATAATAGAAAGCAGCATGGTGTGCAAGGTATATGGGGCTGAAACTATGCAGGTAGTTGTAAAATGATAGAGGTGGTGAGAAATCCTACTGATATTGGTGACACACCATCTCTGGGTATTTTAGATTCTCAATCCTTTTCTACTCAAAAAGGAGTCTTTCTTTCCTAATTTATTCTGACCTAAAGAATTACACCCTTTTATGTAGACGAAGTATTATTTAGAGATTTCCAATATGCCATCTTGATTTTACTATTTACATAGATGAAAAGTGGCTTTTGTAGATTTTCCTTTTGATATACTATGATCTGTCAACATTTAATAAAAAAGACTTATTTTGCCCAAGACAGCCCGTCAATTTAGTCAAACAACTAATGTGACAGATTCTCTCCCCTCCCTCGACCAGAGTGACAGTCTGTTTGCCAATGTGATCTAATTGACTAAATGTTTTGGTACTTTGTCAACAAAGACTCAAGTGATTTTTTTCTTTGTTATTTGCATGCAGAAAGTTTCTAGATCTGAAGAAATTGGGTGATCTTGGTGAATTGACACCAATGCTTTTGTGTTTGCTTTTTAATTTGGTCCTTTGAGGGCTTAAGATCCAAAGGGAATAGGGAGAATTTAGAAGAAGAGATAGGAAAATGATTCCTGAATGGATACTGGGTAATTAGTTATCATGCTCAAGAGCTGGGGGTGTTAGATTGAAAAGTGTGGGCAGCTTAAAAATAACTTGGCCCTGAGGACCCCTCCCCAGGATCTGGGACAACCTGCAATAGTTGTAAGAAAGGCTTATTTGTCTTTGTACCCATTGCCCTCCTTTGACCAGTGTAGTGGATGGATTTTTCTGGCCTCCCAGCATTTATTCTTAATCATTTAAGAAATAATTCCTTAATTTTCTTTTAGAGAATTCTCTGTCTTCAACGTAGTGTAGGCTTGCTTTGTTGAACTTAACTCAGGTTACCTTTCTCTCTTTTTACCTGGTCAAAAGGTGGGTCCAGTATCTCCTGGAGCTTGGAATATTAAGCATTTAAAGGGCAGAAAATGTATCAGGAGCTCATTCATTATAGTGGGGGAGATATGAGAAGAGGTGGTGTCATTCCTGCTATCCAGACCCTCAGTCCCACCCTGCTTTCTATACTTGTCTGAGCTTGGTTCTCTAGCTTTCCCCTCAAGCCCCTAATCCAAACCCCTTCGTTATATGATTCTAATGCATTCCTTCCCTCACTAAGCTAGTTAGATTCTATTTCTGTGACTTGCAAACAAAGATGGGGACTGTCACTACTGGTTGCCCAGCCAACAGGCATTTTCTCCTCTATATTCTATGCCTACGGGTCTGCCTCGCACAATAGAGGCTGATTATGTATTCACTCTTGTGGCATCTCTTGAACTTAGGCAAGGGGTGGCTGTATGCATTTGCTATGGCTGCTGTGACAAAGTACCACAAACTGGGTGGCATAAATCACAGGAATGTATTGTCTCGCGGTCCTGAAAGCTGGAAGTCCAAGATATAGGTGTCAGCAAGGTTGGTTCCTTCTGAGGGCCACAAGGGAAGCATCTGTTCCAGGCTCGTCTCCTTGGCTTTTAAATGACCGTCTTTTCCCTGTGTCTTCACATCATCTTCCCTTTGTCTGTGTCTGTGTTCAAATTTCTTCTTCTTATAAGGACACGGGTCATATTGGATTAGGAGCCACCCTAATGACCTCACATTAATTAGATTACCTCTCTAGAGACCTTATCTCTAAATAAGGTCACACACTCTGAGGTACTGGGGGTTAGGACTTCAGCACATAGATTTTGGGGTGGACACAATTCAACCCTCAACAGTGATCAAGTGACAGAGTCCTGGCCAATGAGGCATAAGATGAATGCTATTTCTGGAAGGAGTTTTCCTGCCTGGTTACAAAGAGACATGTAGAAAGAAAGGGCTTGTTCTCTCCCTTCCTGCTTTGGATGCTGTAGTGTTAGGGTGCAATACCCAGGGTTATGACAGCCATCTTGTGATTATGAGGTAGTAAGTTGGAGGTTGAAAATCTACATTGGAGGATGGTGGAGTAAAAGGAAGGAAAAAACAAAAAGAATATTGATCTCTGATGTGAGGCTAAAACAACTCAGAAACACCTAGCTCTATACAGTAAGTCCCCTACCTGTGAACAAGTTCCATTCCAAGAGCACGTTTGTAAGTCCAATTTGTTCTTAAGTCCAACAGATTTAGCCTAGCTACCCAGCTAACATAATCAGCTGTATAGTACTGTACTATAATAGGTTTATAATATTTTTCACTAAATAATACATAGAAACAAACACAAATAGTAAGGAAAACATTTTTAATCCTACAGTACCATACCTTAAAAAGTACAGTAATACCAGCTACATCACTGCTGCTTTTACACTTACTTCAGGACATCCTGGGCTTGAAATAAAGATACTGTACTACTGTACTCTATACAGTACTGTACAGTAAAGTACACAAAGCACAACCACTTGTAGAGGATGCACGCAAGTGACAATTTATGCCAGACACATGAACTACCTTACGTGATTGGATGTGTGAACGCACGTTGGCATCTTTGAAAGTTCACAACTTGAAGGTTTGTGTATAGGGAACTTACAGTGCTTAGATATGTAAGACAGTAGAATGCTTTATTATTATTTTTTTTAATTATTTATTTTTGGCTGCATTGGGTCTTCGTTGTTGGGTCTTCGTTGCTTTATTGGTTAAACTACTGTTACTCTTTACCATTCTTCCTTGAGATAGAACCCTCCCCAGATCCAATAAAATGCTCAGTGGCTTATGCCCTCACTCCTCTCCTCATTTTCCTCACACTCACAGATTGTTAATTTATCCAAGGTGCAAAGTCTGATATCAAGTCTGATGATGATATTTCAAGATCATCCAACTGGGTCACTTCTTCTACCTCATCTGCTGCACAAATCCCTTAGTTCTTGGCATAGGTAGAGCTTGTCTCTAGCTGCCTCTAGGTCACAATTCCAAGTTTCTCAGACAGGGAATTTATTTGGCCCCCGTCGGGCCAAGGGTCCCTCTGTGCTTGGAATAACTATGGTTAGGGACCCTGGGGTCACAGAATACTAATGTGAGTGTCAGAGTACTTGAGAACAAAGTGTAGTTCTTTTTTTAATAACTTACTAAAAAAGTTAAAAATATTTAAATACAATTTAAATGTAACTTTCCATTTACAGTTATTACAAAATATTGACTATATTCCCTGTGTTGTACAGTACATCCTTGAGCCTGTCTTACACCCAATACCTTGTACTTCCCACTTCCCACCCCTACAATTCCCCTCTCCCCCTTTCTGAACTGGTAACCACTAATTTGTTCTCTATATCTGTGGGTCTGTGAAGTGTAGTTCTTGGAATAGTCTGGGGGGAGGTGTGTGTGTGTGTGTGTGAGAGAGAGAGAGAGAGAGAGACAGAGACAGAGACAGAGAAAGAGACAGAGAGAGAGAGAGAGAGAGAGAGAGAGAGAGAGAGAGTGAGCTGGCAGACTCTCTAAACTGTATCTCTGAGAGGTGTGTTTGTCAACTTTACTGTGGAAAAAGACTATCCCCAAATCTCAATGACTTCCCACAATAAACATTTCTATCCCTCTTTACATGTGCTGTGGCTCTGCCGTGTGTCTTCCCAGCCAGGACCCAGGTGGAAGGAGCAGCCCTTATTTGGGAAATGGCTTTCTTGTCACAAAGAGAAAAGAAAAAGAGGCCCAGCCAACCTGTGTGCCTGGACGCTTCCCCTTGGATGTGGTTCAGCTCAGGTGTGCTCACCATCCAATGGCCAAAGAAGCCCCCTATCCAAGGCTGACACTGGGGGCCGGGAGCGCACACCACCTCTAGGAAGGCTCTGCAGATTTCTTGCAGATGGACAGGCAGTAGGATCCTCTACGAAGGCAGAATGTAAATAAGTGGGAACAATCACACATTCGGTCACAACAGGTTTTAATAATGGCAACAATAACTGACCTTTAACAAGTACTTAAAATGTGCTAGACACTGTGCTAAGAGCTTTATGCAAATCACCTCATTTAATGATCCCAATAACCTTAGGAAATAACCACTATTATCCTCACTTTACAGATGAGAAAATGGAAGCTTGGAGAGGTTAAACAGCTTGCCTCCTGCTCTGCAGCCTGTGAGGGGGATGCCTAGATTCACAAACTGAGGTGCATTCATTTCCTTCCATTTTCCAGCTTCTAGAAGCTGCCCCACATCCCTTGATGCATGACCCCTTCCTCCATCTTCAAAGTCAGCCATGGTGGGTTGAGTCCTCACATGATATCACTCCCATCCTGCTTCCATTGTCATATCTACCGCTCTGCCTGTCTCTTCAGCCTCCCTCCTCCACTTTTAAGGATGCCTGTGATTACATTTTGCCCACCCAGAGAATCCAGAATAGTTTCTCCATCTCTAGGTCCTTACTCACATCTGCAAAGTCCCTTTTGCCATGGAAGGTAACATATTCACAGGTTCTGGGGATTAGGATGTGGACATCTCTGGGGGGCTGTTTTTCTGCCTACCATATCACCCTTCCTTGGGTGCTATATGTGGCCTCCAAGAAACTCCTGAAAAAAGGGCAAAGATAACGATCCCTTCCATTCTTGTTTACACTGATTTTTTTTCCCCATAAATCAAGACCAATGGTGCTTGATGCACAAATTAAGAAGGAGAGATGATAATTCAGGGAATCAATGTACAGCTCAAAGCCAATCATCTATCTGTTAGTTGTGAAGGAGAGAGAGACCATGGCTGGGTCTAGAAACTCAGAAACTCAACAAATTTCATTACTAGTGTTCCTGGCATGATGCCATAATTAATATATGGTAACAATATTACTAAGAACAAAAACATATAATTATGCCCTTAAAAATGTCAACATGAAAAGTAAACTTAATAAAAGATAGGCACAGGAACATACATAACAAAGATTATTTTTAATAATGAAATTATTTATGATCATTTTTACTTCATTTTGGTTCAGTTCTAAAATAGTCACAGTACTGTCAAGATTAAATATTCATACTAACAGAAACAACCTAATTGGGAGGTTATTAAAGCTTCAAATTAAGTTTCTTTTTCTTTCCCTAACCAAAAATTTCTGCCTAGAATGGTATCAGGGGATTTCCAGCACATGTGTTTTATTAACATCGTTTTGCGGGGCTGAGAGAGGGATTGTGTCAGAACAGGTTAAGCCTGAATTCCTAGGCGATACTAATGAGACATTTTCTGTCTCTCTGTGAGTCACCAGAAGAGTGGTTACTACTCATACCTTTCTTGGTACACAGCTGGTGGTTGCTTGGGAAATAACAAGTCATTGCTCGCTGCCTTCTAAACCACCCCCAAACTTAAAACAATCATCTTATTTTGCGCAATTCTGTCACAATTTCTGCAGGGCTTCCCCCAGTCTCATCTGGGGTCACTTATGGTTGCTTGCCTGGAACTGGTTGGCTAAGATGGCTGGCTCACATATCTGGTGGTTGGTGCTTGGTTATCATGGGGCACATGTGTCTGGGAGGCTGGCCTAGACTCTTGACGTGGTGGCTGGGTTCCAGAAAGAAAGAGAGAGAGAGAGAGAGAGAGAGAGAGAAACCCCAATTCCCTAGTGCTTTTCAAGCCTCTGCCCATAAGGTAACATATTCACAGTTTCTGGGGATTAGGATGGACCTGTGAATATGTTACCTTACATGTTTGCTGATGTCCCATTGGCCAAAGCAAGTTACATGACAAGACAACAGTCATAGCGGGAGGAACTACATATGAGCCTAGGTACAAGGAAGCATGATTCACTGATGGCCATGATTGTATCCATCTACCACAAGGGGAATTATCTAGCATTCTCTAGAGATAAATGACACAGGAAAGCGGGTATGCATGTTTTACCCCCTCTGTGTCCTAATGGGGTTGTTGTCCCCAAGAAAGAGGTGGTGCACATTTCAGTCATTCAGTGATAAACTCCCTGTAAAAGTTCCTGCTAGCTTCTCAAATGCTTTGGGCAGAGGTGGAGAGCCCATAGTTAATGACTCAAGAGTTGTTTAATTCTTGACATAAGCTGAAATGCAGATAATACCCACTTCACTTGACAGGACTCAATGCTGAGCACAGTTTCAGGAGTCAGCGTCGTTACTTTACAGGGGTGGAATCCAGGTTCAAAATGTGTGCTTCTCCAAAGAGTTGTGTACGTACATTTCTGTAAAACTGGGAGTACTCGTACAGATTTTCTAGTTATTTATTCTATTGATTCCTGAGAGAGGATTGTTGAAATCTCCAACTATAATTGTAGATTTGCCACTTGCTCTTTTTTAGTTCTGTCAGTTTTGCTTTATATATTGTGAAGCTCTGTTATTGGGTGTATAAGTTTAGGATTGTTAGATCTTCTTGATGATTTACACTTTCATCACTAGATGTTAGATGTAATACTTGTAATAATATCAGAAATATTCTCAGAAGGTTCCAGCT
This sequence comes from Mesoplodon bidens, assembly GCF_964165515.1. Classification (NCBI taxonomy): domain Eukaryota; kingdom Metazoa; phylum Chordata; class Mammalia; order Artiodactyla; family Ziphiidae; genus Mesoplodon; species Mesoplodon bidens. Next base: position 32,382,920 of record NC_138175.1, read on the forward strand.
GATATTCCTGTTCTGAAGTCTACTTTGTCTAATATTAATAAAGTCACTCCAGCTTTCATTTGATTAGTGTTTGTATATCTTTTTTTTATTCTTTCATTTTTAACCTATTTATATTTCATGCCTCTGACTGCTTTGGAGATTAAAAAAAAAGGTTGGCTTTCAGTAATTTGATTATTGTATCTTGCAGCAGTTCTCTTTAAATTTATTCTGCTACTGGTTCATTGAGCTTCTTGAATCTGTGGGCTGGCTTATAGACCTCCGGATGAATTTTCTTTCTTTGTCAGTCACTTTCGTTTTTTTAATTGATGATTGACAAGCAAATCCTAAACAAGTTTTGAGTTTGCCAAGACACAAAAGAACAGAATATTGATTGACTCACTCTGTGTGGGACAGAAATAATGAGTGTGATAAAATCCAGGAAGATTCAATTGATCTAGGGATCAAATATTTTCTATCAGGCATCAGGGTAGCTTGTTTTACATCTGCCATTTATGTGCTGTATAAATTTGGACCAGTCACTTCCCCTTTGTATCTCACTTTTCCTAGCTTGAAAGTGAGGGATTTGGGTCATCTGAAGCCCTTTCCAACCCCTACATTTCAATATTTCATGATATAATGCAGCCTTTTCAAAGTATGATCCAGAAATCATTAATCTCAAGTAATCATTTAGCAAAAAAGGGCCTCCGTGTTCAAAGAAATCTGGGAAGCTTTGCATGCTATAGTATTTCATAGGCTCCAAAATGCCATTAAATAAATGCATACCATTACTTTGTGCTCCACTAAGAAAGGCAAATTGCTACCAACTAAACCATGAGACAACTCTTTCTTAGTGCTTAGAATTTTTATTTTATATTTATTGAAAGAGTTGTCTAATATTTATGCAGTTATATACATTTTTGTCATAATCACTCTTGCATACACCTAAAGAAGAAAATTTAAACCAGTTAAATTTCTTAGGTCTCCTTCATGTTGAGTTTGACTCTTGTATATCATTTGACTCCAAGAGTCATCGATATGTGTGTTTTCCCCCAAGGTATCTTCTTCTATGTCACCAGGAGTTTGGGTGATGCAACATTTCTTAAAACACGCTCCACTATTGTCTCTGGGATTTTCTTCCAAGCCACTGACACTCACTATGCAAATTTTAATGCATATGTTCTTGCACAGCCGTTTTTCTGGCTGACTACAATGTAAGATGCATTTTGATTTCGGAAATGTTAAAATGTGAAAAAAAATGTGCATTTTGGAATGAAGGAAATATAGTATAATCCCTTCTTGGATATACATAATGCATGATGCATATTTAAGGCTTTGTGACACTCTGCCCTGAAAAAAAGTCTGTTTAACTGTGTTTATCCCAGTGTTGCTTAAACTTAATTGACCCTGGAATCTAGGCCCACTCCTAATATTTTCAGGGCCTTGACAAGAGAGTAAGTGGAGATCCATATACCATAACAAACTGTTATGTAATATATACTATATCCTCAATATACTGACGAATATACCTTCTCAATTACATGGAAATCCAGGTTTGAATTTGGAATTCTTGGACTCCTTAGGCTTCTGCATTGGGAGGGTTATTCCTTGGCCCCCAGCTCATGGTCTGTTCTCTCTCCCATACCACCTCTGGTTGCATCCCACACTACAGAAAGCCTCTGGTTTATGTGTGTAGACACTCTAATAGCACATCCATATCCAAACTTCTTCCCATAGGAGCTTGGGGGCTGTTGGGGACACAGAGTGTGGGCTAGAAGGAGGGGTGTGGGTTCTAAGCAGACATACCCCCTTGGACCTGGGACTCCTTGCCCTGAAGGGTACAGCCAGGGAAGGACCAGAGCTAGGCCTCTGTCACTCAAGACCCAGGTCAGGGTCCTCTCTTCTATGGGCCTAAGGATGGGATTGCTAGAATGTTTTTATTATATAACACCTATTAACATCCCATGGAATAAGAACATTTTCCAACAGCTCCTCTGAGGGTGGATGGTTCTATTTGTGAATATGCTTATATTTTCTTTTCCTTCCTTTTTCTCTCATCTTCCCTTCTCTACTCCTTATTTTAAAAACCTCTCCTTTAGTTGGTTAGTAACATCCAACTTTTGTATACTACCTTTCCCCCATCCAAGGGCATTCACATCCTTTCCTCACTATAACATTCTTAGGAGGAGCCAGGGGCAGTAGTTGTCACCCTCTTTCGACCACTGAGGAAACAGTGGCACAGAGCAGTAAAGTGACGGGTCTGGGTCACTGAGATCAGTACCTGGCTTGACAAAACCTCTCACCTGTGCATTATCACTGGCCAAGACTGTTCCCTGCCCAAGAGAAGAAATCTGTTGGATCTTATCTGTTAAGAGCATGATTGCATGTACTAATGGATTTCTCTGACAAGTCCCTGACTGTAGTATGTGTGCATGGACATGTTGCATAGTAGGACACAGGACCAGGTCAAAGGAGATCAGAGTTCTGAAAATAATACACATAGAGAACTAAGATCCCCTTCCTCGGTTGCCTCTGTGCTCAACGCTATTGCACACAGATCTTGATATAAATTCAAGTGAAATGAAGGGAATTTGTTTTACCATCTGGAATAGTCTCTTGGCCCTCTGAGATGTGTGAAAAGAGGGCCTCTACCAATGGAATGGAGAGGAAATCTTGTAAAGTTGGGCCATGTAGCTCTGCAGAGCATGGCTGAGAAAAGTTGTGTGTGTGTGTGTGTGTGTGTGTGTGTGTGTGTTTCTTTTACAGATACAAACACCTAGATATAAACACCTATTTGCAAGTGTAACCCTCCACCCCCAAACCAAGGCAATCTCTCTTTTTTTTTAATCGAAGTACAGTTGATTTACCATATTATATAAGTTTCAGGCATATGACATAGTGATTCACAATTTTTAAAGGCTATACTCCATTTATAGTTATTATAAAATATTGGCTCTACTGCCTGTGCCATACAATATATCCTTATAGCTTATTTATTTTATACATAGTAGTATCTCTTAATCCCTTCTCCTATTTTCTCCTTCCCCCTTCCCTCTCCACTGGTAACCACTAGTTTTTTTCTCTGTATCTGTGAGTCTATTTCTTTTTTTTGTTATATCCACTAGTTTTTTGTATTTTTTAGATTTCACATATAAGTGATATCATACAGTATTGGTCTTTCGCTGTCTGTCTTATTTCACTTGGCATAATACCCTCCAATTCCAAGGCAAGCACTTAATTCTATGAACAAAAGGAGAGACACTTTCCTTCTTCTTTTCTAGAAGTCTCCACTCCGATTTACTCTCTCGATGAGAAGTAGACGCTGGTCTATGGAAGTCACCTTGTAACTCTTTCTCTGTTGGTGTTTGACCGTGAAGGTGAAACTTCCCAGGATAAGCCCCCTTCTGTGTTCAAGCCCACTGCACAGGTTTACCCGAACTGACAACACTGGGAAGGCCCTTCCATTTTCCAAAAGATTTAGAAAACAAGACTCCCCTTTCAGGGGCTTTATGTTCCTCCAGTCACAACTCTGCAGTTGAGGCCAGCTCCCCACACCCCCATTACAACAGGAGACTGAAGGATACGAATTCCTTTTCTGTATGGTACTTAAAATTCTAATTCTGAGCCAGTTCACATCGCAACCAGCCTGGTTATTACACTGGTGTCAGTAACACCTACGTTTCATCCTATCTCTATAAAGCATGGTGTATTAATTAGGGTCTCTGATGCTGTTGTTAGTGAGAATTCTAAAGCACAATTAGTATTAATAGCTGCTGTAATTGACAAGAACACTTTTGTCGCTTCTCTAAAACGCTTTGTCCCTTCCATTGAAAGCCACGACACATGGATATGTAGGGGACCCGTTGAGGACAGAGGACTGGTGTAATTAGAGTGACAGGTTACAGATCTAGCTTTCAAATTAAGACTTACAGTGAACAGTGCCTTTATCCCCCAGTCCCTCATCTACTAGTATTATTTGCATGACTATAACCCTCTCCAAGATTATGCAGATGTTCTGTATGACTGATATTTACTTTAAATATATGTCAGATATCAAAGAGCTCCAAGAGAGGTGAGAATGCAATTTGTGCTTATGAAGAGGTCGGTGGCTAAGGCCAGCGGTATTATTTAACTTTTGATTTCTGCACTAGTCTTTATGAATATAGACTAGAATATGACTCCCAGGGAAAACACCATTCGTAGGGGAAAAGTCAATTGTAAGGATGCCCTTGATGCAACAGGAACCTCTGTTTTCTTTCCTTTCACCTTCAGAAGGAATGAGTCAGTGGTCATTTTCTTTTATGACTCACCTGTCCTGAAATGCTCAGTGAAATGGTTTCATACCCTGTTGTTGTTTAACTCGTGTCTTTTTGTGTGTAAGTAAAGAGAGACTGAAGAGAGAAAAACAAGGAGGGTGAATCATGAACATCATGAAACATGTTTTTTGGAAATCTTTAATATGATAAAGCATCCCCTAGTTTTTTCTTAAACATCATAGATACTCATTTTCTATCTTCCTTTCTTTCCCTATGATTCATGGGACTAGCCCCTTTTAGTTTTTTGTTTGTTTGTTTGTTTGTTTTTTCCCATACTTTCTGGGCAAAAGAAATCTCTTTTTTGGTTCCTCCACGATGACACATGGTTTGGTAAAAAGTGAATTGGGTTAATAGTTAGGAGCCTTGACTCTGACCTGCAAAAATAACTTTCCTCTTTTGGGCTTCAATTGCCTTATCCATAAAATGAAGCAGTTATTCTCACTGATTTTAAGGCTACCCTCCCACTGCCTTGCTCTACAATTTATGTAATGATGCTCTTGAGATAAATGTGATGTCTCACCTGAATAAAGCATCAATTCTTAGAATGGAAGGAAGATAAATGCGAGGGTAAATGTAAGAGAATTAAAATCAAGAATAGTGGACTTCCGGGTAAGATGGCGGAAGAGTAAGACGCGGAGATCACCTTCCTCCCCACGGATACACCAGAAATACAGCTACACGTGGAACAACTCCTACAGAACACCTACTGAATGCTGGCAGAAGACCCCAGACCTCCCAAAAGGCAAGAAACTCCCCACATACCTGGGTAGGGCAAAGCGGAGAGATTCACGCACAGAGGATCGGTGCCCAGCGGCACTCACCCGCCCGAGAGGCTTGTCTGCTCGCCCGCCAGGGCGGGCGGCGCTGGAAGCTGAGGCTCGGGCTTCGGTCAGAGCGCAGGGAAAGGACTGGGGCTGGCGGCGAGAACTCAGCCTGAAGGGGGCTAATGTGCCACAGCTAGCCGGCAGGGAGTCCGGGAAAACTCTGGAGCTGCCGAAGAGGCAAGAGACTTTTTCTTCCCTCTTGGCTTCCTGGTGCGCGAGGAGAGGGGATTAAGAGCGCTGCTTAAAGGGGCTCCACAGACGGGCGCGAGTCACGACTGAAAGCGCGGAGCCCAGTGACGGGCGTGGGACGCTGGGGCTGCTGCTGCCGCCGCCAAGAAGCCTGTGTGCGAGCACAGGTCACTGTCCACACCGCCCTTCCGGGAGCCTGTGCAGCCCGCCACTGCCGGGGTCCCGGGATCCAGGGGCGGCTTCCCTGGGAGAACGCACGGCACGCCTCGGGCTGGTGCAACGTCACGCCGACCTCTGCCGCTGCAGGCTCGCCCCGCACTCCGTGCCCCTCCCTCCCGCCCGGCCTGAGTGAGCCAGAGTCCCTGAAGAGGCTGCTCTTTAATCCTGTCCTGTCTGAGCGAAGAACAGACGCCCTCCGGCGACCTACACGCAGAGGAGGGGCCAAATCCAAAGCTGAGACCCAGGAGCTGTGAGAACAAAGAAGAAAAAGGGAAACCTCTCCCAGCAGCCTCAGAAGCAGCGGATTAAAGCTCCACAATCAACTTGATGTACCCTGCATCTGTGGAATACATGAATAGACAACAAATCATCCCAAATTGAGGAGCCAGGAGTCAGTGCTGTGCCTCTGAGGTGGGAGAGCCAACTTCAGGACACTGGTCCACAAGAGACCTCCCAGCTCCACATAATATCAAACGGCGAAAATCTTGCAGAGATCTCCATCTCAACACCAGCACCCAGCTTCACTCAACGACCAGCAAGCTACAGTGCTGGACACCCTATGCCAAACAACTAGCAAGACAGAAACACAACGCCACCCATTAGCAGAGAGGTGGCCTAAAATCATAAAAAGTACGCAGACACCCCAAAACACACCACCAGACGTGGACCTGCCCACCAGAAAGACAAGATCCAGCCTCATTCACCAGAACACAGGCACTAGTACCTTCCACCAGGAAGCCTACACAACCCACTAAACCAACCTTAGCCACTGGGGACAGACACCAAAAACAACGGGAACTACGAACCTGCAGCCTGCAAAAAGGAGACCCCAAACACAGTAACATAAGCAAAATGAGAAGACAGAAAAACACACAGCAGGAGAAGGAGCAAGATAAAAACCCACCAGACCTAACAAATGAAGAGGTAATAGGCAGTCTACCTGAAAAAGAATTCAGAATAATGATGGTAAAGATGATCCAAGATTCTATTTCCCAGATCCAAAATCTTGGAAATAGAATAGACAAAATGCAAGAAACAGTTAACAAGGACCTAGAAGAACTAAAGATGAATCAAGCATCGATTAAAAACACAATACATGAAATAAAAAATACTCTAGATGGGATCAATAGCAGAATAACTGAGGCAGAAGAACGGATAAGTGAGGTGGAAGATAAAATAGTGGAAATAACTGCTGCAGAGCAAAATAAAGAAAAAAGAATGAAAAGAACAGAGGACAGTCTCAGAGACCTCTGGGACAACATTAAACGCACTAACATTCGAATTATAGGGGTTCCAGAAGAAGAAGAGAAAAAGAAAGGGACTGAGAAAATATTTGAAGAGATTATAGTTGAAAACTTCCCTAATATGGGAAAGGAAATAGTTAATCAAGTCCAGGAAGCACAGAGAGTCCCATACAGAATAAATCCAAGGAGAAATACGCCAAGACACATATTAATCAAACTGTCAAAAATTAAACACAAAGAAATCATATTAAAAGCAGCAAGGCAAAAACAACAAATAACACACAAGGGAATCCCCATCAGGATAACAGCTGATCTCTCAGCAGAAACTCTACAAGCCAGAAGGGAGTGGCAGGACATACTTAAAGTGATGAAGGAGAAAAACCTGCAACCAAGATTACTCTACCCAGCAAGGATCTCATTCAGATTTGATGGAGAAATTAAAACGTTTACAGACAAGCAAAAGCTGAGAGAGTTCAGCACCACCAAACCAGCTTTACAACAAATGCTAAAGGAACTTCTCTAGGCAAGAAACACAACAGAAGGAAAAGACCTACAATAACGAACCCAAAACAATTAAGAAAATGGGAATAGGAACATACATATCGATAATTACCTTAAATGTAAATGGACTAAATGCTCCCACCAAAAGACACAGATTGGCTGAATGGATACAAAAACAAGACCCATATATATGCTGTCTACAAGAGACCCACTTCAGACCTAGAGACACATACAGACTGAAAGTAAGGGGATGGAAAAAGATATTCCATGCAAATGGAAACCAAAAGAAAGCTGGAGTAGCAATTCTCATATCAGACAAAATAGACTTTAAAATAAAGACTACTAGAAGAGACAAAGAAGGACACTACATAATGATCAAGGGATCAATCCAAGAAGAAGATATAACAATTGTAAATATTTATGCACCCAACATAGGAGCACCTCAATACATAAGGCAAATACTAACAGCCATAAAAGGAGAAACCGACAGTAACACAATCATAGTAGGGGACTTTAACACCCCACTTTCACCAATGGACAGATCTTCCAAAATGAAAATAAATAAGGAAACACAAGCTTTAAATGATACATTAAACAAGATGGACTTAATTGATATTTATAGGACATTCCATCCAAAAACAACAGAATACACATTTTTCTCAAGTGCTCATGGAACATTCTCCAGGATAGATCATATCTTGGGTCACAAATCAAGCCTTGGTAAATTTAAGAAAATTGAAATTGTATCAAGTGTCTTTTCTGACCACAATGCTATGAGACTAGATATCAATTACAGGAAAAGAGCTGTAAAAAATACAAACACATGGAGGCTAAACAATACACTACTTAATAACGAAGTGATCACTGAAGAAATCAAAGAGGAAATTAAAAAATACCTAGAAACAAATGACAATGGAGACACGACGACCCAAAACCTATGGGATGCAGCAAAAGCAGTTCTAAGAGGGAAGTTTATAGCAATACAATCCCACCTTAAGAAACAGGAAACATCTCGAATAAACAACCTAACCTTGCACCTAAAGCAATTAGAGAAAGAAGAACAAAAACACCCCAAAGTTAGCAGCAGGAAAGAAATCATAAAAATCAGATCAGAAATAAATGAAAAAGAAATGAAGGAAACGATAGCAAAGATCAATAAAACTAAAAGCTGGTTCTTTGAGAAGATAAACAAAATTGATAAACCATTAGCCAGACTCATCAAGAAAAGAAGGGAGAAGACTCAAATCAATAGAATTAGAAATGAAAAAGGAGAAGTAACAACTGACACTGCAGAAATACAAAAGATCATGAGAGATTACTACAAGCAACTCTATGCCCATAAAATGGACAACCTGGAAGAGATGGACAAATTCTTAGAAATGCACAACCTGCCAAGACTGACTCAGGAAGAAATAGAAAATATGAATAGACCAATCACAAGCACTGAAATTGAAACTGTGATTAAAAATCTTCCATCAAACAAAAGCCCAGGACCAGATGGCTTCACAGGCGAATTCTATCAAACATTTAGAGAAGAGCTAACACCCATCCTTCTCAAACTCTTCCAAACAATATCAGAGGAAGGAACACTCCCAAACTCATTCTACGAGGCCACCATCACCTTGATACCAAAACCAGGCAAGGATGTCACAAAGAAAGAAAACTACAGGCCAATATCACTGATGAACATAGATGCAAAAATCCTCAACAAAATACTAGCAAACAGAATCCAACAGCACATTAAAAGGATCATACACCATGATCAAGTGGGGTTTATTCCAGGAATGCAAGGATTCTTCAATATACGGAAATCAATCAATGTGATACACCATATTAACAAGTTGAAGGAGAAAAACCATATGATCATCTCAATAGATGCAGAGAAAGCTTTCGACAAAATTCAACACCCATTTATGATAAAAACCCTGCAGAAAGTAGGCATAGAGGGAACTTTCCTCAACATCATAAAGGCCATATATGACAAACCCACAGCCAACATTGTCCTCAATGGTGAAAAACTGAAACCATTTCCACTAAGATCAGGAACAAGACAAGGCTGCCCACTCTCACCACTCTTATTCAACCTAGTTTTGGAAGTTTTAGCCACAGCAATCAGAGAAGAAAAGGAAATAAAAGGAATCCAAATTGGAAAAGAAGAAGTAAAGCTGTCACTGTTTGCAGATGACATGATACTATACATAGAGAATCCTAAAGATGCTACCGAAAAACTACTAGAGCTAATCAATGAATTTGGTAAAGTAGCAGGATACAAAATTAATGTACAGAAATCTCTGGCATTCCTGTACACTAATGATGAAAAATCTGAAAATGAAATCAAGAAAACACTCCCATTTACCATTGCAACAAAAAGAATAAAATATCTAGGAATAAACCTACCTAAGGAGACAAAAGACCTGTATGCAGAAAATTATAAGACACTGATGAAAGAAATTAAAGATGATACAAATAGATGGAGAGATATACCATGCTCCTGGATTGGAAGAATCAATATTGTGAAAATGACTCTACTACCCAAAGCAATCTACAGATTCAATGCAATCCCTATCAAACTACCACTGGCATTTTTCACAGAACTAGAACAAAAAATTTCAAAATTTGTTTGGAAAAACAAAAGACCCCGAATAGCCAAAGCAATCTTGAGAACTAAAAACGGAGCTGGAGGAATCAGGCTCCCTGACTTCAGACTATACTACAAAGCTACAGTAATCAAGACAGTGTGGTACTGGCATAAAAACAGAAAGATAGATCAGTGGATCAGGATAGAAAGCCCAGAGTTAAACCCACGCACATATGGCCAACTTATCTTTGATAAAGGAGGCAGGAATGTACAGTGGAGAAAGGACAGCCTCTTCAATAAGTGGTGCTGGGAAAACTGGACAGGGACATGTAAAAGTTTGAGATTAGATCATTCCCTAACACCATACACAAAAATAAGCTCAAAATGGATTAAAGACTTAAATGTAAGGCCAGAAACTATCAAACTCTTAGAGGAAAACATAGGTAGAACACTCTATGACATAAATCACAGCAAGATCCTTTTGGACCCACCTCCTAGAGAAATGGAAATAAAAACAAAGATAAACAAATGGGACCTAATGAAACTTCAAAGCTTTTGCACAGCAAAGGAAACCATAAACAAGACCAAAAGACAACCCTCAGAATGGGAGAAAATATTTGCAAATGAAGAAACTGACAAAGGATTAATCTCCAAAATTTATAAACAGCTCATGCAGCTCAATAACAAAAAAACAAACAACCCAATCCAAAAATGGGCAGAAGACTTAAATAGGCATTTCTCCAAAGAAGATATACAGACTGCCAACAAACACATGAAAGAATGCTCAACATCATTAATCATTAGAGAAATGCAAATCAAAACTACAATGAGATATCATCTCACACCAGTCAGAATGGCCATCATCAAGAAATCTAGAAACAATAAATGCTGGAGAGGGTGTGGAAAAAAGGGAACACTCTTGCACTGCTGGTGGGAATGTGAATTGGTACAGCCACTATGGAGAACAGTATGGAGGTTCCTTAAAAAACTAAAAATAGAACTACCATGTGACCCAGCAATCCCACTACTAGGCATATACCCTGAGAAAACCATAATTCCAAAAGAGACATGTACCAAAATGTTCATTGCAGCTCTATTCACAATAGCCCGGAGCTGGAAACAACCTAAGTGTCCATCATCGGATGAATGGATAAAGAAGATGTGGCACATATATACAATGGAATATTACTCAGCCATAAAAAGAAACGAAACTGAGCTATTTGTAATGAGGTGGATAGACCTAGAGTCTGTCATACAGAGTGAAGTAAGTCAGAAAGAGAAAGACAAATACCGTATGCTAACACATATATACGGAATTAAAAAAAAAAAAAAGTCATGAAGGACCTAGGGGCAAAACAGGAATAAAGACATAGACCTACTTGAGAATGGACTTGAGGATATGGGGAGGGGGAAGGGTAAGCTGTGACAAAGCGAAAGAGAGGCATGGACATATATACACTACCAAACGTAAGGTAGATAGATAGTGGGAAGCAGCCACAGAGCACAGGGAGATCAGCTCGGTGCTTTGTGACCGCCTGGAGGGGTGGGATGGGGAGGGTGGGAGGGAGGGAGATGCATGAGGGAAGGGATGTGGGAACAGATGTATATGTATGACTGATTCACTTTGTTATAAAGCAGAAACTAATTTAAAAAATTAAAAATAAATAAATAAATAAATAAATAAATAAATAAATAAATAAATAAAAATAAAAATTAAAAAAAAAAAAATCAAGAATAGTGACTATGAGATAAGAATTATGGAAAGCCCACTGCCCACAAACTGGGACAGAGGAGAAAAGGACATCTTCAAGGAACATTTCGTCTTGTGCACTAATGCTTTTCTACTACCACACAGCAAAACTGGACCATCAAAGAAGAATCCCAGGCCATCACTCTGAGGGTGTTGTGTTTGTTTCTTTATTTACTTACTTATTTCAAGGAAAATTTACTAGCTGGACAACCTATCAGTCAGTTCAAGGATTTTCTTTTCTTTTCTTTTCTTTTCTTTTTTTTTACTGTTCTAGCAATGAGTTCACAGGATCTGGTCAGACTGCTTTGTGATTTTTAAGACAACTGAGGAAGATTAGCAGAGGAAGTAAGAATCATGTCTCAAATGAGTATAGCCGACCTTAGCAATCCTTACTATATATTTCCAACTCTCTGCCTTCCACGCATACAGTAGGATTGTACTGCTTATTTTCCTAATGGTTGCATTAGGCCATGCACCAGCCCAGGTCAATGAGTTGTAAGAAAAAGTAGTGTTTGTCTTTTCCATGTCTTTTCTAGTTGGAACATTACATTCCTGGTGCAAGACTGTCCAGAGTTTCCTTTTCTCCTGGCACAGTGACCAGCAGGATCTGGGGGTGGGGGTGGGGGTGGGGTGATGGCTGCTCCATCTGCCTGTATCTCTGAGTGACTGCAATAATTGTGCTTCTCTACTGACCTGGGATGGGTGAGTATTATGAGTTATGACCAATGTTGCCAGAAGTCCCTGAGTTTTTGGAATTGCTTGTTACCAGAGCCTATTCTGATGAATACAATCATGTTGAGACCTAGTTTGATGCACAAACCACAGAGACTGTTCTGCCTACAGAGGCAAGTCTCAGTCAGGGTTCTCCAAAGAAACAGACTAATAGGATAATAGGATATATGTGTATGTGTGTGTGAATGCGTGTGTATAAAGAGATTTATTACAAGGAATTGGCTCATGTGATTATAAAGGCTGAGAAGTCCCCCAAATCTAAAGTCAGCCAGCTGAAGACCCATGAGTTCCAGTGGTATAGTTCCAATCTAAGTCCAATGGCCTGAGAACCAAGAATGCAGGTGGTGTAAACTCCAGTCTAAAAGCTGGCAGGCTCAAGACCCAAGAAGAAGAGATATTTCAGTTCGAATTTGAAGGCAGGGAAGGACCCATGTTCCAGCTCTAGTAGTCAGGCAGAAGGCATTCCCTCTTATTCAGCCTTTTTGTTCTACTCAGGCTTTTCACTGATTGGATGAAGCTCCACCATGTTAGGGAGGGCAATCTGCTTTACTCGGTCTACTGATTTAAATGTTCATCTCATCCCAAAACACCCTCACAGAAACACCCAGAATAATGTTTGCCCCCATATCTGGGCACCCCATGGCTCAGTCAAGTTGAGACATAAGATTATCCACCACAAGATGCATTTGAGGTTTTGTGGGAAACAGGTTCATTCTATGGTGAACAAATCTTGGAGCCAATACAGAGCAATGGAATTTGGTGTTAAATTCAGTCCATTTGGCAATGTAACCCCAAAGGTCATTCCACTGAGAGAGAGAGAGAGAGAGAGAGAGAGAGAGAGAGACAAACATCTGTGGCTTATATGTAAAAGTATTTTATTTACTGTACTGTAAAATCACCCATGCATACAAGTTTTTAGTTGTCAGTGATGTTCCAAAAATAATGAAACATATTAAAATAAAGCTTCAGTTATGATACCTGAAAAAAGGTCTCATTATATAACTGCCTCTGTTTAGGTGCCAATGTGTGGTTTCCGCTCATATCTCTCTGGGGTATGTGGCAGTACATGTAGCCCTGATCTGGGATTTTTTTCTCTCTTATGCTCTTTTTGAAAGACAGGAAAAATCTTTATTTCCTTTCTAGAAAGTCCTGTTATTTTGTCCTAAAAGTTGACTTTTTTGGCAAAATGTTGCCAAGACGACACTTCCCTGGGAGAACAAAACAAACCCACCAGAAATTGGAGAGTCTACCTCAGAGACCCTTACACCCACTAACTCTGGGTATTCTGTTTCCTTACACGTGTTCCCTCCAATCTCCAAAGAGAGGGTGGCTTTCTGTGGACTTGGAAAGAATTTCAAAAGAAGGCTTAACTCTTAAGACTGGGGTTAGGACTCTAAATGTCTAAGGCAAAAACTGTGTATAATTGAACATTTCCTTAAAAATATTTTATATTCACTAGGAAATGTAGCATACATGGTTTAGGGTATGCGGTATCAGACCTTAATAAGTTCAGCACTGTCATATTCTCCTTGAAGTGTTGGCATCGTGGTTTCTTGAGTTGAATAGACCTTGAGTTTCTTGAGAAAGAGTAATTGGCTTAAGTGCCCATACTATATTAAAAATTCTTTTTTGCCCCCTGAGAATATAGGATCAATTTTGTGGAAACTATACGTTGGTATGTGGGGATTTCACTGCCCTATCTACTATGTATGGCTAACATTATTAGCATAAGAGAAGCTCAATTTAGTACCCAGTGTAGGCTAGCACACAAGTTTTGAAATGCTTGGCATTCTTTCATAGACTTCTATCTATCTTAGATATCCCTAAAGGTCACCAGAGCTACAACCCCAAGGAAGTGCTCTAGTGACAAATTTTCAAAAATTAGCTTGGAGCTCAAGTCCTTGCTAAGTGAAAGTGATTAAAAAGGATTTCAAGCATGCAGTCCATGCCTGCTGAAAGTGGCAGATGGTGTGAGCTAGTACATTATGTCAAGGAATCCATGTACATTTTTTCAACCATTTACAGCTCTTGATACACATCAATACTCCCAGAATGCTGTCATCACAGGAGCCTGGCCAGCTGACCCTTGTCAAATGTGCCATTTCTTTTTCGTTTCCAAAAGTCTTTATTTCAGTTGCATTTTTCTATCCTCTCCTAGGAGATTCTTGTTTGGAGGTTTTGTTAAGAATTCAAGGCATTGAAAATTATACTGTAAGAGTCTCTTGTTTCATCCATGTTCTTGTTTGTCTGGGATAGATGTTGGGGGCTGGGAGACATTTATTCCCTGGCTGTTCTATCTATTTTGGGATGGCTTCCTCCTCCATGCAATAACACCTTAGGGAAGACAGAGGCAACGTAGGCCCCTGAATTTCAGTTTATTGGCCTGCAGTAGTGGGAAGCACACACCTTGGTAGACCAGATAGTCCCAATCAAACTCCTGAATCCAGCCAGATCCTTATGATCTGGTGTGCTGTTGTGTTAGCAGAAGAAAAAGTCTAAAACCTGAGTCTGCACTCACCCAGAAAGACACACAAGTCACTGCTTACCCACTATCCTTATTAGAGCAACAAACTCTATTTGCAAAACGTCTGGGAATAATGTGAAAATGTCCCAGCTGGTGTCTACCATCCAGCTCATCTCTTACTTCACACAAAGCTGTTTTGCAGTATTGGGCAGTTTTGTTGCAAGGCTTCCTTGAATGTGACCTGAACCAATTAGCAGAGACCTACCATCTAGCCTTAGCTGGGCATAAGCAAGGCACTGGAGATGGTAGGCAATCTCTGGGGCATTTCTTTAGACTTCTTGAGCTGTTTGGGTTCCAGCTGTGGGGCCACTTTGGCCATGGGAAGGAGAAGTTCTCCGGGGCAACCAACAACAGAAGATGAGGGTGTCACACTTTCTGGGTTGCCCGTGAGTCAGTCTCAGTTGGGAGGTGGCAGCGGGTAACACTGAGGAGCCTGACTCACAGGTCCTGTAATCAACCTGGGGATCCCTCTGATATTTGAAGAGAAACCTCCAGGAAAGACTGGACCTTGGATCACCTAAGCATACGGGAACTTGGATTCACTATAATTTGAGTATTAAAAGAAATGTCATTTGGCAAGTACTAGGTCCTTTTACCTTTCTCCCTAGCTTCCTAGCATGTCTAGAACTCATTCCCATGTCTTCTCTCCTTGAGGTCATCTCATTTCAACAGTAGGAGGCCACAGGCTCTGGAAGTTTCTGTATCTGCATAACAAATTAGTCATAGATAAGACTGGACAGCCCGGACATTGTGAAATGTACCAATGGCTGACTCTTTCATGGCTGTCTTTTGAGACCATGGTGACAAGATAACACTCAGTGAGTGGAAGTAGTGCCTTTGTCCAAAGGAAATGAATGTTCCCACTGTCAGTCATCCAGGGGAGTGATTAATCATGGGGCAGAAAGTGAGAAAGCTTCGTATGCTGAGCTGATGATGAAGCATGCAAAGTTACAGAGCTCATCATGGGCATTCCTGTTCTAATTGTGTTACCTGGAACAGCTCCGATATTTGAAATGGATCAAGGCTGTCAAATTTAGGTAGGAAGAGAGGAGGGAAAAGTCAGCAGGTGCATTATGAGAGGGTGGACCCCTGAGAAGTTGAGGTGAATCATGACCCCCAGGGGGAAAGCAAGATAGACAAGAAAGGCGTGGCTGACAAACAGGACCGTCTTCTCCATTTTGCAGCAGGCCAGCCCTGGCAATCAGCAGATAAGCACTTGAACATCTGTTCAGTAGATACCTGTTAGATTATTTGTTCCATAACTCACATCTCCACCAGTCATTTGTAATGACAGGAGGACCTGGCAGCAGTTCCTTATCTGGTTTCACTTGGGAAAGGAACGAAGCACAAAGAAAACGGAGCTCATTGGGAAAGCAGATCACCTTTCTTCCTCCATTCAACAGGGAGTCCAGACCCCACTCTTGAGTGTCCAGGGTCTGCATTACTCAGAGATGAGTAAAGTGGCTGCCCATGTGTTAAGTTTTCAGCTTTACCGGAAAGCCCTGCTCTCAGCAAAATATCTCGTATTACCAGTTGCTTAGAATCCCCATGTTATTTCTATACGTTAAGCATTATGTTTCCAAGAGTCCCCTATAAAAATGTAAATATCCACAAATAGGTAGTACACTCAGGTGTTGTCAGCTGTTAATGAAGTGCTGGGAATTAGTTTAACCCTGAGTTTCCCGGAGTGGGCCCTGCATATCCCTTGAGGTATGGAAGATGGTTATAAGTGGTACCCACACAATCTTACCCAGTATTTTATTTTATATTATTTTATTTTATTTTGCCTCTGTGCAGTCACTTTCTATTTAGGGCAAGTGGACCTGTTAAAGATATAAAATTTCTTTTAAATAAACTTATTTAATTGAAAAAAAAGCAACTTGAAGAAAAATATTACATACCTTATAAGAGAGGTGTACGAGAACGTGGAAAAATACCATGAATGACTCTACGTTTGGGAAATGCTGGTTTAACAGCACATCTTATTTCATGGATAGATGGAAAGGCCCTGTAATGGGGGGCGGGTGAGGCAGAAACAAGGTTGTGAGTTCTTGGCAATGACTACTTGACTAACCATGGGTGCTGGGATCAATTGGAGGGGCCATAGGGAGGGGACTGATTCATCCTGGGGACCAGGTGGACTAGAGGGTGAAACTGCAGTTCCCGCTCTGGCTCTGCTAGGATGGACAAGCAGCTGATTAGGTTCTAGGGACTTGCTGTTTCATCCCCTTCTCAGATAAGCAAGAGCCCGGAGCACCGGGCTGAGCAGAGCAGTATTTGTGCATGGACTTTCTCCCCAGGGGCAAGGAAACTAAAACTGAGGATCAGTAGGTCATCCCTTGGGGTGTCCTTGCAGGAGGGAAGCTTAGGAATGACAAGTGACATTGGAGGTTAACGCTGGGGCCAGATGTGGGGCAGTGGACACACCTCCATGACTGAGACTGGAAAATTCCCCAAAGGCCTTGGGACATGACCAAAGGTGTTTGTAGGGTGCCTTTGCCTTAGTCACCGCTGGAAGGGCACATGAGCTGGCTCTGCTGATCTTAGAGGATAGTGATCCTGGGTTATGGTTTTGAAGAGCTGGTGCTGGATGGTTAGATGCACGAGGGATACATTGGTCTATCTTTTTCGCTAGTCTCCCCAAGCCTTTGGGCACATAATCGGAGCCTACTAAGCATTTTCTGAATAAATGAATGAATGAACATTTGTTGAACAAAGCTGCGTTAGATGATCTTGAGAAGATATTTCACCTCCCTGAGCCTCAAAGTTTTCACTTGTAAAGTAAAATCATACTGTTGGCTAAATCATAGACTCTGTTCGGTTTGCCTCATAAGGCTGTTGTGAGATCAGATAGCCAGTATTGATGAGAATAGCTTATTTTTGGGGTGCTTACCATGTGTCAGGTACTGTACCAAGAACTTCCCATGCGTTCATCTATACCAGTGATCACTGTGAGGCAGGTATGCACTTCAGGACAACGACAACATTTGTAGGGCCCAGTGCAAAATAAAAATGCAAGGCTTTTTGTTCAAAAATTCCTAAGAATTTCAAGATGGTGACCACAGAGAACTAGATCAAGTTCAAGACCCTGCTAAGTGTGGAGTTCTGTGCAACTGCTGATGTCACTGGTCCACAAAGCTGGCCCTGACAACTGTCCCTCATTTGCAGATGATTTAACTGAGGTATAAAGAAATTCACACTCCTACAAGGTCATTGGCTAGTACGAGGCACACAAGATTCATATCCTGGCAGTGTGAGTCAAGACCCCAAGTTTGTTGCCCCTAATCTGTAACATCTTTGTTGGGAGATAACGTATGCAGAGATACTGCATAAATGTAGTGTTTTGTTTTGTTTTTGTGTTTTTTTCCAACAGGGGCAGCCTTATGAATGTAGACCATAAAAGAGTTGCAAGATGAATAAATTCTGGGGATCTAATGTACAGCATGATGATTAGAGTTAATAATACTGTGCTGTATACCTGAAATTTGCTAAGAGAGTAGATCTTAAGTGTTCTCACCACACACACACCCAAAAAGAGAACTTTGTGAGGTGATGAATGTGCTAATGAACTTGATTTTTTTCACAATGCATATGCATATTAAATCATCATGTTGTACATCTTGAAAAAAAATCACGTTGTACAACGTGTACTGTTTTTGTCGATCATAGCTCAATAGAGCTGAGGGGAAAAAAAGACCAAAAAAAGGCGCCACAGCAATGAGGAAATTTCTGAAAACCACTTCCTCCCAGAATTGGCAGCTGCCACCAGCAGGCCGGGCCTGGAGGGACTCCTAATTCTCACACAGAGCACTCTCCCCTTGCACTGTCTTCCACCCTCATTAGGGACCAGAAACATTGCGACAGGTACTGATTGGTTTGAGGCCATCAACATTAGTTTACAAAAGGGAAGGTGGAGCCTAATCAGCGTGATTAGTATCTCCTGTGAAGTGTCTCCGAGCTGCTCTTGCGGGAAGGAAGGAGCTAGAATGCGCTTGGGATTTCAGGAGGCTCTTGGTGCAGGAGGCAGGCAAAGTGGTGGAGATGACACTGGGAACTGACAGCGAAATACTGAGCTGGAGGGCAAAGCCAGTTTGTCAAAGGCTCCTGTGAATCCAGTAGCCAAGAAACCCTGATTTGTCCCTTCGCAGAGAATTCTTCAGTCTCCCATCCTGCCAGCTCCCAGGGGGACGGAGCCTAACCCTAGAACACTCCCCACAGGCCCTGCTTCTGTGCTGACACTCCTCACCCCTCACTTTGATTCCCACTTGGGAAAGAGAGGTGCTGAGTTTAGGGAAATCAAATCCCAAGTGCAGTTCTAGCTGATTTCAGAACCTCACTCCTGCGCGAGATGTTCACCAAGATTTCTTTTTAATTCTGTTGGCAACCAACAACTCCATTAACCCAAATTAAGGCTGTAGAGGTTGCATATTACAACTTAATGGAGACTACCCTACAGGCGAGTGGTGTGCTTGAGAATTCTCCATCTCTCTCCATTCACTGCGAGGGATTTGAGAGTCGTCTTGAAGGCAGAGGGGGTGGAATGGACAGACATCTGCTCCTGGACCAGGAGTCAGCAAACTTCTTCTGTAAGGGCCAGAGAGGAAATATTTTAGGCTTTGTGGGCCATATGGCTTCTGTTGCAACCACTCGATACTGCTGCTGTGGGAAAGCAGCCACAGATGATATGTAAATGAATGTGTGTCTGTGTTCTGATAAAACTTTACTTATAAAAACAGGTGGTGGGCTGGATTGGCCCATAGTTTGTCAACCCTTGATCTAGACTTTCCTTTCAGAGGTCTCAAAGTGGAATGTGCCTGAGGATTACAGGGGTAGATTTAGAGGGACGAGAGGGGTTTAAAGGATTTTCTAAAGATGATTTTGATTATATGTAATTTGCAAAGATTTGTTCTCAGCCCTAGTCAACATACTGTTATATATGATTAATTTTTTTTTTTTAATATTTGAGAGAATTGGGTTAGGTAGGGAGCTTAGGAAACTTGTCCAAAGGCATCCCACTAGGGAGTGATGGAGCTGGGATTTAAACACTGTCCGTCTGTTTTTGGAACCCCTTCTCAGAAACATCTAGAATTGACTGATCTGGAAATGAATTTCTTTTAGGACAGTGCTTCACACAGCCTACCACTCAGTTAGGTACCTGATAGAGACATTTTGGTGATTAGAATGATACAATTAGGAGGAAGGATAAGAAGAGTGTCCACTAGGGGATGGTACAAAAGGCAATATCAGCCTCCACTTCCAAATAGTTTCTATCTTCTTCCATCCCCCCTCCCCCACCTCCCTTCAATATAAATTCTTTGAAATATGGTAATGCTTTCAATGGACCCGGACGTTTTTATTAGACGTCAGGATCATATTTGGCCAATGTCACAGGACTCACAGCTCTTGACAAAGTATGATGTCATTTAGAAGTTCATGTTCTTGCCGTTGTTTTGGAGAGTCCTGTTAAAAAAGCCAAATAAGTTTTTATGGGCTCTCACGGCAGGGAAGCAGCCATAGTAATGCATAGCCATATCTGTTGGAAGAGGATTAATTAAGCAATAAGACAGAGGCAGGCGGTGCATTTCGGAGAGGTTATTGCACGGCTCATAGAGTGTTGCCGAGGCATTCAGCCAAGAGCTGAGTGACTTCCACTGGCCAAGGCATTTCAGCCATCCAAGACGTGTAATGTTCTCCCAGAAACACTATCCCCTGCCATTCATTTCCACTGCGAGAAATAAAAAGACCCTCTTATTAACTAGGTGTTATTAGGCACGGGCAAATTGACAGCCATTTCATTATTTCATAATTATGATTAATGGCTTTCCCGATGAAGTCATTGTCGGCTATCCCAAAGCCAACTGGTCCCTTTTGGGATGGTGTCACCAAGTCATGGTTAATGTTTTTAGAAGCATGGAATGCATAGAGTTTCACAAACCCTGGGGAGGGAGGGTGAGTCCTGATTACCTTTGGAGACTGCACAGGAAGCAGACCTCTTCTTGAGGAAAGTAAACTCTGAAGAGGCCAAGAGGGGGAGGGGTGCATGAATGTGGTGATGGGAGAAGCAGAGGCAAGAAGAAACAGTGTAGTAACGGCCCTTCATCTTTAAACATACTTTGTTGTCTACTAAATGCATTCATACGAATCTTTCATTGGAGAGCCTTGATAATTCTTTGAGTTGTTTTTTTTTTCATACTAGGCATTCCAGAAATACAAAAAGCAATTGTTAGGTGACAGATAATGTTATGGGCCGAGTTGTGTCACACACACCACACCCCATTCATATGATGTAATCCTAACCCCTGGAACCTCAGAATGTGACTGTATTTGGAGATAGGGTCTTTTTTCTAAAAAATGTTTATTTGGAGTAGAATTGCTTTACAATGCTGTGTTAGCTTCTGCTGTACAGCAAAGTGAATCAGTTATACATATACACATATCCACTCTTTTTAAAATTTCCTTCACATTTAGATCACCACAGATCACTGAGTAAGGTTCCCTGTGCTAAACCGTAGGTCTCATTAATTATCTATTTTATACATAGTAGTGTTTATATGTCAATCGGAGATAGAGTCTTTAAAGAAGTCATTAAGTTAAAATGAGGAAATTAGGGTGGGCCCTAATCCAATATGATGGGTGTCCTTACAAGAAGAGGAAATTGGGTCACAGACAGGTACAGAGGGAAGACCATGTGAAGATGCGAGAGAAGATGGCTATTTCTAAGCCAAGAAGAGACGCCTTAGAAAGGACTAATTTGCTGATACCTTGATCTTGGACTTCTAGCCTCCAGAACGGTGAGGAAATAAATTTCTATTGTTTGAGCCACCCAGTCTGTAAGACTACTTTGTTACTGTAGTACTAGCAAACTAATACAGATAGAAATGAAATGTAACCCAAGGTAAAATTTGATCAGAACTAGAAGAAAGGGCAAACCAAATAGATAAAATACAGTAAAAACTCTCTTTGGGGTGGGTATACAGGCAATAGGTACCCAAATTTTAAATATTCATATTCCTTGACCTAGATAGTGCACATTTAGAAATTTATCCTAAATACTCAGATACATTTGTGTGGATATATTTAAAATGATGATGAATGCAGTATCACGTTTTGGTGGATAGAGGATTAGCTCAACATAGTATGGTACATGGATGCCATGGAACAGAATTAACCATTGGAAAGAATGAGATAGCCAATAATATTGACATGAAAGATGTCTACAATATATTATTAAATTAAAAAATGAGGCCGGTTGTATAGAAGAATTTCATTTATATGTATTCATATTTTTTGAACATGTAGAATAACACACGCCAACTGTTAACAGTGCCTTTCTCTGGGTGGGTGATCATATAGGGGGGATTTGACTTTCTACTTGATGCAAGTTTGGAAGAACAAAGGTGAACTCTGATAGGAGGGACAACTTTCTAAACCTCATCAGTAAATCATGTTCTGCTTCCTTCATAGGCATGGTTCTGAGAATTGAATGATTGCACATGTGTTTGGGACAATAAACCAAAGCAAAAATAGCCAACACTTACACAATGCTGTTCTAGGTGCTTTACGTGAAATAACTCATTCAGTCCTCCCTACAGTCCCATGAGGTAGTGTGGTAGCATGATTTATGATAACCTATATATATTTGGTCTTTGTCCAGGTTTCCAGAACAGAGCTCCAAAAATCCTTGGAATTTCCTAAGTGATGAGAGTGATAAAGGTGTTTTTTGCTATGTTAACAGGTAACTTTTTTTTTTAACATCTTTATTGGAGTATAATTGCTTTACAATGGTGTGTTAGTTTCTGCCCTACAACAAAGTGAATCAGCTATACATATACATATATCCCCATATCTCTTCCCTCTTGCATCTCTCTCCCACTCTCCCTATCCCATCCCTCTAGGGGGTCACAAAGCACCGAGCTGATCTCCCTGTGCTATGTGGCTACTTCCCACTAGCTATCTATTTTACATTTGGTAGTGTATATATGTATATATGTCCATGCCACTCTCTCACTTTGTCCCAGCTTAACCTTCCCCCTCCCCATATCCTCAAGTCCATTCTCTACGTCTGTGTCTTTATTCCTGTCCTGCCCCTAGGTTCTTCAAAACCTTTTTTTTTTTTTTAGATTCCATATATATATGTGTTAGCATATGGTAACACTGTATGCTATACCGTTAGCATACGGTATTTGTTTTTCTCTTTCTGATTTACTTCACTCTGTATGACAGACAGGTCCATCCACCTCACTACAAATAACTCAATTTTGTTTCTTTTTATGGCTGAGTAATATTCCATTGTACATATGTGCCACATCTTCTTTATCCATTCATCTGTCAATGGACACTTATGTTGCTCCCATGTCCTGGCTATTGTAAATAGAGTTGCAATGAACATTGTGGTTCATGACTCTTTTTGAATTATGGTTTTCTCAGGGTATATGCCCAGTAGTGGGATTGCTGGGTCGTATGGTAACTCTATTTTTAGTATTTTAAGGAACCTCCATACTGTTCTCCATAGTGGCTGTATCAATTTACATTCCCACCAACAGTGAAAGAGGGTTCCAACAAGGTGACTTTTGGGTCTCACCTAAGGATGGGGGCTAGTAGCCAGTGGAGCCAACCACATGATTGGAAGGTTGGAACTTTCAGTCCCACTCTCCCCACCCATAGTTTGTACTACAGGTTTGAGGTGGAGTAAGAGATGGTAGAGCTGAAAAGCAGAGTGATCAGGGCTTGTGTGAATGGGGCACCCTCCTCACAGAAGCCAGTGGTGAAGCTGAGCGTGACGGAAGACATACTAGATTGAAGGATGATTTAGGATGAGACGAGAATGAAGTTGTTGTATGACATTGGTTTGGTAGATTGAGGAAAGAAGGGCCATCATCATACCACTAATTATAGTTACTTCCTCTGAGCATTTACTGAGGGAGAAGCATTTTGCCAAGACTTAAATTTTTTTAAAATTCTTACAAAAATCCTATGGGGCAAATAATATTCATATGCCCTGTTCCCAAGTGAGGATAGTGAGTCTAAAATCCCAAAGAACTGCCTAAGCTTCTGTGTACCCAAGCTGGGATTGGAGCTTAGATCTTTTTTTTTTTTTTTTTTTTTTGCCGTTCGCGGGCCTCTCACTGTTGTGGCCTCTCCCGTTGCGGAGCACAGGCTCCGGACGCACAGGCTCAGCGGCCATGGTTCACGGGCCCAGCCACTCCACGGCATGTGGGATCTTCCCAGACAGGGGCACGAACCCGTGTCCCCTGCATCGGCAGGCGGACTCCCAACCACTGCGCCACCAGGGAAGCCCAAGCTTAGATCTTTTTGATCAACCCTGAAGTCCCTGCTCTTAGATATTGCTCTGTTTGTTCCATATAGTTTGAGTCGTGCTCTTGAAAAAGGCAGATTTTGGGTGGGGAAAAGTGTTGAGATGTTGACTACTGATGAGAGTTGCCTACTTTCCCCTCAGCTTTCTCCCCACGGGCCCCGGGGAACTCTAAATAGCATCTCTCCCTGCCCCCTCTAATGAGCTGGTTTAAAATAGCTTCCGCTGTGTGGCAAAATGGCTCCCAGTCATGGGGCAGGTTGTGGGGGAAGTGATCTAATCCATTTAGAAAGCTGTTCCTCTCTTGCTGTTTTGTCAGAGAAGGTGATACCTGAGTCCAAAGCTGAGTAATTAAAAACCCTCTTAACACCACTTGAAATCAAGTGGCTCATATGCAACACGCTGAGCCTTCTATCCGCTGGGCTTGGGGTAATGGTTGTCTTTTAATACCACTTTCAATTGTATTTTGAATCTCATGAGAGGCAAATAGAATAAACACAAGAAAACCTTTAAAAAAATACAAACAAAACCTACCAAAAAAAATTCAACCTTGTAATTATGTTCCCCATAATTTTGCATCCCCTATTACTGTTTGATTAAAAAACAAACCCTAAACAACATACACCCTTTGGAATGTAGTTTGGCTTCAAGTCATCATGAATGTTTTTTATGTGTAACAAAATCTCACAATTACTAAAATAGCTTAGAGTTAATTGCATTTCATTGGGAATTCATACTGACTTTATGTGTCTGCACAAGAAAGTTATTATGAATTTAACATACCTGAGTAGTTATTTGCCATTTCAGAGCATTGAAGGGTCTTCTTGAGTCACCCCAGATGGACTCCCTTTTTCCTGGAGGTGAGGAGATGTGGCAGGAAGTGGAGATCCGGCTGAGGAGGTGAAGGTTCATCCATTCTTCGCGGACAATTCATCTCACTTGACAGCCACTTTTGAGCAGGTGTGGACCACCTTCTGGTGTGTCCACGAATGCTAAACTCCTAAATGTTTCACTGTCCTTCTCTCTTCTCCTGTTCTTCCTCTTTTTTCCCTACTCAAGTCAAAATAATAATAATAATAACAGCAACAACAAGCCATTTTTTAAGTGTTTGCCAATAGTGAAACACAATGCTAAACACTTTATATATTTTTACTTATCATATCTCATCTAGACCTTGCAATTCCTTGTGAGGAAGGCATTATTTTTACTTTATAGGTGAGGATGCCGAGGCTAGGAGAGGTCAAGAAACTGGCTCACAGTCACACAACTGGTAAGCAGCAGAATTGTGATGGGAACTGGAGTCTTCTAGCTGTAAACTGCATTCTCTTCACTCCTGTGTTTTGAAGGAACACTCCTTTAAAAGAGACAGCCAAGAGGGAATGAATGGTGTGGATGGGGACTAGAGTCCAGAGTGGTTCCAGTGACCTCACACTCTGTCCCCATCCCTGCTGATCAGGTAACAACAGCCTGTGCAGATACTTTCTAAAGACTGCCCATTGCAGCTTTGTATAAAATAGGAAAAAGTGCAGATGACCTAATTTTTCATCAGCAAGGGATTAAAGCAACGAAGGATGGTGACTGCCATCATGGAACATTCCCCAGCCACCGAGAAGAATGTCAGGACTGAAGAGGGACAGCCACACAGGTTAAGAGACTTGTCCCAGGGACTTGTATCTTCTTCTGGCTCCCCATCCTGACCTTCCTGCTTCCTCCCTAGAATGCTCAATAGGTTTCCAGTGTCACACAGTTAGGTAGCCAGGACCCGAGCATGCCCCGTACTGATCAACACTGAAGGGGAAAGTAAGAGGCTCAGTCATGCATTGGTTAAGGAGTGACTTGGCCTCAGCTAAACCTGGATTTGAACCTTGAGCTGGCAAGACTCCATAGTTCTCCATACTCTCTCAGCATGACACCAGAGCAGACATGGTGGCTTTGTGGTAGGTCTAGAGGACAGGCTTCACCTGGCCTCTCCTTCTCCTCTGGCTGGCATGGAGCAACAGAAAAAAGCCTGGGCGTCCAAGAGTCCCCAAGAGAGTACTGGAATGGGTTTATCCTATGACTGGACATAGCAGTGACCCTGGGGACTGATGATCAGCACCAGATAGAGACCTCTCAGTGGATGTCAGTGTGTCTAGAAGCCTCTCTCCTCTTGTATGAGCCAGCATCCTCCAGAGAAACAGAAGCAACAGGGGGTAGATAGATAGATACATAGGGGATTTAATATAGGAATTGGCTCATGTGGTTATGGAGGTCTAGAAGTCCCATGATCTGCTGTCTGCAAGATGAAGAATCAGGAAAGCTGGTGGTGTAATTCGATCTGAGTTCGAAGGCCTGAGAATTGATGGTGTAAGTCCTGATCTGAGTCTAAAAGTCTGAGAACCAGGAGCGCTGATGTCCAAGGGCAGGAGAACGTGGATGTCTCAGCTCAAGCAGAGAGAGAGCAAACTGCCCTTCCTTTGCCTTCTGTTCTATTCGGGCCCTGAATGAGTTGGATGATGCCCGCCCATATTGGGGAGGGCCATCTTTTTTACACAGTTCACCAATTCAAATGCTAATCTTCCAGAAACATCCTCACAGAATGTTATACATCCAGAAATAATGTTTTACCAACTACCTGGATATCTCTTAGCCCAGTCAAGTTGACACATAAAATTAACCATCACATCCCTAATGACTTGGCGCCACATAAATTCCCCCAATTTAAAGCAGCCCACAAGAAAAGGTGGTATCCTTCCAAACTCCTGGTTTTGAACTATGAATTTGTTCTAGTTTCACAGCTGCTTTAGTGATAATTATCCAAGTTAGTTTGAATGGAATTCTTGGGACGGTTCATCCTAAAAAGAATGCAGTGACCTCTCACGTTTTCTACAACAGGTTGGATGGTGACAAGTGCTCCCGCCTCATGGAAGATTCTGCATCAGTATGATGAGAAGCAGCAGCTGATGACTCCGAGGATGTTAACTGGCTTTATTAATCATAACCACAGACCAGAGGCTGTGTGTTTTCTCCAGGAGTCGAGTGAGAGATTGCCTTGTCTCCTGCTGCTCCCACAGTATAGTCAAGGCATCAAGCTAAATTAAACGAAATGCCGTCTTCTTGTGACAGCAGGTGCAAAATTACCTCTAATTATGAATTTGCTAGGTACAACAGTGACTCTGCATGAATTATAACATGGCATTCATTAAAACAGCCATTTAGGATCTCACTTACCTTGACACGCCTACGGAGTCTCAGAATTCAGTAGTGAGTCCATTTCAAACTGTCCACTGTTCTCTTAGAGAACTGTGCTGGTTTGGCAATTTGCAATCCAAAAGCTTTGTTTAAAGTATAAGGTGCCGAGTAAGGAAAGCTGGGTCTGTCTCAGATTTACCACCGACTGGTGTGTGTGTGACTTGAACAAGTCAGTTAACATTTTCAGAACTCAGTTCCTTCATCTATAAAACAGAGGGGGCAGAACTGGGCAAATTTTAAGGCAGTATATCTCAAAATTAATTTGCTATTCAAAGTGTGGACCACGGACCAGAAGCTTGTTGAAAATGCAGAATCTCAGTCCCTACCCCAGATTTACTAGTTTCAAACTATGATATGCTTATGGATCATCTGGGGATCATGTTAAAATGCAGAATCTGATTAAGCGTATCTGGGGTAGAGCCTGAGATTCTGCATTCCATTGAGCTCCCAGGTGCTGCTGCTGTTGCTCCCCCAGCTGCTCCCCAAAGTATACTTTGAGTAGTGAGGCTCTCAGATCCCTTCTAGCTGTGTATTAGCATAGTAGGTGATGTTTACTGAGTACTTCCTGTGTGCTAGACAATGTGCTAAATACATGCATTGTCTCATTTAATTCTCATAAGAACTCTACAGAGGGCATATGATTAATATCATCCACATTTTATAGATAATGAAACCAAGGATCATGGATATTGCCACCTCGCCCAAGGTCATGTGGAGGGCAGAGCTGGGATTTAAATTCATAGTATCTGGCTCTGTTGCTCATATGCATAATGACAGCACTGTCGCCTGCCAAGTAATTTAGCTTTTGAAAAACTCTAACTGTTGTTTCTTTGCTCTTCTGGGTAAAGTTGTGGTGGCTGATTCTCTATGGAGCAGCAGGATATTAATAGAGCCAGCTGATGTGACCCTAGTTCTAACTCACACTGTTTCCGGGTTGTATTGTATTTGATGGATGAATATGTATTTCCCGATCAAGGGGCCTTTTGAAGAGTCCCAGTTTTTTCCTATTATCAGCTGTGCTACAGTAAACACACTTGTACATATACTTCATATGTGGTATGACCTTGGGACAGATGCTTATATGTTCCATGCTTGGACCAAAGGACATGCATTGATACATTTGGATAAATACCACCATCTTGTCTACCACTGGGACTCATAGTTACACTAAATTTAGTGTTTAGTGGGGGAACATTAAAATTAAAGCTCCTCATTGAGTGGCCGAATTTGAATCTTGAATCCCAAACTTCTCTCAGGAAAAATTCTTACCCCATATTTTCAAATAGCAAAATTATTACCTCTCCTTTTGGTTGGTCCCCTCTACCAAAGTGCTGATTCCATTGGGAAATAGTGATGCCTTTTTTAAACTTGAAAAAAAATGAAGAAGAGGAAGTCATGAAGCTGGAATATGTTGAACCCATATTTGTGGAGCTTGATTTTTGAAAAGACAAACCCTGCATTTGGGAAACTGGAATCGCTTGGCTTCCCTGTTTGGCTTCACGTAATTAGCCTTAACCTCAGAAGACTCTGTCTAGGGTAGCTCAAACTTCAGGGAAAAAGAAGCATTAAGGCTCATTTTGACGAGAAGACTGAACTCCAAATTGTTGTTTGAGGAACCAGCTTAGACTTCTGGCTGAAACTCAAGATGCTATACATTTGTCTACATATTTAATACTGTACTCAAGTTCCCAGGCCTTCTCTGATAGACTTTTTTTATTTGTGAGTCTGGGTATTTCTTCCTCCTATAAATGGTTATTTCTCTACACAGATACACGTGGGAGAATATTTAATTAGAACTGAAAATGTTTTGAGCATGTTAAGTACAATCTAAGTGATAAGTATCGTGATCTTTAAATGCTACAATAAGCATTATAATACATGCCTAATTCACTGATGAGCACTTGGCATGTCTTTGACAAATTCTTAATAAATTGCTCAAAAGAGCCCTTTAGAAAGTGTCATTTCACACTACATAACTCTGCCTCTGATATTTCTCAACCTTGTCTATCTGCAGAAATGGGAAATTCTCTTGAACATTTTTCTTAACTGATTCTGATTTATGGCTTTTGGTGGAAACTCCCAGGGACTTGTTGCAATATACTGTAAATGAAATCTGCTAGCTACACAATTTGAAAAGTGAAGGCTGTAGTCTCCAACTTTTCAAAAGCAGCCCATTTCACCTAGACAATGAATTATGGGATCCATAAGTCCATAGAAAGCCTGAATACTGCACTTGGTATGTATCTTCAAGGGAAAAGCTGTAAGAATCTAACAAAGACTAGCCACAGCCTGGGTGTCATCTGGAGGGTATTAAGAGAAGATTTGTAGCAATTGAGTTGATTGTTAGTGTTAGGGGCAGTGATTCCTTAGCATCAAAATACTCCATAAATTCTCCCTGTGCCCAGATTTCAGACTTTGCAAATAAATTTGGGTGTAGGTAAAAGATGCTTTGGAAAACTAATTTTTAAATTAAAAATTTAACAAAAGCATTAATTTAGGAAGGTCTGTGGCTGCATAGCAACTCAAATTACTTGCAAGTGGGAAAAAAGCAGTGCTGAGTTTGGCGGGTTCATTTATTTTTCTCCTACTATGTGCCCCAAGCAAGATTTAACTGCAAGATTCTAACTGCAAGATTTAATAGTAAGTATTTAATGTCAATCTTTTATATCTGCATAAAATATCTGAAAAGATTAAAGATATACTGATGAGAAAGCTGAAGGTCAAAGAGGTTAAACGTATAATTAGTGATGGGCCTGGCTTACCGACTTCTTAAAAATAACCTTTTACTTCAGAATAATTTTAGATTTACAGAAAGATCACCAAGATAACACAGAGAATTCCTGTAAACCTGTTACCCTGTTTTACCTACTGTTAACATCTTACATGGTATATTTGTCAAAACTAAGAAATTAACATTGGTTCATTACTGTTAACTAAACTCTAGATATTATTCAGGTTTGTATGTGTGTGTGTGTTTATTTATTTATTTTCACTAATGTCCTTTTTCTGATCCAGGATCTTATTTGAGACCCCACATTGCATTTCGCTGTCATGTCTCCTAGCCTCCTCTGGTCTGCGACAGTTTCTCAGTCTTTCCTCATTTTTCATGACCTTGATAGTTTGAAGAACACTGGCCAGGTATTTTGTAGAATATCCCTCCATTTGGATTTGTCTTAATGTTTTTCTCCTGATTGACTGGGGTTATGGGTTTTTGGGAAAAATACCACAGAAGTAAGGTGCCTTTCTCATCACATCATATCATGCTATCCTGCTTTCAGTGTAACTTACCCCTGGCAGTGTTAACCTTGATCTCTTGGTTAAGTTAGTGTATGTCAGGTTTCTGAGGCTACATTTTGATCAGTGGTAAGGAGTGTGGCAATTGATTAGTGATGTCTGCCATGAGCACAGAATCAGGGAATAGTGCTACTCAGAGCAAGTATTGATATTTGCTATTTCTGACTCAGATAAGGCCACCATCTCTTGCAGATGAAGTTGAGATTCAGTTATTCAGAATTTCATGTCATTGTACATATGGCTCTGCCATCCATACAATGCATCCATGTTAAGCATTTAAAAAAGAAATAATTGTTGAACATCTATAATATGCAAGCCATATTTTTGTTTCTCAGTTAATAGACTGAGAGAATGTTGAGGCTGAAGGGGAGACTTAAAAGATAACCCAATTTCCTCATATGATTTTTTAATGAAAAAATTAAAACCTCCAAAAAAAGAGAACAAATACACTAGAGGCTCAGAAAGGGACAATTATTGCCTGAAGCATAGGAGCATAGAAGGCTTAGACTGGAATCCTGTCTTCTGACTGCCTTAGTATCTACATCCCTGATTACATCTACTGTACTTGTACAAGTTACTTGAGCTGAGTACTTATAGTAATTTATGGTATGGTCTCCTCCAGAAGACCATTGGAATCAGCACTTTTCAATGTGTAGGAGAATAATGCATCAAAACATTTCCTCTGTATCTCACTCAAACATTTTTGTTTGTTGAGTATAAATGGATGACTTTTTACAAACAACTATGGGCTTTCAAAAATTTACTCATGTGAGAACAATTTAGTGATTACCAGCCATTTATCAGATGCTGGCTATACATTGGTGAATAAAATAGACATGGTCCCTATAAGGACAACTTATATTCTAGTGGAGTATACAAATGTAAAATAAATTAAAATAATAACATAATTACAAAGTATAAAGAATGCCCTGAAGGGATCAAACACAGAGTGTTAATACAATAAAGAAAGAGGGAAACCTAATTAAGGTGGCCAAGGAAAACTTGCCTGAGAAGGTGACGCTTACACCAAGATGGAGGGAGCTTTGCAATGTGTCTGAATCAGAGTGGGTCATGTTTGCAGAGGCCCTAAAAGAGAGGACAGGACAAGTCTGAGGAACGGGAAGAAGGCCTGCAAGCCTGGATTTTTGTAAAAATGGGGTAACAGATGTGTCAGTGCCCTATATCATCAGCCCTTATATCCATCCTGTATACAGTGGCAGCTTTTCCTGGCATGCTGGGTCAACATATTGGGCAAGGTAGAGGTGCCAGGGAGTTGATGTCCCAGGAGCTGTTCTCAACCTATGATGAATGGATTGGTGGAGACATGTCCCAACAGCCCCATCCCTCGGGAGGGATGACCAGGAGGCATATTCTGTTCTCCCCACAGTCTCCCAGGGGTCCTCATTGGGGTTGAACCTCAGGAACACATCATGGTAAGATGCTTGATAAGATACCTTTTGCTGGCTTCCTTCCCTTGAATGCCTCTCTTTCCCACTCCTTTATCGTTCCCCTTCCAGACAAACTCATATCCTTTTTTTTCAAGGTCTCATTTGGAGAAACCTAGCTGAAGATCAATGGGCAGGGTGATACAAGCTGAGGCTGGAAATGTAGGCAGAAGCTGGACCATGCAGCACTTTTCAGGCTTTGTAAAGAAGTTTGATTTTACTATAAGTGCATTAGGAAACAACCAAAGGCTCTTAAGAAAGGAGTGACTTGATTAGATTTAGGTTTTAAAACGGGATAATCTAAAATGTAGGTTGGCCTTAGAATCATGGATTTAAAAGGCATCTTAGAGACAGTCTGTGTGAACTCTCCCTTTGTAGGAAAAGAAAGTGAGATCCATAGAAGTTGATTTGCCCAAAGCCACACGGTGAGAGAGGCGGGACAACTATGTTAATTTCACGAACAAAGTCTCCTAACTGTCTAGGACTCAGCAGTGCCTCTTTGGCTCTGATAACCTCTTGGAGTAGTTTCATCCAAGACAGCATTTTCTAAGGAAAACAACATGAATTTTGAATTCAACATCGTGCTGCCGAGGACTGCGTTAGGTAATTACCATAACATGTTAGACAGTTGAAATTACAGGGGAGAAAAACAGTTAAGACACCAGCCCAGTTATTAAGTATTAAAGGCACTGAAGATTTTTGCTTCATGTTAAGTACCAGGATAGGTCATGATAACAGTTTGCAAATATTTGTAAAGGTGCAGGCAGTGAAGAGGGAGAGAAATTACTTAGCTTAGAACAGTGGAGGAAATCTCGAAGTAATGAGGTGGAACAAAAGGAAAATATCATTAGCTGAAGAGTGGGAAAAGGGTCTTTTCAATGAGAATGGGTCGGTTGTGTTTATAGACAAACCCAATTGTCTGAGTGAACCTTATGTAGTGTTTGAAATGAAAAAAAAAAAAAAGAAAATTAGAAAGATTTATACCAGCACGTATCACTTGTATTTCTTAAAATTATTTTCTCTTATCCTCTCACTTTCAAACACATTTGCTGTATGTTTGAAATGTAATTATTTCACAACAGAGGATATGTAGTGCAGTTTGGTGACTTTCATGATGGACCAAGTCAAATTTCTCTCTTAACAAACAGAGATGGATAAATAATTGGACTACAAACCAAGTATTCTCTAATTATGTTTCATTTGCTGATGGTGGCATTAAGATAGACTATATTATCATAGTTAATCATTTTTACAGTGTTTTAACTTTGGGGCAATTTTAAACTACAAAGAATTGTCAAGGTTTTGTCAAGGTTGTGAAATTGGTGAGGTTGACTCTTCACTGGAAGGCAAAAATTTCCAGTGTGAATTTGAATGGTTAAACAACAGAGCTCTATTTACAACAGCCAGGACATGGAAGCAACCTAAGTGTCCATCGACAGATGAATGGATAAAGAAGATGTGGCACATATATACAATGGAATATTACTCAGCCATAAAAAGAAACTAAATTGAGTTATTTGTAGTGAGGTGGGTGGACCTAGAGTCTATCATACAGAGTGAAGTAAGTCAGAAAGAGAAAAACAAATACCGTATGCTAACATATATATATGGAATCTAAAAAAAAAAAAAATGGTTCTGAAGAACCTAGGGGCAGGACAGGAATAAAGACAGAGATGTAGAGAATGGACTTGAGGACACAGGGAGTGGGAAGGGTAAGCTGGGACGAAGAGAGTGGTATGGACATATATACACGACCAAATGTAAAATCGATAGCTAGTGGGAAGTAGACACATAGCATAGGGTGATCAGCTCGGTGCTTTGTGACCACCTAGAGGGATGGGACAGGGAGGGCGGGAGGGAGATGCAAGAGGGAGGAGATATGGGGATATATGTATACGTAGAGCTGATTCACTTTGTTATACAGCAGGAACTAACACACCATTGTAAAGCAATTATACTCCAATAAAGATGTTTAAAAAAAAGAAAAACAACAACAAATAAAACAAAACGAAACATGGCCGACTGTTTTACCTAAGTTGTTTCCAGTGGATTTAAGTGGTTATTGCTGAATACGATTCACTGGCAATCATGGCTATAGTTCCTTATTTTATTTGGATTTGTTGGATGTGCCAGCATCAATCATTTCACAGCCTAGTAAAGTAACACAATCCATACACCCAAGAAAAATTACCCAACAATCCTCATGTTCCTTCAGTTTAAGGGGGAGTCCTCTGAGGATAAAATGTTACAGATGGGAACGTGCAGTCCCTCTATGCTGACTGACCCTCTTCCCCACCTTGTTCTAAGTGTCATCATTGGGTATAATTTCTTAGCATACTGTTTGCTTTGTCTTCAGTTAAGAGCCAGCAAAATAGCTACTATAATTATATCTCTTTAAGACGATGCCCATTTGGTTGAGGGCTGGGCTGAAAATACAGTCTACATTATCATATGAAAAAGCCACATAAAGAGACCTGTCTTCAAACTGCAGAGTGAACCTTGCTCCAAGCGATTCTAAATGAAGCGACAAACTGCAAAGCGAGAGCACTTATTTGACCACAGACCCATTGAAATATCACTTTGATGAATGCAAACACATTTATCATCTACACTAGGCGATGTTTTATGTCAGTATCCCAGTGAAGGCTGTTTTAGCTCTAAGGACTAGAAACCCACACCAAGCTAGCTTAAACAAGAAATTGAATTTATTATAAGTATACAGGGGTATGTGACAGAAGCCACAGGGGGCTGGGATTAGAATATGTCCGGAACCAAGGCACTGATTCTTTTGGTTTCCTTCTGGGGTCATTTGGTCTCTCATCTCTGTCTTTCTCTTTGTAACCCCTTTGCTCTCTTGCAGAAGATGGCTTTTCTTGTGTCAACTGAAAAAAAATGCACAACCTAAAAGTTAAGAATTATGTTTTATTTGGCAGACAAAACTGAAGACTTAAGCCTGGGACACAGCATCTCAGATCGCTCTGAGGGACTGCTCCAGAGAGGTAAGGGAGGAGACAGGATATATGAGTTTTTGCAACAAAGACCAGGTAGTCAGAACTTCAAAAGATTACTGTTAATTAAAGAAAACCCGCTCTCTGGCATAAGGAATCTAGTGCTTTTTTATGTATGGGAAGATGCAAGAATCTGGGCTCACTGAAATCATTCCTTTGCTTTGCACTTCAGCTCTCTGGGGCCAGTATCCTGTGCTTTCTCATCCTGAGTTCCTTCAGGGCTCACCATCGGTGGAGGCGCCCGGGGCGTAATGTGATGGCTTGAGGGCTGCAGCATCCTTTGTTTCCTGATATGGCAGGCCACATTTTTTTCATTGATACTTGCTTCTCTCTTCATGTGTCTGCCCTACAGCCCCAACGTTCACCTCAGTTGTAGCCCCAGGCAGAGTCTCTGATTAACATCCCTCATACTCAGTGAAGTCTTACAAATCCAGCTAGCCTGGACCTTGAGATCAGGAGATCAGTAGGTGCTGAGACTGCTGAGGAATCTCAGCCAGCTGGTGGGGGAGGGAGGAAGGAAGGTTGGGCGAATGGGCTATTTTCTGAGGCATTTCCAAACAACCGTGTCTGGGCAAGAGCCACTTGTACATTTTAATAAGTTCTATTCACTTACTATTCTTTAACAGTTGATGAGAGTTTGAGTGAGGCAAAAGCTCTTAAATCTTAATGGCTGTGTATCTATGTGGTTATCATTTTCTCTACCTCAAAAGTGCATGATGGCATACCCATCTTCATAGCAATATTAGTCCATTATTCACTATATTCCACAGAGATGGAAGCAACCCAAATGTCTATCAATAAAGAAAATGTGGTATATACATACAATGGAATTTTACTCAGCCTTAAAATGGGTGGAAATCCTGTCACATGCTACTACATGAAGGGAAGACATTTGAAGACATTATACTAAGTGAAATAAGCCAGCCACAAAAAAAGACAAATCTTGCTTTGATCCCACTTAAATGTGGCATCTAAAGTAGTTGAATTCCTAGAAACAAAGTAGAATTGTGGTTACCAGGAAATGAAGGAATTGTTGTCTAATGGGTATAGGATTTCAGTTTTTCAAGATGAAAAAATTCTGGAGATTGGCTGCACAACAACATGAATATAGTTAACACTCCTGAACCGTACACTTAACAATGTTTTTTCTCTTTTTAAATTAAAAAATGATGGAATATAAAGATAGAAACTGGGGCTTCCCTGGTAACGCGGTGGTTGGGAGTCCGCCTGCCGATGCAGGGGACGTGGGTTCGTGCCCCGGTCTGGGAGGATCCCACGTGCCGCGGAGTGGCTGGGCCCGTGAGCCATGGCCGCTGAGCCTGTGCGTCTGGAGCCTGTGCTCCGCAGCGGGAGAGGCCACAGCAGTGGAAGGCCCAAGTAACGCAAAAAAAAAAAAAAAAAAAAAAAAAAGATAGAAACTGATGGCACCACGGAGCAGCTGTACTAGCTGTGGGCTGCCCACATCCAGACTTCCTGTCATATAAAGAAAATTAAACTGTACTCTGTAGTTTAAAAAAGTAGATGATGGCTCCCCAAAGCCTAGTGACTTCCAGGAGGGTGGTCAAGACCCTCCATCCATTTGTCCTAAATTTTAGTTTCTCATTTATCCTTTTGTCCTCAGAAGTTTTAGCCAATCTGGACCAGAAGCCTAGTGCAGCCCAGTCTCCCAGACTCATCTTCTATGTTATCTCTTCCAGCAGACTTTCTTGAAACCAGTGTTTGGGACAATTTTCCCATTCTGAGTGCCCATATTTCTTATGGTCCTTAGCTCTTTCTGTCTTGAATTGGAACTTAGGTATACATCTTTTTATTTTTTTGAATTTTAGAATTTTATTTATTTTTTTATATAGCAGGTTCTTATTAGTTATCCATTTTATACATATTAGTGTATATATGTCAATCCTAATCTCCCAATTCATCCCAGCACCACGCCCCACCCCCAAGGTATACATCTTCTCTATATTCTCTCCCCAATTATACTGTAAGATCCTTGAAGTCAGGAGACAAAATTACTGTCTCTTCCATAGCACCATCAAAGTGCTAGGCACATAGCAAGTGCTTGGAATGGAAACAAAAAAACCAAAAACATGGCCAGAGGTTTCAGTTGTGACTGAGATGGAAACCTATGGTCTTCTTAATAACACTGACTCTATTGATTCCATTATTTTATTTTCAAGTTTGGATATATGGTATGTTGAATCAAATAGAAGTCTCTGGGGTCATGTTAAGGATGGAATTCTGTGAAGTCAAGTGAATCATTTGCTTGGTTATTCTTAATCATTAGCTGGGTGAGACACATAACACAGAATCGATCATTTTTCCATATGGCATTTTCATCAGATAGACCAGAAGTTTCTAATTTTTTACAATATGAAAACCTCTATTTCTTTTTTAAATTTTATTACATATATTTTTATGAGGTTGTATGTGTTTTTATTTTCAGATTTCTAGGAATTTGAGAGAATTCCCAGGAATGCAGAAAGGAGATGTCTGCTTAGGCAAATAATATACAATTTTTTAAAACAAAGTTTGATTCTCTAATGGAATAAAGTTAAAAAATGAGCCTAGAGATTATCATACTAAGTGAAGTAAGTCAGAGAAAGATAAATATATGATATCACTTATATGTGGAATCTAAAAAAATGATACAAATGAACTTATTTACAAAACAGAAACAGACTCACAGACATAGAAAACAAACTTACAGTTATCAAAGGGGGAGGTGGGGTAAATTAGGAGTTTGGGATTAACAGATACACACTACTATATATAAAATAGGTAAACAACAAGGGCCTACTGTATAGCACAGGGGACTATACTCAATATCTTATAATAAGCTATAATGGAAAGAATCTGAAAAAAAAAATATATATGTATATAACTGAATCACTTTGCTGTACACCTAAAACTAACACGACATTGTAAATCAACAATACCTTATATTATTCTGATGTCTTTTAATAACATAAAGAGCATATCAGAACCACTTCCTTTGAAATCATTAATGATTTGATTACAAAAGATGGCTCTTTTCAGGAGCCAAAACAGTTCATGTAGAAACTTTTCTAACCCAAATAGACTATTTGGGGATATCATATTTGTGTTCAGGTTTAAAATAATCCTTAATAGGGTTATTGGTCATAATCCGGTATGTTTTCAGCTTGAATCTCTAGTTCCACCCTTGTGGAAGAGGCCTTATGCATACAGAGTTACCTCAGTTGCATAATTTCTCTTTGTTTGAATTACATAATTTTTAATGGATGTATAGCTGGTTTACAATGTTTTGTTAATTACTGCTGTACAGAAAAGTGATTCAGATAGCACAGTTTTCTGTGCTATCAGTAAGACCTTGTTGTTTATCCATTCTATATATAAAAGCTTACATTCACTATCTCCAGCCTCCCACTCCATCCTTCTCCCCTCCCCCTCCCCCTTGGCAACCACCAGTCTGTTCTCAATGGCTGTGATGCTGTTTCTGTTTCATAGATAGGTTCATTTGTGTCATATTTTAGATTCCATGTATAAGTGATACCATATGGTGAACACCTCTATTTTTAATGCTAATTTTATGATAGTAGTACTTTTGTGTCTGGAATGGAAAAAATACACAATAATAGAACTATGACAAATTCAATGATGCGTTAAAAATCTTTCATATCTTGTTTGTCATAGCACCATCTACATATATTTGACAAAAGCAGAATTTTGTTGTGTGATGCATAATGTTTATTATGACAACAGGTAATGCATGTAGTACAAATAGACTTTCAGAACTCTTTCCAGTAGAACCATTGGTGTAAATATCAATTGACTAACAGATGTCTAATAAATGTCTAACTAGGTTTTGTGGAGCAAAACCAAGAAGGACTAGATTCTATTCCACAACGTTTCAGCTAAGTGCATTACTTCTCTTCTCTACCATCTCTGGGAAGGTTATGAAGTCTTGCCCTCATAATATTTGTGGGACTCCTTCACTCATGGTTGGATCTACCTTACACAATGAAGCATAGATGGTTTATGAAGAGTTAATGTCAAGAAACACATGTCCATCCAACTACAGATCACTTTGTGACAACTACAAAGGGGTCTGGTGTTAATGACCAAGATCTCCTTAATTTGATCTTGCTAAAGTTCTTGCTCTGACATGCCTGCCTTTTGCTGATATTATCTGATGGATCTTCTGCTGTGTATTATAACCAGCCTTCACTCTTTAGTCTCATTTTAAAGTCCACTTCTTCATGAACCCCTTACCTGTTTCCTCCTAGCCTAGTAGACTTATACTTTTGTAAATCATCAGGATGCTCATAATTCCACCATTGGGATGGCATGCCACAGAGGGCAGAGACTTAGTCTCATTCGTGCTAGTATCCTTAGCACATAGTGGCTGATCAATACACGTTTGTTGAATAAATGAATGAATACCCCCTGAGGCTTCATATTGAGCTCTCTACATTGGGCTAATTAATTACAGAGGAATCCCCACCCCAGCCTAAAATTTGCTCAAAAGTCAGACCTAAAATGTGGTCTTCATCAATTGTATTTGCCTAACACACCTATGTCTGTTCTTATTTGTGACTGCTCATATTTGTGCAAACGTTGAAATCTATTCACATCTTCTCTAATATGTGATCTGAAAAGCATCCTGTCTCTCTCAACTGTTAAGTAATTACTTTTCAATAGTACTTGATATCTGTCCTCTAGAACGTCCCATGAGGGTGAGGACTTTGTTTATCTGGCTTCTGTGGTACTCCTAGCACCTACATTATTAGTACATGGCAGGCCCCTGATGAATACTTATTGTATGAACAAATGACTGTTGACTGACTAATTTTATTGTTTGGAGGAGTGTTGTGCTACAGACGTGATTAAAATGCTCCACATAGAGGGGCAGGAGGTAAACTAGGTACTACTGCCCATCGCCTTTAGTACATTTCAAGACAGAGTAACAAGACCTACACTCTATTCCCGTGCTAGCCTTGCTTTCCAAACTGCCTCCCTTTTCTTAAGGGAATCTCTAACTCCTCACATCCTAATCTCCCTAATATCCAGTATATTATTTCCTGGACACTGGACTCTCTGTCTTGCTTCAACTTCAAGTTCAGTAGGAGAAACAAATGGAGACTTGCAGGGACCTGGACACCAAAAATGTGTATTTACTGCTTCTCATATTACCCTCATCAGCCATGTGGATTGTTGAGAAGGATAAATGAAGACATTCTAGTTCAGGTTTGATCAAACTCCATTTGCATTCCCAAACAAAGAACAAGTCTGTGTTTCACTGTGATTGTATAATAGGAAGTAAAGGGCTGTGGCTTATGTTACTTGGAGCTGATTTAAATTTTTATGAACCTGATACCTCTGAAAGGCAATAATCAAAATGAAACCATGGTAATTATTTTCATTTGAAAACATCAGAATGGGACCTCATTACATTCTAGTGAATGACTCAAGGGGAAGTATGGGAAGGCAAAGCATAAACTCCATTTTGAATATAAATTTCTTAAAATATTCGGCAATGTCATAGAAGGAAGTACAAAGCCAGAGTTGACAATTTTCAATCAATATTCCAAACTCGTTGAATTAAGGTCGTCTTGGGATTGCAGACTGGGCTGGGACATACATATGTATCTATAATAAACAAGATGTATTTTGCAGAAATGGATTTGGGTTTTGGCATCGACTTGATAGGGAGATCAAAGCACTAGCTGGCATTAGAAGGATTTAGATACATTTGTCATAGGCAGCTGTTATGCTAATCTCATTTATGCAGTTGTCAGCTGATAGGCTCTGATGAGCCAGCTGAGTGGGAAAATCATTATTCCATCCCTATTGTGATAAGTGTTATTTATTACTGTCAAATGGTATTAATGTTTGATTCAAAGATGGGGAGTGAGCACCATCTACATGAAGTTCATCCATTCATGGTCAATTGCAACAAAAGGAATCGCTGAATTCCAGCCAAACGAACCTCATTTCTGGGTGAAAAAAGAATAATGGATTTAATTTGCATATGTTTTAAAAGGGTAATGAAGTAATATGATGTTTATCTTGGTTGAAGAGTGGTAATTTTCATTGGCGGGACTCCAGCTTCGTTGGAGCCATTGTGAGGCATTTACTGTTGGGTTGGTGTGGAAGGACTTTTCAAAGCAGCAGGTGCATTGGGGGTTGGGGGAGAGCAAGATGATTTATTCATTAGGCCAAAAATGAGCAATCTGGACATCTATTTTTTCTTCATCTTCCTCTGAAATGTATTTATAACTAAATCCCCTCTCTCTTCCCCTAGGATGGTGATATCCCCTGATTTTCACATTCCTTTTGTGGCCTTTGACAATTTAATTATGTGAAATCCCTAACCCGTCACTCACTTCATTTCTGTTCCCCTTTTGTTATGATCAGATCTGCTGTTTCCACTCCATCTAAACTGATATCTCTACAGGCCTGGTGTTTTGGAATGGTGTGTTGATTTCTAGTTAGGGTAAAACTAGGAGACAGTTAAGGATGGCAACCAATGGCTGATGGTTTGTTCTTAAGCATTTTGTTAAATTAACTGCTCAGCTGAACTCTGAGTTGTTAAAAATGATCCCCCCTCTGTTTGGAGACTTGCAAAGAGCTGTCCCCCTTCCAGTACAGCTGCATTGGTTAATGCCGCTTTGGATTATTTTTCTTGTGTTAAAAATACAGATAACCTAATTATAGCACCTCCCCAGTT
The DNA here is from genome assembly GCF_964165515.1 of Mesoplodon bidens. NCBI lineage: Eukaryota > Metazoa > Chordata > Mammalia > Artiodactyla > Ziphiidae > Mesoplodon > Mesoplodon bidens. Next base: position 32,424,773 of record NC_138175.1, read on the forward strand.
CCCAAATGCCTCACTTAATGACTCATTAGTGCAGTGAGAACACTTTCCAGCGCTTGCTAAATAATATTCCGTTTCTGAGGACTTCATCGTCTTTTTTCGTATTTGCTCTGAAAAAAAAAGTTTGACTAAACATATTTCAGAGCCTTTAGATTTTGCTGATTGGCTACATTTCTATCACAAGCTGGTCACTTTTCAGGATCCAGCTTTTCTTGTCTTTTGGGGCTGATAAAAATGGGGCCAGATGCTTTTGTTCAGTGGGAGAGGGTCACAAGAGTTTTTGTAAATCCGTGAACTCAAAGAAAACTGTCTTCCTGCTCACCCAGTATTTAATGTATCTTTACTGGGATTCAGAATCTTCTATTGTCTGATTTAATCCACCATGTTTCTCCGGAAGCCAACATCATGTCTGGAAAAGAGACCTTCAAGGCATATTTGTTGACTGGATGAATGGACCTTAGGAAGCTTATAGTCTAGTTCAACAGTTGGCAAACTTTTTCTGTACAGGATCAGATAGTAAATATCTTAGACTTTGTGGGCCATATGGTCTTTGTTGTAACTATTCAACTGCTGTTGTTGGATGAAAGCAACCACAGACCATACGTCAGTGAATGGGCATGGCTACGTTCCAATAAGTCTTTCTTTACGGATGCTGAAATTTGAATTTTATATAATTTTCACATGTCATGAAATATTTTGATTTTGATTTTTTTCCCCAACTAATCAAAAATGTGAAAACCATTTTGGCCTTACAAAAACAGGTGGTGAGCTGGATTTGACCCATGGGCCATAGCTTGCAGACCCCTGGCCTAGTTACTCCACAGGGCACTAAAGTGCTCACTTCCCTGGCCTCGCCTCCTATTTCTCTCTCCCTCACTCACTACCATCCAGCCACTTTGACCTCTTTTCTGTTCTGCAAACTCACCAAGCTTGTTTCTGCCTGTGATTGCCTTTGCTGTCCTTCTGCCTGGAACATCTTGCCCTCGGATGTTTCCATGGCTTGTTTCCTTCTCCCCGATTTTTTTTGGGTCTCAGCTCAAATGTCAAGTCATCACAGAGGTCTTTCCTGATACCCCTGTCTCTAAGCGGGCATCCCTCCCCCAGCCATTGTCTTTTATTTCACTGCATTTTGTATCCTTATCACCATCTGAAATGATTTCATTTGTCTACAAATAAGCATATCTGTCTTCTAGAATTAAATTCCTTTAGCTAAGGACCGTTTTCTTCCTCTTTTAGAATGTGGTTCTTCAGTGCCTAGAGCAGTGTTTGGCACATGGTAGATGGTCAATTATAGTTTGTGGACTGAATGAAGTTGGTGGTACAAGTATACAGGATACAGAAGAACATCAAACTGAAATACATGCTCTCATTCTGGAAGTATTTTTGATATTTCCCCAAAATCTCAACAAATAAGGGAGGAAATGTATACACAAATAACTGTGATATAAAGATACCAAGCACTGAGGGCCACGAGGGACTAAATGGGGGGAGAGATCACCTCCAGGTGGATGAAAAGCAGATGCCTTCATGTAGGAAGCAGTGTTTGCACTGATCTCTGCGTCTGCAAAAAGGAGTGGGGAAGACTCACTACAGTATGGGTTTCCAGATACAGAAGAAATGTCCTGAGGACACTGATTCCTAGGGATTATTTATGACTGTTACATTCAAATGAGGAACCCACTCTGTTGCAGCAAAGAGATCTAAATGTAAGTCTTTGAATGCTAATGTTCCTAAGGGACCTCTCCCAGAGGAGTGTGTTAAAGACTTAGTGGAGCCTCTTCACTAAAGATCTACAACCATTGCAACAATTAGACTCTAAGAGCTTCTTGCAGCAAATGGAGTCAATGGACCATGTGAGCAAAGAACAGGTGTGACAAATTTTATTCTGCCTGTAATGAATACTGTCTTGAATAGCATCTGGCTTTTGCTGGCCACCCTAGCCTCTTCTTCATCATTCCTACACACACCTTTCACTCCAGTTTCCCCAAGGTACCATGCTGTTTCATACCTTTGCATGGGCTGATTCCCTTCCTTCCCTTATTCCTTGACTGTCCATGGGGCTAAGGAAGGTAACTTCATGAGTGAAGTGGATTGGATGGGATTTGGGACAACCTGGAGGGTGCTCACTGTATTGAAAGAAGAGGCCACTGCTCAGTCTTAACCAACTTTTGTCATGCAAGAATGTGGGTTCTAGACTGACAGATCTTCCAATTTTTTGTGGGGGGAATGGGGAATCTGAATTCATTAGCAACTGGTGTACATTTAAAGATACAGCTGACTGTGAGATTTGACTGTGCCTCGCTGGTTTGCTTCCTCTAATCCAAGGTAACTCCTCCTCCTCCTTTATAATTTTGCCCAAGGGCCACCTGTTTCTTTGTGTTTTCATGATACTTTGTATATGAGACTACCATAGTTCTTATCACATGCACTGTAATTCTGACTGGACTCCTCAGGGATTCCAACTAGATAATGAGTCCTTGGGAGATGAGGAATAGAAAGCAACAAGGTTAGCCCATGTTGCCTTGGCCTCTTATTACCACTCTGCTATCAGCTAAGCTACATGAAACTCGCTATGCCATCAGATATAGATATGATGTTGTCAAGGAAACACTGCAGCATCCCTTATATGTTCCATGAAAGCATCATTTGAGTTTTAGTTCCAGAAAAGCTTGGCATTCTCTAAGCAACTGGTGTATGTGTGTGTATGTACATGTGTGTGTACGTTTGTGTATGTGTGTGTGTGTGTGTGTTCTTTGCTTTGACCCACAGGGAGCTCTCTGCCTCATTTACAGTCCACCTCTTTTAATGGAATGTTCACCTGACCATATGCTTTCTTTCATTTTCCTTTCATCTTAATTTATCTTTTTTTTGTGTGTGTGGTACGCTGGCCTCTCACTGCTGTGGCCTCTCCCGCTGCAGAGCACAGGCTCCGGACGCACAGGCTCAGCAGCCATGGCCCAGAGGCCCAGCCGCTCTGTGGCATGTGGGATCTTCCCGACCGGGGCACGAACCCGTGTCCCCTGCATCGGCAGGCGGACCCCCAACCACTGCACCACCAGGGAAACCCTTAATTTATCTTTTGTTTTATACTCTCGTATTTCAGGTATTTTTAAGAATGAAACTCAGAAACTTTTTTTACATGAAATAGGATATGAATAACTAAATACAAATCACATTTAATTTGATACTTTTCCAGGTTATTATCTGAGTTAGTTACAGAGAATGGGGGAAAGTGAGCATGCAATGTCTTCTACCCTTCTTGTTAGTTCATACTGGGCCTACCAACAATGTTCTATGTATAAATATTTGATGAATATACACCGAATGATGAATAGACAATGAGATATTTGATCATGTCAATCAATTTCCTTTAGATAATCCGTTTAAAGTGGCAAATAAATTGATGAGGCAAACCACAGTTTTCATTATTGGGAATGAAGATGGGTATTTAAGATCTTAACTTCTTTGCCATATTTATAATTTTATTGCTAGAGCTCCATACCAGAGCAGCTAATGAGAATAAGTTTAAGACTGAAATTACATCACATTATAACTGACACTTCGAAGATTAATTTTACAACTTGTGATTTTAATTTTGGTGAAAATGTATTTAAAATTATCTCTTGTCACCATCTCTTATTAAACATAATGAAACTTGATGACATTCTAATAACATTAAACTGTTTTGGTAGTCACTGAGGTTACGATGAAAAGACTATTCAAACTAAGAAAGTAGTGGATCATTTTTGAAAGAAAGTATTTGGGGAGCTTTGAGGAGCTGAGTATTTCATTCAGCTCACACACTATGAATTGCTCACACTAGTGGGTAATTTAGAAGATATTCTGTATGTTAGAAGAACTAGTGTGCAATTAATGGGGGGAAATCAAGGACATTTTAGCAAAGAAGGAAACAAGAAGAGAGGAGACATCACGTCACTGTAATTTGGTATCTATGTTTTGGGTTGATTTTTATTATTAGCAGGCCCCCAAAAATACTGGGGCCTCAAAACCTGGTAAATAAAATTACTGATGTAACGAGGTCATTGCATTTATCTTTTTAGATCTTTCTTCTTCCCTCCTTCACTTCCTTCTTTCCTTTCTTCCTTCCTTTTTCATTTCTAACTCAGGTCTCAAATCCATGGTGTGATCTTCCTCTTGGATCAACTTTTTCCTTTTGCCAGACCAGGAAGAAAATGATTTGGAGATAGAATGATATTACACAGTGGGAAAGGTGAGATAACAGTGGAATTATAGTTTCTCATTTTTCCTAATGATGGACTAATAGTTGGCCTGAAAGCTTACTACATTCCCAACATTTACTAATTTAGGGACTTTATGTGTTAGGTTCATATATCTTCCTTTATGTTTTTTTTTTCAAGAAACTTGTGGACTTTTCATAGCATTTTTTGGACTCTATCTTGGGTCACTCCCTTCTCTGTCCTTAATCTCATCCCGAAATGTGAATTATGTTAATACAACAAACATGTATTGAATACCTAATATATGTCGGGTGCCTGCTGGGCATGGGAGATTCTGACCAGAATAAGAATAGATATTTTCCATCTAAGAGCTCATTGTTCAGTGGGAAAAACAGACAAGTCAACTAATAATTCTAGGATAATCAGATAAGTTTTTATAAAATCCTATGACCTAAATCCCAATGGAAAAAGAAGAAAGAATGATTAGAAAGTTTTTCAGAGGTTATATTTCAAATTGGCTTGGAAGGATCTATAGCGCCCTAGCTGGAGAAAAAAGCATTCTTATATAGGAAAAGCATACAAAACCACCATGACCACTGACAAGTACAGCTGGGTATAATGGAAGCAGAGGAAACTGGTGGGTGGGTGGAGGGAGTCTTGGGAAAGCCTTTCCTGGGCTAAGGATCTTTGATTTTACCCTCTGAGTTAGGGGACCTGTGGACGTTTTAAATAAGGGAAGAGGCATGATGGATCTGTGGTCAAAGAGGATCATATTGGAGAAAGGAAAGGTTTAAGGGAAGACTAGTTAGGAAACTATTCAGACAGTCTAGGTGAGAGATGATAAGGGTCTAATGAGACAATGGAAGAAGGAGTAGATTTGAGAGATATTTAGGAGGTGACATTGACACTGAGGACTGATTGGACAAGAAGAGTGAGGGACACGGAGGACCTGACGGTGACCCTGAAGCCACCTATTGCCTGATGTGTTCATTTCAAGATGAAATAGACTTGGATGCAGTCTGACACTCATGTGCCCAGATATCTAGTGGAGATGGTATCATACAGGGAATGTTCTGTGCTTCATTCATTTATTTTCATACATTCACCTATTCATTCTTCTATTCATCCAACAAATATTAATTGAGAAATAATGCCTAGATGCCAGGTATGCCACCAGTCACAAGGAATATGCTAAAAACTCAGAAAAACTCAATAGCAAAAGATTTTAAGGTTTTAAACAGCACAGCTACACACCTGTCACCTTCTCGCTGTACCTACTGAGGTAGAACCTGGGCGTGCATGTCATCTCTTTTCAGCCCTGTCCTAGGACCACTTAGAAGTATGCAGAGGGATGTACTTATTTACAGAACAGAAATAGAAAACAAACTTATGGTTAACAAAGGGGAAGTGCGGGGGAGGGATAAATTAGGAATATGGGGTTAATAGATACACACTACTATATATAAAATAGATCACTAACAAGGTCTTACTGTATAGTACAGGGAACTACACTCAATATCTTGTAATAACCTATAATGTAAAAAATATGAAAAAAAATATATATGTGTAAAACTGAATCACTTTCTTGTACACTACATACACAACACAGTAAACCAAGTATCTTTAAAAAAAAATACAGGTCACAGAAGGGGCAAGGTGTTTGGCTTGGGTGGGATGGATGCTATCCTAGAGAGAAAAATCCTTGGAACTTTCTGAAGTGCCCTTTTTGCCTTCACAAGTCTCCCTTTCCCATGTGGGAATTTATATTCCCTCTCTTTTATTTCAACCACCTTCTCATGAGAATTTTGATTTGAATATTTTCTGTAATTTTTGTCCTGGCTACATCTATCTCCTCTGTCTGTACATTTTTCTTAGTACTCTTTTAAATATGTAGTGTACTTCAGTAATCATTGTTTGTTTTTGCTTGAAACTGAAAAATGTGTTATCTATCAAAACACATCTGTATCATCCTCCATCTGGTTTTCTTTTCCCCCAGCTATATTAAGATATAATTGACATATGACACTGTATAAGTTTAAGGTGTACAATGTGATGATTTGATACACATATATACTGTGAAGCAGTTTAACACAGCAGTTAACACGTCCTTTACCTCACACAGTTACAATTTTGTTGTTGTTGTTATGCTTTCTTCTAAATATTCCTTATACAGGGTCTCTTCCTTTCTCTGGAGAGTTTTCTTCCTTCCTTTCTTCTTTATAGTCAATATATTCCTTTCCTAGTACTTGATTTACCTTTGATTTCTTTTTTATTCACTTAAAATTAGTATGTTTCTTGCTAGAAGTCAAATATACATATTTTTACATTTTTATCATGACAAGATTCACACAAATATAAAAATAGTCAATCTCATGTATCAGTCATGTCATTTCAACAATAATCAGCTCACGACCAATCTTACTTCTAAAGACTTCCTTCTCTCCTTATCCCTCCATTTCCTTCTTTCCCACTGCTTTCTGCACTTGGATAAAGATGAGTCTGCTGGAATCTGCCAATTTTACCATTCACTGATACTGGATATCTTTCACGTCTTCTGATTTTAGGTTTTGTCACTTCCATCTAGATACTTTGTAACAAGGAACTTGTATGCTCCTTCGTCCTCGATTGCTTAAAATCTACACTCTCTACATTCTATAATTACGGAATGTTTCTATTTGAACAATGATGTGCTAAATTTATGAGCATTTCCATAAATGAGTTGACTTTAAGATGCCTCCAACTCTACATTATGATTCTAATCAGCACATTAATGAATGGGTACTGAAATGAGCCTATTTGCAAATTGCCAGATTAGACAGATTCATCTTTGTTTAACTAAAAGCTTTCACCAAAGGCACGGCTTAAAATTCTGAAGATGATAAAGTCTCCTCCATGTCTGATAATTTCTTGGTCAAATTGTGCTTTTAAAAGAGTTTAAGAAATCTTTACTATTTGTTGACAGATTAGGTTTAAACAATGGACTAAAGCTTAAATCATTACATAAATCATTATGTAAAATAATATTGTTACTAATATAGTGTGTTAAACTTACTTTCTCCAGTTACAAAAATATTCTGACTTAAAAATGAAACTCTGAGCTGTGATTGATGTATATTTTATGTGTCTGCCCAGGTCCTGCCTTCTTAATTGGGCTCAGTCAATTTCAGTGTGTTTCCTATGACATTTTCATCCTACAGCTGTCAAGCCAGAGAAAGAATTAATATCAATAATCCAGCGATCATATTTAATCTGTAAGATTAGTCATCATTTAAGATACAAAGATATAGCCTGAAAAGAAAACCTTCATCAATTTTATTTTCTCACACGATAGTGTAAGGCAGGTATTCATATATATGTGTAAAATCACACATTCACATGTATTTTATTGCATTCTTTGTGTTCTCGAAAACAATGTAAACCACTGTGTTAAAAGAAACTCTCTTCTCCCAAATGTCATAGAGTCTACTCTTATTTCATTTCTCACGTATCTAGAAGAAGCCTTAGCAGCTACTGATTTTTGTCCTTAGAGATTTTCATTTTTGTACGTTCATTTTAGCAAGCATTGATTGATATGCCATTTTCTCAATCACTAAGGCATTGCTAACTTTACTGTATAGATTGAGGAATAAAGACAGAAAGAGAGAAAGTTTGAAAATAGTGATAATAACACACTACAACAATAAAATCTCTACATCCCATCCTTGTAAATTATTTTTTGTTCTGCTGATTTCGTTCTGGCATGTGTTATTACCATAGTTTAACAGACCAGGAGGCAAGGGAACAGAGAGCTTCAGCACTCTCTTGCTGTTGAACAGCCACTGCTTCAAAGCCCTGTTGTGTTACTTATTTTATGGTAAGTCACGTGGACCAGTAAAGGCAAGCTCTTAGGCAGAGCATCAGGTAGACCAATGCTCCCTAAAAGATGCTCTTCAAGACCTTCATCTGTTGAGATGCCCTTAGAACAAATGGGTCCGTTGGTCAAACGTGTTTTGGAAAATTATATAAAGTGTCATTCTGGCGGGTCACAATGCAAATTAGCATGTTAAAGGTTCTGAGAAATCCTGGAGCTAAAAAAAAACCTACTCAGTATAATTTTTCTTTAACGTGTTTCATGGTAGAACCTTTTTTGCACATAACATGATTCACTGGAAATGCGCAGAGAAACTTTTGCTTTAAGCAAATATCCATTTTCAATGACTTTGGTTAATGGACAGTACATCATAATCCCAAGTGCTTCAAGATATAGAATAATGCTCAAATGTAACCTCTGCTTTTAACACTCACAACTTAAAAGACCAAGAAAGCCAGTTTAAGGGAGGCAGAAATCCATTCATTCATTTGTTTTTTAAAATAAGCATTTATTAAAGACCTATCTTAGCCTAGGCAATGTACAAAATATTGGTGATACAATGATGAAAAACCAAGGCTGAGGGAGGTAGGGAAGGTTTCCCAGAGGAAGTTATGGCTGGGCTGAATCTTAAAGGGTGAATAGATGGGTGGGCATTCAGCAGATGAAGGGAGCTGATTGTGAAAGGGCATTCCAGATAAAAGCAACAGCATATGCAAAGACGTAGAAGATTAAGAGCATAGCAAATTCAGGGGACTGTAAGTGAATACATTCACTGTTCATCACCGTCTTGTTTATTTATGTATTGTTTTTCCTAGTGGAATATAAGTTCCATGAGTTAGGAACTTTGTCTGTGGTTTTTGCCATTGTGTTCCCCATACTTAGCATGGTGTTCATCTGATAATAGGGGCCCATTAATTAAATTCTTGTCAAATGAATGAGAAGTAGCCTGGTATTGTTGGAACCTACTTATTTGAAGGCCAGATGGGAAGATGAGGCTGGAATGGTAGGCAAGGGACGGATCATGAGGGGCCATGTGGGTTATGGTTAAACTCTTCCTGGTAGATGAAGATGAGCTATTGAAGGGTTGTACATAGCGGGGTGCCTCGATCAGATTTGCATTTTAGTAAGATTACTCTGGTGGGAGAGAAGATGAAGGCTCAGGAGCTTGGAGACTGGGGACAGTAAGGAGGCTGTGGCAATAATGCAGGAAGGAAGAAATGAGGGTTTGACTAAGGTGGTTGCTGTTGGGTGAAGAGGGAACAGTTTGTAGTATGTAGAAGAGACCAGCCCTAGTGACTGAACAGCAAAGGGAAGGGGGGTAGGGAAGAAGGGAGGGGAAAAGTCAGAAAGGATTCACATGTTTCTGATTCAGAAAGTTGAAAAGACTTTCCATTATAGAAACCTTCAAACATATACAACGTAGAGAGAATAGTATAATAAACCATCTTGTACTTAACATCCAACAACCATCAACATAGAGTCCTTTGGTTTCATCAATTCTGACTCCCCCCACCCCCTGCCCCTCACCTCTGCCTGGAGTGTTTTAAAGCAAATACCAGATATCCCATTATTTCATCCATAAATACTTCAGCATGGATTTCTAAGAGATAAGAAGTATTTAAAAGCATAAACACAATATCTTTAACACCTAAAAAGTTAACATAAATTTCCTAATGTAATCAAATATTCAATCAGTGTTCAAACAATCTCAAAATGACTTTCTATAATTGGTTTGCTCAAATGAAGATCTGAACCAAAATCCACACATTGCATTTGGTTGATATGGCTTTAAACTCTCTCTCTCTCTCTCTCTCTCTTTTTTAACATCTTTATTGGAGTATAATTGCTTTACAATGGTATGTTAGTTTCTGCTGTATAACAAAGTGAATAGGCTATATGTATACATATATCCCCATATCTCCATATCCCCTCCCTCTTGCATCTCCTCCCACCCTCCCTATCCCACCCCTCTAGGTGGTCACAAAGCACCGAGCTGATCTCCCCGTGTGATGTAGCTGCTTCCCACTAGCAATCTATTTTACATTTGGCAGTGTATATATGTCAATGCTACTCTCTCACTTCATCCCAGCTTACCCTTCCCCCTCCCCGTGTCCTCAAGTCCATTCTCTATGTCTGTGTCTTTATTCCTTCCTGCCCCCAGGTTCATCAGAACCTTTTTTTTTTTTTAGATTCCATATAAATTTGTTAGCATAGAGTATTTGTTTTTCTCTTTCTGACTTACTTCACTCTGTATGACAGACTCGAGGTCCATCCCCCTCACTACAAGTAACTCAATTTCATTTTTTTTATGGCTGAGTAATATGCCATTGTACATATGTGCCACATCTTCTTTATCCATTCATCTGTCAATGGACACTCAGGTTGCTTCCATGTCCTGGCTATTGTAAATAGTGCTGCAATGAACACTGTGGTACATGACTCTTTTGGAATTATGGATTTCTCAGGATGTATGCTCAGTGGGATTTCTGGGTCGTATGGTAGTTCTATTTTTAGTTTTTTAAGGAACCTCTATACTGTTCTCCATAGTGGCTGTATCAATTTACATTCCCACCAGCAGTGCAAGAGGGTTCCCTCTTCTCCACACCCTCTCCAGCATTTATTGTTTGTAGATTTTTTGATGATGGCCATTCTGACCGGTATGAGGTGATACCTCATTGTAGTTTTGAGTTGCATTTCTCTACTGATTAGTGATGTTGAGCATCTTTTCATGTGTTTGTTGGCAATCTGTATGTCTTCTTTGGAGAAATGTCTGTTTAGGTCTTCTGCCCAGTTTTGGATTGGGTTGTTTGTTTTTTTGATATTGAGCTGCATGAGCTGCTTGTATATGTTGGAGATTAATCCTTTGCCAGTTGCTTTGTTTGCAAATATTTTCTCCCATTCTGAGGGTGGTCTTTTCATCTTGTTTATGGTTTCCTTTGCGGTGCAAAAGCTTTTAAGTTTCATTAGGTGCCATTTGTTTATTTTTGTTGTTATTTCCATTTCTCTAGGAGGTGGGTAAAAAAGGATCTTGCTGTGTTTTATGTCAAAGAGTGTTCTTCCTATGTTTTCCTCTAAGAGTTTTATAGTGTCTGGTCTTACATTTAGGTCTTTAATCCATTTTGAGTTTATTTTTGTGTATGGTGTTAGGAAGTATTCTAATTTCAGTCTTTTACATGTAGCTGTCTAGTTATCCCAGCACCACTTATTGAAGAGGCTGTCTTTTCTCCATTGTGTATTCTTGCCTCCTTTATCAAAGATAAGGTGACCATATGTGCATGGGTTTGTCTCTGAGCTTTCTATCCTGTTCCATTGATCTATATTTCTGTTTTTGTGCCAGTAACATACTGTCTTGATTACTGTAGCTTTGCAGTATAGTCTGAAGTCCAGGAGCCTGATTCCTCCAGCTGCGTTTTTCATTCTCAAGATTGCCTTGGCTATTCGGGGTCTTTTGTGTTCCCACACAAATTGAGAAATTTTTTGTTCTAGTTCTGTGAAAAATGCCATTGGTAGTTTGATAGGGATTGCATTGAATCTGTAGATTGCTTTGGGTAGTAGAGTCATTTTCACAATATTGTTTCTTCCAATCCAAGAACATGGTATATCTCTCCATCTGTTTGTATCATCTTTAATTTCTTTCATCAGTTAAACTCTCTTTTAATCTATAACAATTTCCTTCCCTTTTATTCATGGAAGAAACCACATCATTTACCCTATAGAATTTCCAAGTTTTGCTGATTGCATCCCAATGGTACCATTTATCATGCTCCTCTGACCCCTGTTCTTGTACACTGGTAGTTAGATATTATTATAACTTTCTACACATAAGAGGTAATCCTTAAAGACACAGACTTTATTGGAAAACATGGTAAGTATTGTGTTGGAGGTGATGGACTACATGGGTGTACGTGTGGTTAAAGGTTTCAAGGGATGCTATCAAAACTATGCAAAAAAAGTTCCTGGAGGTGTATATGGGTCACCCAACTTGTATTGCTGCCACCACCAGTTAGAAAGAAAAGAAGAACTCAATGAGACCCCTCTGAGTACTTTTTGAAAGCCACCCATTTGGTGGATACAGCAACGTCACCTGGGTCTATATCTTGATCAGATTTTTCAAAAGCTTTTGCCTTTCAACAGGAGTGTTTACTTATGATTTGGAGGGATGTGAGAGAGAGCCATGTCTATGTGGCTTTGTTTGGGGTTAGTTAGCTGAGTGGAATTGTGTTACCCATAACTGATGAAAGCCTGCTTAAGTCATGAGTTTATCACCATATAAAAACTCCTGTTGGGGCTTCCCTCGTGGCGCAGTGGTTGAGAGTCTGCCTGCCGATGCAGGGGACACGGGTTCGTGCCCTGGTCCGGGAGGATCCCACATGCCACGGAGCGGCTGGGCCCGTGAGCCATGGCCACTGGGCCTGTGCGTCTGGAGCCTGTGCTCCACAATGGGAGAGGCCACAATAGTGAGAGGCCCGTGTACCGCAAAAAAAAACAACAACAACAAAAAACAAAAAAACAACTCCTGTTTATTTTCCATCCTGTGTCCTCTGAGGGGCACTGATAGTCACCACTGAAGAACCTGCTTAGAAAAATGTAAGCTGTTATGATTGGGGTTTCCATAGAAGTCATTTAACTGGAAACTCAGGGTGCAGAGTGTACGTGTGAGAGGAAAGCTAGGCCTGCTGTTTGTCTGTATTTGGTCCTGTTATTGTTTGCCTTCATCTGCCTGGAGCTTTTCTGGAAAGTGAATTAAGTGAACTGGCTATTGTATCTAAGAGTTGGTTTCATGTGATTTCTCTCTTGAAATCCAAGGATACTCTCACCTCATCTAAAGGAACTTCATTTTCATATACTAAACAATTACATAGAATTTATTCAGTTCCAGACATTGTTATAAATATTTCATACCTATTAGCTCATTTAGTCCTGAAAACAAACTTTAAAGCAGTTACCATAATTATCCCCATTTTATAGAGGAAGAAACAGAGGCACAGAGAAGCTAAGTAACTTGCCTGAAGTCACACAGCTGATAAATAGCAGACAACTATTTGAACCTGGTCTGGCTCTAGAGTTTATCCTCTTAACCACTATGATATGTTGCCTACTGGCACCAATAGTCAAAATTAAAATGACCTTAGGGGACTTCCCTGGTGGCACAGTGGTTAAGAATCCACCTGCCAGTGCAGGGGACACAGGTTCAAGCCCTGGTCCGGGAAGATCCCACATGCTGCTGAGCAACTAAGCCTGTGCTCCACAACTACTGAGCCTGTGCTCTAGAGCCCGCGAGCCACAACTGCTGAAGCCCACACACCTAGAGCCCGTGCTCTGCAACAAGAGAGGCCACCGCAATGAGAAGCCCATACACCGCAACAGTGGTCCCCCTCGCCACAACTAGAGAAAGCCCATGTGCAGCAACAAAAACCCAATGCAGCCAAAACTAAATACATAAAATAAATTTTTAAAAAATGACTTTAGGACCTAAAAACGTCATGGAAGTTCAAGTGTAAGTGGTTTAGGGTGTGAGTTTTGACATCACACAGACCAGGGTTAAATCCTGGTTTTGTCACTTAGTGGTGGTGGAATAAGAGCATGTTTTTACCCCTTTGAGCCTCAGTTTTCTCATCTGTAAATTGGGGTTATATTTCTGATTTTTTCAAAGTTGTGAGGATAGAATGGAATGATGTATTTAAGGCACCTGATACAGTTTGTAGACTATAGTAAGTCCTTTAAAATTGACTTATTATCATGGCATCTTTCTAAAGAAACTTGACAACATCGTGCACAGTGGACAGTGCTTTGAAGGGGACCTCCCTCATTCCTTGGTGCTCAGCCAGACTTGGAGACAGTAGTTGGCTTGTTCGTATAATTATTGAGAAATTGGCCTCATATCTTTACCATTCTGTTAAACACAATAAGGACCGCAAATGGAAAAAGATTAACAGAGCACACTTATCATGTACAAAAGCTTAGGAAATGATTTCATGTACATTAGCTCATTAGATATAACTCAGTGTAGAGCTGGCTCACCAAACAGATCGGACACATCTCTTCCCAGCTCTGAGTTCAGTGATTTCATGTTGATGGTGATTGGTGGTGGAAGCATTTACACCATTGAAATCAGCAAATGGGACAAATTGGGGTGTATGTGTGCGGTGTGTGTGTTTTAACCCCCAGAAAGCTGATCGTTAAACATTTACCAGCACAGCACTATTGCTAGGAACTGCTTCAGGTACTGAGTATGCATTAGTTCAATCATCTCAACAACCCCATGAAGTAGCTACTATTATTATCTTTATTTTCAGAATGGGAAACGGAGGCACAGAGAAGTAAAGTAAATTGCCTCAAATTGTGCAACTAACAGGTGGAAAAGCCAAGATTCACACCTAGGAACTCTGCCTGTAGACCCAACTTCTTACCTGTTACAGGTTACTGTCTCTCTGAGTCTACCATGCTATCATAATATGGTTCTATCCCTTGGGAGATGAGAAATACATACACAATGCAATTACAGAATAAGGCAATGTTAGTTAATGAGTTCATTCATGCATGCATTCGACAAATCTTTTTGAGTGCCTACTACATGGCACATTGTCTGGAGGAGACTAAGAATGGTAAAGATGAGCCAGTGATATGTAAAACCTGCATCCTTACCTCTCCCCCCCACCCCAGTTAGACTGTGAACTTCTTGGGAACACAGACTGTGACGTAGTTCTCCTCAAGGACTATCATGGAACCTGACACATAGGAATTGTCAAACAAATGAATGAAAGAGGCTGATTGGACAAGACTCATATCCCTAATGGGGATATGAGACATTTTACATACGATATTCTTCCTTTTAGAAAGAAAGGGGCTGTTGCCCCATGTGGATATGGTGGTCTCCTTTTAAGCAGGTCTGGCCTCTCTCTCTGCATGGTGTTTCATGATTTTTTTTTTTTTGCTTGTTTGTTTGTTTTTAAACTTTTATTGGAGTATAGTTGTTTTACAGTGTTGGGTTTGTTTCTACTTTACAGCAAAGTGAATCAGCTATATGTATACATATATCCCCTCTTTTTTGGATTTCCTTCCCATTTAGGTCACCACAGAGCACTGAGTAGAGTTCCCTGTGCTATACAGTTGGTTCTCATTAGTTATCTATTTTATGTATAGTATCAATAGTGTATATATGTCAATACCAATCTCCCAATTCACCCCACCTCCCCTTATGATTTGTTGAAGAGTTTGGTTCCTGAGCTAAGAGGCCAAACCCCAGTCTATGTCTCCTGGGATCTCTTTTGTCATCCAGACCATAAGATGACCCATGAATGAAGATGGACTCTGAGATATTAGGGTCAGTCCTTTCTCTGATGAAGATAGATGTCAAGGAGGGAACCTAGGTCAAGCTGTGTCATGCTGGCAGGCTGAGAGAGGGCTAAGGGGTGAGTGACATGAGCATAAAAGTTATTGTCCAATTCAAGACGTTTTTGAGAGCAAAAGGGATGTTATTAATAATTTCACTGGGACAACAGCTGTAAACCTGGACGATCCGAGGCAAACTGCAATGAATAGTCACCCTATTCAGGGGTCAAATAGGGAAACATCACAAATTAAAGAAAGCACATAATTTGGTAGAAGATGCCCTAGACAGATCTAAGCCATCAAAGTTCCAGTCCTAGCTCTGCCTGCTTCTAGCTTGAAGCAGGCTCAAGTCACCCTTGAGCCACTTATTTCTTATCTAAGGCATTAAAATAGATCAGAGGTTCTCAACCATTTTTCTGCTTAGTGGAATAGTTCTTTTCAAAAAATTCTTACACAGGAACATTTTGGAAGATCTCCAAGCACTCTTATAGCTTGAATATTGCTGAGTTGTAGGAATAAGATTTATCTTGCCTCCTTATCCTTTTGCTTCTTTATTTTTATTTTATCCTTAGGATGAAACAGGTATTCATAGATGACTCAACACATGAGCCCCAGAAGAGACTTCAGAATCAGAGTCTTCCTTTTCAAATTAGGAAGCTGAGGTCCAAGAGGGTCCAAGCTCATGCAGCCACACCTGAAGGCTTCACTTGGCCATATCAACATGGACAATCAGTACATGCTTAAAAAAGTATTTAAAATATTTGTAATGGTAATGCATGATCATTGTAGAAAATGTAGAAAAGACAAGTAGACCAAAAAAAGAAAATATAAATCAACCTTCAAAACTCACATATAGCTACCCTAATGATTCTGGTTTATATATATCTTTTCGGACTTTTTTTTTTCTATTTCCATTGCTCTTTTCAATCTACCAAAAATTTCTTATTTTTTCTATTTTGCCACTTGTTCCAGCCTTCCATGTCATCCTTCTACCCTCTCCTGGTTTTCTTGAAATTACAGCTAAAGGACATAGTTCATAAGTTCACAAGTCTATGAACAGTTGCATTAGAATGCAATTGGAAAAGGATATTTTGGTATAAAGCAGAGCAGAAGGAACAGAGAACCGGGATGCTGAGTGAAGCCCAGATTTCTGATTGGTCAGTTACTAACCCAGTGAGCGATAAGCTGAGTCCAGAAATCAAGCAATCAAAGGTGGAGATCAGGACCCTGAAGCAGATAGAGCCTGATCTGTCAAATGCCCCTACACTGGAATTGGGGGGAAGATAATGGGGAGTAGTGTGTAAACTGGCTACTGTGAAGGCAAGACAAAGATGACTTTCAACATCCCAAGAAGGCCTGGGCTCCATAGTCCTGCATCCAATTGTTGATGGCCATATCCATGCCTCCCAGATTTCTCCATGTCTCGACTTACACTTGTTCCTAAACTTTTGCTGGAATTAATTGTACCTTGCTAGAGCCCTTGGTTTTTGTTAAAGGTGAAAAATAGAGATTGCTAAATTAAATCACAGAGATGTCCCTGAAAGTTGCCTAATGTGAGAAGCTTGTGATGGAGAAGAAGACAAGTTACAAAGGGGAAGCAAAAAAGAAAACACGTCTTTCTCAGGGACCACTGCTTTCCAAAGATGTTAAAAATCTCATTTCACAAATGTTCCTGATCAAAGCAACTTCTTAATCGAAAACCACTCTCTTAATTTGTTCTATGGGTGTCCACTCTCTGCAGAAATACACCCCTGGCCCTTTGAAACAGACCAGGGGCTGCATTTTATTATGCAGATCGGACAGAACTGGCCTCCACCAGCCAATTCTGGGTACCATATTTGCATAATGACCCTCCTCCTTAAAGATGGGCAGTTAAACCAAATAGTTTTTGAATTTCTTTTGTGGAATGGCTCTTTATTTAATGTTGAACACTGAAGGGAGTTGAGGAAGGGTACCAACTAAACAGGTTTTTAAAATATTGCCTCCATAATTATCTGTGGAATTAAACCCGCAGAACCCACATTAACTCTCATCAGAAAATGGAATTATGAGAATTCTTACTAACAGCAGCTCCAGACTCAACTCACAGTATTCACTTGTGTAATTATTATTGGTAAAGGCTGGAATTAATTTTTTTTAAGCTGGAGAAAATAAATTCTTAGCAATTGCCTGCCCTGGACACACAGAAGGAGACAAAGAAATGTGAACTTTTATTTTAGGGAGGAAAAAATAATAATTTTGAAATGTAATTTTGCTCTGATTTCTGAGGGAATTCTTATGCAAGCCATTTTATATGTAAAGGATTATATGTCACCAATGCAAAATGAAATACAAAATAAGCCAAAGAGCTATGAATGTCCTAAGTGCAGAAAATAATATATAATTTATGATACTTTAAATCTCATTAGAAACACTAGCTTTTGTAGCTTCCTAGCAACCAGTCCTCAGGAGTCTCTCTGCAAAGAGGTTGGCTCTCCCCACGCTCAGGGTCCAAAGCTTTAATAAATGAAGCCCATATGGTGACTATATGAGGGTTCCCTGTGTGCAGACTGTTTGTCTGGGTGTTCTTGAAAGCCTCATATGATAGCTTATAATTTGCTAATCCAATATAATAAACATGATAGCGCTTTGTTAAACTAATGTTCAGTGTCTAAATTAAACCAGTCAAGGCTGGAGAGTTAGAGAAAAAGTTGGGAGGTCCATAATTGCAGTCTTGATGCTGAATGGAACATAAAGGATTTTAAAAGATGGTGGTAGGAATGGTACCTTAATTTTTTTTTTTAAAGCACTACTACAACCACTTTTTCACTTCACATTCATAACAACCCTGGGAAGTAAAGTTGGTTTCTCTGTGCCCATTTGTCAGATGGAGATACTGAGGCTCAGAAAGTTAAGCTGTTGCAGTGAACACCTAAAAAGTCAAAGATGGGAGGGATGCCTCAGACGTGCAAATACGCATTCGAAGCTTGTGCTGATCTATGATGAAATTTTCAGCAGTCTGAAGCAAAATGGAAAAAAGGACAAACAATGAGTTTTCCTAATAAAGTAAAAGAAGCAAGCTTTAAAAATGGAGATTATTGGGGGATATTTTCTTTCTCCTTTTTTAAATGCTAAAATAACCTTTATATTATAAAGTAATGGTGATAGTAGATGGCAGTTGCTCTTGGTTTGTCTTTGGTAAAATTAAACCTTGGCAATCATAGGTTGATATCCAAAGCATTAAAAAATCTACTGGTTGGTAAAATCTCAAAGTCTACCCCCACTTCATTTATTTTAAAGCCTATTTATTTATTTATGTGGCCGTGCCGCACAGCCTGTGGGATCCTGGTCCCCGACTAGGGATTGAACCCGCACCCCCAGCATTGGAAGCGCGGAGTCTTAACCACTGGACCACCAGGGAAGTTCCTTATTTTTTTAACAAATAAGAAAAATGTTAACAAACAAATAAAAATGTGTGTGTGTGTCAGCATCACACTGCAAGGGGATGGCAGAGCCATGTTCAAAGCACGGATCTCTCTACTTCCAGGTCAGTAGATATGATATAGGGAAAATAAGCAGCACTAATGTTCATTTTAGGGGAACTATATAATTTTGAAAAGAATTTTTGCATCAGTTTCTGAAGGAATTTATAGCGCAAGTTTGTCATGAGATTAACGGTCAGAGATGCAAAAGGAAATAGGAGCTAAATCATGAAGAAGCAAAGCTCTGAAATGCAATAAATACTGCCACAAGTGGTTTGGGGGGGGCAGTGATGGTAGTCCCACTGTCTTTAGAAGGAGGCCAAAGGTGGTTATGCTGATTCCTTTGAATTAGGGGTGGCTTTGCCATTTTTCTCTGATGAGCAAGGAGTTTAGGGGTAATGCCGCTTCTGCTCAGATGGCAAGGGATTTCCTCTAATCTGGCCAACTGCCAGAAGCACCCTCATTCTCCTCCATGCCTCCCTTCTGCGGCTCAAGGTAGTACCCCTGGGGACAGGCCATAGGTCTTTATCTTAAGGCTGCAGTTCCTGAACCATCTGTCAAGGTGTATCAAAGCACTGCAGCTAACTCGTAGTGGCACTGCAGGATTTTTAACAATTTTTGAAGGAAACCAGTGATAGTCAGCATCTATTGGACACTATATAAACTACTAGCTTGAGGTAGTGAATATTAGTTCAACTACATTTCTTTCTGTGATGTATCTTCGTGAAGCTGCTTTTCTTTTTTCTTTCTTTTTTTTTTTTTTGACAGTTACTGTGATCAAGAGCAAGAAGCATGTCAACATCAATGTGGAATAGGAAGTAAGGGTAGTGGTATCAAATCTGATTCCAAGGTTTGAGAAGTTTTACGATGTCTAATAGGTGGGTACCTGCCTCCCTTTAACTAGTTATGTGCATTAGAATGAAATTAAAATTTATTTTTTCTTTAAACTTATTTGTATTTTTTTAAATGGTTACTAAGTTGTTAGAATAGAAATACTAAGTTAATTGAGCCTAACTACCAAATATTTGGAACTGTTATGTATTTCTTTTGGCCTAGAGGCAGTGGGAACAATTCCTGAGATTTCAAGGGTGCCATGAACTAAGAAAGTTTGGAAATATTCTGAGTGTTGTTTGAAGCTCATGGACGGTATTTCTGGTGAATTGTCGTGGAAGGAGGCTAATGAGGTCTCCAGCTACCATGACACCAGACATAGAAAAGTGATTTTGGGCTGTGTGGCCTGGGGCATGTCATATCTCTTCTCCAGTCTTTAGTTTTCCTATCTACAAATGGAAGCTCTGGACCAGGTCAGGGACTGTTACTGCCTCCTGCTTGTTTGGAAATTACAGCACTGCACACCCTTTCAGGAAACCACTTCTCCCCCAATTCTCTCCATGTAGTTTGGTTGGGGCTGACCCCTTCCTCTCCCATGCTTCTAGGGGTAGACCCATGGCCAGGACCGACAGTAAAATATTATATATCCTTAGCCACAGTGAGTGGGCACGTAATTAAGCAGAACCAAGAAAAAGGTGGGGGAAGAGGGAAGACCTTGTCCTGATCATATTACTTGAGACCTTGGATTTAGCCTTTGGACTGGGCTTTTCAGCTATTTAAAAAAACTATGTGTGGGTAGGTAGATAGATATAGATATAGATGATATAGATATAGATATAGATATAGATATAGATATAGCTTTTTCTTCCCCTTCTTCATAAGGCAGTTTCTTTTGTCTTCAGGCTCTAGGGGCTCACGGTATCAGACAGCAGATATTATCAAGACTCATTTTTCCTCCCTCTATCTCTCAGCTCTGCTGTTACCCATATCGACTTCATTCTCACCCAGGACTCTCTTCATAGACTGGCAAGATGACTGATGGTAGATAGGGGCTTATATCTCTACACCTGGAAGTCCAAGAGAATAAGGAGAAACTGTCTCTTTCCCAGCAGTCCCAGCATAATTCCTGATAACGTTTATCATTGGCTCTGATTGTGCCATATGCAAATTCCTGAACCAGTCACTGTGGCCAGGGGGATGAGATGTTCTGATTGGCCAGGTCTAAGTCACAGGGTCACCTGCCCACCTTTACAGCTGGGGGTGGAGTCAGCTTCACTAGAATCAAATGGACTGAGAATGGGGAAAAGAGTGGGATCAAACAGGGTCCAACTAGGAATGCTGAAACGACTTTGAATATTTAAAGCAGAGGTAACTTAATGCAGGCGACTGGTTACACAAGTTATGGCAGAGCAGAGAAGCCAGGTGGGAATGGTGGAGGAATCCTGAGATTAACAACAGCAGGATGTTGCTACCGCAGCTTGGCTGGAGGGACAAAGGAAGGAAGGAAGCAAATTCCCAGAGCCCTGGGGCCAGGTCCAACTGGTGGAAGCAGGAGCTACAGCGGAGCCTGCCTGGTAGGAGCTGAAGCCATGGAGAAGATACTCCCACTGCTGGACACATCACCCAAGGCAGAGATGGAGGGAGAGAAATACTATGGCATCTCCCTTTCTCCTACCCTCCAGTCTCTTGCCATTGCCCCTCATTAGTTAATTCTCTTGGAAAACATCTGACTGGAGCTTAGGAAATGCAGTTTGTAGGAATCAGCTATCCTGAAATGCAGAATAGAGCAAGGGAAAGCGAGGAGTGAATCTGAGGCCAAACAAGCCATGGATGGACACTGGATAGGCTCCCAAGAGGAAAATTAGAGTACTGTAGAAAAGGGAGATGGCTGCTTGTAGCAAATATAAAAATGCCCCCTAGAGACAAGCATTATTTTTTAAAATTAGACATAGCCTTGAATAATTGAATAAAGTCCTGCCCAGCAAGCAGACTTTAGCCAATGGAGGACAAATGATACTCTGGATTAGGGACACACTTTGAGGATTCAGCAGGAAATAATAAGAGATGGGAGGAGTTTCAACAGGCAAGTGATACATGATGATGGATAATTGAGAAATACATAATACACTAACATCCATGTTGCCATCATGAAGTCTGTCCACACATGACCCAAGACGGAACTGGGGTTCCAAGCCAGTTTCTGAGACAAAATTAACAAAAGCAAGTCTGGGTCATTCCATGTTAATGGAGATACCTAAGGCAGCTGGCCAAGCCAAGAAGGTCTAGGGGACAAGAAAAGAATCCTGGGATATAAAGATGGGTCAGATCTGGAAAACCTGCAAAAGTGACTTGAGGCCAAGTTTCGGGGTGATAGCTTGAAGCTTCTCAGATCCCCTATGCCAGAAGTCAGCCTGTGGTCAGTTGAGCTTGAAAATGTAGGTCAAGTGGCTCCAGGTGTGAAGAAGGGGTACCACGGAGCCTGGAACAAGGCAAGACTATGGCACTGGACACCTGTTGTTTTTGCTGGCCCAGAAGTCACTCCTACTCTTCAGTACAACTCCGATTTTGGGGGGAGGCACCCGACTCACCTCAGTCCAGCCCCCCTTCCCCACAATGATTTGAGATGCACATTGGACCCAAATCAGTCCACTGGTATTTGAGCTGTGCGCTTTTGTTGAAGAGTTGGAAAAAAGAGAGAACTCTCTTTTGGCCGGATTCGGAGCTCTGAGGATGCTCACTTGAGCATGTCTGGAATCATCACGTGAAGAGCATCTGAGTAAGAGTAAAGCCGGCCCAGGGAAAAGCAGAGCCGAGAGAGGGAGAGAGGGAGGAACCACATCCTGAAGCTGTCGCTGGAGCTGGGGAGGGAGTGGATGGGGGAGTGGGGGTGAGGGTGTCCATGCCTTTATGCAGCTGAACCCCTCAGATTTCCTGTTACTTGAGCTCCTTTTTTTCCCCTTTTGCCGAAGACAATCTGAGTTTTGTTTTTCAATCTGTTGCAACAGGAAAAGGACTATTACACTCATCCTTTCATTTGTGTTACACTCCCATTTGATTTTCATGGGAAAAATGGATAGGAAGCCTGAAATGCCAAGTTTCCTCTAAATATCCAGTGTTTTCTTTGATGCTTTAAAATTGTCTCGAACTTCTTCTGGGCTTTGGTAGACGTGATCCCAGATGAAAGGGAGATGTTTGCTGACACCCCGACTTCCTGGAGAGACTCCAGGAGATGTGGCTGCATTCAGTGCTTTGGATAATGAGGGAAACATAGAGGAAGAGCAGCCCCCAGAACTCGGAAGTCCCTCCACCTTTATCCTGTGAAGTCCTGGATGTGTTGTAACTCAGGCAAATCTTTGTTTCAGCAATGTGGTTTTGAAGCTTATCGACAAGGCCAGTTCAATGAACCAACTGTGGCTAAGTTTTTTCTTTTCTTAACGTTAACAGGTTGTTTGCTGAATTGATCACATGAATCAATGATTTGGGCATCCTCTGGAAGCATCTAAAAGGTAAAAATAAAAGCCTTGTTGTTTTTTTTTTTTTTTTTGCGGTACGCGGCCTCTCACGATTGTGGCCTCTCCCGTTGTGGAGCTCAGCGGCTATGGCTCACAGGCCCAGACGCTCCGTGGCATGTGGGATCTTCCCGGACGGGGGCACGAACCCATGTCCCCTGCATTGGCAGGCGGACTCTCAACCATTGTGCCACCAGGGAAGCCCCAAAGGCCTTGTTTAGATTCGTGTCTGGGGAATCCAGCACCCTATCTGTGGAGTAACCATGAATATACTCCCTGGAGGAGAGGCATTGTCTTAGAACATGCAGAATTTAGGCTCGACCTAGTATAAATTAGAAAACTGAAATTTTACTAAACATTATTGTATTAAGACTGTATTTATTAAAGTAGACAGAACCCAACTTGATTCGGCTTAAGTCAAAAGGGAGATTCTTGTAAAAGATACTTGTCTCTCAGAACCTAAAGCCAAGTTGTATTTGGGCCTAAGGAAGAACTGGAACCCGGAGCTCAAATACGGCCACAATATTTCTTTCTTTCTTTTTCTTTTAAAATTGAGGTATTGATATACAACACTATATCAATTTCAGGCATACAACATAATGATTCTCTATTTGTATACAGTCAGCCCTCCGTATCCACGGGTTCCACAACCTTGGATTCAACAAACCGCAGATTAAAATAGTCTGGAAAAAAAAATCCAGAAAGTTCCAAAACACCAAATTTGAATTTGCCACATGCCAGCAACTATTTACGTAGCGTTTACATGCTATTTACAACTATTTACATAGCATTTACATTGTATTGTGTATTATAAGTAATCTGGAAATGATTTAAAGTATATGGGAGGATGTGCATAGGTGACATGCAAATACTATGCCATTTTATATAAGGGACTTAAGCATCCATGGATTTTGGTAAGTGAGGGACATTCTGGAACCAATCCCCCGCAGATATACAGGGATGACTGTATATTTAGAACTTATCACCACAATAAGTCTAGTTAACATCCATCACCACACATAGTTACAGAACATATTTGTCTTGTGATGAGAACTTTTAAGATTTCCTCTCTCAGCAACTTTAAAATATGCACTACAGTATTATTAACTATAGTCACCATGCTGTACATCACATCCATGTGACTTCTTTAGTTATTTTTTAGCTGGAAATTTGTACCTTTTGATTCCTTTCACCCATTTTGCTACCCGCCCCCTTCTCTCCCTCCCACCCCCCGGCAATCCCCACATCCCCAATCTGTTCTCTGTATCTGTGAGCTGGGTTGTTTTGTTTTGTTTTGTTTTAGATTCCACATATAAGTGAGACCATACAGTAGTTGTCTTTCTCTGTCTGACTTATTCCACTTAGCATAATGCCCTCAAGGCCCACCCATGTTTTCACACATGACAGGATTTCATTCTTTTTTTTTTTTTAATTGAAGTATAGTTGATTTACAATGTTATGAAGAGTTCATTCTTTTTTATGGCTGAATAATAATCATATATATATCATATTTTCTTTATTCATTCATCCATCGATGGACACAGGTTTTCCCGTGTCTTGGCTATTGTAAATAATGCTGCAGTGAACACGGGAGGGCATATATCTTTTTGAGTTAGTGATTTTATTTTCTTTGGATAAATACATAGAAGTAGGATTGCTGGATCATATGGTAGTTCTATTTTTAATTTTATGAGGAATCTCCATTTTGTTTTTCACAGTGGCTACACCAATTTACATTCCCACCAACAGTGTACTAGGGTTCCCTTTTCTCCACACCCTGGCCAACACTTATTTCCTGCCTTTTTGATGATAGCCATTCTAACTAGTGTGAGGTGATATCTCGTTGTGGTTTTGATTTGCATTTCCCTGATGATTAGTGATGTTGAGCATCTTTTCATGTACCTGTTGGCCATCTCTATGCCTTCTTTAGAAAAATGTCTATTCAGATCCCCTGCCCATTTTTTAATCAAATTGTTATTTTGCTATTGAGTTGCATGAATTCTTTATATATTTTGGATATTAGCCCCTTATCAGATATATGATTTGCAAATATTTTTTCCCATTCAGCAGGTTGTCTTCTTAGTTTGTTGATGGTTTCCTTTGCTATGCAGCAGTGTTTTAGTTTGATGTGGTCCCCCTTGTTTATTTTTGCTTTGTTGCCTTTGTTTTGGGTGTCAGACAGCCTCAGTATTTCTGTCTCTGCTTCTCTCTATGTGCTGAATTCATTCTTTTTCTTTCACAGCAGAGGTTCGCCCACATAGGAGAAAACACACCCACCACTAGTTATTGATACATGCATCTTATAGTTTCAGCCACCCTCTGTGTCTCAAGTCTGAAAGTTCCAGAGAAGGGCTCTATTGGTCTGTCTAGGTCTCACTCCTGGACCAATCAGTTCTTTCCCTGGGACAGGTCACATTTCCAAAATGATAACCATGAGGATTGGAGTGATGCAGATGGTAATTGGGAAAATCCCAGATAATCAGAGAAGCTGGACAGACAAATCAATATGGCTGTATAGAATGATAATGTGATGCCTGACATATTCATCACAAGGCCCTCTTTTATTAGTTTTCTATTGCTGTGTGCAAATTACCCCCAAGTTAGTGACTTAAAGCAAAACCTATTTATTAGTTCACAGTTCTGTAGGTCAGAGTCTGGGCATTGTGTTGTTTGGTTCTCAGCTCAGAGTTTCACAAGCCTGCAATCAAAGTGTCAGTTAGTCTCTCATCTTGAGCTCATGGTCCTCTTCCAAGCTCACATGGTTGTGACAGAATCCAGTTTCTTTCAGTTGTAGGACTTAGGTCCCCATTTCTTTGCTGGCTGCTGGCTACCAGCTGAAGCAGCTCTCCTAGAGGCTGCTGTGTTCTTTGCCACATGGCCTGCTCCATCTTCAAACCTAGCAATGGTGAATACCTGTTGTTGAATCCCTCTGATGCTTCCAACTCTCTTGCTAGGAAGAGCTCCACTCCTTTTCAGGGATCACCTCATTAGATCAGACCCACTGAGGATAATCTCCATAAATTAAGGGCAGAGTTCTCTGTAAGACTGACCCTACTTCAGATGCCAGCTACAAGTGAGATCCCAGGCCACCCATCCTTCTACCAACTGGTTATAAGTTCAGGGGGTTGATAGTTCACTAGAATGATTCATAGAACTCAGAAAAGTAATGCTTATGATTACACTTTTTTTTATGATTACACTTTTATTAGAAAGGATACACACATGGTGAGGTGTGGGAGGGAGCACAGAGCTTCCATTCCCTCTCCCTTTGGTGTCAAGGTGTGTCACACTCCCAGAACATCCACATGTAAACCAACCAGGATGCTCCATTGAGACTTGGATGCCAGAGTTTTTATTGAGGGTCTCATTATGTAGTCATGCTTAATTAAATCATTGGCCACATGATTGATCTCAATCTCCAGTCCCCCTCTCTCCCTGGGAGATCCAAAGTTCCAGGCTGACCCAAAGTTCCAACCCCCCAGTCACAAGGTTGGTCTTTCTGGTGACTATCTAAGGGCCCACCAGGAGTTACCTCATTAGCATAACAGAAACATTCTTCTCACTCATGAAATCCCAAAGGTTTTGGGACTTGTATGCCAGGAACCTGGGACAAAGACCAGACAAATTCTTTTTTACACCATGAGGTCATCTTAGAATTCTGCCAACCATACCTCTGCTTCTGCTGCATCCTCTTTACCTCTTGAGTTCTTCAAAGTCCTTCCTGTGAAAACTCTAATTCGAAAAGATCCATGCACCCCAATGTTCATTGCAGCACTATTTACAATAGTCAAGACATGGAAGCAACCTCAATGTCCATTGACAGATGAATGGATAAAGAAGATGTGGTATTTATATATATATATGGAGAGAGAGGGAGAGAGACAGAGAGAGAGAAATATTACTCAGCCATAAAAAATGATGAAATAATGCCATTTGCAGCAACATGGGTGGGCCTAGAGATTATCAAACTAAGTAAAGTAAGTCAGATAGAGAAAGACAAATATCATATGATATCACTTATATGTGGAATCTAAAAAAATAATGATACAAATGAACTTATTTATGAAACAGAAATAGACTTACAGACATAGAAGACAAATTTATGGCTACCAAAGGGGAGAGGGGAATAAATTAGGGATTTGGTATTAACAGATACACACTACTATACAATAAAATAGATAAACAACAAGGTCCTATTGTATAGCACAGGGAACTATATTCAATATCTTGTAATAACTTATAATGGCAAAGAATCTGAAAAGAATATATCTATATCTATATCTATATCTATATATCTATCTGAATCACTTTGCTCTACACCTGAAACGTTGTAAATCGAGTATACTTCAATAAAAAAAAGTCCACCCTATATGCCACCTCCTTTATGAGCCTTTCCCAATCACCTCAGCTGGAAATGCTCTTTCCCACAACAAGACAGTTTTTCTTTGAATGCAACTTTACCTTCTTTTACCACAAATTCTAATCCTTGCAAGTTTTCTCTATCTAACTGGGTCACAAATTACATGCAAATGCAAACTGCTTATTTATTTAAATCACCTCATTGATTTAAATATAGCAAGTGCTCCAACATATTTACCTAATTGAATTGAATATTGGAGATGAAACCACCTTGTAATAAAGTTTTCTTGAAATTAGGAAATTAAATCAATTGTGATGGCACTTAAGACAATCCCTCCATGAAACCACTCTTTAAAGTTTTGGAGGAGGGGCATAGTAAGATGGTAGTAGACTGTATTTTTTTCAGACTCAATTTATTTTCCTGCCACTTTTCTAGGTCTTAGGGGAAGTTTGGGAAATCTAAGGGAGGTCTGTAAACTCTCCATCAGTTTCTTGGGGACTAAGAGAATTTGCAGTATTTGCAAGACTCTGAAAAACTGGGTGACATGTCAAAAGAAGAGTCTAGAATTGTTCATCCCTGTGTAGTACGTCTACATCAAACTGCTTAGCACAGGGACAGGAGGCATTTCTCTGTCTTCTTGGGCTTGCAGACTCTTGTCACATCTCGTAGGACCCCAGGAATGGTTGCGGTTTCATCAGGGCAGATAATCAGGATTATAGGTAGAAGCATTAGGAAGAGACATCACCTTGTATCTTTGATCACAGCGAGTCATTTAGGTGTTTCCATTTCCTTTTTTCCGGGGAAGAACAAAGCCCTTGTCTATGTTACAGTGGATTCACAACTATCAGTGCCCTTAATTCTCTTCAAATTTCCTACGTCTCTCTCCCAACTTGTGTATTTTCTACCTACTTCAATATCTGTTTTCAGAAATGGCTAACTCTAGCCTAATAGTGTGCTATTCAAATGAAAGAGTAAAACCAAGTTAGGGCTTCCCTGGTGGCGCAGTGGTTAAGAGTCCGCTTGCCGATGCAGGGCACACGGGTTCGTGCCCCGGTCCGGGAAGATCCCACATGCCGCGGAGCGGCTAGGCCCGTGAGCCATGGCCGCTGAGCCTGTGCGTCCGGAGCCTGCGCTCCGCAATGGGAGAGGCCACAACAGTGAGAGGCCCGTGTACCACCAAAAAAAAAAAACAAAAAATAAAAAACCAAGTTAAAAACCTCCTGCCCCCAAGAGTTGGAAACAACATCTTACATGTGTCTCATAGGAATGAAGGCAGTGTTACCGGCTCTCCTTGGGACCCTCAGTCTGTCATCATATCTTCCTGCACAGTGGAAACTGTTGATTTTTTTCCAAGTGAAAATATTGGGCGATTCTGATGTGGAAACTGAAGCCACCTGATCAGGACTGACCAGGATTTCTCAAGTCTTGGGCTTCTTTCCTCCTCTCCACATCTGGCAGTTCTTGACAGTTCCTTTCAGTCTCTCCCCTTTGTTTCCCTCCAAGTCTATGCACCATTTTTACTGAGGGGTGTTTGCTCTATATACTGTTATGGGGTCCAGAGTGCCTAATTGACAAATTATGTTGCGCTTTTGGTGGCTTTAAGTAATCATTTAAAATAAATAAGACCATAATTATCAGTTTTCATTTACCCATTTATTAAGTAGCAATGTTCGCGCTGAGCGGTTTGATTTTGTGTTATAATAAGGCAATCTCTACATGATGACAGATGGTGTTTCATTTTCCCGACACTGTGCTAAAATGCTTTGAGTTGTGATGTGTTTGATTTTATTAGAGATCAGATTTAACACATGCATGCTACATAACTGCAATCGCATTCCCATTTCTCATCTGTAGGAGAAAATGAAACTGTGATGAAATGTAATATACTCACCCTCAGGCAGAACTAGTGGGACTGGGAATTGCAACATAATAAATCTAATGGATATTACACGATAGGACCCTAGAAATTTACTGTTATTATGTTCAGGGAAGGAACTCGGTTTTGTAAAACTCACTTTTATTTCCTGGCATCAGTGCAATTTCACATTATTTAACTGTTGTGTCCCAATAGCAGAGATGGTATTTGTGGTGTTGAAAAGGAAACCTGCCCCCCAAGGAACACAGGTGTCCAGGAACCCAGGAGAGAAAGCTAAGAGAGAGCAAATAGCCCCAAAATTGCATTTACCAAATGCAAATTACAACAATGTCATGTCATTAACCATAGTTTGTTGGGATGGTCGAATTAAGCCTCATTTAGCCATACTGTCAGCGTGGAACCCACTGGAGGAAGACACATACGTAAAAGCTTTGACTATGATATTGAGCTCTTATATTCTGAGCCCTCCCCATGGCCACCCCCTGGGGGGCGGGACTCTGAGTTAATTACACATGTCCTATTGATGTGACTGTCGATAAACATTTTCCCTGATGAAGCCAGTGTCAAGTGAAATTCCAAAGGTGGAAGCAGCTTTCAGGGCACAAGCACCAACAAGGTGAAGCCCCATGACTCTCCATTGCTTGCTGAAGGTTGATGCACTGGAATCTACCCTGCTCCACTTCCAACAGCCTTCAAGGTGGCCTCCCGGCCTCTAGCCTCTCCCTGCAGTTATTCATCATAGATGACCCTCCCCACATTACTGATCCTAAGTGACGGCATTCACCATGTTGCTCCATGCTCAGAAGCCTCAGTGACTCCCTGGTGGGTGGCATTCACACCCCACCTCATTCAGCTCTGATCTCACAACTCCTTAAAATAAATCTCTTATTCCAACGAAGTGTGTCTCTTCATTGTTCTACAGACACAACAAGTTCATTTCCTTCTTCATTCTGGTGTAGGGTTCTTTGGGTTGCACATGACGGAAGCCCAACTCAAATTTATTTAGGCAGAAAGGGGAAGTTTCTTGGCTCACCAAACAAGGAAGGCAGGGCTGGCTGGATCTGGCACAGGTGGAACTTGGAACCAAAATATTTCTCAGATGGTCTCTCTCAGTCTTTTCACTGTTCTAGATGGGAAGGTTCACACCTTCTATTACTGTCGAACTACTTCCTCTTTTGGGCAGGGAATAACAGAGGAGAGGAAGTGAAACTCAGCCAGTCTCCCGGGTTCAGGTTCAAAAATTCCAGGGAAGAATCTGATTGGCCTGGTTTGTGTCAGGTGCCCATCTCTGGTATAATGGTTGTAGCCAAGAGGTTGAGCCCTGTCATTGGTCTGACTTGGATTAGGATAAGTTCTTCCCACAATAATTCTGGCCAGGAAGGTAGGTTCTGTAACATGATTAGAACAGGGACATGGATCAGAGCCTGGAAACAAAGGGAGTGGCTATTCTGGGAAGCCAAAGTAATTGATGTTCACTACGCATGCCTGTTTATGAGGCTGCCACCTCCTGCTGTGTCGCTTTCCTTCCTCCCTTTCTAAACCAACCTGAACCATCTGCTTTAGAGAATAAAGCGTCAGAGTTGGGGAGAGAAAGCTAATATCTGAGTGCCTATAAAATATGGATGTTATCTCAACGAATCCCCACAATTGCCCTGTAACTATGGTACTCTTACCCATATTTTACAGTTGAGCTTAGAAAAGTTATTTACCTTGATCAGGTCACTTAACCAGGAAGTGGTGGAACTAGGTTTAGAAACCAACTCTTTTGGACTCTGATCATCGTTCCGAGCACGTAGGAGGGATTCAGTTCTTATGAACTGTGCTAGAGCAGAAAATATTTAAAGTATTTGTTTAGATGATCCAAAACACATGATTGATTGAACACATGTGACCACTCAGTTTCCTGGATTTTCTATTTAGGTTACTTAAAAGCAGGCAGATAGGATGTAAGCCTAGTTATCCAATGATATTCTCTTGGGAAAGAACTAGTTCTTGTCAGGTCTCATTCCTTTACTCATATTTATGGACACCTGCCTTATTAATCAGTTAATTCCCTTCACATATCATTCTCTTTTTATGTTGGATTTTATGTTTTTACACCATTTACATTCATGCATACAGCTTCAGTTTCACTCAAACTGGTCATCTCACTGTTTTCTGACTTTTCTTGCCTCTTCACTTTTGCAAGAACAGACTCTTCTGCTTACAAGAACCCCGCCCCACTCCTCCCTTCTGCTGTTTAAAACTCACTTATTCTTCAAGGCTTAATTCAAACTCCATATCCTCTCTGACCTTAAATGTCCCTCCCCACCCTACTCTACTCATCTCGATAATGTTCTCACTTCTCCATGTATTAGAGAAATGACTTGCTCTCCTTTAGCCTCTCAAACCAATGTATAATTGTGAGCTTCTTGAGGGCTGGAATGATGTCACGCTTTCCAGGATCCCCATAGCAATTAGCACAGGGCTGGGTGCATAACAGCTATTCAATAAATGCTTAAGATAAGAAAAACTCATATATTAATATAAAATTCCATAGAGAAATGCAATGGATTACTATATGACTACATACAGTGCCTCTGTAAACATTGAAAGAGGTAATATAATGGGCTGTTAAGACTACACACTTTGCGCTTAAAGCAGGATTTGAATTCTGGCTCGTGTCATTTAATTGGTATAGTGTCCCACCTGTGCCTCTGCTTCCTCATTTGTGAGGTGGAGATAAGACTTCCTATTTCATAGAGGTGTCTGTTGTGAGAGTTACACTAGATGCAGTTTATGAAGTCATGAAGTGGTTAGCATTGCACCTGATGCATCAGTGTGCTTTGTAAGTGGTAGGTAGGTGTAGGCACATAAGTGCCAAGAGTCTGAAAGCATTAGATTCATATGGATTGAGGGTTTAGATCTTGCTTCTGGCTGTCTCCACTTGGCTCTAGGGGTTGTTCATCTTTTTGGGGCTATCTACTTCTTTGGGGTTCTGGTGTGAGACACAGAGAGACATGGGGGAAAGGGAGATTACCCGAGCATCTGAGCTCTACCTAGAAGAGTATATTCCAATTAAATCCCCAGATCAGGTAAGCTTTAGACCAAACTTAGATTGGTTAATTTCCTTCTTGAACCCTCAATAAGGGGGCAAGTAGAGGGAGGGCAATGTTTACATGTTTACAAAGGCACTGTATGTATCCACTGCATTTCTCTAAAAATTTAATATTAATACATGAGTTTTTCTCTAGTTAGATAGGGTAGCTGGGGTAGGCTTCTCAGGAGGTGACAATTTGTCTTTAGACCTGAATGACAGGGAACCAGCTGTGTGAAAGTCTGGAAGAAAAACATTCCAGGCAGAGGGGACTGTACATGAAAAGGTCCTGAGGCAGGAATATGCTTGAGAAAGAGAAAGAAGGCCACAGTAGTTGGAGCCAAGTGGGTAAGGGGGACGAAAGCGGAGGTCAGATTGCACAGGGCTTGCTAAACCGTAATAGCAAATTGGGATTTTATTCTAATTTCAGTAGGAAAGCATTGGAGGTTTTTGTTTTTTTTTTTAATTTCAGCCGTGGCTTTTTTTTTTTTATTTAACATCTTTATTGGGGTATAATTGCTTTACAGTGGTGTGTTAGTTTCTGCTTTATAACATAGTGAATCAGCTATACTTTTACATATATCCCCATATCTCCTCCCTCTTGCATCTCCCTCTCACCCTCCCTATCCCACCCCTCTAGGTGAGCGCAAAGCACTGAGCTGATCTCCCTGTGCTATGTGGCTGCTTCCCACTAGCTATCTATTTTACATTTGGTAGTGTATATAAGTCCATGCCACTCTCTCACTTCGTCCCAGCTTACCCTTCCCCCTCATTGGAGGGTTTTAAGCAAGGGAGTCATCTGATAGCCAGTGTCCAAGGTGGTTCCCAGTGACCCTTGCTACCTGGTATTCATATCCTCCCACACTGAATAAGAGTGACCTGTAACTAACAGGCTGTGTGGAAATGACAGCTGTGACTTCTGAGGCTAGGCTGTAAAAGACATTGCAGCTTCTGCCTTTCTCTCTCTCTCTCTGTTCACTCACTCGGGAGGAAGCCAGCTGCTATGCCATGAGAACAGTCAAGCAGCTTTAAGAGAGGTCCATGTGGTTAGGAACTGAGGCCTCCTGCCAAGAGCCATGGGTGTAAGCCATCTTGGAAGTGGATTCTCCAGCTCCAGTCCAGCCTTCAGATGACAACAGCCCAGGCTGACATCCTAACTACAACCTCACGACAGACTCTGAATCAGAACCACTTAGCTAAGCCGCTTCCCAATTCCTGATCCTTAGAAACTGTGTGAAATAATAAATAGTTATTTTTTACCTGAAGCTGCTAAATTCTGGAGTCATTTGTTCTGCTGCAGTTGATAACTAATTCAAGTGGTATCCTCTGATTTAGATTTTCCATACTTGGGCTGCTGAATGGACAAAGAACTTGGGAGGGTAAAGA
This sequence comes from Mesoplodon bidens, assembly GCF_964165515.1. Taxonomy (NCBI): domain Eukaryota; kingdom Metazoa; phylum Chordata; class Mammalia; order Artiodactyla; family Ziphiidae; genus Mesoplodon; species Mesoplodon bidens. Next base: position 32,458,650 of record NC_138175.1, read on the forward strand.
GTGGAAACAGGAAAATATTGAGAAGGTTTGTAGGTATTCAGGTGAGTGTTAGTGGTGGCTTGAATCAGGAAGGTTCTCACCAGGGATGGTGAGAAATGGTCAGCTTTGATGGAGCTGATTGGACTTGCTGATGGGCTCCCCGATGAAACGATGGAGTGTGAGGAATCACACTCCTTTCTTTTCATCCTGGGCAGCTGGATGGATGGTGGTGCCATTTACTGGAAGGGGATGGATCTCAGTCGGGAGAGGAAAATCTAGACTCCACTAGACCCAAAATAAAGATTGCATTGAATGAGAGAGAGAGTGAGAGACAGTTTAACAAGAAGCAGTTTTTTTTTCCTGTCACCTACAGGCTACAAATGAGAACTGTCTCTGTTTCAATAAAAACACCTTCAGTCAGTACCTTGGAACAGGCTTCCTTCTCCTCAATTAAGTAGAAGACAATTAAATTAGAGTCCAGCTTCGAGGAGTTCATTATGCCTCATCGAAAATGATAAATGACTCTTGGTGACCTCGTCACCTCGCCAACTTGGTCCCACCTCGTTTTTCAAAGAGCTAATGAAACGGTTGGATTTCTCCCTCCTCCATAGCAGGGCCAACAAAAACAGTGCACACCATGAAAGGCGAGGAAGCTGAGAAAGATGTGGAGAGAAAAAAAGAGAGAAAACTCACAGTTGACATTTTGACAATTGGCCAAATGACTTTGAATTGCAAACGAAAAAAGAAAAAACCCACCCTCTTACATATTGATTTCCTATCTTTCTATTTCTTTAATCCATCCCTGCTCAGCACACAACACCAAGGGCTATGTGTGTGTGTGTGTGTGTATGTGTGTGTGTTGGTGGGAGGGGGCAGGTCTTTCCTTTTTTCTTTGGAAAGAGATGGAGAGTGAAGAAAAGGGAAGGGAAAATGATAATCGGGGATGCTTTGGAGTTGATAAAGACATCCATTACCGGAGCCAGAGTAAGGACTCAAATGTCCCTGCGTGGCTAGGAAGGGACAAAGCTGGCTCTGGAGCCTGCAGGAGGCAGGAAGCAAGGGTTAGCAGTAGAGCTTTGGATCTAAACTTGAGTTCTGGCTCCCCCAAGTTCCAGCTGTGTGGCCTTAAGCAAGTTGCTTACCCTCTCTGAGCCTCAGTTTCTTCATCTGTAACATGGGAATGATCCTATTGCATGGGCTTGTTAAGATTAGGTGAGGTTATGCACATCAGACACTTAGCTACTGCCAGCCATGGCATGGGCACTCAGGAGGTGTCAGGTGGCTTTGCTGTTCTTTTGTTCTGACTCCAAAGTCAATAGTTTTTCCATTGCGTCATGTCTTACTTTACTGAGCAAACAAATCTTCTGACTGTTGAGGAACTCTGGTTACAATACATGATTTAGGACAGGATTCAGCAAGTTTTTTTTTTTTAATAAAGGGCTTGACAGTATACATTTTAGACTTTGCAGGCCATATGGTCTCTGTCAGAATTGTTCACTTCTGCTGTAGTCAATATGTAAATGAATATGTGTGGCTATGTTTCAATAAAACTTTATTTACAAAAACAGGTGGCAGCTAGCTGGACTCTGTCTCCCAACTCCTGATGTAGGAGATGGGGCTGGGTAACAGCAGTTTCAGGTTTTCTTGGTTTGCATTTGCATTTGCATTGCTGATTTCTGTGTATACAGAAATTTCCCAAGTATTTGAAGGTAGAGCGTTCATTTATCTTCACAGAAACCCCATGAAGTAGTAATAACAGCGAATGTTTATTGAGTGCCTATTATGTATTGGGCACTGTGCTCAGTGCTTGCAGGCATCATGCATGAGAGGCAGCAGAAGTTAACATGCATTGGATCCCGATGGTTGGGAGCTGAATCCTAGCTGGGTGATCTTGGGCCAGTCACTTAACCTCTCTGTGCCTCAGTTTTCTCATCTGTAAATGCCTTTAAATTTGTAAACCACTCGGAAGAGCATCTGGCAGATAACAAGTGCTCAAGAAGTGTTAACTAACTCAGTTCATCTTCACATCTACCTGGGAGAGAGTTACCATTACCTCCATTTTGGGGAGGAAACTGAGGCCCAGGAAAGGGAAGTACGTTTCCTGAGATCTTCAGGGTGTTGTTCAGCCAATGCTGGAAGAAGGTCGGCATGACTCCAAAGCCTTTGTTCCGTTGGGTCACTGCCTCCCAAGGGATGGTTATTACCGCCTTTTTATAGAGGAGGAAACTGAGGACCAGAGAGGAAAAAGTATTTACCTAAGCATGGGCGGCCAGTAAGCAAAAGCCAAGACTTAAATCCTAATCTTTGACTCCTGGCCCAGGATTGGCTCCATGACCAAAACCCTGTGTCCTCTTTCAGGGATCATGGAATGTTTCAAGTCTAAAAATAACCGGGAGAGTGACCTCTGCATGAAAGCATGAAAGCCAGAGTCTATCAGTGAAGTCAGGAGGAGGGGGAGGTGTGACAGAGAGGGAAAGCGGGAGGAGGGGGGATCTAGTGTCTGGAGTTGAGAACTGACTTGCTTCAGGCGCTGACACTACCTCTATCGACCTGAGCTTGATGAAAGAAGGTGGCATTCCAATGACAATCATTAACAGTAATCGACAAACTCTCGGATGTTTTATGTTCCAGGCACTGTGATTTTCATAGTCAGTTTATTTAATTCTCACAGCAAGTCTACAAGAAAGGTCCTACCTTGTCCTTACTATAGGTATGGGAAAGCTGAAGCCCTGAGAGATACTTCGTCACCCAAAGTGTCACAGAGTGAGTGTCTGGCAGAACCAGGATCTGAACCTCGATCAGTCTGACGTCAAAGCCTGTGCTCTGAAAACTTTTACGAATACTGTCAGTCCTGTGTCATCCCCCAGTGGCCACCGTCACACAGATATCTGGGGAGCCTGAGCGGCTTTGCTGCTTCCCCTCCCCCTTCTCCCTCCCTTCCTCCCCCTCCCCCTCCTCCCTCCCTTCCTCCCCCTCCCCCTCCCCCTCTTCCCCTTTTCCCCTTAAGCTTCCTCCATCCTCTCACCACTGGGAGCCTCTCATGAGTGCTGGTTGTGTGTAAGCTTGGTGGTTCCCTCTGTGGAGGACTTTTCTATGGATTATCTTTTTACCTAGCACTGTGTCTTCTTGCTTTCTATTTGCCAAGCAAACGTAAAGAGCCTTCATTATCCAAATGTGATCAAAACTTCACCAGCTACGCCCCCATCCTTTCAACTAAACCATGAACTAAATTGCCTGGGTCTGAGGTAGCACCTGACACTCTAAAAGGCAGCTCAATAAAATTAATTAAATAGGGCTTCCTTGGTGGCGCAGTGGTTGAGAGTCCGCCTGCCGATGCAGGGGACATGGGTTCGTGCCCTGGTCCAGGAAGATCCCACATGCCACGGAGTGGCTGGGCCCGTGAGCCATGGCCGCTGAGCCTGCGTGTCCGGAGCCTGTGCTCCGCAACGGGAGAGGCCACAACAGTGAGAAGCCTGCGTACTCCAAAAAAAAAAAAAAAATTAAATATAGAATGAATCTCTTAGGATGGGAATGAACATTTATGGAGTATCAGCAATATACTAGGTGTTGCTGCAGACAGTTCATTTGTTAAGCCTCCCAACATTGCAGATAGGAGGGTTTAACGTCCCCATTTTTGAGGGTGGACAGCAGCCCCAAACTGCTCCACTGGTGAGGAGTAGGGCCAGAACTTGAGGCCAGCCCTTCACAAGACCAGCTCTTTCCACAACACCACTTGGTGAAATGACCATCCTCTTGACAATTAGAGCAGACAGAGGGATGTGAAGATGGTTAAATAGAGAGTCAGGAGGCCTGGATCCTTAGCTTCCTTCCCTGAGACCTCAGACAAGTCTCTGCCCTGCCCTGGTCTCAGCTTCTGCATCACTGAAAGGAAAGGGTTGAATCAGACCAGTGTTTCCCAGCGTATGGGGTGTGGGCATACAAAAGTGTTAAGAGGTCTGAGCGTTAATTAACATCCATCAGCTTACTCAGGGAAAACTATAATTCACTTTTAAATTTTATTTTAGTTCTACTCATTACTTTAGAAGAAAATCTCAGTTTGACTGATTGAATCATTCATTCATTCATTCATTCATTCATTCAACAAACGCTCAATGGGAATGCCTAGTATATGCCACGTAGGTTCTGAGCTCTGAGGGTGAGAGGTGAACCAGACAGAAAAGGACCCTACTCTCTTGGAGCTTTTATCCTGGGAGGGGGGGGAAGGTCAGAGCAGAAACAATCAATAGGTATTAACAATATCATAATGGCATAAGTCATGAAAAGAATTAAAATAGGGCGAGGTGCCAAGGGCAGGTTGGCTGAGGTGTAGAAGTGCCAAGGGCAGGTTGGCTGAGGTGTAGAAATGCACAACCGGAAGTGATGAGGCGGAGCTATTGGAGGCGGAGATAGTGGATGCTGGAGTCATAGCCAGAGGGTGTTGAAGTCACCAAGAATGGTACAGGATGGGGGCGGGGGTGGTGGTGGCGGGAGAGAGTGAAGTGGCGCCGGTGTAACCTGTGAACGAGGCTCATGCGCTGGGTCCGGTGGCGGGCAGGGGGCTGCGGCGTGATCTATGAGTGGCTGTAAAGAGGGTCAGCTGACAGTGCAGTCTGATAGCAGGCACCTCATGGCACGGGGGCCCTTGGAGGAGGGAAAAGAATTGGAATGAGAGGCAAAGAGAGAAGCAAGGAGTCTCTGATTCCCCATTAGATCTTGGAGTATGCACAGCGTGAGAAGAAAAAGCCAAGCCCCACTTGCCAGGGCTGCAGGGGAATCTGGGTTGCCTGGGGTGGTGAACACAGAGACTAGCACCCAGATCCACCTCCAAGGACAGCCTCCAGCCATTGCTTTCTCCAGGGCTGCAGAGAGCCGCTTCGCCCAAAAGCAGGAAAGGCACACTCAGCATCTCCCTCCGTCCCACCCTGCTCTCACCCACCCCCCTTCACGGGAGCTGGTCCCTAACAAATACCCTGCATGCCAGACTCCATTTCAGCATCTTGCAGCTTGCAGAGAACCCATCCTGGGATGCTTAGGTATTCAGTGAAGGCAAGGAGGTGAAGAAAATGTTTAGGGAAGAAGTTAAAGATACAGCAGTATTTGTTGAAGATAAAGTTTATTTCCACAGAGCACTGTGGCTTTGGGAGAAAGGGGAATAATGGGAGATTGGATCCAGCAAGAGGATGAGGACCCAGGTGAGGATGACCTCGGGGACTTGACCTTCACTGACAGTAGAGGTAAACTGGGTGGAGCTCCCAGGTTGTGGCTATGAGAGTACTCAGGCACACAGGTTTTTTTCTTTGTCCTTCAGGCCCTGTGTGTCTTAATATCCTCCTAACATTTGCTCCTGTTTCTTAGAGAGAGAGGAGGTCTTCTCAGCAGGAGTCAGCATAAAGCTATCACTAAATATCTTAATATGATTTCTGTTGTTTTTATTATCATTGTTGTTATTTAATTACCTTCTTTTGGCAAAAGAGCTTAGGTTTCTATTTATGAAAGTGATATGAGTTTTCCTTTTAAAATGTTTGCTTTAAAAAATGTTCATAGGGCTTCCCTGGTGGCGCAGTGGTTGGGAGTCCGCCTGCCGATGCAGGGGATGCGGGTTCGTGCCCCGGTCCGGGAAGATCCCACATGCCGTGGAGCGGCTGGGCCCGTGAGCCATGGTCACGGGGCCTGCACATCCGGAGCCTGTGCTCCGCAACGGGAGAGGCCACAACAGAGAGAGGCCCGCATACCGCAAAATAAATAAATAAATAAATAAATAAATAATTTTTATCTTATGTTTTAGTTGATTAACAATGTTGCGTTAGTTTCAGGTGTACAGCAAAGGGATTCAGTTATACATAGACATGTATCTATTCTTTTTCAAATTCTTTTCCCATTTAGGTTATTACAGAGTATTGAGCAGAGTTCCCTGTGCTATACAATAGGTCCTTGTTGGTTATCTATTTTAAATATAGCAGTGCGTACAGGTCAATCCCAAACTCCCAATCTATCCCTCCGCCCCCCACCTTTCTCCCCGGTAACCATAAGTTCCTTCTCTAAGTCTGTGAGTGTGTTTCTGTTTTGTAAATAAGTTCATTTGTATCATTATTTAAAGATTCTGCATATAAGCGTGATCATATGGTATTGGTCTTTCTCTGTCTGACTTACTTCACTTAGTATCATTAACATTCAGTGTATGTCATCTAATTCTCATGACAACGTCAAGAAGAAGGTGCTGTATCAGCTCGGTGCTTTGTGACCACCTAGAAGGGTGGGATAGGGAGGGTGGGAGGGAGATGCAAGAGGGAGGAGATATGGAGATATATATATATATGTATAGCTGATTCACTTTGTTATAAAGCAGAAAGTAACACATCATTGTAAAGCAATTATACTCCAATAAAGATTTTATAAAAAAAAGTGCTGTATTACTGCCATTACACAGATGAGAAAACTGAGGCTTAGGAAGAATGACTTACTCATGGTCGTGGAATTGGTACATTTGCAGTTCAAGCCCAAGTTTTAACTCCAGGCCCGAGAAATCATTCTGTGTCTTCTGCATTTTCTGTGATAGTCCTCAGTTCAATATTTACCCCTATAAGAACGCTTAGGCTTCTCAGACCATTTGTCCTAGTTTTTGGTTCAGAAGTGTGGTCACTGTACTAATACTCAGTGTTCATAATTCACAGAAGTTGTCATGTGCCTCTTCCAGAGGTACCTGGCCTAGTTTTGAGAACTTTCTTCCCCGATGAGAACTTTCCTATAATCAAGCTTGTAATTAGGAATGGAGAGTAATTTTCTAGCTGTTTTGTGTTCTATGTCTTATAGAAAAGTCCTGGTGTGGCACATCTATTTTTATAGCCAGATTCTAGAAAGAGGTGGTGTTAGCTTGATCTGAAATGCATGCAGTCTGTTTTCTGTCTAAATGTCAAAACTGTAACGTCTGACATTGAGATCCAGAAAAAAATGTCTCTGATCCTTTGATTTGTCAAAAAAAAAAGTACACTGCTTTGAGAATACAGCTTTGAGGCTGTTGGTGCTTGCCCATAAATTAATATGGTAAAATGTCTATACTTGCAGGAGTCACTGGGGACCCTCCGCCCCAAAAGATGTCATTGCCTGGCTGTTTTAAATACATTCAGAACGACTTACTTTTTAACTTGAGGATAATCAATTTTTCCTGTGACAGGAAGGCAAAGTGAAATGCCTAAATTAACCCATGTTCCTGTCACCAATACCTACTTTTAGTGGAGATTACATTGTTAGGGGGGAAAAACTGTACTGTTTGAGACTCACTTTAACCTGAAAAACGAGGAGATTGGCTTAGGTTGCTTTAACATTACTTCTCGAAAATATTCTTGCCACTTGCCTGGTGGAACGGGATTGGTAGTGGAAATAAGGGGTTACCAAGGGGTTACCTCTGGGGAAAAGTTAGCACAGGGAAACTCATCCCATTCAGAGAGGTCTCCAGCCATCCAGGAGAGGATTTGGAAGAGAGGGAAAGCAGATTGGGAAAGGGGGTCACAGCCCAGCCTGTTTCCTTCAGGACTTCATTCCTAGGATGTGGATGGGTGGCCAAGAACCATCCTGCAGGAGTGACCCAGGCTAAGCAGAAGGGAGTTCACACATACCAGGAGAAGATGAAAGCTGTGTTTTTCTAGAGCATGCCTGTGCTGTTGGCCCAGGTGGCATTATTCATTTAGTGCCGTTCCATACTTCGCAGGAAAAGCACAGCAGGCTGATAAAGCTTGAGTTTTTAAACATTCAGAAGGCTGTGATGCTATAAATAAGCTTCCTGTGTCAGAGATTAAATCAACCAAGATGACTGCCATGCCAACTTTATTTCTGAAACAACGTGTTTTCAACAGAAATCAAAATACTTGTTAATCCCTTCCGACAGGCTAATATGAGCCTTGAAAACCACAGTGAGAGCTACCGAGAGGACAGTAAGTAGCAGAAGCTGTGTCTGCGTGGCTTATCTGTTGGAGCAGACTGCAGACATCTTTCTTTTCGGGAGTCTTTTGCCTGAACTTGTGGTGCTGCAGAATCAGGACTGGGCTAGGCTGTTTTCATCAAAGAAGACTTGGCTGCTGTGTTTTGGGTACACCAACCAATGCAGAGGCTGTGTCCTTGAGATGACTGATCACAGGGTAGCAAAGAGTTGTCCAGTCAAACATTCATTACTTTCTTTTGGTAACAAGGCCCCTATTTTCTCTGGTAAGCCATTCTTCACCCACTCTTAATCCATGGGGTTCTGTGTGGGTGATTCCAGCCTCTAGCTCCAGAGGCGGGACTAGGGCTAACCAATCAGAGCTGTCCATCTCCTTGGCTGTGGTAATTCGTTCAGAGGCAGATCAGTGCCCAATTGGAGTAAATCTTGGAGCTTGGCTGGAACTGGTGGGAAAGATGAGCTCTCTTTTTCAGTGGGGTTACTACCTTGGAGCTGCTGAGCTTCACTGTGGCCACCTGATCGCCTGAGATGGAAGCCAACCCAGAAGAAAGTAGAGATAAGAGATGGAGAATGATTTCTGATGACATTGTTTGAGCACCGGGACACAGTCCTGCTTGAAACGAGATGCACTTCTGGACTTTTTATGTCAACAACTTCTATTCTTTTTCTTCAAGAGTGAGTTGTATTTCCATCACTTGACATTGAAATAGTCCGGATTAATTCAGTAGTGCAGCTGAGTAACTCAGCCAAACTGGTCAACTCAGTGACAAAATATATTTATGGATTTATCAACCTGTTGTCAGACTAGATTTATTCTAACTTAGTGAGATTGACTGGTTTGGCAGCCATGGCAGACTCAGCTCCAGTGAAAGAGGGTGGCCATAGAACCCCCAGCAAGAATAAAGGATGGTCCTGAGAAGCTGGGTATGGAGACTGGTGCTGGGACTGTGCCATCCTGGTGGGAGATTGTTTAGAACCCCTGCCTCTAGGAAGAAGTAGATTTCAACCAGGGATACTTAGCCTTCTGGAGTAACTTTTAGGATGTGATAAGATTGTACTGTGTCCCTAGAAAGGATCACCTGTGCTCTCTCCCATGTAATTTTGGGTGGCTCTCAGAATCACAGAAGCCCAGAAGTCTCCTGAGGATTCTAGATCACACTTTAAGAACCTGGCAGATGATCTATCTTCTGTATTTTATAACATCTCCTGTGAGTGATACATATTTGTTCATTAAGGTATTTGAAGACTTATCCCAGGCACTGTACTTAACATATATATTTATATAAATAAATTACAATGATCTGTGGGATAGATGCTACTATTATTCTAATTTTACAAATAATCTGAGATGCCAAAGAGTTATGTAGTTTGCTCAAGGTCACAAAGCTTATAAGTGAGCAAAATGCAGTCTAGAAGACACAAGTGGCCACATTCTAAACCCCTTCACTAACTTCATAAATTACTCTACTAATGGGTCACAATGAATACCCGTCCATAATGGTTTGAATCTTTACATCTAGCTCAAATGCACCGTGATGCAGTGTAAGCCCTTTGCTTCATGGAGGTGATTTGGGATTCCACTGCGTTCCAATCCCAAATTAGACAAGTGACTTGTAGTAAATTACTTAGTGTCTGAGGCAGGTTCTTTATGTGGAGAGTGTGGATGGTACATGTATATATATATATTTCCATTTTCCTTATTTTTAACAAATTTCGGAGAATTACAAAAGGGAAACATGCTTATAAAAACTCAACACGGTCACAGATGTAGAAAACAAACTTATGGTTACCAGGGGGAAAGTCTGGGGAGAGATAAATTGGGAGATTGGGATTGACATATACATACTACTATATATAAAATAGATAACTAATAAGGACCTACTGTATAGCACAGGGAACTCTTCTCAATACTCTGTAATGACCTATATGGGAAGAGAATCTAAAAAAGAGTGGATATATGTATATGTATAACTGATTCACTCTGTTCTACAGCAGAAACTAACACAACATTGTAAACTAACTATACTCCAATAAAAATTTTTTAAAAACCTGAACACAGAAATAGGAAGTAGTGAGTAGGTACAACCTGAAGATTCTCCTCAGTGGCTCTCGCCTCTGCCACCTTACTTGCCAGAGGTAATCAGTTTTAAAGTTGGGTAAGTATTTTCTCAACCCTTTTCTATGGATTTACAGTTTTCCCTCAACACATATACAGAGTTTATTTTTAAACAAAGAAGAAGTGTTATTTTAAACTCTGCTGCAGTGAATACCGTCGTCTATATATCTTTGCTCACAGGACTAGATATTTCTATAAAACAGATCCCTAGAAGTAGAGTTGCAGGGTCAAAAGTGCTTTTGTATTTTAAAGTAAATGCATGGGAGACCATTTTTGGAATTATTAAAAGGGATTCCAGTGAAATATCCTAGCATTGGCTAGGTTTAGATCTTTCTCCTGTGCTTAGGAACATTCAGGCACAGGGACAATGTGCCTTCTCGGTTGCTCTGGTTGTCACACTCCCACTGGATGCTCCTTTATATTGAAGAGCTCATCTGAGTCCTGTCTTCCCTTGAGCGGCCCAGGGCTTTTGTGTATGGTGGCAGATTTGGAGCCAGCTTCCTAAGCTGTGCGCATCTCCCCTCTGAACACATGCTGCCCACCTGCAGACTCAGCTGGAGTTTGGGAGCTGCTACCGAACCAGGCAGTGACTGGTGGTACCCTCAGTGATGCCTACAGCCAAATTCTGAAACATCCTGCAGCCACTATCTGCAGAGTGCCAGGGGGATCCTTAAGAAGCTGCTTAAGACACTGATGCTGGTGGCTTACAGCATTTGATAAAACCTCATTAATTGGGTCATTCCTTTAATAAATATTTTTTGAGTATCTACTACAAGCCGAGCACTGTGACAGGAGTAAGAGATACAGTAGATCTCCAAAAACTCATATGGGCCCCTACTCGTGATGACTCTAACAATATAACAGAGTAATATCATCTTCTCCTCACAATTTTGGACTTCTGTCTTGGAAACACCTTGAATGAAAGTTGCTTTTGAAAGGTGTTTCAGAAACCAGAACTAATCAAGCCAAGGTGGAGTGAAGATCAACTTTTCTTGAAAAAAGCAAATAACATTCTACACTGTGATGATAAGTCAGCAGGGTATTGGAAGAGAGAACTAATTCCAATGATGTTAATCACTTTGCCTCCATCTCTCCCTTCCTCCCTCCTAGTGAGCTGTTTCTCGTCCACCCCTGCTGAGGGGACAACTTGGACCCCTTTACTCCTGGCACAGCTGATTGGACAAGGATTGAACACACGGCTCAAGCTCAGCCAGTCATATTCTCTCTTAGGAGGTTGGAATTGTAGCATCAGGACTCAGGTCAAGCTTTTTGGGGGCAGCTTAATTGGGAAGAATTTAAAAGGTGGAACCATGCCCCGGCCCATGTGCAAATGGAACAGGGAAGGTGATGTTGCAGAGAAAAAAGAGAATGAAGCAGGTTGGAGGAAAGAAACAGAGATGAGAACAGTGAAGTCCCAGAAAGAGACAGAGAGCTGGGGAATGTAGCTCCCGTTTGGTGAGAACTCTCTCCTGAGGTCAAGAACACTTCCTGTTCTTGGATTCCCATCTCTGAATCATTCCAATAAATCCCTGTTTTTTCCTGAGATAACCTGATGGTTCCTCTTTCTAATGACCACTTTGGCTAAGACAATATTTACTCCCTCCTTTGTGCTATTGAGATAAAGCATGATACAGAAGCTTCTTTTTGTTCTGTTCCTGAAGGCCAAACAGTTATGTTCTTGGGAGGTATATTCCTTTTGACTCTATCTGCCATTTCTCTGATGCCCTGATTATTTTGGAAATATGCTGAACTCCATCCTCAGAGACTCCCTAAGGAAGGCTCAGCTTGGAGGATTCATGAATCCATTTGTTCATCAATTAGGGAGCCCTGAAGCAGACGTTCTGTGGGTGGGATGCTCTGCACTGCTCTCTGCTGGGAGAGATGGGAGACACGACATAACCACCACCACCACCACCCCCCGCGCCCAGAGAAGCTTCCCCAGAAATATGGCCCCTCCTTGGTGGTCAATGAAGACACAACTGGGACATGCCGGTTGAAACCAGAATTATAGCTTTAATCCAAGCCTAGAAGCTCAAAATCAGTGAGAAAGTGAGGAAACTCCCAAAGAGTTTCTGATCCCTGGGTAGTAGTGAGGAGTGAGGGACAACAGGTCTGTCCAGAAAAAATACCACCTGTCAAAGACCAGGAAAACCCAGAGTGATGAAAGCAAATTCATATTCTTGCTTCAATTACACACATAAGCATACACAAACACACGTTAAAAAATTGTTGGATCAGACTTTCCTGGTGTCACACTGGTTAAGAATCCGCCCGCCAATGCAGGGGACACGGGTTCAATCCCTGGTCCAGGAAGATCCCACGTACTGCAGAGCAACTAAGCCCGTGCACCACAACTACTGAGCCTGTGCTCTAGAGCCCACGAGTCACAACTACTGAGCCCGCGTGCCTCAACTACTGAAGCCTGCGCACCTAGAGCCTGTGCTCCACAGCAACAGAAGCCCTGGCTCGCCACAACTAGAGAAAGCCCACGCGCAGCAATGAAGACCCAACGTAGCCAAAAAATTTTTTTAAATTTTTTAAGAAGCCACAACTATTAAAAAAAATTGTTGGATCACTGTGGTATGAAGCACACACACATCCATTATGGGAAAACCGGATGAACCTGAATGAAGGTGAGTGGCTTTCCTCGTTGGGTGAGGTAACAGTTCAGTTCAGCATCCCCAGGAGAATCTCTGCTAAGATGAATCTCTCCTTTTCCCAGAAGCTTTGAAAGAAATGGAACTTAATAATCTCGATAGAGGAATTTGTCATGAAAGACACATTAAAGGTCGGTGAGTCACCTTCTGTCTTCTCCCTGGCCCCCACTGCCTTGTTCCCCAGAACCTGTCTATGGCCATGCGTGCCAGGTGACAAAAACCCTGTCCACATCCCATGAGGATCCAGCACAGGTGCCTATACCCCCCCGAGTTCCCATCACCTCTAGGTGTCCTTTGTGAGTTTTCTCACTCACACTGGCATTTTGCATACGGTACTGAGCAGCAGGGAATGCAGACTGGCATTAGGAGCAAAGCTGGTTTCTTTCATTGTCTTGCCTCCCGTACCCCACCCCTTCCTTTAGATAGCCGCTTTCAGCTGTGTATAAATTAAGCACATTCTTGTGCTTTTGCAGGTCACATCTGGGATATTCTGGACATCTCTGGTATAAACTCTGAATTTATGAAACCAGTAATTTGCTGCTCCCAGCTTATAATGCCTGCCATTGTCACTGTTTACTTAGAGTTTTGGTATCTGATGTTCTAATGGTAAGGTCAATTCTATTGATACTGGACTCTGTGCCCTCATTTCTTTCCCTGTTGCCTTTTTTCAAGGCACACACAGAGAGGGTAACTAATCTTAATATCTTGTGTTCACAATTCTATTTAGCATGAAATCAGTAACTGACATATTAATTATAATAATCTGTTAAATATACTTTACCTACATGTTAATTATGGGAGACCATTCTCATTTATTTCTCTGGGTAGCCTATTAATTCAACCCAGATGGTACAGCTTTGTGAGACGGTAACACTGAGCATTTGCAGAATAAATCATGTTGCCAAGATACAGCAGCAAAAACGTTATCATGTCTGAATAAGCTTTAGTATGATATAACCAAGAAAGAAAACTTACCTATTACTCACAGGCTGGAGCTTACTTAAAAACAGCATCAGTATACCTAATGTTTTTTTAAAAATTGGGGGAAACATATGACGTTTTTCTCCAAAAGGGTAGAATATTTATTTAAGCCCAGTGCCCCATAAAGAATTCCAAAAGGGGGAAATGGAATCCTCTCACACAGTGTTCATCAAAACTTGGGGGAAGTGAGGGGAAAGGCTTTTATTGGACATTCTGATGCCAAGGCTGGCTCCATTTGGGGAAGTACTGCAATGCCTCTTCCCCTTTTCCCCATTTTTTGCCTCTCTTTAATTTCTTCGCCTCCCTTTAATTTCTTCCTGGATATGAATAGCCTCTGTCTCTTTGGGGCCCTCTAGTTCGGGGGAGATTTATATTTGTGTGGCTGATTCATCTCTGAATGGGCTGATTTCAGTGAGGAAGCTTGGAATCGGTCAATGGAATGCTATTATCATCTTTCTGTGGAAGATCTAGCTCCACTGGCCAGAGATTCTTTTAGTTCAGCAATGTGGTTCAACAATTTAATCTGTACTCACTCATTATTTACTTCCAAGAAGAACTGTTAGTGCTTGGGAGCCAATGGAAAACAAGACTCACATGGGCTCTCCCTTCACAAAACTTATAATGTGGGGGGAAGGAAATTAAACAGACATAATATTATGCGATTAGGGTCATGCTATGGCGACTGTGGCCGTCAGATTGCATAGCAAAGGCCCCCAACTCAGACATGGGGGAGACTCAGAGAAGGCTCCCCAGAGTAGCAATTTCATCACTTGCCTCTGAAGAGTGAGCTGGCAGTCGTCAAGTGGAAGACTAAAGGGTGATCCAGGTGGACAGGAACAAGTATCTACAGAGAGTGTGCATCACGTAACTTGTGGAACTGAAGGAAGCTGGTGCAAGTGGAATGTAAATTTATGGGGTAAAGAGGGGGTTGTGGAGACTTTCAAGAGAGGTGACTAGATAGGTATGCAGGGGCCAGATGATGAGGGTCTCTGTACCATATGAAAAAGTTCAGCCTTCATCCTGAGGACAGCGAGACCCATCAAAAAGTTTGAGCATGAGGGGACAGGGTCAGAGTAACATTTTAGGATTTCATTTTGGAATTTGAAATTTCATTTTCACTCACCAAGGAGAGCAGTTAGTAGCGGGAACTTTTGTTAAAGCAAGACATTGTGTACCCTGGACCAGAAGAGAGACAGGGCTTTTTTTTTTTTCATCTTCTTATCCCTTTCAGCCCGGCCTAAGTCCTTTCATTTTCTCGAAGCCTTTTCTGACATCTCCAGCTTTCACCAAGCACTCCTTTCTTTAAGCTTTAATAATAATGTTTTTCCAGTTGTTTCGTATTTGAAAACAAGCATAGGCTTTGCTTCTTCACTCCCATGAACACAGGTACAGGTGTATCCATCTCTGCTGCCATGATAGAGGATGACTTCTAACTTCTCTTTGCCCCTGTCTCTCCTCCACCAACATGTGGCTTGTAGTAACTTCTATATTGGACCAACTCATAGCTCATGATGCAACTGGCTACTTTGGCTCCATATTTATTATGATAAATACATTTTGTGATTGCTCCTTGATCACTCTATGTAAAAACAGCTGTCCCCTCATTCTCTCTCAGTGCCCTGTTCCTCTCCTTCATAACATTGGCCAGAACGTGCAGCTGGAGGTTAATTTGATTTGCTTGCTTATTTGGGCTTTTTTCTGCCTCTCCCACTAGACTTTAAGTCCCATCAGGATGGAGACCATGTCTGTTTCTCCTCATCGTATTCTGAGCATGTAGCTCAATGCCTGCTACAGAGTAGTTGTGCAACAGATAAACACTTCTTGAAGGACTGTATTATTTTTCTAAAATTGAAGGCTCTAGGGACTTCCTTGGTGGCACAGTGGTTAAGAATCCGCCTGCCCATCCAAAGGCATGTACAGTATCTTTATATTTAATATCATAAATAAATACTGTACCTATTCTTATTTCCTCCTTACCATCATTTCTTATTATGAAGGAGGGTAAAGTCAATTTCCATGGAATTACTAACAATAGAATGATTTTAGGCAATCATCAAGAACTGACTTGAGTGGAAAAAACAAAACGAAACTAATTGAAGAAATTTTAATAACCTTTGAAAATATTTTCTGAAGTACAATGTCTTCTATCTGGCAGCTGATAATAACATAACAGCCTAACCGATGTTATCATCATTAATCAAAATAATATTTATGTGCTTCCCTGGTGGCACAGTGGTTGAGAGTCCGCCTGCCGATGCAGGGGACACGGGTTCGTGCCCTGGTCTGGGAAGATCCCACATGCCGCGAAGCGGCTGGGCCCGTGAGTCATGGCCGCTGAGCCTGCGCGTCCGGAGCCTGTGCTCCTCAACGGGAGGGGCCACAACAGTGAGAGGCCCGCATAGCGCAAAAAAATATATATATTAATAATAATATTTATTAAACTTCTATAACTTAATGAGCTGTGGTAGTAACCATCATTATGAGCAAGATATAAATTCTGATGTCTTTCTGTTGTCAACCTTACCAAAAAAGTCATGAATAAAATGAAAATATGAGAAAAAAAAAAAAAAAGAATCCACCTGACAGTGCAGGGGACACGGGTTTGATCCCTGGTCTGGGAAGATCCCGCATGCCGTGGAACAGCTAGGCCCGTGCGCCACTACTACTGAGCCCTCGTGCCACAACTACTGAAGCCCACGTGCCTAGAGCCTATGCTCCACAACAAGAGAAGCCACCACAATGAGAAGCCCGCGCCCCGCAATGAAGAGTAGCCCCCGCTCACCGCAACTGGAGAAAGCCCGCGCACAGCAATGAAGACCCAATGCAGCCAAAAATAAATAAATAAATAAAATAAATTTAAAATTGAAGGCTCTTTAACTCTTGGAGGGTGCGCTTGGGTCTCAGGACATGTTTCAGATGCATGCTCTTAAGCTTAGAGGCAGAGATGAAGTGGGGGATGCAGAAGTGGGAACTACAAGCCAGAAAACATGGCAGTGACCAGAAAACAGCCTTGTGTAGCAATGATTAGAATTTACGTAGATGACTTGGGCACAGAATGAACTTGTCAACACACAGGAGAGAGATTTACCTGAAGGGTGGGGACTGCAAAATAGGGGAGAAATTTGGAGCATCCAAATAACAGCCCTAACAAGCAGATACATTTCAGAAGAACATGATGATTTTAGAATTGGCTTTGAGTTTTCGATCTTGCCCTCTTTTGTTTTCTAAGAAACAACCAACCTTCCTTCGGTTCTTCCTTCCCACCTACCTACCTTCTTTGGTTAGTGCATTCACCCAACAAATGTTTCCTGAGTGCATGAAACATCCTAGGTTCTGGATTGTGCTAGTAAATGACTGTTAGGAAAGTGGGCGGGTAAGCCTTAGCATACTGAGAGTAAAGTACACCTCTGCACTGAGGGCCGGGGAGAGGCCTCAGCAGAAAGGTTTCCAACTGAAAGACTGTGTTTATCCAGGTTTGACCCCCTCCCCCAACCCTCGCTGCTGGCTTCTCTTTCAAAAAAGATATTGAGAAAGGATTGGGGGCTGACACATCAGCTGAACCCTCTGAAATCACAGCTGAGCCCCTCTCGCTGGACTGAACATCAACCAGAATTCCACATCCACGACACGGTTAAGAGGAACTTCTAGCTGGGGAATATAAAATTGTAAATGGCACAGATAACGTCAGTGTGAGTTACTGTTTTCAGAATGACACAGATGTTAGGATAAGGGAGCATAAATGGAAATTAAAGAGAAACAAATTCAGAACAGATGTCAGGAAGCATTTTTTTTCATGCGGAGAATCGCAAATGTGTGGAATGGCCTACCAGGCTCGATTGTTAAGGCAAAGACACAGGGGACATTTGAGAACTGATCAGATGGCATCACAGGGGAATTAAGCAGTAAAAGAGGAAATGAGCATGCATACGGCAACTGGCTTTCAGCTAATCCTCAACGCTGTCCATGCTCTTATGTTCCTGGTGCTTACATACTTACCTTGGGTAAACATACAGAATTTCTCTGCTTTTAGTTTTCACAGATTGCACCAATCTCAAAATAGTGATTTTCACATCATAACATGACATTGGCAGAGTGTGGGGAAGAGAGAGAGAGAGCTCCTTTCCTGCAGTTATGTTTTTGGAGGGAGGGTGTATTTGTTTGTGAATGGTGTATGGAAAATGAGTGTTTAAAATGTATGTATCTACCTAACACCAAAGAGCAGGGGATGATCACAAACCAGCCACTGTCTCATGGAGCTGGAGTTCTAATTTTCACTAAGCAGGTGCATGACTGCCAAGGGGTCCACTGGAAAGGACCCTCCAAGGCTTTCTCTGCTTCTGTCTCCCCAGCTAATGGCCTCATGGTGTCCAGCTCCTTTTTTTGTTGAAGTATAGTTGATATACAATGTTGTGTTAGTTTCACCCAAGTCCTATAAAAATATTATATGTGGGAGAAGAGGAAGTTAAGCTTTTGACAGCTACTTACTGTAAAGAATTTGAACCAAGGATGGGGCGACAGAAAATCTGTAGCTCTGTGACCACTTGCCTTTCTTTCATTGTGCGTTCAGAGCAGCCCTAGAGAGATTGTAACCAGGTGCCCCTTTAAAGGGGTTTCACTTGGGGGATATAGCTTATGATAATAGGGAAGGAGAAAGAGGATAGCAACGATTCTGTGCCCCAAAGGAAGGTAGTTGAGGATAAAAAGTAGAATAAAACCTCATTAATCTGGACCCTGCTAATTTAGAATGTATGAATAATTCAGACCCTCTGGCTCGGCTGAAGTTTACCTTTGTACTAGATATGGAAAAAAGGGTTTGCTAAGCAAATTAATAGTGTAAACAAAATTGAGGGTAGGGAATATATAACCTATTTAAGAGAACAAATTGTTTTCACATACTTAGTAGAACCATCTGCATAGGAACAATGAATAGGTGAATTATAAGTAATCCTGGTCTATTCATTAACCTTGATCTGCTGGATACCCACACTCTGCAAAATTTTGTCAGCATTAGAGGGAGGAAACTGAACAAGCGGGGAGTCCCTATAAGTTCATATTTAAGGCATTTGGTTGATTGACGTTGCCTTTCCTTTCATAATTTATTTCATTTTGTAAGACTTTGAAGACCTCTTGACCAACCTTTCTTGAATCCTGTCTCTACCTTTTATCTTTAAGCCTTAGATTTGGGATGATAGAAAGATTAATTTGTAGAAGACAATCCTGAGTAGTGCCGGCACCAGGGCAAGTAAGGGAAGCTTGTTTGGGTGGCTTCATGGCTACTTAGCAAGAATGGGGGGCTGCAGGTTGGAAAGCCTGGGTTCTCATCTGGTCTCTGCTAATAAATACCCACTGGACTTGGGCAATCCATTTATTTTCTGTGGGTCTCAGTTTCCATATGTATAAAATGGGATAAGATTAAGGATATCTAAAGACTCTTGCAACACAACAATTTCATTCTCATCGTTTATCTTCTCTGAGAAAACTTCTCATCCGTAAAAAAAATTATAGTCATTCTCATGTTGTTTTGATAATCAAATGATATAGTAAATGAAGTGCAGAGTATAATATAAGCAATGAATAAGAAAAGAGTAAGTCACTCAGGAGAAATGGTTAGAGTGTCTCTGCTGTTGTCATATCCTAAGAATGAAGTCCTTCACCCTCTCCTTGGGACATCCTGACTTCCTTTTCTCCTTCCTCATCCATGGACTTAATAACATTTTCCCACCAGGTAATAATGGGCACTTTCATAATCCCGCCCGCCCGAGCCTGTTCAGCCTGCAGGGCGCTGCGTCAAATGCAAAGGGCAGAAGCAGAAGCATCCTCTTGTACGGCGGACCAATGAGCAGGGAACTGGAACGGTGGAGGAAGGAGGAGACGGCTTTCCCTCAACCAGAGATCTCGTTGCCACTCTCGCAGCCACGCTCAAACACTCTCATGAGTTGTGCCAATTTTAATTCTAAAGCTGGAGGTGGACACAGAGAGGCAACTGGTGTAAGTTTGACTTTAGACTTCAGGCCATATCACTTTCTGGTCCCACCAGTCACTAGCTCGAAAAGCAAATGAATCAATGAAATGTGGATGTTATGTACCATTTCCATTTAAGTGATTCTCAAATAGTGCTTGATCAATGACCATTTAAAGCCTTTGCCACCTAAACAAATCATCACCTCGTCCTTTTCCAATGTAGACTCAGAGACCAAAGCCATGTAGCGTTTCCCTCTCTGTGGTTGGCTGAAGACACTTATCTCCTTAAATGTGGCTTTGACACATAAAACTCAGGAGCAGAATAGCTTCAGAGATTTGCTAAAATCATATCTAAATCTCACTGGTATGTACCCTGTACAGATTAAGGGCTTTCTCTAGAGTATGAGAGAAGGCTGGGAGAAAAATGTGGTGGGTGCCATGAGTAGCTTTTTGGGGTAAGGGGTTTTGATCGGAGCCTATATAGTCCTACAACATCTTAGCCTATAACAGCAATGCAGGGACTGTTTGAGTGACTTTTATTTAAATTAACTCATCAGGTTTGGAAAGGCAGCTTCTATGGAATCACAGACTGGTTAAAAGAAAGTTTGGGTGGGGTCATTTGAGATCTTTGAAAACGAATCCAAATGGATATCATGTCCTGTGCCATTGCTGTTGTCGCATTTGTTGTGTTTCTAACATTTGTCTGCGAGCCTTATTTTATTTCTCTTTTTTATTGACTGCTTGCCATGAGCTCCATCCTGTGATGAGTGCTATAAGCTTTGCAGAAAAATACTTAGTCCACCCACCTTCCCAGGAGTGTACACTCTTGGTGAGGTGCAAGACATAGAGACCAAAGGCTGCAAAATGGTAGATGTGGCCAGCAGATGTAATTTGTTTGGCATCTAGTGTCTTAGCATAAATAACTAAACATATCAAATAAAAACTAAAATTTGATTTTGTTGCCAACATTTAGAAATTGGGATGTTTCACCTGAAAATTGAGAGTTCAGGCTTCTCTTAGAGAATATCAGAGGACTTAGAAACACAGATGCCACACTCTGTCATGGCAACAAGCAGCTGGACCTGAGTGGTGGCTACTTCCTTTTATTGAGAAATGTACTCCCCAGTTCATCACAATTCCCATTACTTTTAATCCAGCCTTATTTGCCTTGCTTCAGTAGGCATTTGTCTTTACAACCCTTGGAATAGTAACATAAGACAAACACACAAACAAAAATGCAAGCCAGAATATGATTCCATGACCAAATGAATGGTACAGATGAAGACTGTGGGTGGAATGACAAGATGATTAAAGACTATGTAACCTGGTTACCTGGAAATCCTGGTTTGTCATGATTGGTTTGGAAGATGTATTGCAAAATGACTAATAACTATGAACCGAAATTTTCAAATGCCTTGAAATAATAAGGGAGAGAAGAATCAGTGCTATGCCTGTAATAAAGTTGCTCTCTGTGGCTTGCATTCATGTATACTTTTGTAAGAGAGAAGGAGTAGCATTACAGCTATGGCTAATTCAGTCATAATGCCCATGGGAAATGTGTCATCTTATGCGTGACTGCCATCATGCAATGTTAGAAGAAGAGGCTGAGGCCTTTGGATTTATAAATATCTGTGTGGCCTGGAAGACTGACCCAAGTGTAGCTACTGGATGGACACTTACATTGTTTTCTAATGGCTGATGTGATTCCAAGATCAAGCTGTGAGTAAGAAACAAGGCGACATATGGCCGGAAGGACAAATCAGAGGAGGACTAAGAAAGAATTGTTATATTTGGCAGTTAAGATGACCATCAAGGTAAATATCAGTTTTTGTTATGCTTTTTGTCTGCACATCTTGCATTTCTTTTCTTCTGGAAACAACAGAATGTCTTTTCCCACTTAATTCACATGGTTCAGGTAGGCTGACTCTCCACTGTGGTCCGAGGGGTGCACACATAATTCACTCTTGACGTAGGAGAATTTTCATGCCCCCTTGCCTGATTATTTCAGGCATGGGCATGTGACCCAAGCTGGGGCATTCAATGCCAGCCTTGGGAATTTTGCTGTCCCTACTGGGAAAGAAGTATTCTTTCTGCAGGGGTTATGCAGCTGGTGGGACAGCAGCAGGCAGCTGTGGGAGGCCATTCTTACAGTCATGTTAGGAGGCTCTGCCCAAGACTAAAGCCAACCGATGAAAGAGAGTGATGGAGTCCTGTTGGTGCTCCTTGCTCAGCCATGCCTACCCCACACAGCTGCAGTGCCTTGTCTCTCCTTTGGCAGAGCTTTGTCTCTGACAAATCAAGAAAATGTTTACTGTTCAGTCCAGCTGTTGCACTTTGAAGCTCAAGCCTCAGTTTCCCTCTGCTGCACTAACTCCTGGGCTTCTCTAACCTGGAGAAGACTTTCCAACCCCTTTTACTCACAAGATGTGCCTCCTCCTCTTTCTTTCTCTTATGGCTGTGAGGGAAGGAATAGTAGGGTCACGCTTAACAGGCAGACACTGCCCCCTCCAGCAGAGACTGCAATCCCTAGTTAGGAAGCCCTTTCTAGCACTTCAGAAGCCCACCATCCTTTTTTGCTACAGCAAATGGAAGGAGCAGTGGGAAGAGAGAGGGTTCTGGAGCCAGAGTGGGCAGAATCAGAATACCCTTTCTTTTTCTTTCTTCCTTTTTTAAAGAAAATATTTATTTATTTGTTTGTTTGTTTATTTAGTTATTTTGGCTGCATCAGGTCTTAGTCATGGCACGAGGGCTCTTCGTTGCAGCAGGTGGGCTTCTCTCTTGTTGTGGCACTCAGGTTCCAGAGCACGCGGGCTCAGTAGTTGCGGTGCGTGGGCTTAGTTGCCCCGCGGCATGTGGGATCTTAGTTCTCCAACCAGGGATCGAACCGGTGTCCCCTGCATTGCAAGACAAATTCTTAAGCACTGGACGGCCAGGGAAGTCCCAGAATATCCTTTCTGACACTTATACCACTTTGATCCTAGGCGAGTGACTGAACTTCCCTGAATCTCAGTTTCTAAACCTGTAATGCGGGAATAATGTAACTACTTCATAGGGTTGTTATAAGGATTAAAGGATTAAATGAGATAACACGAGTAAAGTCCCCAGCACACAACTGAGGCTTGTGATGATTATTTATTGGATGAGGTATTGAGAAGCAGCACAGCATTGTGGTTAATAGCACAGTTTCTGGAATCAGAGCATCTGGGTTCTCATTCCACCTTCACCTCTTATACAGCATCTTTATGACTCAGTTTCCTCATGTACAGCTGGGACTAATGACAATAATGTAGTCTTTACTTTGACATAAAATAAATGATTTAATGGATGCAAAGCACCTAGTGTCAGGTACAGCAAGCAGTCAACAGTCTCCAATTAATTATAAGTATAGCTGTTGCATTTAGTAATGTATCTAATGTCTTTAAAAATATGAAGCACTTAAAAATATCCCTCTTTTCTATACAACAAAATTATTTTCAGTAATAATTATATAATAATTAATGATGTTACAATAATTGCTATATTTTGATTTGTCCTTTAGTTTTGGAACAAACAATAAGCAATTTAAAAAGAATAAATTTCAATTTTAAAGATAGCATTTCAATTCAGTAAAATATTTCACATATGAACTAAAAGTTACTTTTACCAAAGAAAAAAAATTACACCTAGCTATTTGTACCATGTCACTATTTTAAACATAAATAAAACATTTCTATTTGTCACATAGAATGACAGAACTGAAGTAACTCAAATTCCTCATCTTTATATTCACTATCATTGCTTATTTTGAATCTACTAGATAAGTACAGGACTATGTCACACGCCAGGTGTTAGAGACCCACACATTATGTTGGAAGCAAGCCCAAACAGTTCTGAACCTTTGCAGAATTATTCTTTTGAGACATACCCTGGGGCTGAGTCCTGGTGCAATGGGGGACCACTGCATACCTGGGAGTTGTCTGAATTATCTCGTGTGTAGGATGAAATATTTATTAAGACATAAGTAATAAAATGTGCTAATTTGAAGCTTATATATATTGTTAAAACTCAACAGATAAAGCAGAAATTATTTAGAATTTAGACTAAAAAAAGATATTTCACTATGAAACATGGATAAAATAAGTTGAAGAAGACATAAATAAATGGAAAGATATTTTGTGTTCATGGATTAGAAGAATTAATATTGTTAAAATGTCTATACTACCCAAAGTGAGCTTCAGATTCAATGCAATCCCTAGCAAAGTTAAAAAGGCATTTTTCACAGACATTAAAAAAACAGTCCTAAAATTCTTGTGGAATTACAAAACACTCCAAATAGCCAAAGCAATCTTGAGCAGAAATAACAAAACTGGAGGCATCAGATTACCTGATTTTAAATTATACCTCAAAGCCATAGCAGTCAAAAGAGCATGGCACTGGCATAAAAATAGACACATAAGCCAATGGAACAAAAAGACAGCCCAGAAATAAATCCACACATTTAGCCAAGGACACACAATGGAGAGAGAACAATCTCTTCAATAGTGTTGAGAAAACTGGTTATCCACTTGCAGACGAATGAAACTGGCCCCTTATATTACTCCTCATAAAAAAGTGAACTCAAAATGGATGAAACACTTAAATGTAAGACCTGAAACTGTAAAACTACTAAAAGAAAACATAGGGGAAAATCTTCTTGACATGTTTTTTTTAGATATGACCCCAAAAGCACAGGCAACAAAACCAAAAAATAGACAAGTGGGATTGCAACAAACTAAAAGTCTTCTGCACAGCCAAGGAAACAATCAGCAGAGTGAAGAGACAACCTATGAAATGGGAGAAAATATTTGTAAACCATACTTCTGATAAGGAGTTAATATCCAAAATATATAAGAAACTCAAACAACTATGTAGCAAGGAAACAAATAACCTGATTAAAAATGGGCAGAGGGGGCTTCCCTGGTGGCGCAATGGTTGGGTGTCCGCCTGCCAATGCAGGGGATGCGGGTTCGTGCCCCGGTCGGGGAGGATCCCGCGTGCCATGTGGCGGCTGGGCCCGTGGGCCGTGGCCGCTGGGCCTGCGCGTCCGGAGCCTGTGCTCCACGGCGGGAGAGACCACAGCGGTGGGAGGCCCGCGTACCGCAAAAAAAAAAAAAAAAATGGGCAGAGGAATAAAGATTTCTCAAGAGAAGACATAACAAATGGCCAAAAAATATATGAAAAGATGCTCAACAATACTAATCATCAGGGAAATGCAATTCAAAACCACAATAAGATATTACCTCATGCCTGTTAGAATGGCTATTATCAAAAAGACAAAAGATAACAAGTATTGCTGAGGATGTAGAGAAAAGGGAACCTGGGTACACTGTGGGTGGAAATGTAGATTGCTGTAGCCACTATGAAAACAGTATGGAGGTTTCCTAAAAAACTTAAAAATAGAACTACCATGTGGTCCAGAAATCCCACTTCTGGCTATATATCCAGAGGAAATAAAAACAGGATATTGAAGAGATATCTGCATTCCCATGTTCACTGCAGCATTATTAACAATAACCAAGAGATGGAAACAGCCTAAATGTCCATCAGTGGATGAATGGATAAAGAATATGTGGTATAGATATAAAATGAAGCATCAGCCTTAAAAAAGAAGGGAAATCTACCATGTCTGACAACATGGATGAACCTGGATGACATTATGTTAAGTGAAATAAGCCAGGAATAGAAAGTCAAATACTGCATGATCTCACTTATACGTGGAATCTAAAAAAGTTGAACTCACAGAAACAGCGAGTAGAATGGTGGTTACCAGGGCCTGAGGGTAGGGGAAGAGTGGGATGGGGAGATATTTGTCAAAGGGTTCAAAGTCACAGTTATACAGGATGAAAAAGTCTAGAGATCTAATGTACCCCGTGATGGCTACAGTTAACAGTACTGTACTGAATACCGGAAATATTCAGATTTCAGGAGCTCTCATCACAAAAAATTTGGTAACTGTGTAAGGAGATGCTATGCTAATTAGCTTGACTATAGTAATCATTTCACTATATATATGTATATCAAATCATCATGTCGTGTACCTTAAATATACACAATTTTTCTTTAAAAAAAAAGAATGAAGTACTGATTCATGCTACAATATGAATGAACCTTGAAAACATTACGCTAAGTAAAAGAAGCCATATATTTTATGATTTCGTTGAGATGAAATGTCCAGAATTGGCAAATCTATAGGAACAAAAGCAGATTAGTAGTTGCCTCAGGTTAGAGGAACTGGGAGGGTCATAGATAAAGAGTACAGGGGTCTTTTTAGGGGTTGATGAAAATGTTCTAAAATTTATTGTAGTAATAGCTGTACAGCTCTGTGAATATACTAAAAGTCATTGAATTGTGCACTTTAAGTGGCTGAATTGTATGGTATGTGAATTATATCTCAATAAAGCTGTTACCAAAAAAAAAGAAAAGGAAAAGAAAAGATTTTCAGAAAGGGGCCTTTATCACTGACATTGTTAGAATTGCTGGTGCGTGGTGATATTTTCCAATAAAGAAGTTTTAGTCTCTTTTATTATTGTTTTAAAAATCTCTGCAATGAAACTTGTGTCTCCCTAGTGCCTGGCATGTCATAGGTTCACAACAAATATTTATTGACTTTATTAATAAAAGATGAAAGTACCTTGATCAGGGAAATGCCTGCCTGTAGAGCTGGCACCTAACCTAACCTAAGAGGGTAAAGAAAGCTTCTCCAGTGAGGGACATTTAAGATGAGCTTTGAGTGATATGTAAGAGTTTGTTATGCAAAAAAGAGTGAGGAAAAGTGCTTTGACAGAAGGAACAACATGTTCAAAGTCCTGGAGGTAAAAGAGAGAGGATTATAATTTGGCCGGAAAAATCAGGGTACGGAGGGGGAAGGATGAAGAGAAGGAGGGAGGGAAGGCAGGGGAGAGAGGGAGAGATGGAGAAGGAAAGAAGGAAGGAAGGAGGAGGAGAGGGGAGGAAGGGGGGAGGAAAAAGAGGAGGGGGAGGAAGGGGGGAGGAAAAAGAGGAGGGGGGAGGAAGGGGGAGGAAAAAGAGGAGGGGGGAGGAAGGGGGGAGGAAAAAGAGGAGGGGGAGGAAGGGGAGGAGGAAAAAGAGGAGGGGGGAGGAAGGGGAGGAGGAAAAAGAGGAGGGGGGAGGAAGGGGGGAGAAAAAGAGGAGGGGAAGGAAGGGGAGGAGAAAAAAGAGGAGGGGGAGGAAGGGGAGGAGGAAAAAGAGGAGGGGGAGGAAGGGGAGGAGGAAAAAGAGGAGGGGGGAGGAAGGGGGAGGAAAAAGAGGAGGGGGAGGAAGGGGAGGAGGAAAAAGAGGAGGGGGAGGAAGGGGAGGAGGAAAAAGAGGAGGGGGAGGAAGGGGGGAGGAAAAAGAGGAGGGGGAGGAAGGGGGGAGGAAAAAGAGGAGGGGGAGGAGAAGGAGGGGGAGGAGGAGGAGGAAGAGGCAGCAGCAAGGGCCAGATTAAAATGTGCTTGTGGGGCTTCCCTGGTGGCGCAGTGGTTGAGAGTCCGCCTGCCGATGCAGGGGACACGGGTTCGTGCCCCGGTCCGGGAAGATCCCACATGCCGCGGAGCGGCTGGGCCCGTGAGCCATGGCCGCTGAGCCTGCGCGTCTGGAGCCTGTACTCCGCAACGGGAGAGGCCGCAGCAGTGAGAGGCCCGCGTACCGCAAAAAAAAAAAAAAAAAAAAAAAAAAAAATGTGCTTTGTGGAAGACTTGTTACACAATTTTGGCATTATCTTTAGGAAATTCAGAACAAGTTTTAAGTATCATAGAGAGTGCTGTGGAGTGGGAAGTCAGATTTCCTTTTGGAAGGATCATTTGACTGCAAGTTGGAAGATCAATCAAAGAGAGACAAAGCAGGTAATTTGGTAACTAGCTAAGAGGCCGTTGGAGAATTCCAAACAAAAGATAATGGTAACCTAGGAAAGTGTAGCGGCAGTGATCTGACCAGGGGAAGGTGGTTTGGGAAATATTTAGGAAATAGGATTGATGGGGGATGAAAGACTGATAAGAATCAAGGATGGCTCCTAGGTGTCTGGCTCTGGCAATGGGTAGACCATGGTGCCCTGGACTGATAAGGAACACAGGAGGAGTTTGTGGTGAATTTTGAGATGTCTGTGAGACATCCAGGTAGTGGTGTCTGGAAGGGTTAGGTGTACGCATCTGAAGCTGAGGAGAGTGATCTCGGCTGCAGAGTTATCCACACACACGCATTAACCTGATGGAAGCTGGGAAACCAGATGGAACTGACCAGGAAAAGTGTGTAGACCGAGAAGGAGAGAGGGCCAAGACAGAACCGCCCAGAACAAAGCCTTGTTGGGATGGGTATATTGCACTGGAGGAGTGGGAACACCCACAAGCTAATTTTTCCCACTTTTTTCTAAGGGTAGCCATCCCTAGTATGGACAAGCACTTGGGATTCTTTTTTTTTTTTTTTTTTTTTTTTTGCGGTACGCGGGCCTTTCACTGTTGTGGCCTCTCCCGTTGCGGAGCACAGGCTCCGGACGCGCAGGCTCAGTGGCCATGGCTCACGGGCCCAGCCGCTCCACGGCATGTGGGATCTTCCCGGACCGGGGCACGAACCCGTGTCCCCTGCATCGGCAGGCGGACTCCCAACCACTGCGCCACCAGGGAGGCCCTTGGTATTCTTTCTGTAAGTGCAACTTTCAGTCACTACACTGCCGGGAGGGATGTGAGAAGTCTCTTCTTGAGGGCTTGCTGTAGTTACATAAGCATAAGGTAATCAGGTACTCCCCAGAGCAAATACTGCAGGATTCCTTTTGGCCTGACAAAGACTGCCCATCCAAAGAACTCATAGTGGGGATGGAGGGAGGTGTTTGGCATCGGGGCCATCGAGCTTCCTGGGAGAAAGAGTCATACACTAGAAAACCTCGCAGACACAACTCCCTGATGCAATATTACAGGAACCTGCCTGATAGACCGGGATAATCCAACATGAGGTTCGTAAGTCAGCACAAACTCACCATGAGGCAAGATCACCTATGGTCTTGGTGTTTTGCTTACTATCCCGCACAATCTGGTTGCAAGGTAGGTATGTGATTACGCAACTGGCGTTCAAGAGTGACACTGTTTCCATGCGGCGAGGGTATTGATGACAGCTCTGGAAGACTTCTGTGACTTCCAAATAAACCCCTGCCTTTCATGGAGAACAAATAGAGGCCTTTGGAAGAAATACTGGACTACCTACTAATATAGGCAGGTGATAGATTAAGTAATTTTTGGCAAAGGAAAGAGATCACAGTTACTGTACTTGAATCCCAAACAGATAAAAAGGTCACTGAACATGAAGACCTGCATGCAGACCTTTTTCAAGATCACGTACCTATGTATTCTATCTCCCCACTGCAAGCCCAGTTTTCCATACTCTAAAATGGAAATCTGGGAAAAATTTCACTTAGCCAGTATAGAAAACACTTGCACATAGCTGGAGATGTATGGCAAACTTTCTTTGCTCTTAAATGAATCTGACTGTATTTGAGTGTAGTTTTCTCCCTCTTAGTATGTGATCCTTGAACATTTCATAAGTATCATCAGGCTGCATATGTCTCTATATAAGCTATGTTTCTATATACTGTCTAGAAGCATAAAACGGTGGATGGAAAGAAGTGTCCGAGAGACGTGGGTTGCACAGCTTCAATTAATGTTCCTCCTCCCTTTTATAAATCTCCTTAATCAATTGAAAAGAACTTTCTAGACCGACTTTTTCCCATTTCTCCATGTAATGAAACATGGTCATGTGATTCTGAATTCATTATGGAACTATATGGTGGTAAAAAGATACTTAATTATAAATATACAGGAAACAATATTAAATCATATTTATCATTGAAAAACTCAGGGATCTTTATTTATAGTACTTTTTAAAAAATTGTAAAATTTTTTCTTTGATTTAGGAAAAATAATTAGGAGAAATGCAATGGTTAAATTTAATGAATTTCCTTCTTTCCTTTGGATGCCTGTCATTTGAACATGCTCATTTATTTCTATTAAAAAATTTTAAAGTGTTCCTTAATTGCCTTTGTCAGTAGTTATTATATTCAAGATTTCTATTAGTTTTTAAATGTCCTATTTTATTTCCTTCATTTTTCTCATTAAAGAGACTGGCTCAGAAAAATGAGTTCAATTCAGTAGCCAACAATTGCCCATCCATTGTAGATTCTACTAATAAATTATATTTTTGTTCTTTAGCACTCTTGAGACTCCAATGAGGATCTTGAAAAACCAAGGTTGACTGAAGAAAAATGATCTTCCTCTGTGGTTTCTCAGAGAAGGTTTAAGACCTTAAAGAACACCATTAAAAACAGTTTTGTGATACAATTAATTCAGTAAACTTAGGTTAACTTTATTTATTTATATATTTAGGCCCTGTCTGTCTTGATTAACAAATATTTGAAGCAACTTAAAAGAATATAAGAAATAAAATAAAATAGAAATCAGGGCCTTGAAATGCAGACTAAGGGATAAGAACTGAAGGAAAATTAAAATGAATAAACCATTTTTAACATAATATAGTTGTCAAAAGTGGGCTGGATCAAGGAATTATTTTTTCTGTCCATGAGTTTTCCTCCATAGGACTTTTGTTGAGTCCTGGCACAGCAAAAGCACCCAGGGACTGGGCTGAGAAAGGAAAGTGAAATCACCTGCAATCTCACAGTGTCGAGAAATAAAATTTCTGTTAAAGGAAGGGGCCAACGATGACCACAAAACAGTTTCCTACCCTCAAGACAATTGAAATCAGAGGCAGACTAAAACTAACTTAGTTACAAGCCAGCCACCACGCATCTTAATTCTTGATTGAGTCAGTGTGATTAGTCCCTCAACCAATTTCTCTGACAATGGAAAGTTAATACTGACTTACAGTCTCTAATTTCTTTTATATGAGTGTCTGGAATATAATAAAAATATGACACAGGAGAAGGAGCAGGAAAATGTGATCCATAATCAAGAGAAAAATTAGCCCATAGATACAGGCCCACTCATACAACTCTCATACATTGGGGGTGGGAATGTAAAATGGTGCAATTCTGGAAAACACTTTAGTACTTTCTTATACAGTTAAATATAAACTTACTTATCATTAAACCTAGCTATTCCACTCTCAGGTATTTATTCAAGGGGGATGAAAACATATGTCTCAACAGAGAGAACAAACATTCATAGCAGCAAAATCTGGAAACAGTGCCAATGTTCAAAAGGTGAAAGGTTAAACAAGTTCTTCAGGCTAAGGGAAATATTTCCACTTAGAAGAACAGAACTGCAAGATGGAACAAAAAGCTCTTAAAAAGGTACATGTATGAGTATATATAAAAGATTCTTGACTGCTTAAAGGAACAATAACACCATCTTATGGTGTTTATAACATATGAAATAAAATAGAAAACCACAATAACATAAAGGGTAGGGGATAAACCAATTACAAGCTTATAATTTTATTTTTTTTCTAAGTTTTTTTTTTAACATCTTTACTGGAGTATAATTGCTTTACAATGGTGTGTTAGTTTCTGCTTTATAACAAAGTGAATCAGTTATACATATACATATGTTCCCATGTCTCTTCCCTCTTGCATCTCCCTCCCTCCCACCCTCCCTATCCTATTGGTCACCACAAGCTTATAATTTTAAAGTTAAAAAATTGGTGTTGAGCCTCATGGAATTTAGCAAAAAGTGAAATATACACTATTTTCAAAATCATTTTGTTCATTGAAAAATCCATTCTTATTCCTTAGGAGAAAGAAAACTTCCTTGTGAGGCCTAAAATAAAATTTCAACTTGCCATTTATAGAGTGGACACTGAATATAGTGGGTGATGTACTCAAAAACATCCTTATAATAAATGAAGTAGTAGATTTGTTTAGCAGTTTCTTAAAACATCTCACAATATAATCCAAGAGTGTAATATCAGGGCATGGCTGGGTGAAGGCTATTCTATTGGTGGGAAGTACAATGTGATTTATCACTCAACTTGAAATTGTTATCTGATTAGTCAGAAGGTTATTTCTCCCAATGCTTAATCTCACATTAATGCCTTGAAACGACATGCATGAACATATTTGGAACATACGTAAATCCTAACATATCGACAATCACCTTAAATGTAAATGATCTAAACACAACGATTAAAAGGCAGAGCTTGACAAAGTAGATTTTAAAGCACCATCTAATAGATATTGTCTGCAAGAAACTCATTTCAAATACTTAATAGTAGTAAAAATTTGAAACAACAAAAACAAACAAAACTACACCTTTTTCAAGTCAGTAAAAATTATCCAATGCATTTGTAAAGTAATTTGGTAAGTTTCTTATTAAAGGCTAAAATCCAAACAAAAATAAAAATGAAATCAACATAAGCACTGGCTGATATTGAAATTACTATTCCTTTCTCAGCAGCTTGTAGGTAGTATGTGTTCACTAAGTGAACAACATCAAATTGTGATCTTTTTTCAACCTATGTGACTCACAGACTTCAGTAATTCAATTCACATTAGCTCTTCAATTGGTCCAGTTCAGTTATTAAGACAGGGGTTTGAAAATGTTGCATTTTGAACAGAAAGCTAACTTATTCTCAGGAACGTGGTTATCATCAAAACAAGACTTCAATAATCTAGAGAGAGAGAAATTATATTTTTGAATAAAAGAAGAGAAAAGCTAAACTTAACCAGAGTTCAGGTCTACTGGTACATAGTGAAATGTTTTTATTTGTTTATCACTACTCTAGTACAGAAAAAAATATTTGCATCAACAACTTTTAATATTTTTTACTTCCTTTATCTTTTGATGCTAAAAATAATTTTTTAGGCATTGTATTTCCCTTCCCCCTTCCAGGAATTTTTCAGCAGTAGAGGATTTGTATTGCTAGGACAACATCAGAGAATATTCCGTCAACATGTTACTTAAGAATAGAAATAGAAGTCTGCATAATTAAGAAGTTTGCCTAATCTTAATACTAAAATAGCACAAAATAAGTCTCAGTTTGGAATATAGACTATAATCCTGAATAACATATTAGGAAACATAATATCCCAGACTCAAATCAGGGGAAAAGAAAATCTCTTAGCATGAATTGCTATGTATATATAATCACTTGTGACCCCATACAGATTGATGAAAAGAGTCCTATGAGTTGGGTTGCCAAAACATTTTTTTTTCATTGTAAAAAAAAAAGCCAAAGGGCTTCCCTGGTGGCGCAGTGGTTGGGAGTCCGCCTGCCGATGCAGGGGACACGGGTTCATGCCCCGGTCCAGGAGCATCCCGCATGCTGCGGAGCCGCTGGGCCCGTGAGCCATGGCCGCTGGGCCTGCGCGTCCGGAGCCTGTGCTCCGCAACGGGAGAGGCCACAACAGTGAGAGGCCCGCGTACCGCAAAAAAAAAAAAAAAAAAAAAAAAAAAGCCAAAAACACTTTGAGGTAGTTAGATTGCCTGAGTAGTGGAATATAATCCTGTTTGCTTACTGCTTTTCTGGTGTTTTATTGCTGCTGTAAATTATGGACAACTTTATGATGGGATTCTTGATTTACTTTTTAAAAAAACATTAGTTTTATTATTTATAAATTCGAACAGATTTCTTCTATAAGCACTCCATAAATATTAACATATCTGCTAGATTATAAAGGTCTGATGAAAGTGAAAAAAACATTATGTCTGAAGTATGGTGACGATTTGACATCATTCTCTTTTTATGTTGCTTGTTCTTTATTGTTTTTGATTGCAATAAGTGCAATTAATTAACAGCTCATGTCAGTGGAAGAGAAAGATGTAGTATTAATATAAGTGAGTTTTAGATTCTTCTACCAGGAATAAATACATCATTATCTCTAGAGGTTTATGGTCCTATTTTTTGAAGTTTTCCTAAATTCAAATTTACTAAAAAGTTTTCTTTAATTTGCTACTAGGAATTATTTTCAATAGAATCAAAGTTTTCATTATTAAACTAGAGAAATGACCAGTTCCACATAGATATAAGGTCTTTTGAAAATGAGATAGACCTGGGGCTTTATGTCTTCAAGAAAACTTCCACAATATACAAGTATTAATTAAGTGCTCATTGGGGTGGTGGTGGTGGTGGTGGTGTGTGTGTGTGTGTGTGTGTGTAAAAAAGAAAAAGAGGGAGAGAGAGAGACTGAAAGTAAAAGACACTATCTCTCCCCCAAGGAGAGTAAGAGAGGTAGAATAATGATTGCAGAAACCATGTGTCAGAGAATGCTATTCTTTTTTTTTTTTTTTTTTTTTTTAAAGAAGATGTTGGGGGTAGGAGTTTTTATTAATTTATTTATTTTTGCTGTGTTGGGTCTTCGTTTCTGTGCGAGGGCTTTCTCTAGCTGTGGCAAGCGGGGGCCACTCTTCATCGCAGTGCGCGGGCCTCTCACTATCGCGGCCTCTCTTGTTGCGGAGCACGGGCTCCAGACGCGCAGGCTCAGTAGTTGTGACTCACGGGCCTAGTTGCTCCGCAGCATGTGGGATCCTCCCAGCCCAGGGCTTGAACCCGTGTCCCCTGCCTTAGCAGGCAGATTCTCAACCACTGCGCCACCAGGGAAGCCCCGAGAATGCTATTCTTAGTATCTTTTAGTAATGAATCTTATTTCTACATTTTGTTCAGAAATTTAAAAATTAAAAAGAAGTCTACTAGCAAGTTAAAATTCTAGACCATGGTGACTTCCTCTTAGGAGTACCCCTTCATCCTCAGTTTCAACATGCAAATGGAAAATGTAAGTGGCCCTGGGCTAAGAACCCTCCATATTTTATTTTGCCTATCATTTAGCTCAAACCTGTGAGGTAGGTTATTATTATTTCAATTTTTTTAATATATGGGGGAATAAAATTCTGGGAACAGATCATTAGTGAAACTGAGTTGCACGTTGAGAAAGTTATTTCTTTTTAAGTTGTTTGCTTCCTTGAGATTTCAACAAAAAGAACTTCTCAGGAGTTAGTCTGTATTTAACACCTCTGTAACATTTGCTAATCAATTTCTCTCTCAAGCTTTTTCTCTTTCTCACTCTCAACAAAGACAGAGCAAGCCTCAGGTTCAAAGTCTCTGGAAAGCAATAGTTTGTAGCTAAATTGTAACAACATTGTTTTGCTTGAATTCCATTTTTAATGCATATTTTCTATTTATGTTCAGAGATACTAGTACTCCATATATTGTAGTGCCCCAAGTTGCCTTTTGAAATTAATTGAAAGATATTGAGCAAATAATTGCAACATTGATGAAGGTGGTAAGCAAGAGTAAAGTCTGGGAAATAATGTAGAATGCACTGTGGCTTTAGTCATCGACAAAAGTTCGTACATACTTTAAAATCCATTTGCATCTTAGGCACACATTTTCTGGAGATTTTAAAATAAAGTATGTGGCATTGGGATCTGCAATTTTTTGAAATTTAATGTTTCTGAATATATAGACTGAAGTCGATGAAACCAACATGAATACTATGAGCATTTGTGATTTTTATTTTAAAGATTTTTTGTTTGATGTGGACCACTTTTAAAGTCTTTATTGAATCTGTTACATTATTGCTTCTGTCTTACATTTTAGTTTTTTGGCTGCAAGGCATGTGGAATCTTAGCTCTCCGACCAGGGATCGAACCCTTACCACCCTGCATTGGAAGGAGAAGTCTTAACCACTGGACTGCCAGGGAAGTCATGTGAGTTTTATTTTAAAAAGAAAGAGAAATGTAAAGGAAAGGGGAAATTATTAAAACTTTAGACACCCTTGATTTAAGCAAGACAGTGAATTTTGATTTTTTTAATAATAAATATTTTGATCATTTTTATATGTCAATCATTTTGTAAATGTCTCAAACGTGTTACTTCACTTAATTCTTGCAAAAATCTCATAATATAGGACCATGGTTGTCTCAGTTTTTAAAACATATAGTAGGTTATCATAGATTAGGTAACTTGATCAATGTAATAAACTTCAATTGTTGACTCTTCTTATGTAACACCTAACAACAACCATAGCGACAGCCCCAGTCACTGAGCACCCACTATGCCCCGAACAATGTGCTAAGCACGGTGTGGACCTCTTTCCAAGTTCTTAGCCACCATAGAGAGGTAAGTGTTATTAACCCAGTAATGGATGAAGGAAATGGCTCAGAGTAGTTAAGTAAGTTATCCATGATCATATGGTTTATAAGTGGTAGAGCTGGGATTTGTTCTAAGCTTCTCTGATTGCATATGATTTTTACTTCATTACTCTTTTCCATTCCTTCTCCCCTTCCTCTTTTAATTTCCTTAGAAATCTAATCTTTTATATTCACTTTCATATTCACCTTTTCCGAATTTCTACATGGGTCATGTTCATTCAGCCTGAAGAACTGCCTTTAGTATTTATTGAAACACATGTCTGTTGCTGACAAACTGTCTCAACTTCTATCTGATGGTGTCTTTATTTCACCTTAATTGTTTAAAGGTATATTTTTCTGCATATAAAATTCTGGTTTGACAACATTTTCTTTCAGCACTGAAAATATATTATCCTATTGTCTTCTGGCTACCTTTATTTTTTATAAGAAGTTGCCTAACATTGATATTATTATTTTTATCTGTGTAATATGTCATTTTTCTTTAGCTGTTTTGGGATTTTTATTTTTCATTTTTAGGAGTTTGAGTCTGATGTGCCTAAGTTGTGGTTTCTTTGCATTTGTCTTGCATAGGGTTTGTTGACCTTCTTAAATCTCATTTTTTCATTAAATTTGGAAAATTTTCACATCATTATTAAAAAAAAAAAAAACACCTTTGTGCCCCATTCTCAATCTCTCCTCCCTTTCTGGTACTGTAATCACACATGTGGCAAATCAAGATACTTGCTATTTTCCCTTAGGTCACCGGGGCTCTGTTAATTTTTCAATTTTTAAAATATGTAATCTTTTTATTAGATAATTGCTATTATCCTCTTTTAAAGGTCAGTGACCACTTTTCTGTTCTATTGTCCAGTTCATCCAGTTAATTTTCCATTTCAGATATTATACTTTTCAGTTATGGAACTTCCAAGTAGTTTTTTTTACAGCCTCCATTTCCCACTAAGATTTTTCTATCTTAAGTAAACATTGCTTAGTAGGACCATATTTTTCTTTTATGTCTTTGAATATATTTCTAATAGTTGTTTTAAAGTCTTCCCGTATTATTCCAACATCTTAGTTATCTCAGTGCCTGTTTCTTTTTTTCCTTTTTTTTTTTTTTTGGCTGCATTGGGTCTTCGTTGCTGCACACGGGTTTTATCTAGTTGTGGCAAGCGGGGGCTACTCTTCGTTGAGGTGAACGGGCTTCTCATTGCGGTGGCTTCTCTTGTTGTGGAGCACGGGCTGTAGGCATGTGGGCTCAGTAATTGTGGCTCGAGGACTCTAGAGCACAGGCTCAGTAGTTGTGGCGCTTGGGCTTAGTTGCTCCGCCGCATGTGGGATCTTCCGGGATCAGGGCTCGAACCTGTGTCCCCTGCATTAGCAGGTGGATTCTTAACCACTGTGCCACAAGGGAAGTCCCTCTTGGTGCTTGTTTCTAACGATGGTTTTCTTCTTGATTATAGGTCCTATTTTCTTGTTTCTACACATGTTTAATACATTTTTATTGTATGCTAGGTAATGATATATTTTAAGGTATCTGAATTACGATGTCTTCCTTTAAAAAGTGTTGAGGTTTTTCCTGACAATGAACTTACTGTGTGACCTTGAATATGTCCATTCGACCTTGAGTATATCTCAATGGCACAGTAATTGTTTTCTGCTTGACCTAATGGAGTCTTGCCCTCTTCAGTGTGGTCCAACTTTTAATCAAGCACACACAGGGCTTCTCCATACAAGCTTCTAGAAACTGTCTCTTCTTCAGAACCCTGTCCTCCAAGTTCCAGTTGCTTTACTGGTCTCAAATTCTAATCTCAGTCTCCTCAACTCAGCAGAACCATCCTGTTTGCCTTGGGCTTCACCTTCCTGTGCCATGGTCAGGAAAGTGTCCTTATACAGAGTACAGTAAACATGGGGCTCACCTCTCTGTTTTCTCACATTCCCGTGCTGCATTTTGTCCAATGTTTGAAAACAGATGTCTTGCACATTTTATTCAGTTTTATAGCAATTTATGGTGAGTGTTACTCCATCCCGGATAAAAACAGAAGTCTCTTTCTTTTCTTTAATCCTCATCCTTCGCCTCTGCCATTAGTTTCCTCTCTTGTTCAAAAAGGGTAATATTACCATAGACCTTAGTTATTTATTTATTTTTAACATCTTTATTGGAGTATAATTGCTTTACAATGGTGCGTTAGTTTCTGCTTTATAACAAAGTGAGTCAGTTATACATATACATATGTTCCCATATCTCTTCCCTCTTGCATCTCCCTCCCTCCCACCCTCCCTATCCTACCCCTCTAGGTGGTCACAAAGCACCGAGCTGATTTCCCTGTGCTATGCAGCTGCTTCCCACTAGCTAGCTATTTTACGTTTGGTAGTGTATATATGTCCATGCCACTCTCTCACTTTGTCCCAGCTTACCCTTCCCCCTCCCCATATCCTCAAGTCCATTCTCTAGTAGGTCTGCGTCTTTATTCCTGTACCATAGGCCTTATGTTCATCATCTTTTCTACTTTCTAAGGCATGTCATTGTCCCATTTTTATCTTCTAATGTCTCTTTTGATGGCATTCCCATTGGTTTGATTTATTCAACATTAATCAAACCAGAGCCAAAGTAAGTTATCTTATATGGGCCAATAACTGTGCTGAATGGTGGAGATACCAACATAAAACACCATCCCTGCCTTCAAAGAGTTCACGGTCTAATGGAAGTGAGGCAGAGAATTAAAACAGGGTAAAATAACTGCTATCACAGAAGCAGGCAAATTATATGATGGGAGAAACTGTTGTGGGAACAGAATCAGGGACCTCTTCATAGACAAGGAGGCATTGGAGAACAGTCTTAAGGAGTAACAGGTCATGAACAAGAGACAGGAAAGTCATCCCAGGCAGAGAATATCATGTGCAAAAGCGCTGCAACACAACGAAGCATGTGGTGAGAGGGCAGCCACAATTAGTCACTGCATGTTATGGCTTGTATGGAACATCATGGGTCATTAGACTGAAAAGGCAGACTTAGCTTCACCTTAGAGGATCTTTGTACAAAGCCTTCAAGATGATCATATAAATACGAAGACTCTTCTCCTGCCCTAATGCTATGTTTTAGATTAATCAGATTTTCTATATATATCCCCTGCTGGCTTCTTTAAAAAATCTGTTGGTCTTCCCTCAGTATTAAAACTTGTTAGATGTAAAAGAAAAAATACTTGTTAGGTGTAATTTGAATATTCATATGGAAAAAATGTATTTTGACCTTTATCTCACACCATACAAAAAATTAATTCCATATAGATTGTAGACCTAAATATGAGAGGCAACACAGTAACGCCTTCAGAGGAAAACAGGAGAAAATATCCATGACCTTGGAGTAGGCGAAGAGTTTTTAAACAGGGCACAGAAGTTGCTAGTCATTAAGGAAAATCTATTGATAAATTGGAGTAATTTAAGATTGAGAACTTCCATCCATGGAAAGACACATAGAGTAAAAAGGCAACCCTCCATACACGGTGTATATCCACAAAAGACTCACAACAAAAGTATACTTAAAACTCCTGCAAATCTGTATGGAAGAGAAAGACAACCTAATAGAAAAATGAGCAAAGCATTTGACCAGATAATTCACAAAAGAGGGTATCCAAATTACCAATAACACATGAAAAAGTAAAACATGTCACTAGTCATCCAGAATACAAAGATTAAAATGACCATGCAATACCACTTACACACCAGCCATAATGACTAAAATGGAAAAAGACAAAAAATTCCAGGAGTTCCTAAAGTCATGGGACAACTGGAACGCTGTTAGTGAGAGTATAAATAGACATACAGCCACTTTGGAAAACTGTTAGCAATAACTACTAAAGCTGAACTTACATATATTCCACAACACAGCGTTCTACTCCTGGGCATATACTCAAGAGAAATTCACATATGTAATCACCAAAGGTATGTACTGAAGTGGGTATAGGAGCACAATCTGTAATAGTTTCCACAATGTGGAAACTACCCAAATGTTCATCAACAGCAACATAGATAAATAAATGTTGGTATAGCCACACAATGGAATATTGTGCACTGAGTCTGAATAATACACAACCACACAGAACAATATGAACGAATCTCACAAGCACAATGATTGAAGAAGACACCACTCAAAAGTACATACTGTATGATCCATTTCTATAGAATACAAAACAGGAAAAACTAATCTATGCTGTTGGAATAAAGATAGGGGTTAACTTTGGGGAGTGACTAGAAAGAAACATAAGTGCTTTTGTGATGTTGTTAAGGGTCTTATTAAAATCTGGGTGCTCATCACACTGGTGTGTTCAGTTAGTGATAACTTGTTGAGCTGCATACTTATTATTTAGATATATTTGTGTATATGTATATATATATGATATCTGCATATCAATTCTATCTATAGCTATATCTTTATTACACTTATTTTTTTTAGCTGGGTGATGACAGAGCTGGCAAGGATTAGTCCCTTTGTTGCTGTCTATTGAATTGAGCTGAATGAGAATTTTACAATTATGATTGCTCTTCTATTTTGAGTGATTGATCCAGCTTATATTTTCTACAGCCCCTGTAAGTGCCATTTTAAGGACCAGAGTGGCTTACAGTGGGTTTGGCGTCTGTCCCAGCTTCTCTCTTCAAGTGGAAGGTGTAATCTGAGTTGCTAGCAAACATACCTCAGAAGCCAGATTGTTCTTTGGCTGAGGCCAATGAGCTTTAGAGCCGCTCAGCACTGCACCGGGCTTACCAGATGCACGCAGACTTAGACGCTACCACGTAGAGGGGAACTGGCTCAAGTTTACTCCCTCTGAATGTTTTTCAGTCTATAAGGGTCCAAAGCTCCCTTCAAGGACCCCAGAGAAGTCAGCTCTAGCTGCTGGCTCTCCTGTAGTCTTTGTAAGCTCTGGCATCCTAGTGTTTTTCCTCTGCAGCTGTCACTATGAGGTTGTGTGGCTTCACAGCCCCTTCACCTTTTTGGGGCTTTGTCTCCTCACATTTTAAGGCTCAGTTCATACACTTCCTCCTGCAAAGTTCTCCCTAACAGTCCCCCAAATGTAACCCCTTTCTATCTGCTCCCATTTTACTTTGCAGAAATAGCCATTCAGTCCTTATTATTATTATGAGTAAATTGTTGCCTGTAGGTCCATGTCCCCCCTAAGTTGTGAGCATTTCGAGGACTGGACTAGCATCCTTTTAGTTTATGTCCTTACAACCTTGGGCTTTACCTCAATACATTTTTGTTGAAAAAAATGAATGAATTTCACGTGAACGAGTTTGTGTGGTTATTTGATCAACATTTGTCCCTCCAACTAGTCTATAGGCCCATGAGGGCAGTGGCTTGCTTTTTAGTTTACCACCATAACCTTGTGCCTAAAGAGTGCCTAGCATATAGTAGGCATTCAATAAATTTTTTTGCAAAAATGAATGAGTCTAAAATGAACATGTTAGATCAGATCCTCTTTGAGGTCTGCTCCAGTTCTAGAATTCTCTGATGAATCAGTTTTACTGAATTTAGTTTCTTTTAAAAATAACTGTGTATATATATATATATATATATATATATATACACACACACAATACATATGCATACTTAATGCATATATATGCATCAGCTCAAAGCAACACATATCTAAATAGGTTTACACGGACATTATATAGGACATTATACAGTTAACTCTTGAACAACACAGGGATTCGGGGTGCCATCTCCCTGTGGAGTCAAAAATCTGGGTACAGCTATCTCTGTCTTAAAAAAAGGAATTGATAAATGAGTCACCCAAGGGCAGGAAGCTGAAGCAGTTTGGACTGAATCGACTCAAACTCTAGTTCTTTTGATTCCACATATTGTGATCATTAATGGAACAAAACATTTTCCCCACACTTAGTTAAAGATCTGTAAAATGAAAATGCAAGTACTGTATTTATTGAAAAAAAGCCTCTACGTATAAGTGGAACCATGCAGTTCAACCCATGTTGTTCAGGGGTAGATTGTATATTATTTGTGTGATTATCTGTTTAATGTCTTTCCCTTCATTAGATTGTAAGCATCAGCGGCATGGAACTTACCTATGTTTGTCTTAACTGTATGTCTCCAGCACCTGGTACTGTGCCTGGCACAGAGTAGGTGCTCAATAATGATTTGTTGAATGAATGTAACTAAGTCTTGAAAGAGGAAAACTGCTTGCTATTCATTTTGCCCAGGGTCAGCTTTTCTCAAAGCATAATTTTTTTGGCACATAACTCTATCATCAAATATATTTGGATAGTGTCTCTTTCTATACTCCCCTCTTATATCTACTGCACAGGTTAACATACTAAAGGTTCTGAGAAGTCCTGCAGAGGTCCTCGTGCACTTGGCATGTTTTAAACTCCTTAATTCAATGAACTTTTCATTATCTAATACCTATTAAAATCCTGAAGAATTAGTACTCCATAGAACACAATTTGGGGAATTCTTCCTGAAGTTTATTTAGATTTGCTAATGACTTACTTTAAGCCCTCTTTATAGTGCCACTGGATGTGGTTTTACAGGCTGTACCCCACACAGTTCTAGGGGAGGCCATTCATGATGCAACCTGTAAAGAGTGATCCTGGTTTTGTAACCATATATTCTGTTTCCCAAGTAAATTTTAGTTCTTCTGAGGGCTGGAAATATGTTTTCCATTTTCTCCTTCTACTTGTAGCAACAAGGACAAATTCCTTTGTACAATGTAGAAGCTCCTTTTGGACTTAACTTTAAAATATGATGGTTTCTCCAGTTCCCTAGAGCAGGGATAACCTTAAGCTAAATCCTGATGGAGGCAGATAAATTTTTCTTCTTTGCACTTCTCTTATCTATACCTCTCTTCCACTCCATTGTATGGATCCTTCTATGATACCTTTCTCCTTCCACCCCAATCAAAAGAAAATTTTGCATCAGCCATTTACACTTTAGTGTGCATTGACTCCTCTCTCCTAGAAGCATTTGTACCTTAAGCTCTATTTTCTATTGTGAAAGGAAAGCTTCAGACCTCTGTTAAAGTTATCCCAGGTATTGGTGAGACAGCTGGGAGCCATGCTTGGGGCAGTGACCCTCATCCTCTACTTGCCAACCACAGGCTAGTTACCAGTTTCACCTGTGATTAGGACTAGCCCTGTAGACAACATCTATTTTTTTTGCAGTTTTTTTCCCTATTATCTTTTTTCTGTAAGCACGCCTTGATTTTCCTTCCCTAACCTTCAGCCCATGTGCTTGGGTAGAGCTCCATACCTGGATGCAATACATCATTAGGCCAGTCCACAAATAGGATTCTTCCGGTCACAGGAATTTGTTCAGGAATGGTGCTTGATCTAATCAAAGCCAGTGAGACACGAAGTTTTTGCTAGGAATACTGGGAGAGCCATGGGCCCCTCGCGTGAAAACAGAGAGGACATAGATTCTACAGCCACTGGCGCCATTTTGCTTCTTTGTGGAACCCAAGGATGAAGCCATCACAGCAAAGACTCAGCTGAGAGAGAGGGAAACTGAGAGTTTCCCTGAGAGTCCCCACGACTGAGAGTCCCCACGACTCAGTTCCTTCCTGCCTGCTGCTTGGGCAGTTCAGTAGGAAAGCTCGAGCAGAATATCCCGAGACAGTGTTTTCCAAATTGTAGGTCATAACCCATTAGTGAGTTGTAAAAACAAATTCAGTGGGTCATCAAGAACATTTTTTAAAAATGAAAAGAATAACTGGGTTGCAATGAAATGTATTTGCTGTTAAGGGTCAAAAATGTTTTGAGTCATTGCTAGTGAGTGATAAATTTTGGTAACCTCTTCCTGTAGGTAAAATAATTATTTTTTTAAATCCTGAAGAGATTTAAAAAATAACTTGTAGTGATTGACATTCATCATATCTGATGATTAACAGAGGAGATAATAAATAAGAATATTCAGAAGGAACCTAGCTGTATCCATAGCCAGTCTTATCCCTGGTCTTTTCAGTTGGGTTTGCCTAATACTCTCCTTTTTTGCTTAAGCAGGTATGAGCTGGATTTTCTGTCAGTTGAAACCAAAAGAAATGTAACTAAAACATTAGCCAAAGGGACGCTCCTACCCTTTTGGGATTTATGATTCCCTAACTACCAGACCTAGGAATACATTCAGTTCACCTCTTTCAGAAGAAGAGCGGAAGAAATAAAATAAGAAATTTAGAGAGGTCTAGCCAACTTTGGAATGCAAGTGCTACCTCTGGAGGAGACACATGGGCTGACTTTTCCTTTGGGTCTAGAAATACATCAGCTCTGATGTTACTTGTAGGATGGTACTGTTTCCTCAGAACAACCCAGAAGAAACCTAATTAACAGATGTGCACAAACACACACAGGTTCATATGTTGGGGCAACATATCAAGGAAGGCTAAGAGACTGAAAGGATGCCTCTCACATGCTTATAAAGCATGTATGTGTTGTGCATCTGAATAACTTTAGACCCAGAGAAGTGCAGGGCTTTGTCCTGAAATCTACTGCTGGAGGGCCTGGCTGCTATTACAGACTGATCAATCCACATGGACCAAGTGTCTCCCCCTTGAACCTCTCCGAGGGAATACTCACCTGCCAACCTGGTCACTGTGCCCAGAGTCTTCTAAGAGCTTCCCTAGTTCTCTGTGTAGTTACTCCACCCTCAAGTTCCCAATACTGGGTGGATTCTTGCAGATGAGGCTAAGTGGACA
Source organism: Mesoplodon bidens (assembly GCF_964165515.1). Lineage (NCBI taxonomy): Eukaryota > Metazoa > Chordata > Mammalia > Artiodactyla > Ziphiidae > Mesoplodon > Mesoplodon bidens. Next base: position 32,503,058 of record NC_138175.1, read on the forward strand.
GTCTTTTCAGCTCATGAGCAGTACAGGGTTACCTCTCAGAGAGGATGCTAGGTTCAGAAGTACCTATGTGCCTTAAAGGAGGGGCTTTCTGGAAGAAATAAAAAATACACAGAAAACTCTGGGTGACATTTCCTTCTTTCTTGTCTGTGTAAGGGAGGCATGGGGCTATTTTTCCGGGCTTCCTCATCAAAGACTCTAGAGCATCAGTTCTCCAAGACAAAGATACGAAGTAGGAAAGAATAAATGGCATTTTGAAATAATTGGCAGGGAGCCAGCCAAATCAAATCATAGGCCTCCAAAATCCTCCTCCAAGTCTAAGTAATAACGTGGCAGGGCTTGAGTGCGGCAACTCTGTTTGTTCAGTAGTTGTTTTATTATGTATTTTTATTGGTTATTTTTCCTTCGATCCCCTGTTGATAGAGGGTACTTAACTGTTTATGAGTCCTGTTCAAGGGTGATGTTTTGATTTCCTGCCTGGAATTCTAAGTGAATAGAGGTGTGTGGGGCGGTGGTGCAGGCCACTAATAGAGGCCAGGGGGGCAGGGGCAGAATTTCATGTGGGCCCACTGAGTCCAGCCCTGGGTATTCACATCACATCACGCCACTCAGCTGCCTAACCACTTTAGTGGCACCCACTGTCTCAGGATCTAGGCTCAAGGCCTTAGTGTGGCCTTTATGGTCCCACAGGCTCTGGCCACCCTCTCTCTTTCTATTTCCATCTCCTCCTATGCTCCAACCACACCTAGTCTTTTTCCAGTTTTTCAAAGCAGCCATGATTCCTTCCTGCTAAGGGCTTTGCACATGCTGTTCCCTTTTCCTGAATACTCCTCTGGCTCCATCAGACTGGATGAGTTTCCCACGATAGGGTCTCATAACTCCGTACACTTTTCCTTCACAGCTCTTGGTCTCAATTTGGATTCTCCCAAAGCAGAACCAAGCCTAGGATCTGGGAGGTGATGGAGTGGTGAAGGGGAGCAAAGGAGGGAGGTCAGACCAAGAGTTAATGGGTGAGTTACAGCTGTGGGTGACTGGACCCAGTTTCCCCTAGGGACCCTCTGAGAGTCTAGAATGGGGGCTGGCAAACTATGACCCTGGAGTCACCTGCCGGTTTTCGTGAATAAAGTTGTATTGGAACATGGCCATGTTCATTTGTTTATGTGTTGTCTAGAGCAGAGTAGTTGTGACAGAGACTGTAAGGGCTGCAAAACTTAAAATACTTACTATCTAGTCCTTTGAGAAAAAGTTTGCTAAACCCTGCTCTAGAACATACCCTAGAATTGTCCTATCAAGAGGCAAGAAAGGTGGAGTATTTCTTCACCTACTCCCTTCTCTCAGTGGCTGCAAGGTGCTCCTGTTCCCGAGGAAGCCCTCAGGTATAGAGACATCAGTGCTCAGAGGAGGAAGCTGTCAGCTGGTAGGGGAACTTGGTACTACTGTCCATGGCAGGTGCAGGAGATCTCCAGGTAAAAAGAGGGGATGTGGGCATGGTAGCCATAGCACCTATTCTGGTACTTACCACAATTATAGTTAATTAGCTAAGTTACTTGTTGTTATTTGTTTAGTGTCTGTCTCCCCCTGCTTCACTCTAAGCTCCACAAAGGCTGGGACCATGTGGTCTCAATGCTTTCACATCTCCAGGGCCTGGCACAAGGGCTGTCACATAACAGCTGTTCAAAAATATGTGTTGATCAAATAATGAATGAATGGTAATAGATACAGAAACCAAGACTCAGAGAGGTTATGTATCTTGGCTAAAGGAGATACGTGCCTAGGGTTTTTTGGACTGTAAACCCAGAACGTTTTCCTTTTCACAAGACAAAAATATAATGAATTGCCCAGTGTGTATGGATGATGAGCCAGGAAAGAAGAGTATAATGAAGGGCTAAGTATCCATGGAGGAGGTGGGTCAAGTAGAATAGATGGGCTTTGGCAGAAAGGAAAACTCTAAAGGATCCCTTGAATGGAGTTTTCAAGAAAGGCAGGGAAAGACAAGCCTTCAAAAGGGAAATAGCAGAAGCAACTACACAAAAGTAGGGCTGGACAGAGTGTAACGTTAGTGGGACACTGGGGCAACGAACTTCTCACCAGCAGAAAGCAGGTGAAATCGAGGTTGGATTGGTGAAGGAGAACCCAGTCACGGCGGGGCTGGCTTGTGAGACAGTGCAGAGTCTTTATATGAAAAAAGGGAGGTATTACTTTAGGAATGTAACATTTCCAGCACATCTGGACTACTACTGAAATGTACCGCTTGGACAGGTGTGCACAAAGTTTCAGCAGGGAGTAACCCAGAGCCATCAGCAAACTCATGCATCCTGGTGACTCTAGATTGCTGATTTGCAACACCACTAATAAACAGAGAAATGAAAATCAAAACCACAATGAGATATCACCTCATACCTGTCAGAATGGCTATTATCAATAGGACAAGGAGTTAACAACTGTTGGCGAGAATGTGGAGAAAAGGGAATCCTCACGCACTGTTGGTGGGAATGTACACTGATGTAGCCACCGTGGAAAACAGTATGGAGTTTCTTCAAAAAATTAGAAATAAAACTACCATATGATCTAGCAATTCCACTTCTGGAATTGCTTATCCAGGGAAAACAAAAACACTAATCCGAAAAGATGTATGCACCACTATATTCACTGCAGCATTATTTACAATAGCCAAGATATGGAAACAACCTAAGTGTCTATTGATGGATGAATACATAAAGAAGATGTAGTATATATATATGTATACTACATATAATATATACATATATGTAATATATAGATATATAATGGAATATTACTCAGCCATAAAAAAGAATGAAATCTTGCCATTTATGACAACATGAATGGACCTTGAAAGTATTATGCTAAGTGAATAAAGTGAATAAATACAGTGAATAAAGTGAAAGAATTATTCTGAGTGACAAATATCATATGAGTTCCCTCACATGTGGAATCAAAAGCAAAACAAACAAACCAAAACAGAACTCTGAGAAACAGAATAGTTTTATGGTTACCAGAGGGGAGGAGTGTTGGGAGATGGGCAAAATGGGTGAAAGGGATCAAGAGGCACAAACTTCTAGCTATTAAATACATAAGTCATGTGGATGTAATGTACAGCATGGTGACTATAGTCAATAATATTTTATGGCAAATTTGAAAGTTGCTAAGAAAGTAAACCTTAGAAGTACTCATCACAAGAAGAAAAAATTTTTTCTGTAACTTTGTATGGTGACAGAAGGTAACTAGACGTATTGTGGTGATCATTTCACAGTGTATACAAATGTCGAATCATGTTGTACACCTGAAACTAATAAAATGCTGTATGTCAATATTACTTCAACTAAAAATAAATAAATAAATAAACTGATTTCCACTGTGGTTCTGTAAATGGAAACATGAGTCCTGTAAGAGGAGAGTTAGGCAAACTTTGGTAAATAATACCTTACATTTATTAAGTGCTCATCCTTATCTCTTTCTCAATGTGCTAATAATGATAATGATAATAATAATAAGAAGAAGCAGCAGCAGCAGAAGAAGAAGAAGGAGGAGGAGGAGGAGGAGGAGGAGAAGAAGTAATACTTATCCAGCACTTACTATGTTCCAGGCACTATCTAAACTCTATACAAATTAATTGTATTCACAACAACTTCGTGAGGTAGATGGTACTAATACCGTGACTTTACTACTGAGGATATTAAGTCACAGAGGGATTAAGATGTTTGCCTTCATCTTATAAGTAGTGGGGCTGGGTTTCAAACCTAGAGAGCCTGAGCGCAGAGTCCATGGACTTGACCACCACAGACCACCACTGCACACTGCCTTGTAGGGTGGGGGAGAAATCACACCTAGAGGCATTGTTTAGAGCTGTCTGATTGTGTGTGTCCTTTAGCATCTTGGGAAGTTTTAAATGCATAGCTACTGGTTACATATTTCCTTGGGCATGATTTTACTTGGAATAACATTTTCCAGCCAACATGAAGGTGGTTGAGTTGTAACCTGGGGTCAGTAGTGTTAGGACCAAAGTGACTGGTGGTAGAATTTTCAGAGGTCAGTGTTATCACCAGGACAACAGCAGGGCAGCCCAGCATCTGTCCTTTCTCAGTCCCCACTGGTCACAGATGTCCCAATCCCAGAGGTATTTTTAGGGAGTTCCTGTCTCAGTTTGGATTACGCCAAAGTTACTCCAAAAGAACCAAAGATATAAGTGCAAGTAGTTCATTTGGGAGGTGTTGAGAACACCCGTGGGGCAGTAGAGAAGTGACACAGGGAAGGGAAGGCAGCCAATAAAATGTGTATTATAAGATCAGCTACCACCGTGAGTGGCTGGAGTTTAGCCCCAGGAGGAACACATGACCTCAGAATTTTCCCACCAAGGGGCGAGGGAGCTGGGGCATTTATACGCCAACACTCAAGAATCGAGTGTTGAGGGCTTCTTCTGGGGTTGCAATTCCCTAGCACTTCTCTGCAAGGCAGTGCAGCCTTCTACACATCTGGATGAACCTGGAGGACAATTTGCTAAGTGAAATATTCCAGACTCAGAAAGACAAATACTGCATGATCTCACTTATATGTAGAATGTAAAAAAGTTGAACTCATCAAAGCAGAGAGTAGAGTGCTGGTTACCAGGTTCTTGGGGGAGAGAAAAACGGGCAGATGTTGGTCGAAGCATACAAGCTTTCAGTTATAAGATGAATAAGTTCTGAGGCTGTAATGTACAGCACGGTGATTTATTATAGCTAAGAATACTGTATTGTATAGACTTGAATGGGTATGTATATCCTAAGTGTTCTCACCATACACACACACTCACAGATGTAACTATGTGAGGTGATGGATGTGTTAATTAGCTTGATTTTGATAATCATTTCACAATGTATACGTATTTCAAATCATCACGTTGCACTCCACAAGTATATACAATTTTTATTTGTCAATTATACCTCAATAAAGCTGGGGAAAGCCAGGCTTCAGGCACAGAGACACAGGTACTGGCAGATGGAAGGCAGCCAGGAGACAGCTGTGAGCAGGCTGGGGGCTGCCAGCCCCTGTGGTGTCCCAGCTGTGGCAAAAAGACAAACGCTATTGGGAAATTTGGGATGGAGAGACCTGGGTTTTCACCCAGGTTCCACCACCTGTGACCCTGGACGAGTGATTTCATTTCTCTAAATCTCAGTTCCCTCTTCTACATAATGGAGCGCTGGGCTGGACTCAAAAGCAGGCAACTTCTTATTACTTTCTGATTATTATCATTGTTACCTAATGTGACACGTCCAAGTGGAGGGAAAGAGACTCGGGAAGGAAGTGCTGTCTCTGAGGCGCTTAGAGCAACCTAATGCTCGCCAGACAATTTAGAGCTGTCCAAGGAACTCAAACGGCATGAGGCTTCCATGAGCATTTTCTTCCTTATCCTCCCCCAAAAGGTCAAACATATGCTTCGAGCGAGACATTTCCTTCAATCACTTTCAAAATAACAATTTGCCAGAACATTTTTATTAACCTTGAAACTTGTCCAATCTGCTGAGGAATAATACGCTACAGTGATACAGATGATAATAAAATCCCAAACAAACCCAGCCAACAAGTGACACATGGACTCTCTCTGCACATAAGGAAATATTGTTGTTTTTTTTTAAATGCCGAATGCGATCGACACACAGAGCTGGTCCTCCCCAGGGGAGCATTCACGTGGCAAACTGCCAAAGGAGGATGCATTGCTTCGCTTTAATAAAGAGGTAACGGCAACAACATTTCCCTCCATAACTGTGGCTCTTGGCTTTGAAGCCATCAGGTGTGGACCAGCATGTGCTAGGCAGATGGGTCCAGGAGCCAACAGTGCAGATTAGAAGGGCCCCTTGCTGGAGAACTTCCACAGGTGAAAGAGTCTGTGTCCTCACCTGATGAGAGGTAAGAGGTTGCCTTGGATGGGGTCCCCTGGGAACAGACTTGCACGCAGAAGGTTCCTGGGTCATGTTCTCAGGAGATGTCCCTGTAGGGGAGTAGAAAGAGACAGGCAAAGGGAGAAGCTGGTCCTTTCTATGGTTACAACTGAGGTCTCGGCTCCACTGGGGCTGGGGAGGCCCTTCAGCAGTGTCCCAAGTTGAGGCAAGGCAGCCGAAGCCAATCTTTTAAAAAACATTTTAAAAAAATGTTATCATTATGAAGGTGTAGTTGGCAAAGTGGGAGGATGGCACTTATTTTATTTAACAGCTTTTAGCTTGATTTATAGCTTGTAAATATCCAGACATATGGTACGTGGGCTTCTATTTGTAGTCCTGCCCTGGGCCCTACAAATGATGGAGGCAGCCTCAAGGAAGGTGTTCAGTATCAGAAGCTTCGAATCCCCATAGGTGGATACAGGTGTGGAGTTAGCACAGCGAGGGAAGAAGATTCTACCATTTTCTGGCTTTGTGACTCTGCCTACCATAAGTAGGCACTGTTATTATTACCTCTCTTTCCCAGATGGGGACTTTGAGGATCTGAGAGCTTCATTTTGTTGTTCAAGGTCATGCAGCTAGTAAGTGGTAGAACCAGGACTGAAACTAGACAATTCTGAACCCAGGGCGTGTACACTCCATGGCTCTGTGCACAAGATCAAGGCGGAATCTGGTCAATCCCGCAGATACATGCACTGGGCCCACCTCTCTGCTTGCAGAAATTCTCTTTGAATTTTAAGGCCTGTGCCAATGTCACCTCCTCCATGAAGCCTTCTCTGGCTTTCCTCTGCCACATTTCTTTCTTCACTTTGCTTGTGTCTTCCTCAGACATAAACTTATATACCCTGATTAATATTTAAGTTGCCTCTATGCGTATCTTATCTCCAGGACTAGAATATAAGTTCCCTGGTGCCAGGGAGTCAATCATATTCATCTCTGTATCACTTCATTTTACTTTTCTCTTTCGAGGCAACAAAGTCCCACAAACTTAGCAGCTTAAAACAACACAAAGTGACTATCTCACAGTTTCTGTAGGTCAGAAGTCCGACCTTGGGGTCCTCTTGTAAGCACACTGGTTATTGGCTAAATTCATTTCTTCTCAGTTATAGGACTGAGGCCCCGTTTTCCTGTTAGTTGTCAGCTGGGAACTGCTCTCAGCTTCCAGTCTTCCCCCACCAGTTCCTTGGCCATGTGGTCCCCATAGGCAGTTCCCTACATGGATGTTTATTTTCTTCCAGGCCAGCTCTTTCTTGCAACCAGCTGAAGAAAACTCTGATTTTCAAGCACTCACATGACTAGGTCAGGCCCACCCAGGGTCATCTCCCTCTGGAAATAGAATGTAACAATCACAGGTGTGCTATGTGATATAATCATATTCACGGGTTCAACCCACAGTCAAAGGGGAGGGGATTATACGAAGGTGAAGGTCACTGGGGATTATTTTAGAATTCTCCTGTACATGCTTCTACCACCTAAAATGTATCCTGTGAAAGTTGGCAGTGCAGTGAATGATTCCTCATCGACTCACTCTCATTTTCCTAGCTCATTGCACTTGGCATGTGAGCACAGGAAAACTCAGGATGCCCGCAATCTTTCAGTCTGGGAGACAAAAGAAGAAACTTATATCAAAGAGGGCAGAAGTGATTTTGGTCACTCATTCTTCGAATCCAATATTTCCTAAAATAAATATATCGCTGAGGGAAAACAAGATGATTTTAAGGGGTGCATGGTCACAGTAATAAATTATATTGAAGCAAATGCTGAGAAATGCATTCCCTTTTCAATTCTTTTCCAATACCTCATTACATTAAGGAGAAAGTCTCAGTTTGCTGCCAGCATAACCTTAACACCTCCTACGCTTGCGAATCTCTCTTGATAACAAAGGGTCTCAGGCTCAGAGACTTACAGATGCAACAGTATCCACCTAGCACTGAACAACATTTTTGTTTGTATTGTGCCGATTTCGGGTCCCTTTAATTATGGCAAATGATACCACCTTTTACTTATAGTGCTGATGAAAGATTTCCTTATTAAACTTTTTTTAAAGAAAAAAGTCAGTGTCCATTTAAATGAAATTATTATATAAATAATAGTACCGGTGGTTCATGGATACGGCAGAAGTCATCAGTGTAGGATGTGAATGATGGGACTTGGGGACACAGTGCTCTATTCTAGGGGTAAAACGGGCTGCAGCGTCTGGGCTGGGGCTGAGCCTGCAGGGGAGAGTTAAACGGAGGCTCAGTTGCTGACACATTGGAAAGGGAGGGGGAAAGGTCTTGAGAATGACCTGGGCAGTGGAATCCTGGCTTCTTGTCCTGGGTTGACCACTTGCCAACTGTGCGGCTTGGAGCGTTCTCTTCCCTTTCAGGACTTGCAGGGTCCCCATGGTAAAATGAAGAGTTTGGACTTGATCATCTCTAGTGCTCCCTTCAGCCCTGACTTTCTATGACTCTGTGAATGGGGCAGGCATGATAAAGTCTCAATAATTTTGATTCACATTTCAGTATGTTGCTATGAAAAAAAATATCTCCATAGCTGATCATTGACAGGGTTTCTCAAATGCTGCATTATTGACATTTGAAGCAAAATAATTCCCTGTTGTGGCAACTGCCCCATGCATTGTAGGATGTTTAGCAGCATCCTTAAACTCTACCCACAGACGCCAGGAGCAATATCCCAGTGTGATAACCAGAAATATTTCCAGACATTGTCAAATATCCCCTAGGAGAGCAAAATCACCCTAGTTGGGAATCACTGATTTAGGGAAAACTCATCTGTTTTTGTGTGATCTATGTTTCATTGGTTCTAACAGCAAAATATTACTCAGACTTTCCAGTAGTATTTTTTGCCTTCCACGGAGCAATAGAAGACACTAGGTCACTGGATCAATCGATTGATCCATTGATTAATTCACTCACTAATCATTTACTGAGCATGATCATACTAAACAACAGGCGTACAATGGTGAACAAGAACATTTAAGAACTTGCAATTGGCCACCATTGATTTATGCATCATTTCTTACAAACTGTATTAATTAAGCTATTACGTACATGCTTATTCTTCATCTCACGAATACTTTTTGCATGTGTAATTTAGTTAGCTGTATGCTGAAGCACAGAGCGGTGAGAAAGACAGACGGGCTACCACTCCTTAAGGAGGTTCCAGAATGCCATGCACTCTGCTAGGCATTGTTGGGCACTCAAAATTGACCATGATGAATGAATATGAATGTAATGAATGGAGGTTGCCTCAGGTAGGCTCAATTTAATGAGGACAATGAGACACTTACCTAATGGAGCCTATCAGAAAACAAGAAGGGAGAGATTCCCTCTGGCTGGGAAGATTATACCAACCTTCCTGAATGCATTTGAACTGGGTAACTAAAAACAGCATTTATTAAGAATTACAATGTACCCATTTTAGAGATGGGGAAAATCCTTCAGAAGGCTGAGAAATTTACCCAAGTGGAATGCAGTAGATGGAGGGAAGATGCAGAAGGAGCTTGAATCCACACATAGATGTCTGGCAACAGAGCCCCATGAACTTGTCTACTTTCCCAGGCTCATACTAAAGGGTGTTGAGAGATTTCTCAGATGGAGAGAGAAGTTACAGAAGGGTGAGGGAACAAGGGAAGCAAAAGATTTGCAGACCATCATCTGTAAGAAAGCTGCATAACAGTAAATGTATGACCATTTTGGTCCCAGAATTCGAGGCTCTCTGAAGAATCCATTCCCAGTGGGAAAGAGAAGCGGTAGCTCAGAGATAGAGAGAGAGAGAGAGAGAGAGAGAAAATGTGGTGGCCACAGCCAGAAAGCTGAACACAGTTTGAAAGAAAAATATTTAGTGGCCAAATTCAAAATGAGCTACACGGAATATGGTATTCTCTCGTTTTCATTGTTTAGACCTTTGAATCTTTATAGGATGTGTCATCAGAGAATGGCTCCCTCTTAAGGAAACTTATAAAAGGAAGCCTCTCTTCATCCTGACTTTTAGTCTTGGTTTTCTCCTAAAATTTTCTTGCAAGACAAACCCGAACCTTAAAGACTTCACCTATTACCGGAGACAGGAATCTCTGCAGCTTCTAAAGATTACTAGTTTCACTATTGAGTGAACTGTATTACCAGAGATATCATTTTACACATTCGACTAGGGAATAGGAGAATATTTTCAGTACGTGCTGTACATACATCAGCGTGTGTTTCTGTAACATGCTTTCATCTCTATTTGCTGCCCCCTACCCCTGTGATTTGTTCATAAATAATACAAAATCTGAGAACAAATAGAGGAATTTTATCTTCTTCCATTAAAAGAATTTCTGTTGGAGTGAGGAAATTTTTTTTTTTTTTTGCTAATGGTCTTTAAATGTCTTGAAAGACTAGCTGTGTCTAGCACAAATGCCTTCATGTTGAAAAAAAATTAACCAAGAACTCTATTAGAATGTGAATTTTGAAAATGTAGTAAGGTAGAACATTTAGAGCAGATGATATTACAGATGCATGATTACAAATTGGCAGCCTAGCAATCTCTGAGAATTAAACTTTTATGGGAAGCTCATTGTATTTACCTTGATGGGCTCCAAATAACAGTAAACACCAAGGCTGATGCATATTTCTTTTGAATTGATCAAAGTTAATATGTCTGTGTCTCCACTAGATTATAGGCTCACTGAGGTCAGGGAGAGGGGCTATGTATCTTTCACAGCACAAGGGACAGTGGTTTGCAAAATGGGGTGCTGGAGCTGATTTGTCCTGGTTTACGCCAGCTTTGGAAATTTTGCGAGTCAATTGTAAAACCCAGGGTAGATTGAAATTGGCTGTAGTGGGAATATTTACTCCATGGAAATTGACCAACACAACAAATCAGGGTTTTGTTTTGTTTTGTTGAGTGCTGGTTTTCCAGGAAATGTTTGCTCATCTAGAATTTGGGAGCCTCTATTTTGCGGAAATAACAACAACAAATCCTAAACTAAAGCTTTATGATCGAGTTGGAATTTCTTCCTTTGTTGACTGGAGCTCACTCTGGACTCTGTCTCTCCCTCAATAATGGTATTTCATAATATGCATGAAGAGACCCGGGTAGAACATATCCTAATTTCCCAAGCATAAATAGACCCTAGTCATATAGGCTATGTCTATACAAAGAAAGCATTTCCAACTTTATTTTGTAATACACTCTTTTCATACTGCCTTCCTTCTTTAAATTAATACTCTGACACTGAACACTTTAGAATTAACACTCTGATATCCGTTTTGGGACCCTACAGTGCACAAGGCACTTTGCCAGGGACTAAGGGGCACTCAATGTGACTAAGAACTACTTCATGCTGTCTGATGTTGTTCTTCTGATAGGAGGAGGAGGAGAGTATAATATACAGAGAACTTGGGCAAGGCCATTCTGTCTTGTTACTGTGATGTGTGGCTCTAATATCCATAGGACGTGATAGGTCAGAGCCAGGGTTACCCACTTAGCTAGAGCTAGAACAGAAAAAAGGGGCAAGGTTTAAAGTCAAGGAAGGTGTGGATCAAGAAAAGTCAATGTAAGAGGAGGTCCAGTGGGGATGATGGGAAGCTGAGCCTAGATATTCTAGAAGGGAAGTCTGAACAATGGGATAATTCGGGAATTGCATGGTGGGTGTGGGAATTTCTATATTTCGAATCTGGTGACTGCAGGCATGAGTGTGCTGAGACCATGGAAAGAGACTTTAGTGGAGCCTAGGATTGCAATGAGATGGCGGATGACTTAAAGAGTCACTAAACACGCGGGAAAATGGAGTTCATGACGAAGTCAGAGGAAGCAAGTGTTAAGTAAGTGGCATGGATTGAAGTTTATCACGTCTCTGGATGGAAGGGTGATTGTGACTGAGCACAGGACCCTGTTCGACTGTCCATGTCACACACCTATGAAGTCAGCCTTGCATTTATGTTTCTCCAATTTGCCTAATGACGAGAATTACCTTGGGAGATATATAGATTTTACAGATTTTTCTGTCTCTACTCTGAAGAATCCAATACATGGGTTTGGGGTGGAGCCCTGGAATCTGAATTTTAACTGGGGAAATTGCAATGGGCTGTGCATCCTGGCTTTTTTGGAGGACCTGCTCTGTGCTTAGCACTTTGTGTATGTGTTGGGAGAGAGGGAGAGGGAACAGCAGGTATTTTGAGGGGAGTCAACTGTATGCCTTTTGCAGAATCCCCATCTTGCAAACTTGCTCCCTTCAGCACCAGAAATGGGCTCCTTTATTCCCCTGAGTTGGAACTGCCTGAATTTTAAAGCACGGCACGATTTATTCAGAGGAAGTCTTTCAAGAAGGAGTGGGAGCTAGGCCGCAGGATTCTAATCTTGAATATTCAGGGAAAGCAGCATGTCCTATTCAACACGGCTGATCAATAATGAGTGCATTCACACTCTAAATGTGTGCATTATGTACAGATACAAAATATACAATGCCCCCAAAACGGGGAAAGACATTTCTGATTGAATTTTTTTGTTTGGGTTTATAAAAATAACTTGTGGTGCATCAATTACTCTCCATTTCCATGGATACAGGCAATACTTTATTATGTAACTCTACAGCTGTGCTGGTTTTTAATATAAAACCCAGATTTTTTCATCTATTTCTCTTTCATAGTTACTGAACTGAGATAATAACATCTTTTACCTATGAATGTATTCAATTCCCTTTTTTTTTTCATCATCCTGCAAACTCTTATTGATTAGAATTTCATTTTGTGGCTTTTGTAATAAAATCTCCAGTAAGTGTTACCATTGCAGGCAATGGAAGGGCGGAATGGGAAAGGAGATCATTCTTTATGTATATTGTATGTAAATATGTATGTAAAGAGAATACAGCATGTGTGTGCACTTTGCTTCCAGCTCCAACAAGTGAAGTCTGGACATTGTACTGGTTTCCAGTTTCTTCTAGGACAGTTTTCAAATGACCGTTTATGACACGTTGAGAAAATATTCCTTTACTTTTTTCTTTAGAGAACCCACCACCCTCTTTTCTGAGAACAAAACTCTATCTCTGTACTTCTACCATTCATAATTCAGTGCCATTGTTTGAACTCCCTGGTGATGTTCGAAGCTGATGAATACCATGTAGTTCTTTCCAGGTGTTCCTGCACAAAAATGGCCTCCTATCTTCCCAGTGGGGTTGGAGTACTGAATGATAGGAAGGGGGAAGGAAGAGAGGATGGGGCATGCAAATCCAGGGCAGACCGACAAGGGGGTAGATTAGGAGAATGGAGCTGGATTGGATTTGAGGGGCTACTGGGAGGATTCTGCCCCACAGATTATCAGCCATTTGGAACACTTCCACTAGCTATTCAAATTCTTTGGTAAACAGGGTTACATTAGGGGACTGGAATGGGCCTGAAGGGTCTACAAACTCTTTGAAATTTTATGTGAAAAACTGCATGTATATGAGTATGTGCGTCTTTGGAAGAAAGGGTCCGTTATAGGTAGATTTGGGCGTGGCTGCCCGGCTTACAACAATCCTTGGAGAGGTCACTCTCTCTTTTGATGACAGAGCCCTCAAAGAGAGTGGGGCATAGTTAAACCATCTATCACCATCTTGGTCACAGTGAGTGACCTAAGAGGTGGGCACCTGACCTGGGCTGGGCTAATTAGAGTCCTTCCCTGGGAGTTTTCCAACTCAGCTGGGAGGAGAGAGCTCACTTCCCTCTCTGGGTGATGGTGTGAGGATTCAGCCATGATCTCCACCATAGGGCAAAAATCCATCTGCAATGGGAGGGGATATTTAAATGATTAATTAATTCACAAGATCACCATGGAACAGAAAAGAATGACAAGATATCATGGGATACTCAGTGTTGGGCCTTTCCCCACACCTCTGTGGTCTTCCTTCTTAGGAGGAGTCAGATACACAGGAATTCTCGTTCCATGGCTTTTTGTTTCCCCCTCATTCTCCCCCATCTATCAAATGGTCATAATAATTTCAGCCCTACCTACTTCATCCAGGTGTTGTGAGGACCCAATGAGATCTTTAAAATTAAATGTTGTTTGTATACTCCCAGGAGTTGTATCTGGACCTATGCTGACCTGTCTTGGTCTGAGATGGCAAACATGCATGAGTGATGTCAATGCTCTCTTTCTCTGCCTGTGGCAGACATCATCAATTGATCCTAGCATTCTTTCTGGCTCAACCCAGATATGACTCTACAATCCTTTTTCAACACAACTCTCCATTTAGCCTCCAAGACTGATCAGAGTTGGCGTGTAAAATAAAACCCCTTTGTGGTCTCTGATCTAGGTTTTGAATGGGCTGATACTAGGGGTGCAGGCTGGGGATCAACATCCCACCTAATCATGGGGGAGGGATAATGATATAACAATATGTTACCACCATTTTGAAAAGGACAAAATGGTGTAACTGTTAGGAAAACATAAACAGGAATTTGGGGGTTAGGAGAAAGGGATTGTTATCTTAGTTATTTAAACATCTTTGTTATCATTAATTACAGAGAGCAGGAAGGTTAGCCAAAATCACTCTAACTACTTCCCCGCAGCATCCCAGGCTGTGAGCCTAAAACTGAACAATTTGACAAGTCAAAACAGAACACAGCGTAAGTCATTATTACTTTTTGCTTCTGGGAATTTAAGAATGTGAGGATATAAGAACAGAAAAAAAAAAATGAACAGAAGATTCACTTAAAAATAACTTTTGAGTAGTTGCAGAGAGCAGCATTTGTATTCCTGTTGGTATGTTTACCCAGAAGTGAGCAACCTTATGCAAAACCATAGTTCCATCAACAACTGATTAGAAGACACAAGTGGCCTCTAGGCAGGGGCCTGAAGCTTCAGGGAGTAAGTCACAGGCCCATAGCAACTCCATTACCTCAGGCTCTCCCCACCTTGCCCGTGGCTTTGCCGAGTCCGCTGGACAGAGATAATTGCCTAGGTTCCCCAGTGGCTTCTAGGCCACTAGCAAACTCCCTCCAAGGCTTGGGCTCAGTATCTTCGGGGTGCCTGCACACAAAAGTCCACACCCCACCTGGCTATGGCTGGCTGAGTCAGCTGGATTCCTCACCCAAGATGGGCCAATAGGATTTTCTTTCCCCGCTTTTAGAATTAAATTAATGGATCTCTAGTAGATATCATTGGACCTAGCAGGGCATTTAGATGCGAGGGGTAAGAGTTCAAGGCAATTGGGATGGGCTACTTGCAGGCAAAGCAGAGCAGCCTTCTGGAGAAGGGTGTGGTGGAGGCTTTGGCTCTGCTTTCTTAAAATAAAGCCCTTGTCATTCCAGCTAGCTTAACTGGGCTTCCATTCTCTGCCAGCAACCTTATCCTGACCAAAACTGCTCCCCCAAATCTGGGATGTCTACCTCTGTGGTGCACAAGCTGCTATTTATGTGGCAGGAGAGATGATTTTCCGTGGTGCACTGTTACAGACTTTTAAAACATCACCATCGATTTCCATCATGAGGAGGAAATTCCCTTTCAGCCCTTTTGATTATCTCAGTTCTGTGCTAGTCTTTAACACCTAAGACTTGTTAATTTCCTATTTCAACAAAGAGAGGATAGGACTTAAGCTAAGAGCCTTCAGCAATCAACGTTATCTTGGTAGAATTTAATAATATCATCTTGCATTTAGTTTTAGGTTGCGTTCCTTTATGGCAGGTGATCTTACTTTTCCATTGCCCTCATTCAGACCCACAGAAGCTGTGAGAGATATTAAAAAGACTGCTGTTGTTTAAAGCCAGTAAGTTTAGAGGTGGTTTGTTACACAGCAATAGATAACGGGAACAGAATCCGTGCCAGATAATTCAATAGAGGGCAACTAACGTAGAGAACCGATTAGAAAAATGGTGGAAGAGCTCAAAAGGCTGATAAGGAATGGTACAGCCACCCAGAGTTAGCAATGGCAGGAAGTCACTTCTGCTCATAGGACTGGAGGGGCCCAGAGGGTAGGAGGTGTTACTTGTGCCCAGGAGCCGGGGCCACCTGGCAGGAGCTGGAGCCATGGTGGAGATATCTGATGGGGGAGGGAACTTTAGCCACTGCCAAAGACAGAGTCCAGAGTGGGGGGCGGTATAAATATTTTAGCTTCTTCCCTGCTCCTATCATCCAATCTCCTGTTGGGGCTTCTCATGAGACTCTTACCAGAATCCTGTTGCTAAGGAAGCATGAGTGCCATAATTTGCAGGGGTCAGTCCCCTGGGATACAGAAGAGGGCAGGACAGGGGGTCTAAGCATATATGGGGCAAGTGACCAGCACTCAGGGTCACGTGACACAAACCAAGACAAAGCACTTCCAAGGAACTGCTGTGACCATGTGGCTCAGAATGGAATTGAGGGCATGAAAGGCACATGAAGTGTCGCAGATTGCCCTTCAACCAATTCATTTGCCACCGGCCCTGTAGCCATCCCTGATTCCTTGAGGTCTGACCTAACCCTTTCCAGATTGTACTAGTAGCAAACAGGACCCTTATCAGTTGCAAGTGATTCACTTTCCTGAAATGTCCAGGGTGAAAAGGCTTCAGGCCCAGATGGGTGCAGATATTCAACCGTGTTGAATTCAGGTGACTGTCTGTCCACCTCTCAACTCTCCGCTCCTCTGTCTTTATTCTCAGGGGCAGCTCTGGACTTGCATCCATTGGCCAAGCAGCCCTAGTAAAAACTCAGCACCTCTTTCTCAACCCTTCCAGCCAAAGTTCCAGAGTTGAGTTTCGTTGGCCTGGCTTGGGTCAAATGTCCATGACTGCACTGACCTCTAGGGTCAAGAAAGTGGAATATTTTGGTCGTGTCCATCAAGGTGTCCATCAGTGGAGGCAGGAAACCAAGTCAGATGAGTGAGGCAGGGACAACTTGCTTAAATTAAGGTGCTTGTCCCCAAAAGAGGGGATGCTAGGTGGGCATAAATAGTCGATGTCTCCTTGAACCCTTCCAGCGCTTCTACTATCTGCCTTGTTCCTATTTCCCTGTGTCCCTACTATTCAGGCAAATGTTTTGCTTTATTCATCTCTATATCCCAACAGTGTCTGACATGGTACCGGGGACCAAGTAAGCGCTCAGGAAATGTTTATGGAATTGGATTGAGATATAAACACTTGCATTATGCATTTATTTCTAGAGCACAATGGGCATTTTCCATACCCTGGGTGCAGGGGTGGGGCAGACTGGATTTCCTGTATTTTCTCTATGGTGGGTGGGTGACAGGCAGAATAGAGGGGTGCAGTTCTGACCCAAATGCAGCCCTGCTCCTATCCTGGAATCTTTTCCGTGCTGCCAGGTCTCTTGGAGACCCTGACCAACCCAGATGAGAGCTCATCTCCATTTGCTACAAATTAGAAAACCAGCATTTTCCTTTCAGTTGGCCTGAGGCACAAGCTTTCTCTTCCAATTTGAATTGCATATATAAGTACGATGTCCTCCTGTTGGATGTTTAAGGACAATCTGACACTTCAGTAGTTTTTCCTCATCTTTCAGATTTAAAAGAGAAAACACATTTTACAGCCCTGGTTGGTAGCCTAGCCCCTTTGAAAAAGTACTGTCAGCATCACACTGCAAAACCAAAGTTCTCCAATTACTCTGCACAAATTAACTTCAGATTAGTCTTTGCACAGGGCCACCACGTAAGCCCAGACTCCTTTAGTCATTGGCCCCAAGCCAATCTCCTACTAAACAGAACCATTATGGGGCCTGTTTATAACAGTGCCATTAAAAATGAAGAGCTGTCAGGAATACCTTATAATGATACTGGAAACTGTATTCACAAAGATTTTTTTAAATGACTGGATGGTTTTTAAAAAGGCAATGAAACACTGTTAAGGAACTATAATGTAATAAATCAATCGTGGTCCCTCTGACTTGACCACACTGTCTTCATATTTATTTCAGTATATGGAAAACCACACTTAATTCTTTCCTACATTCCCCACCCCCGACCCTGGCAAAACTTAAGGAGGCATCTAAGTAGAGCATATTTATATTTTAAGAGACCTATATTTGCTTTTAGTATTATTTTTTAATTTAATTTTTATTTTATATTGGAGTATAGTTGATTTACAATGTTGCATTAGTCTCAGGTGTACAGCAAAGTGGTTCAGTTATATATATAATATGTCCATTCTTTTCAAGATTCTTTTCCCACATAAGTTATTACAGAATACTGAGTAGGTCCTTGTTGATTTTCTATTTCATATATATAGTAGTGTGTATATGTTAGTCCCAAACTCCTACCAAATCTACACTTCAAAGTATTTACTGGAACATGGGCTCTTTTAAATTTTATTTTCAAAGTTTCTTCTTTTGAGGGTATGGTTTTAGTTAGGGTTCCTTGATTGTAGGCAACAGAAGCTGACTCCAGTTAACTGAAGAAGAGGAAATTTATTGGAAGGATATCAGGAACTCGCAGAATTGTTGAGAGCCTTGAGTTTGAATGAGAATGGGCAAGAGCCAGGGCAACTCTGAAGGGCTGGAAAATAGGATTTAGAGTAAGTCTCTTGTAGCAGAAGAGTGTGACCAGAGTGTTGCCACCACCTCCAACCATGAAAGTACCTCTCCCTTTATTTCACTCTCTCCAAGGACAGGACATCTGACTAACTGAGCTTAAGCCATGTCTCTCTTCCCTGGCTGTACTGAGGAGGAGAGAGAAAAGGTAGTCTCTTCAGACTTTCCATAGTGGGGAACGGGCACCCAATTTGCTGTGCCATTCAGGTGACACACAATGGAAGAAGTAATTTCCCGAAAGGAAATCATTAATCTGTTCGAAAGTGATATTCATTGGGATAATGCCAGCTGCTATAACAGGTAATATTCCTAATTCTGTTTATTGGCTTAACACAGTAAAAGTTTATTTCTCCATTACATAATAGTCCACTTTAGTTTCCCTAACTGGATTTTTCTTTTTTTAAGGTATTTTATTGAAGTATGATTGACATTTAAAAAGCTGTAGGGCTTCCCTGGTGGCGCAGTGGTTGAGAGTCCGCCTGCCGATGCAGGGGACACGGGTTCGTGCCCCTATCCCGGAAGATCCCACATGCCGCGGAGCGGCTGGGCCCGCGAGCCATGGCCGCGGAGCCTGTGTGTCCGGAGCCTGTGCTCCGCAACGGGAGAGGCCACAGCAGTGAGAGGCCCGCGTACAGCAAAAAAAAAAAAAAAAAGCTGTACATATTTAATGTATACAACTTGAGTTTGGACATAATATACACCCATGAAGACATCACTACCATCAACATCATAAACATATCCATCACCTCCCAAAGTTTCCTCTTCCTCTTATTATTATTATTAGTAGTAGTAGTAGCAGTATATATGCAACATAAGATCTACCCTCTTAGCAACTCTGAAGTGTACAACACAGAATCATTAACTATAAGCACTATGCTGTATAGTAGATCTACAGAAGTTATTTTCCTTGCGTTACTGAAACTATGTGTCCTTTAACCATCACCTCTCTATTTCTCCCTCCTCCTAGTCTCTGGTAACCACTATTCCACTCTCTGCTTCTATGAGTTCAACTTTTTCAGATTCCACGTATGAGTGAGATCACACAGTATTTATCTTTCTGTGTTTGGCTTATTTCACTTAGCATAACACCCTCTAGGTTCATCCATGTTGTTGTAAATGATAGGATTTCATTTTTTAAGGCTGAATGATATTCCATTGTATGTCTATACCACATTTTCTTTATCCATTCATCCATCAACAAACACTTAGGTTGTTTCCAACTTTTTTTTTCTTCCCAGTTTTACTGAGAAATAATTGACATACATCACTGAATAAGTTTAAAGTGTACAACATGATGATCTGATTTACATATATAGTGTAATGATTATCATAATAGGTTCAAATAACATCATCTCATACAGGTACAATATAAAGAAAAGAAAGAAAAAATAACTTATCCTTGTGATGAGAACTCCTAGGATTTACTTTCTTAACAACTTTCCTATAAATCATACAGCAATGTTAACTATAGTCGCTATGTTGTACAATTACATCCCTAGTACTTATTTATCTTATAACTGGAAATTTGTACCTTTGGACCACATTCCTCCAATTCCCCCTTCCCCAGCGCTTCAAATATGGTAACCACATGTTTTATCTCTTTTTCTATGAGGGTTTTTTTTTTTTTTTTTTAGATTCCACATGTGTCTGACTTATTTCACTTAGCATGATGCCTTCAAGTGTTGTTGCATATAGTAGGATTTCCTCATTTTTAAAAGATTGAATAATATTCCATTGTATAAATATATAGAACTTCTTTATCCATTTATCCATCAGTGAACACTTAGTTTCTATGTCTTGGCTATGATAAATAATACTGCAATGAACATGAGGGTACAGATATCTTTTTGAGTTAGTGTTTTAATTTCCTTTGGATATATTTCCAGAAGTGGAATTGCTGGATCATATGATAGTTCTATTTTTAATTTTTTGAGGAATCACCGTTTGTTGTTTGCCATAGTGACTATGCCAATTTAAAATCCCATCAGCTGTTCATAAAAGACTCCCTTTTCTCCCACAGCCACACCAGCATGTGTTATCTCTTGTCTTTTTATCATGGCCATTCTAACAGCACTAGGTGATATTTAATTTATTTTATTTTATTTTTTATTTATTTTTGGCCGTGTTGGGTCTTTGTTGCTGTGCGTGGGCTTTCTCTAGTTGTGGCCAGCGGGAGCTACTCTTTGTTGTGATGCGCAGGCTTCTCATTGTGGTGGCTTCTCTTGTTGAGCTCTAGGCATGCAGGCTTCAGTATTTGTGGCACGTGGGCTCAGTAGTTGTGGCTCGTGGGCTCTAGAGCACAAGCGTAGTAGTTGCGGTGCACGGGTTTAGTTGCTCTGCAGCATGTGGAATCTTCCTGGACCAGGGATGGAACCCATATCCCCTGAATTGGCAGGTGGATTCTTAACCACTGCTCCCCCAGGGAAGCCCTCTCATTGTGGTTTTAGTTTATATTTCTTTAATTATTAGTGATGTTGAGCATTTTTTCATGTACCTGTTGGCCTTTCAAACATCTTTAGAAATTTTGGATGGTAACCCCTTATCAGTAACGGGTTGCAAATATTTTTTAGTTTGATGTTTGTCAAGTTGTCCCACTAGTTTACTTTTTATTTTGTTGCTTGTGTTTTAAGTGTTATATCCAAAAAAAAAAAAAAAAAAAAACCATTTCCAAGGCCCATGTGAAAGAGCTTTCTTCTTATGTTTTCTTCTAGAAGTTTCATGGTTTCAGGTCTTACATTTAACTCTTTAATCCAGTTTGAGTTAATTCTTGTGAGTGGTGTAAGATAGGGGTCCAGTTTCATTCTTTTACATGTGAATATCCAATTATTCTGGCACCACTTATTGAAGAGACTTGTCTTTTCTCCACTGAGTATTCCTGGCTCCCTTGTCAAATATTATTTGGTCATATATGCTTGGGTTTATTTCTGGGCATTTGGATTCTGTTCTATTGGTCTATTTGTCTATTTTTATTCTAGTACCATACTGTATTGATTACCATAGCTTTATAGTATAGCTTGAAATCAGGGAATGTGATGTATCCTGTTTTGTTTCTTTCTCTCAGGATTTCTTTGGCTATTTGGTGTCTCTGTGGTTCCATATAAATTTTAGGAGTGTTTTTTCTACTTCTGTAAAAACTGCATTGGATTTTTGGTAGGGATTGCACAGAATCTATAGATGGCTTTTGGTACTATTGACATTTCAACAATATTAATTCTTCCAACCCATGAACATGGGCTACCTTTCCATTTATTTATATCTTCTCCGGTATCTTTCATTGTTAGTGTATACAAATGCTAATGATTTTTGTGTGTGAATTTTCTATCTTGCTACTTTACTCAATTTATTGATTAGATCTCACAGTTTTCTTGTTGAGTCTTTAGGATTTTCTATGTAGGAAATCATGTCATCTGCAAATAGAGACAATTTTACTTCTTCCTTTACAATTCTGAAAACTTTTTTTTTTTGGCGGTACACGGGCCTCTCACTGTTGTGGCCTCTCCTGTTGCGGAGCACAGGCTCCGGACACGCAGGCTCAGTGGCCTTGGCTCATGGGCCTAGCCACTCCGCAGCATGTGGGATCTTCCCAGACTGGGGCACGAACCCGCATCCCCTGCATCGGCAGGTGGACTCTCAAACACTGCGCCACCAGGGAAGCCCAATTCTGACAACTTTTATTTCTTTTTCTTGCCTGATTGCTCTAGCTAGGACTTCTAGTACTATGCTGAATGGGAGGGCTGAGAGTGGGCACACTTGTCTTGTTCCTGATCTTAGAGGAAAATCTTTCAACCTCTCACCCTTGAGTATGATGTTATTTATGGGCTTGTCATATATAGTCTTTATTATGTTGACATATGTTCCTTTTATGCCTAATTTGTTAATAGTTTTTAATCATGAATTGATGTTAACTTTTGTCGAATGCTTTTTCTGTATCTATTAAGATGATCACATGATTCTTTTCTTTCACTCTATTAATATGATGTATTACACTGATTGATTTGTGTATGTTGAACCATCCTTGCAACTCAGAGATAAATCCCACTTGATCATGGCGAATGATCCTTTTAATGTGCTGCTGAATTCAGTTTGTTAGTATTTTATTGAGAATTTTTGCATCTATATTCATCAGGGATACAGGCCTGTAGTTTCCTTTTTTAGCAGTGCCCTTTTCTGGTATTGGGATCAGGATAATGCTAGTTAGCCTTGTAAAAAGAGCTTGGGAGTGTTCCCTCTGCTTTGAATTTTTGGAAGAGTTTGAGAAGGATTGGTGTTAATTCTTTAAATATTTGGTAAAATTCACCAGTGAAGCCATCTGGTCCTGAGCTTGTCTTCTTTGGGAGATTTTTGATGCTGATGCAATCTCCTTACTAGTAATTGGTCTATTCAGATTTTCTATTTCTTCCTGATTCAGTCTTGGCAATCTGTAAGTTTCTAAGAATTTTTCCATTCCTTCTAGGTTGTTCAGTTTGTTGGAATATAGTTGTTCATAATGGTCTCTTATGATCCTCTATATTTCTGTGGTATCAGCTGTAATGTCTTCTTTTTCGTTTATAATGAATGATATCTCTGTGGTGTCTAGGGAAGTTTGCATGTATGCATTCTTCAGGGGAGCATGGTGCACTGGCCACAAGGTGAGTGGACAGTGGGGACTGCTGGAAGCATGAATTGGCTAGCTGTGGGAGTTCCCTAGCTGGTTAGTAGGGCCTATGGTCAGTTGTTGAGATCCACATTCTGGTTGCTCTGAACCATCACCTCTTTTCTCTGTTCCTAGTTGTCCCCAGACTATTCAGCCATGCCAATTCCCTTAATGTTCTGGGTAGGGCAAGAGAGAAATAGGCCTCTTGGGCCTGTTCTGCAAGGCTGGGGAAGCCAGGTGCTCACATCACTCTCACTCTCCCTGGTGTGAAATCGTGGACCTGGAGGGACTCTTTGGCTCTGAGCTGCACCGCCTTGGGGGAGGAACAACAAGGGTAAAGTGAAACTGGTCTTAACTGCTTCAATGCATCTATTCTTGGATTTTTTGCTACATCGAGGTGCTGGAACCTCTTAGCTATACTCCTGGGCTTCCATAAAGGTATTCTTCTTCACAGATGATTGTTAAAATCAATATTTCTGTTGGGGTATGAGGGTTAGAATCTCCTATTTGGCCATCTGATTGATATCCTCTGGTTGTTCCTAACTGGGAGACTCACTTCTAAGGAGGGATTCAGGGATCTAGGTTCCTTCCATCTTATAGCCCTGCATCTTCAATATGTGGCCCTTAAACTCACTCTGTAGGTGTTCTATATTTCAGAGAAAAAGAGTATGGAAGATTGCCCTACCCCTTTTTAATGGGCCACATCTGGGAGTAGTGGGCATCATTTCTGCTCAGATTCCATTGGCTAGAAGTCAGTCTTATGGTCCTACTGAATTTCTAAGGGGAGTTGGAAAATATAAATCCCAGCAGGGTAATTACTTCCCAGCAGTGCTCTGCAGCATGGAAGGCAAGCGTAAACCTTTGGAGGATAGAGAGAAGCCTTTGCCATGGAAGGGGAAATGAGGGACAGCCTCCTCCAATAGATAAAGATCCACTCTTGAGTTTGGGCAGGTGTTAGATTTCTTTTATTTGAGCATGACTGATTGCAGAAGTGAGACTTTTTCTAGTTTTGCCACTATACCTTTTCCCCCCATAGTTGGTTTCTGATCTAAAAGTTCCTAGTGAGACTGGAAAGGTATTGCTATCCCAAGTCCGCACCTGGGAAATTTGAGAATTAAGGGAAATAAGAGCTTGCATTTAACGCTTTTTGACTCCTCAGAAAATGATCCTTTTACTACACAACCTTGTATCCATAGTATGTTGACATCTTGTTGTTTCCTTGAGCAAAACAGGAAGTTCCATACTAACATTGGAACCAAAACTAAACGTTATTCTCCACTCTGATGGAAAAGGTTGCTGTGTACTTTTCATATCTTAAAGTAAAACAAACCCTCCCTCATTTTCCTCTCCACTTAGCCCCAATTTAACCCAACTGCCCAATTCAATTCTCTGTTTGGGCTTGTTTCACAGGTTTATTTTTTCCCAGAGATGAAAGTTTCTTACAACAACCCCAAGTATTTTAAAACAAAGATCTTAGTTGTTATGCAAACACAGTCTCATTTCCACAAAAGAGCATTTCAAAAAAGAAAAATAAATGCACATTTCAAAATGTCAGTTAAAGAAATGGAAAAAAAATGGAAAAAAATGTAAACCTACCAGGGAAAAGATGCAATACAATGCCAAGCTCCCCGAAGAGTTTTCCCGTGTCATTAAGGTAAGTCAAAGTGACTGGCTTAGGAACAGGAATTTTTTGACAATTTTAGAAGTGTGTGTATGTGAGTGTATAATATAATATAATAAAATATATAATATAATATAATATAATAATATATATAATTTAAACCAACGCAGTATATTGGTTAAAAGAGTAGACTGGCATCAGTAAACACAGCTTTACTACCTTAATTTCTTGCTTCTGTATCATGGGTCTTTAGCATTAAATTCACATTAACTACACTTTTGAGCAAAGTAATAAGCTAGAGATGTAATTCTGATCAGTGCTGTGTCATTTCATGTTGAGGTGGGGAAGGTCATTCATCTTGAGGCTACATTGTACTAGAGTGGGTTCTGCCTTAGGTTTAAGGTTGGAAGAGCTGGGTTCAAGCCAGAGCTTTGCTTGGGGCTGTGGGCACTGGTCTTCCCATGTGCTCTTGAACCCCTCTAGTGAATTTTTCAGGTTAGTTATTGTATTCTTTGCGCCCTACTTTCTGTTTGGTACTTTCTTATATTTCTATTTCTTTGTTGAAATTCTCACTTTGCTCATGTATTGTTTCTGGTGAGCATCTTTATTATGGTTATTTTGAATTCTCTTTCAAATAAATCATATAACTACATTTCATTAGGGGGATTTCTGGGGAATTATCTTGTTTTTTATTTGGAACATATTTCCCTGCTTCTTCATTTTCTTTGACTCTCTGTGTTGGTGTCTGTGTCCTAGACAACAAACAGCCATCCCTGTATAACACCAGATTCTGGGGGCGTCTCTAAATTTGGTGCTAGTCTAATCTGTTTCTTGGTTCTAAGCTGCCCCCAGACATCTGGAGTATACTAGATCTTGTCAGCTCTCCAAGACAAATGAGACTAAAGCCCATTCCTCAGGCAGCCCCCAGAAAAGTTGGATCATTAGATGCTATTTTCAACTCTTTATCTCCCCAAGAAGAAGCTGGGGTCTGGAGTTACTCACCTATTTGCACTATGCTTAACCAGGGAAGAGGCTATGGTAACTAGTTGTGTGCTAGTACCATATCTGTTCTCACTGGCCCCCAGGTGGCTAGATTATTCTGGGCTCTGTCAACACCCCGAGAGAGGCTTGATGGAAGCAAGTCCTCTGAGTAGCCCCTGGAAAAGTTGGGGTTGTTGGATGTGTCTACCTCTTTACCTCCCCAGGGAGAAGCTGAGAACTGAAGAGTTTTCTCTCACTACTGTAACACTGTGCTGGAGGTAAGGATTATGGCCAGAGGGCGTCTTGAATTTCCCTACCAGCCTCTATGTGGATAGTTTCATGCTCTCCCAGGGTGCAGGAGCCTCCAACTGACTTCTGGATTTCTCACAAGGGAATGTGGCTGTAAATTGTTGTTGACTTGGTGTGTGTGTAGTGGGGAGGAGGGTCCAGGGCTTCTTAGTCCACCATCACCCCTCCTTTCATTAAATGAAGGTGTTAAAAGAGATGATTTTGGCAGCCCCTTCCAGTTACAAACTATGGAAGAGCAAATATATTGTCCTTCGTCCAAATCATAACTTTCCACATAAACTTGCTTACATCTCTCTTCATTTCCTCTTGCCATGAGTCTTCCTATTAACTCCGTGATATCAGGTAGACTATCATTGACGTTAGTGCAGCAACAAATTGATGCACCTCATTAGATTTGCTTGGCCCTACCTGCCCATCTGGTCCAAGAACCTCATCATGAGACAGGATCTCCAGCACGACCTGTGTGGTTTCTCACTCTCCAAAAGAAGGAACAGACGTGAAGCATCTCTTCGGATCCACAGAACTTCAGCATACAATGGGGTCTCCTGCATTGCTTACCTCAACTTGTCACTATAGAGAAGAAGAAATAGAGATGTCTCAGCCACCACCACCATCCCCTTATCTCTTAATGTTGGTGACCTCATGCCCCCCTGAGAATGAAGCTGCCTTTCAGTGTGGCCTCCATCGTGCTCACTCTAGTAGCTGCAGTGCCCGGGTCTAACCAGATTGGACCCACAGCGTCCAAAGATGCAGCCCAAACCAGAAGGGGTGATGAGTTTGTGAAGCAAACTCCATCCAATGAGAGAAAAAGGATAGCAAAGAATCTGTAGATAAATTCCTCATTCTTCCTTCTTCCAATAGATAGTTCCGAGTTACAATGATTTCATCGTTTCTCCAGGGATGTCTGACATGACCAAGAAATTGTGTTTCTTTTGAGGCTGTGGCCAGCTCAGTGATGCACCCACTTGTATTTGCTTCTCCTTCATCACTGCCTTGCATCTTTTTTCCTTCACTCTTGATGCCCTGGTATTGTACCTTTATTGTCATAAAGCCCTGGTGGGCAAACTTTGCCTCAGGCTGTTCTCTAAGGAACTGTGCTAAGACAACATCTTTCAACAGCATTTCCCCCGATACCGGGCAATCAGCACTTGCATTTGGGAGATTATTTTAGGGGTCCCCCACAGATACAACACTGAATCCTTTGATGAGAAAGCTCCTTCTTTATCAATTTGCTTTCAGTCCTTTTAATTACCCCATGGAGAAAATTTCTATTTGGAGTGACTTTTCTGAAATAACTCTCCACAATTCAATACATTCCCTCTCAGCAGAGACCAGATTGAAGGCACAAAATCTTCAGCAGAAATTGTAATCACATCATTTCATATCCAGTGTAGTTATTCTGTTTAGTTTCTCTTTATGGTAAATGACACTCATTTTCCAATTACACTAGTGATATATATTTCTCTTTTAAATAAAATGAACAGAAGAAGTCAATTAAAAGTAAATAAGCAGATAAAATAAGGAGGTGATCTGAGATAGAGGAGAAGCACACACATGGTACATAGCACAGGGATTTGGCCCAAATGATGAAAATGGAACACGGTCAGCTGAAATTTGGGAAACTGCCTTGTAGCAAAGGCTTTTGCTTGGTACTATGGGGGCAACGAAAACCTGTCTCAACCTCAGTTTCAAAATCCTCTTTGTTCTTTGCTAGCATTTCCCTGAGATCCTCTTATGCTCTATAGCCCCTTTCTTCCTCAGGGTATAGAGGTCTCCTAGTCTTCAAGTGGATTTTGGCAACTGTGTTTGATTCAATGCAGCAATAAGATGCCTACTTCCTGCTGTCTATAACTAAAGGCACGGACATGAATAACAAGAATGCCAAAGAAAAAAGAACCCCCCAGGTCCACCCATGAGACCCATCCTTTCATCCCCCCAACCACAGTGAGGTCTCTAAACCTGGTCTTGTTGCTGTTGTCACCCCAGCCTTATCATCTCTCGGCTCAAACTGCAAGAGCTTCTGGAAGCCACTCATCGTCTTCTTTCCAGTTTAATACACCTAGTCTTGGCACCAAAGGATGCCATTACGTTCCCATAATCTCCATTGCCCCCCATTGTTTGAAATGGCAATGGTATACCTATTACCTATATAACTATACTATACCTATCTAACTTCAAGATTGCCTTCCTGCCAGCTTGCTTCTCCTAGTCCCCTCCTGTCTAGAAATTCTTGCTTTTCCACGGGATCCTTCCCTCCCTCCTTTGTAGCTTAGTTGCTGTAGCTCATCTTCACTGCCTGCCATTTCTTGTTTCTTTCTCTTCCCTCCCTCTCCCATGACAGGCTTCTATCACTTGGTTTTCTTCTTTTATCTTCTCTGGGCCTCTTTTCAGGCGTACTCACTGAAAACACAGTGTTTAAATGTCACCCTTCTTCCATAATTCATGGAGAGAAGTTTCTCAAGGTTTAGGAAATGCCATTGCAAGACACCAAGTCCCCTCTCTAGAACCCATCACCCTCTTCTCCTGGCACTCACACATTGAACGAGATACGGAGTTCCTCTTTGCAATTTGGTATTCATTTCTAGGACAAAGGGCCCAGGAGCACAGGACTTTTACCCTCAAGCAATTCTCTCTATGTCAGAACCAGGAGAGGACTGTGGTCAGGAGGGCAGTGCAGTCTCATTTTCTGCTCCTGTGCTCTCAGGACAGAGGCCTGTCCCGAGGTCCAGCCAGGTCTCAACACAGAAGGAGTTAAGGTGATCCACAGTGGGGATGCCCAGCTAGGAGACACAGGCCTTGTTCATTCATTTGGAGGAGGTTCCCAGGAGAGTCCTGAGGACATAGAGCACCCGTCCTGTGCCCCCCTCTCCCAACCTCCTTTTGTGAAAAATAAGTCAAGAGAGAAAAGAAAGGAAAGGAAAAGAGAAAAAAGAAGGGAAGCAGGAAGGGAGGGTGGGAGGGGAAGAAAGAACAGAAAAAGTAAAGGAGGCTTTGAGCTTGGTGCTGAGTATGTGAAAGGCAGGTCTTGGATCTAACGTGCAACAAAGTAGAGCTCTGTCTCTACCCCCACTGCCTCTAGGGATGGAGGGAACATGGCATCAAATTCTACCCTAAACTCAAGGGGAAATGACCTTGGTGGAAATTTGCTGAGGCCTCTGTGGAAATTAGAACAGCAACCTTGAACTCCAGGTTTGGAAAGAATCGAGACTTCCTGTCCTGGGATGGGCTCCTCAAAGAGATGAGGGCAAGAGTTGGGGGCAACGCCCCCTCTCCTCCATATTTATACACCCAGCAGTCTCAAAGGAATGGAACTATTTTTCTGTATCTCCTTGTGATGCAGCCCTAGCCCCACCACTTCCTGGAAGCCTTCCTGGATTACTATCTTGTCTTTCTGTTAGGGGCATTGCCTTGTTTTCCTTCCCTTCTTGTTTTTCAACCCTGCTCTCCAAATGGTGTCTCACAGAGATGCACATAGGAGGTGCTCAGTGATTACTACTTGTTGAGTGAATAAGTGAGTGATGTACTGTGGTCCAGGTAAGAAAGAATGCCAGAATCTTTGGAATTCTGAATCCATTTCCAGCTGCACCATTAATTTATCTGTATGGCTCTGGGCAAGTCTCTCCAATTCTCTGACCCAGAGTTTTCTCATGTGTAAAATGGGGATAATAATACCTACCTTCCAAAGAAGTTCAACATTTACATGTTGTGGTAGGCAGAATTATGTCTCCCCCACAAAGATGTCTACATTCTAACCACTGGAACTTGTGAATATGTTATGTTATACAATGAAGGGGAATCAAACCTGCAGATGGAATTAAGGATGTTAATCATCTGATCTTGGGCTCCCCTGGTGGTGCAGTGGTTGAGAGTCCGCCTGCCGATGCAGTGGGACACGGGTTCGTGCCCCGGTCCGGGAAGATCCCACATGCCGCGGAGTGGCTGGGCCCATGAGCCATGGCCGCTGACCCTGCGCGTCCGGAGCCTGTGCTCCACAACGGGAGAGGCCACAGCAGTGAGAGGCCTGCGTACCACAAAAAAAAAAAAAAAAAAAAAAAAAAAAAAAATCATCTAATCTTAAAATAAGGAGATTATTCTGGATTATCTGAATGGGCCCAATATAATCATAAGGGTCTTTAATAATGGAAGAGGGATGCAGATGTGAACCAAAGAGATGGTGCTGAGAGAAATACTCAGCCTCAGGTAGCAGGCTTTGGAGATGGAGGAAGAGGCTAAGAGCCAAGGAATGCAGGCAATCACTAGAAATTGTAAAAAGCAAGGAAATGGATTCTCCTTCCCCTAGAGCACCCAGGAGGAATGCAACCTTGTGGATGCCTTGCTTTTAAGCCAGTGAGACCCATTTCAGATTGCTGATCTCCAGCACTGTAAGAGAATATGTTGCTTTAAGCCACTGTGTGGTAATTTGTTACAGCAGCAAGAGGAAACTAATGCACAGGTGTTGTGTGTAAAGTCCCTGGCACACACTGGGTACTTTAATGGTTGACATCAGAGAATGACTGACTGACTGAATGAATGAATATTAGTGTTTCCCACTAGACTATCAGCAAAGTAAGGTTAGTGTTTCTTCTCTTATATTCCACCAAGCATCTAACAGAGTATTGCGCACACACCAACGCTCAAAAAGGCTTCTAGACTCAGCCTGAATTTCACCTTTGGGGATTGAGCTATGCCAGAAGAAGAGATGGGATAGAGACTCAGCATAGAAGATGTAGGAGCTCATAAAAGGCAAATTGACTTCTTGCCTGAAGTGTCGGGGCGGTGAGTGCAGGTTACCTCCAGACACACATAACACAGAAGCCAGGTTTTAACACCACCTTGCTGGGAGGCTCCAGGCGAAGATGCTGGAGAAGATGGGAGAGAGGATTCTTAACTCATCTCCAAGACACAGAAGAGGCTGTTTCTCTGGATGAGAGATGCTATTCATCGGGGGAAACGTTCAAGCCCGTTTCTATTTACAACACTGTTTGCTGAGGCATGAGGCTGAATTCACCCAGGGTATCCAAAGAGCCAAGCCCTGGTGCAGGCAAAGCCAGTGAAGGCCATTGCAGAGCCGGATTTTGCAAATTTCCTTCATGCATTTGGGCCCTCCTGGAAGTCCAGGTTCCAAACAGGGTATCTTGCTTATAGGGACCCTGCTGATCGATTATCAGTCTGACGCTGCTGCAAATCACTGAATGTCTTCCTTCCTTTAAAAGAAAGGAAAAAATTTGGTTTCAGTTATGAAAGCACAGGGTAAGAAACCCAGAGGTCACTTTCTCTTTCTTTTGAGCTCTCTCTCACTCTCTTAAATAAGGAGAAAGGCTATATTTTTCCATGGATTAAGTCCAGCACAGAGAAGACTGTCACTGTGAAAACAATAGAATTTATCTCCACTGATATAGCTTGACACTGGGACAAGTGCCTGAATTGTTGCCATAGCAATAAATGTGTCGGACTTATGCATGCGTTTTCTACTATAGGATTTTGATTAATGGCATTGACTAAATGGTGTAAAGGGGGAGAGACCATGCAGAAGGCCCGAGGAGAGAGCCAGGCTGCAGAGGGTCTGCCACAGCCTGCTACAGATGGGTGGCAAGTGGAGTTAACCAGAAACCAGTTAAACGGGAGGTGAATCTCTTCAATGGAGCAGCATCTGCACGGCTGGCCACAGCACCTTGTAGCAGGGGTCTGAGAGCGGGAGGGGAGGATGCATGACTGTGAAGCCAGAGCTCCATCAGGGCCAGAGAGCTAATGAAATCTCACTTCCACTGAGTGCTTCCTACGTGCCTGTGTGCTTGAGATTTTATGTGTCTCAGTTTATTAATTCCTTACATGAACTCTATGAGGCAGCTACTTTTTTTTTTTTCTGATAAAGAAACTGAGGCACAGAGAAGTTAATTAACTTGCAAAAGTCACACAGCTAGTGAGTGGCAGAATCGGGATTCAGACCCTCACGCTGTCTGGCTTTGGACGCTGAGCTTTACCACTGCATTGTGCTTTGCTCCAGGAACAGGTATCGTCCTCCTTCTTTTGCTTATCAATACTGGCAGTGAGAGTGGAAGAGGGGGGATGGTGGGGGAGAGAGGGGATGTCTCAGTGAAAGACATCCCCACCTCTGGAAAATCAAGGCAAAGTCCTCAGAGCTCTCTGCAGGAAAGGGGTCCACCTTATTTGTTGCTAACATCATAGGCACCAGTAAGTGGCCTTTGGCGTGCTACCCATCAGTATGTACTGAGCACTTCACATTCACCAAAAGGCAGGGTGGGACAACTGAATGAGGCCTGGAAGCCAGAAAGGTTTGACTCCTGACAGTGTCAATGTGACCTTGGACTGCTCACTGGATCTCTCCAGGCCTCTGTTTCCTCATCTGTGAAATACATGTAATACAAGTAGCACCTCGTCTGTGGTTGTAAGGATTCAATGAGAGGGTGTACTGCAAACACTGAACAGACTGATTGGCATACTCACTCAAGTAACTCCTCAAATTAAGTTAATTTTTCAAAAGACTCATTTTTCTAATTTGCCTGGTGTTCAGAAAACCCTTTCTGTTTTCAGATTTGTTCTTTCCTTTAGGTCAAACAAGTTTTCTACTGTCATTTTCCTTGACTTTTGCTTCTGTTTCTCTTATTCTTTCCTTTTTGATTTTTTTTTGACTTGTAAACTGGGTCTCCTGCCTATGCCTGCCTACTTTCCTTCCCTCCTGTTTTCATTTCTAAGGTCTATTGTCCTTTGAGATCAGGCTGCAATAATCAAGTTTGTCTTCCACATCGCTCATTTGGTATTTTTCTTCAGTATTCATTCTATTGTACACTCCTCTGAAATGGCTCCTACTTTTAAATTATTCCTTTATGACAATCTAGTCTAATTCTACAGATACAATGTTATATTAAATATTTTTGAAATCACTATTCAGAATTCTTTTAATTTTTTTTTCAGTTTTCAGCAATAAATCTATGTGAGAAAGGCTGTCTCTCCAAGGTGTCCCTCTTCTGCTGGGCCACAATATTACTGGTCTGAGTTCATTCATTCATTCACTCAAGAGTTATTGAGTGTCTACTATATACCTATATCATTCATCACATCAGATGGTCATAGGAAAGGGAAATATAGCAGGGTGTTGGGGAACTGAGAGTGGCAGGGGTAGCTATTGTTTATAGCATTGTCAGGGAAGGGCTCTTCACAAAGGCAATATTTGAGCAGAGTCCTGAAGAAATTAAGGGAGCAAGAGATGTGGCTATCTAGGGGAAGAACATTTTAGCAGAGGGAATAGCCAGTGCAAAGGCTCTATTCCATTTGTAGAAACAAGCCTGTTTTCTGTAGAAGACAGCTTAAGTGGGAAACTCCACAGAGATGGCTGTCACCAGGGTACCTCTTTCTGCCTCAAGCCTAGCCTATGCCATAGGATAATTTTTGTAGGGTTTTCTCTAATTCCCAGAAATAGAGGGTTTTTTCCCCCAGAAGAGGAAATTTTGAGTTGGTCCATGATGTCTCCATCAATAAGATGCTGCTTGCATTCTAGCAGAAATCCTTTGATTTTTGAGAGGTGGCTGACACTTATCCTAGTTTCAGGAATTGCTGCTGGTATGATGAAGGCTTGGAAGGAAGGATGTACCCCATACTCCACTGCAGGAGACTAAGGATAACAAATACATACCACAAGTGCCCAGATCCCATGGCAGGTAGCACTTGTTGATCATGGTGCTCTTTCTTGCTGAGATTAGATGCCACTTCAGAATCCTTCTTAACACTCCAAGTTAGTCATAATAGCACCCAAAATGAAACCTTTTGATTATTTTTGATGATGGTTTCTGATAATATGCATATAAATGGAATTTTTGTATTAGGTCAAACCATATGAAATTGCTATTAGGTAACTTTTTTTTTTTTTTTTTTTTAAGTTTATTTATTTATTTTTTTAATTAGTTTCTGCTTTATAACAAAGTGAATCAGTCATACATATACATCTGTTCCCACATCCCTTCCCTCATGCATCTCCCTCCCTCCCACCCTCCCCATCCCACCCCTCCAGGCGGTCACAAAGCACCAAGCTGATCTCCCTGTGCTCTGCGGCTGCTTTTTTTTAAAATGACAATTTCATGTGATTCAATCTAGTCCATTGAATTAAATACAGCTCTGTTCAATGGACGTTTGTTGAGAAATCTTTTGGGAGCAAAGATTTCTTGTTCTCTGTGAACACTTCAACCTGAATATACCTGGAACTTTTCATACATTAAATATTCTTAAAGCAGGACCCAGCTATACTGATTAATATCCTAACACAACTACCTTGGAACCAGCTTCATTCCCAGCCTTTGTCTAATTTTTTTCACCTTCTGGGACCATGAGGTGGCTGAACCTAAAATAAAGAGCCCCCCAAAGACATGTCAATAAGCCATCGTTTTCCCTCTAACCTCTATGTGGTAGCTTGTATTATTGTTCTCATTCATTCACTCCCTCCTTGTAAGAGGTTTATAGTTTCCTCATGCATTGCCAACTTGCAGTGCTTCCCTGTGAGAGATGTGTACTTCCTGCCCCCTTGACTTCAGACTTGGTCAGGTGACTTGTTTTGGCCAATGGAATGTGATGTACGGTACTCTAGGCAGAAGCTTTCAAAGACACTGCATGGTTCAGTCATCGTGCTTCTTTTCCTTCTGCTATGAGTCCTGGATATCTGGTT
This sequence comes from Mesoplodon bidens, assembly GCF_964165515.1. Lineage (NCBI taxonomy): Eukaryota > Metazoa > Chordata > Mammalia > Artiodactyla > Ziphiidae > Mesoplodon > Mesoplodon bidens. The sequence continues at coordinate 32,537,683 of NC_138175.1, forward strand.
TGGAAGACACATGAGCAGAAGTGTAAAGCCTCAGCTTTTCTGTAGCACCATATAGAGTGAGTGAGAAATAAACCTTTGAAAGCCACTGAAATGTTGGGGGTTATTTGTTATTGTAGCTGTACCTGGCCAAGGCTGACTAATACACTTTGTCAGCATTAAATACCATGTTAAGAAATAACTTTCCCAGGGCTTGCCCAGGGTAACTGTCATGTAGCTATAGAGCTTTTGGTTTACATAAGCTGTTGGTATCAATGGTGTGGAGGGTGTAAGACCATCCAGCCTTTCTAGACCCAACCTATGATAGATGTGCCAGAAACTTTAGAGGAATGTGTCCAAACCACATGATCATAGGTGTTTTGTGGAAAAAAAAGAGACTTGGCCTTCAAATATGTTTGGAAACACTGGGTTAAATGAAGTTAAACAGGATTCTTTCCAGCAAGACTTCTCAGAGTTTTTAATATTCTGAGGTGCATTGTGAGTCTCCTAGGGAAGAGGGTGATACAGAATTCACTGTTTTCCGAAGTTGTTTGATCATGGGATTTTTTTTTCATAGACTATTACATGGGCTTAATGCTCTGCAAAAGAACTCAGCAAATGCTGCCTTTGGTGGGAGCAGAATTTGCATATTTCTCCGAAATTTCCCATCTCTTCCAGCCATCGATCTATTTCACTGTTTGTCTTCACTCTCGCCTTTGTTTTGTCTTGTCTTTTGCGACCTGCTCCTCCATCCCCTTTCATCATTCTACCTTTGCTTCCTATTTCTCCTTCTTCCCTTCCTCCTTCTCTTCTTTCTTCTTTCCTCTCCCATCCCCTTCCAACCCCCATTGTCTCCTCTTCTCCTCCCCTCTCCTGTTCACTCTCTTCACCCTCTTTTTCTCACTCTCTCTGGCTTTTCAAGAAGCCCAGAGAATTTTCTCTGACTGGATGACCCAGGGGAATGTCTTACTTGATTGTCAAGTACCATTCCTGAAAATAAAGCCAGCGATGGCGCTGCCTGCTCTTCCCAGGTGTGGTGTTAATTTTAAAGCAATGGGCTTTAACACTGCATCAGCCTCCTTAAGGAGAGATCCTTTGTTCTAGACTCAGACAAAGCAGCCCAGTCGGCCTTAAAAGAAAAAAAAAAAGCTGTTTCATTTTATATTGGAAAAATACAATGTGACATCTGGAGAATAAATTGTTCAGTCAACCAGAAATACGCCTTGTAAAAATTGCTTAGGTTTCTGTAACAAGATTATTTACTGAGAGTGTTCACCTATAATACAGCACACTTTTGAAATGGACCTTTTATGAAACACATCAAGAACTGTAGAAATGTATTCAGTGCATTAATCTACAACACTGCACACTTTACCACACTTTCAGAGTAGATTTCAAAACTCAGACCATCTAATGAGATAGAAGTTATTCTTGTCCTATATTCATTCTGGTCATGTTCTATACGGAGCCCTTGGGATATATAACATCATGCAGTAAGTTTTTCAACACACACACACACAGACACTCCCTCTCACACACAGTCATACACACTGTTACATACGCTCTCACACACAGATGAAATATATGACTCTTCAGACAAGTATTCAGTTTAGAATGCAGTAGGCCCATATTTCAGCAGCCTGTGTGCAAGGCAAGGGCTGGCTATTTTAGAAACCAGGACTTTATAAATATTTAAAGATCCTGATATAATTCAAATGAGAGATCTCTCAGGTGCTGTCAGTTACTTTCTATGACTCCTTCATTTCTGATCAGGGTGTGACAGTTTGGAGAGCAATATCCTGGCAATTTGAGGAACTGCCTCAGTTAGAACCTGGCAGCTGGGACTGGACCTGAGGTGGCTGAAGCAGTTGGATTGTGGAGAAGTGGGGCAGGTGGGGCAGGCAGGGAAAAGCACGCCCTACGCTTGCCTGCTTTGCTGGCCATGACTTTTCTTTGCCCCTCTGACTACAGAAACTGCTTCTTCCAGCTGGGCTGCTCCACGTGAAGTGGTCCAAACACTTCTGCCTTAACGTCAAGTCAACTGCTCCCTTGGTTCAATGGATATCAGTTCTAGAACATACAGAGCAGAGAGGAGACCTACAGGATGGTTCCTCCACCAACCCAATGGATGGTTCCTCCACCAACCCAATGAAAGGCCCAGGCTCTCAAAGTTCACCTTGGTCTGGAGATTTTAGCGTGTTGCTGGGAGAGTTAACTTGGCCAGTATGGAAATTCAGGAGAGGAGAAAAAGAGGGTGCCAGAATTCTCTCTCCAGTGCCAAAGATCAACTCATCTCTCAGCCATCACTGCCCATCCTCTCAGCATCTCCACACAGCAAAGTCTGCGTGAAAGTCAAGGCAGAGCTGGTGAAAGTTGTGCATTAACTACATCTTGGAGGATGGACTTCTGGAAGACTTGCCAAGCTCCGCATTCAGAGGGTCTCTCTTCTCAGAGACTGAAGTTCTGGAGGAAGCCTGAAAGAGGGCCTGGCTGTTCCTTGTATAGAGCAAGCCCCTTTGTTCCACTGCTTCTCATTTACTTGGATGAATTTCGTACCTCTCTTCTGGCTCTCAGGCTCTCTCTCTCCTGCCCTCCTGATTTGGCAAAGAATGAAGAATGACATTTTTCTACTGTCTCTGCTCAGCTTTCTTGGACTTTTTTTTTTTTTAATGGGCTTCACAGTTTTCAACTCCAAACTCTCTGTTACACAGAGTTACATTATAGTTTCTTGTTGAAGAGGGCAAATGCTTAACTGCATGGGAACTAACATGCAAATTAAAAGTGAAAACATTCTTCCAAAAATCTGAAGAGGCCGAAAAAAAAAATCCAGATTTTTTAAAATATCTAGATTTCATCAAGGTATTTTGATGGAAAGAGCCAGAAAATCTTGGGAACCAATTGGACAGGCTAGATCTCAGTTGGCACATATGTAAAGTGAAGTTATGTCTAATGGTCTTCACTGGCCTTATATTGTATGCTTATGATGAAATATGGTCTTAGCCCATTAAGTTACATGCATAATTGAAGCTAGAAATCAAGTACGGGGATAGATTTGAGATCAATTTCTATTCTATTTTAATAACAAAAATAAAAACATATTTATTCTCCAAAAAAATGGGCTTTAGCATTTTTCAGTTTTGTTTTCTTCTAAGTCTCACACTCTGGGGATCTACCAGTCTCCTTGAGGAACCTTCTTCTACTCACAGGCTCCATTCCTTTCATGGGAATGTTGTCTTTCTTCTTGATGGTCCCACCCAAGACACATGTCCTCCCTGAAGCCTTCCATGACCCTTTGGTTCACACCAATCTTTCCCTCTTTATCCTCTCGGGCAATCTATGGAACCATGTAGTTTAACACTCAATCACACATGGCCTTGCCTTGCTTCACCCCCTTGCCTTCCTCTGTATGTTAAGTGGAGGCACAGGGGGATGGACAGACCAATGCACTAAGGTAAATAAACAAGGGGCTCTCATCTCCACAGCATCATGTATTCATCATGGGAACATCGGGCAAGCACCTCAACCATTTGGAGCCTCAGTTTCCTCGTGTATCAAATGGAGGTGTTACATTGCTTGTCACATAAAAAAGTTGTAATACGAACTGTAATAGTAAGTGAACTAATGAAGCAAAAATAATTCATAAACTGAAAATCCTGGAACATATAAGGAGTATCAATAATATTGAAATTCTTGTCTTCCATTTGCTTCCACCTTCCCACAGCGGCAAGAAGAGCGTTGAACACACAGTAGGAAACCAACAAACATTGACTGCATAGCATGTCTCTTTTTGCCCCAGGGTAACCTTTACAGGTTCCAGCTTCTGGAAGGTCTACTACAAAGCACAAAGCAAGACTTAATGAGAATGAAAATGACTTGCGGATTCTGTCTGTTCCTTACACAAGGATTTGAAAAACTAAGTTTAGATTCTCCTCTACAGTTTTCTAGGAAGCTGGCTTGAGAGTTTTGTTGTAGAGGACTTTCTGGGAAGATGATGGCGGAAGCCTGAAAGTTTAGCACACACTGTGAGATGATTTTTTTCCTTCTTTCAGGAACAGAATACTAACAAATTAGGATCATTATTTAATAGGTCAGAGGTCACTATATTATTTCCTGTAAAATAGATTCATGCTTATGCTAAGGGAAAGAGAGACATAACTACGCTCTTGGTGAGAGCCCATTTGATTAAGAATTTGGTTAGCTTGCTACTTGGTATTTCTCCACAAATAAACTTTCCTTTGAATTCTGAAGACGGTGATGGACTTGACTGAGGACCAGAATGAGTACACTCTTTTCTTTTGTTGCACTAGTGGCCTGGGGGCGGAGGGGGACTTGGTTTTAGCCCTGAGGCTCAGAGCCACTCAGATACTTGAAGAATTCACCTTCAGGCTGAGGCCTGAAAGGAATGTGTGATATTTGTGCATATGATTTGGCTATTAAGATAGTGGGTAAAATCAACTATTCTTCAATAAAAAAATAAAAATGAAAAAAGAAAAAAGTAGTGAGTAAAGAGCAGGTGAATCCTTTCAGTCAGCCTCTCCTTCTAGGAGTTCTACAATATCTATCTCACCGTGATGGAATAAAAACTAAGTGTGGACTGCTCCAAATAGGGGAGACAGCGTCAGGATTTACAGCACCCAACAGAGATCCTGGGCTCTGCACCCTGACTGAAACAACCCTGTCCCTCTTCTCCTGTTCCAATGAAAGGACACGTATCTAAACATCAAACTGGTGTGGGGAGAGCTGCAGGCTCCAAACTGAGGCCCCATCCATCAAAAGCACTCTATTCTCCTTCAAATGCTGTTTAGAGGGGACTGAGGAAACCATATCTCAGTGTGCATGCACCTCATTCACTGATGAAAATTTCCCTTTTAAGACATTTTAAAGGCATTCATTGAAAGGCTTGTCGGTTCAAGATTTTATGAGAAAACTGTGGAATAAATGGAAATAAGTAAGATATGGTCCTCTTCGCGATAACTCTCTATCTGCTTGGGGAGCCAGAGCTGTACAGAGGCAATGATGGCGCTAGACTATTGTTAAGTGTTGTAATACATGTGCAAGAATTCATTGAAAGAGCCGGGAGGAAGCCATCCGTGTGGGCCGAGGGAGTAAAGCAAGCTCCTTGGAGGAGGAAGACAATCTAACAAGGGCTATCCATGGGGATCAAACCAATATCTTCAGCCACTACACTTTCGCTTCACAAGGCTTCAGCACCAGGTTGATCAAAGAGGGCTTTGAGGAGTATTTGACATGCCATGTTGGAGAAAAGGTCCTAGAAATCATGTTCAGTCTTTAGATACGGTACTTGGTTCAGCACTATTAGCCTTTGAGATTTTTCTCATCTCCTTCTGTATATCTTTTTGGTCTTTATGATTCTTGTTGGCCACTAGCATGCGGGGGCTCTGATCTAGGTACTGTCAAAACTATTTGAGGGCTTCCCTGGTGGTGCAGTGGTTGAGAGTCCGCCTGGCGATGCAGGGGACACGGGTTCGTGCCCCGGTCTGGGAAGATCCCACGTGCCGCAGAGCGGCTGGGCCCGTGAGCCGTGGCCGCTGAGCCTGCGTGTCTGGGGCCTGTGCTCCATGGCCGGAGGGGCCACAGCAGTGAGAGGCCCGCGTACCGCAAAAAAAACCCAAAAAAAACCTATTTGAGTTTCAAGTAACATAAGCCAACTCAAGAGAGCTCCAGCAAAAAAAAAAAAAGAATTTGCTAAAAATGTGAATGCCTTATGAAACCCAAGGGAAGGAATATAGTTGAGCCTCAGAACAGAATTGCTATCAGAAACTGGAAAAGTTGCTAGGGATCCAGGCATATCTCCCTCACTCTCATTTCTGCTTCTCTCTGAGCATCTTTTTCATTCTTCTCTTTATATATCTGTTCATACTGCTTCTCAGTCCATATAAAAAAGAGATGGCTGCCCCAGATGTCAAGTTTTTAATGTGTCTGTCATATTCTATCATTCACATGAATTAACTGGTTATCTCTGAATTCCTATTTCACATTCCATGTAAAGAGAACCTATTTATTATTTTTTTTCAGGTTTTATGTTTAATTTTATTGAAGTGTAGTTGATTTACAATATTGTGTTAAGTTCTGCTGTACAGCAAAGGGATTCAATTATACATATATATATATTATATATACATATATATGTATAATATATATATATATTTTAATATTCTTTTCCATTATGGTTTATCACAGGATATTGACTATAGTTCCCTGTGCTATACAGTAGGACCTTATTGTTTATCCATCCTATATATATCATACTTTGCATCTGCTAATCCCAAACTCCCAATCCTTCCTTCCCACACCTCCCCTGCCCCTTGGCAACCACAAGTCTATTCTCTATGTCTGTGAGTCTGTTTCTGTTTTGTAGATATGTTCATTTGTGTCACATTTTAGATTCCACATATAAGTGATATCATATGGTATTTGTCTTTGTCTTTCTGACTTATTTCACTTAGTATGATAATCTCTAGGTCCATCCATGTTGCTGCAAATAGCGTTATTTCATTCTTTTTTATGACCGAGTAGTATTCCATTGTATATACATACCATATCTTCTTTATCCATTCATCTCTCAATGGACATTTAGGTGTTTCCATGTTTTGGCTATTGTAAATAGTGCTGCTATGAACATAGGGGTGCATGTATCTTTTCGAATTATAGTTTTGTCTGGGCGAATCTGTTTAAACTAACTTGAGCCATGTTAAGCATGGTCCTGTTAAGCATCTAACACCCAATTCTAACTGCAGTGGGTGTCGGGTTCCCAACACATTCAAGCTATTCTCTGACAGCAGCTGGGTGTCCTACAATTCAACTCATTTCTGACACTATTTACCTGGAGAGAGCATCAGATCCCACAGGTTCAGGGCTCAGTCCCACAAGACCGACCTCCACTTCAGATGCCAATCTGAAGCCCAGGTTGTTACCTGTGCTACATGACCGACTGGCTGTAGATTGTAGGTTCCAGTGACCTCCTCCTTGGGTTATAGGTTAAGGGCTCAGTGCTATGAGACTACCCCCCTCCTTCAGATCACAAGTCCAGGCTTCTTCAAGCCTAGGCTTCTGACCAGCTGGCTACAAATCAAAGGTTCCCACGATCTCCTCTTTGGGTTTGATTAATTTGCTGGAGTGGCTCACAGAACTCAGAGAAACATTTTACTTACTAGATTACTGGTTTATTATTACCATTATCGTTATTTTTAGCAAGGAATGGAAATATCTGGAAAGTTTCGTTTAATATGATCATAAAATGAGTTATCATTTTGTGTTGCTTGATATATTGTTTCTTGATATATAAGTGCTCCTTTACAGCAGAGAGATAGATACCTGTGCCTGGAGCCTCTTGTGGGCCCCCAGCCCAGGGTCAGGAAGGGTGGACACCTCTTCCTGGGATGCACAAAGACTAAGGCGGTGGGTGGGGACGGCAAAGCACCCAAGGCCTTGCGCTTACAGTGATGTGGTAGCCATTCGTCCCCCCCGATGGTCTCCAGGGAGTCCTCCAAGTGCTGGCTGTCCTCCTGTGGGATGAGGGGCCTCAGCCCCAGCTGCTGGAACTCATGGCTGTCCACATAGAGCTGCCGCACGTGGACAGCAAATGCGTGGACTGAGGTCCTTTGCGGTACTCGCGCCCCACGGTGGCCGACTGCTGGATCTCCTGCGAGGAGGGCTGGGTGCGCGGGGTCAGCCCGGAGGCCGCCAGCAGCTCGGGGTCCCTGGTCTCAGAGCGCCCTCACTGGTGGTCTGGGCTCTCCGCGATATCTGCACGCAGCAGGCCAGGCCAGGTGCCCCCAGCGCGCGCGCACGCAGGGAGTAAGGTGCCCTCTTCAGGCCCCCGGCGTCCCCTAAGGTACTTTCCTGGAAGAGCCAGTCACTTCTCGTGAAGGCACAGGTGGTGGAGGGTGTCGAGGCCCCCTTCCAATATTGCTCTGCCCCGAAAACCCAGGGTGGACTCCGCCTAGAGAATCTGGGAAACTCTAGCCGAGCGGGGAACCGGGACCACCAGGCAGCTGCCTCTGCAGGCCCCACTCGACTCTCGGACACAGAGCCTGCCTCGAGGCCTCTGGAACTTTCCACAGACAGACTCGGGCTGGAGAAATGCCGAGGTCCTGGGCTCTTCAGGCCCACCAGGTGCAAGGGGCCATCCAGGAGGTGGGAGACGGAGGCAGTGTCACGGATGGGACCTGAGATGGGGTCCTTGCCAGGCCAGCCTGACATTGTAGGCAGACAGGTTGGTCACAGCCTTCTGCTGCGGGGGTCACGTGTCGGGGAGCCAGTGGACGCTTTGCACCATCAGTGAAGTGCAGGATTTCCTTCCTACTGAAGGCAGTGGGGGCTCCAGGTAGGCATGCTATTTTAACTGACCTCAGCGCTTCACCTCCTTTGTTTCCTACTTGCTCAGCAATCCGTGGGCGGTGCGCTCAGGCGGGGACAGCATCACAGTGTGAAGACGATGTCTCTCTGTCGCCTTCTCCTAGGCTTTCTTTTCTTTTTAAAAATTTTGTATTGGGGTAGAGTTGATTTACAATGTGGTGTTAGTTTCAGGTGTACAGCAGAGTGGTTCAGTTATACATAGATTACTGGTTTATTATAAAAGGATATAACTCGGGAACAGCCAGATGGAAGAGATACATGAGGCAAGGTATGGGGAAAGGGGGCGGAGCTCCCATGCCCTCTCCAGGAGTGCCACTGTCCTTGAATCTCCACCCGTTCATCCACCTGGAAGCTCTCTAAACCTAGTCTTTTTGGGTTTCATGGAGGTTCCATTCTATAGGCACAGTTGATTAAATCATTGACCATTGGTGTTTCACCTCAAACTCCAGCCCCTCTCCTCTCCCCAGAAGTCGGAGGTGGGACTGAAAATTCCAACCCTCTAATCACAAAGTTGGTTCTCCTGGCAACCAGCCCCCAGCCTTAGGTATGGTCCAACAGTCGCCTCATTAACATAACAAGAGACACCTTTATTGCTCTTAGCATCAGAAATTCCAAGGGTTTTAGGAGCTCTGTGACAGAAATGGGGATGAAAACCAAATATACATGTGACTCTTGAAGTACTCAGGGCTTATGGGTGCCAATCCCTGTGGAGTCAAAAATCTGAGAGTACATCTCTCTCTGCATCGGAAACAAAGGAATTCATAAATGACTTACCCAAGGACAGGAAGCTGAAACAGTTTGGATAGAATCAGGACTCAATTTTGATTCCACCTATTTTGACCTCTAATTGAACACAACTCTTCCCCACATTTAGTTAAAGATATGTAAAATGAAAATACAGGCGTTATATTTATTGGAAAAAAATATCACGTATAATTAGACCCACGCTGTTCAAACCAATGTCGTTCCAGGGTCAACTGTGTATTTCTTTTAACAAATCACAATATCACACCGATCGACTTTGTCCATAGGCTGGGTCAAAGAGTATAAACACAACTGTCAGTGTCCCATTCCTGTGATAGAAAGAAATTCTTTAAAAAAAGAAGTATTGCTCAGACACTGGGCAGATCACTCCCTCCCACCTCATCTCTAAAAAGTATATACGATCTATCCCTTTCCAAATGCCAGTGCAGCAGGAGAATCACAAATGGCCAGGTTAGGGAAAGCTCGTGTATAGGGAGAAATAAGGAAAAAGAGCATTACTAATTTTAGATGCCGTCCTTCAGAATAACAGTGATGTGAACCTAATCTTTGTGAACTCAAGCTTTGGCCATATCAAGGCTGTGTTTCTGCATGTTCCTACAGTGCATACAATAACTTCATTTTCCACCAGGTGCATCATTCTGCCTTACAGATGTGTATATGATGCTCCCAAACAAGGCAGGGTCATGAAGGCCCTAGGAAGTCCAAACTCTTTGGTATCAAACACAAGCCCTTTTAGACTCTCAAGGCCTTTGCTCCTTCTCCAGTCTCAACTATGATCGCTCCTGATCTTGCAATTTATGTTGCAGACATTTAGAACTGCATGTAATTCCTGATACAATGCATACTGTTTGTGATTCCATGCCTCTGGACATCCTATTCCCTTTTTCTGGAACCTCCTTCTTGTCACCTGTCCATATCACAAACTCCTCATCACCTGTTAAAGCTGACTCAAATATATTCCCCTCCAGGAAGCTCTCCTTGAGACTTACACGCACACACACACACACACAAACACACCACTGAATGGGATGACAAAGTGGCCGAACCCAGCACAAAGTGGCACTCTGAGGCTGGGGGCCTCCATGCAAAGCACCACCTCTAACCCTTCACTTTTTCTTCATTCATGAATTAGTCACATATACTAGATGTGACCTTAAACTCCTTAGGACCGCTTTGCTTTATTTATCTTCATGTTTATTCCCCTGTAAACACATCTTTGGACAGGAAAGTAGTGTAGCTTGGAGTTTAAGCACGAAAACTCTGGACAGATGGTCAGATGGACCCATCTTTGTTCAAATCGTAGCTTTTCCAACTCTTAGCTGTAACCCTGTGCAAGGCATCTCATTCTCTAAGTCTGTGTTCACACCTATAAAATAGGAATAATCTTAAGACTTACCTGTAAGGGTTATAATGTGGTGATTTAATGAGATAATATGTGTAATCTAGAAAGCCTTCAACAAATGTTAGATATTGTTATAAAAAATCTTCTGAACAGAATTTCTCTGTGGTTTGATGACTTGGAAGGGACTCTATTTCAACAACAACAACAACAAATCTTGTGTACCTTGGGGATCCTTCCTAAAAACAACGATAAACCATTGTCCATTAGATGGGCTAAAGTGCTGGTTACCAGGAGGTTCTGGTCAATAAATTCAGTTTCATCTCCTGCACGCTTTTTAGCTTTGATTCATTTTCCCTTTTCCTAGATGGGCAAGACTTGGAAATACAGGCTGAGCTTTGATTTTGCACCTAGGGATTTTGTTCAACAGCCACGAGACTACTGGGATGAAATGCCCTTCCAGAGCTCTCTCATCCTTCTCCCTGCTTACCAGCCAAGCCTGTGTTCAATTCATCCCAGAAAAGTGTCCAACCTGAAACAACAGAGGAGTTTCTGCAAAGTTCTAGAACTCAGAGCTTCTCAACCAGAACTCCAGGGGGAATAACCTCTTATTCTGCAAGAGAAAGCAGAGATTGGGGGAAAAGAGCAAAGGAAAAGAAAAAAAAATCTCTTTCTCTCTCTCTTATACATACAAACCCTGCTCTGTATGTGAGCTATAGGATTTTTGAATTTATAAGAAAATACAGCTTTTTGTTAAGTCTGCTGGGGACAGTGCTTCTTTCTGGATCTCACTGGAGGGTTATCCATCTTGAAGTGTGCCCACATCCTCAAAGGCACAAGGACCAAAGGCTTAGAGCATCTCTGCACACTTACCCACCTTGGCATGCTTTCTCCAGGCCACTCATATACTGGCTCATTGTTTCGTCCATTCTTTCATCTCTTTTTCTCTCTGTATTTCTCCCCTCTCCCCTCTCCTGTCTTTTCCTCCTCCTACTTCTCTCTCCCCCCTATCACTGGAGGAGCCTATTCATTCCTGGTCATAATTCTGTTCTCAACACTAAGAGATGGGACCCATTTCCACCTCCACAAAATCAGCCCCAGGACTGTGCTCATCGCGCCTGAGCACAGCTTTTGTGGGCAGACGCATGCCCAGAAGGATTCTAGCCCCGGAACACTGCCCGACAGCCTCTTGCCTTGCGCTATAGAATGTGGATAATGTTGCTCCATCCAGAAAAGCCTGCACTTCCAGAGCTGCTGCTTCTGGGCCCCAGCCAAGCTCCTCTTTGAGCTGTTTATTTTGAAACCATTTCTTGTTGGATTCTGCAACAGTCAGTCTCAAAATTAAAAAAAAAAAAACATAAAAAGAAATGGCCTGATCACCACACACTGATTAACTGGCCCCGGGAACACGATAGGTCTCTGGCATGATGCAAATAACTATTTTAAATCTGCTGCCATTTTCCTAAATATTAGCATTAGGATTAAAAAGAAATGTCTCCTACCCCAAATAAAAGAACATGAGGTTTAGGGCTGAAGGGAGTTGATTCTGACATTGGTTATGATGTTTTTTAAAAAATATTTCAATTTGGAGAAAATGAGATAGGGGATAACCGGGTACAGGAGAGAGTGGGTTTTTTTCTTTTTCTTTCTTTCTTTCTTTCTTTCTTTCTTTTTTTTTGAGAGGGGGTTGGGTCTGAAGCCGTGCATGTCAGAGAATTTACCCAGGAGGATGGCAAACCTGCGGCAGAGTCAATTTAGTTACAAGATCAAAATCTCTTGACTCACAGGAGACAGTGTTAAAATGTTGGGAACAGCTACAGATCTTTAAAAATCATGCTTCTGCAGCAAAATCAGATTCTGAATTGCTTTACAGGCTCTTCATTTATAAAGCCCCTTTCAAGCTGGCAGTTTTGGGCCCAAGCAGTCAGGATGTTTAGGAAGCTGTGCAACCAAGGCATTGACTTCATGCAACCCGCCTCCCCCAACCTCCGCCCCAAATCTCAGCCCCGACCCAGGTCAGGTCCAGTTGCTAGAAGGACAAGAAGAAAAAGCAAAGTCCCAGACTAAGGCTGATTTCCAGGGGTTTGTGGAATGATGGGTTGCAGGACTAGGAAGCCGCTCTCTGATGCTCGCCTGCTAATATGAATAACAAACGAGTTAACATCAGCGACTGGGCACGCACTATATGCCATGCATTGTGCCAAATATTTATGGACAGGGATCAGCAAACTATGGCCCAGGGACCGTGTCCATTCCATTGCTTCTTTTTGTATAGCCTCTGAGCTCAGAATGGTTTTGACATTTTTTAAATGGTTAAAAACAATCAGGGTGGGGCTTCCCTGGTGGCGCAGTGGTTGAGAGTCCACCTGCCAATGCAGGGGACACAGTTTCGTGCCCCGGTCCGGGAAGATCCCACATGCCGCGGAGCGGCTGGGCCCGTGAGCCATGGCCGCTGAGCCTGCGCATCCGGAGCCTGTGCTCCGCAACGGGAGAGGCCACAACAGTGAGAGGCCCGCGTACTGCAAAAAAAAAAAAAGTACCAAATTTCACTTAACTAATTACCCATAGGTAGGCATTCTAGATTGTTTCAATTTGATTTGTTGTTATAGAAATTACTGTAATGAACATTCTTGAATATATATCTTTACATACTCATGCTGTTATTTCTGTGAAATAGAAGCCTAGAAATAGAATTATTAGGTCACATCTAACATTTTAATAGATACTGTTAATTTATCCAAAATATTGTACCAATATTTAGGTAGAGTCTGGATCTGCTCTATTCTCTTTACCCTCTCCTGCACTTAATGTTCTCAAGGTCGTTTTTTTCCCCCATTTTATAAAGTGAAAATAATATCTCATTGTTGCTTTTACGCATTCTTTAGCATGTGGCAAGGCTGAGCATCATTTCACGTTTGTTGGCTGAACGTGTTTCTTCTGTGAAAGGCTGCTCATATCATGTATCACTTGTCTATTGTGTTTTTTGGTTGTTGTTATTTTTTCTCATTAATTACTATTGAACCCCTACTGTTGTGAACCTGTCAGATAGATTGCCCTCGTGGAGCTTCCAGTCCAGCAGGGAATAGAGACCTTGAACAATGGTAAAAAGAAGCAAATGCAGCCTATGAAAATGTTGTATCCAGTTCTGTGGGAGCACCTAACAGTCTTGGATGGGATGAGCAGGGAAGGCTTCCAGGTCGATGAGCTATTGAATAGTAGGAGGAATTGGCCACGTGAAGTCAGACAAGGGGATTAAATTAGAGGATAAGGAAGAGGTGAGCATGAAGGCAACTAGGAGCCTCTGGTCTGGCTTTATTACTTACCTACATATCTATAGAAATATAACCGCTTGTATCCACAGACTGATAAGACCAGGTGATATTGATTGTAATGTAATCGGTCCTTTGTATTATTAATAACAGTAATAGCTAACATTATTGATCACTTAGAATGCTCCAGATAATTCTTTGAGTACCTTATATGTATTATCTCATCTAATTCTACACTAGATACTATTTTATTATTCCCATTTACTGATGAGGAAACTGAGGCACAGCCAGGAAGTAGTGAAGCCTGTTGTTTGCACTTGTGTAGTAAGTACTCTCTGTGTCAGGAAATTTCTATTTCTGTTGTGTTCCCCTTAGTATCCACTTTAAGAACAGGGGCTTCATTGCGCTTCCATCACATCGTTGCTGTGTCATGTTAGGACCAGGACTCTCAGCATTAGATTCTTCTTCTGTGAAACAAAAATAATGATGATAATGATACTTAACATTGCTAGATCACTTTGGTAAGTAGGATTATATTTCAGTTAAAAAATTTTACCTTATAATCACAAAGTGTTATTTCTCACTCATGCTCCATCATGAGTTGTCTGGGAGCTCCGCTCCACATCTCCTTTCTCCAGGACTTCAGCTCTCAGGGGCTCCATCATGGCGTGGGTTTCCACTGTCCCTGTAGCAGGGGATGGGGGCACCATAGTGTCCTGCACTAGCAGCCATGTGCTTCCATTCGGCAGTGATGCATATTCTTCCACTTTCATTTCATTGGCCTAAGGTAGACATGTGGGCACACCTGAGGACAAGCATAGGAAAAGGCAATCCTCCCAGGTGTGTGGAGGAAGAGGAATGAGACCACTGGTGAACTACCATCATCCACGTGCCAACTCGGTTCTGCATTTTACTGTAACAACTCTGCGTAGTAATTATGATTGCTGTGCCCATTTTAAAGATGAGGAAATTGAGGCCCAGAAAGGTTGAGTAACCTGCCCAAGGTCACTTGGGTAGTAAGTGGGAAAGCCAAGTTGCAACCCCATCAGTCAGTGCCCAGATCCCATACTCTTAAGCCACCCTCCACGTTTACCTTACAGGGTTATTGTGAGAACAAGAGATAGGAAGAGATTTGAAAAATGTAAATTACCATAAGGAGATCTGCACTGTTGTTGGTGTTGCTACTGCTGCTTCCTCAATGTGCAGGTCTCAGGAAGTCCTTAGGGGAGGAAATTGATTTGACTCAGCTCCCACCAGTGGCCTCCTCCCTCTCCACTCCCCAGCCATAAAGACATAGATTTTTCAGGAGGTGCTGCTGTCTTTATCATGAATGAGTCCCACCCACATGAACAACCCTGCACACAATCTTTTTCCAGTCCGGGTCCCATTAACCTAAAAATCTCAGGCAAGTACAGTGATTAGAATGAATAAACGTCAGTCACCAAAGGGCCGGCTCTGTGAATAAGTCAGGTAGCACAACGTAAAGTGGGATAACACATCGTAAATTAATGTGGCTAAAATGCATACTTGATAGAGATCCCAAGGAAGGCTATTTACCATCAGCACTTGACGCGACAGGAGCAGTGTGGAAGCCAAAGCAATTTGCATCGCATGGAAACACTCAGGTTTGCCACTGCTGACAAATTATCAAACACTTTGGCTGTCCTCCACGCGCAGTGCTGTTTAATGTTTACCTAAAAAGCAATGGGGCAGGGATGTGCTCTGTGTGCCTTGCAAATGGGGAATGATAGAGGTCAGTGGTGATGCACGAAGCAAAGCAAAGGAAATCTATTTTAGTAGCCATTCCCCTCCCTGGCTAACACACCTGGCTTTATCCTCTCTGGAATTTGATGGGACCATTCCATCCCGGAACTGGGTGACAAGAGACACGGTCAAGACATCAGCAGTCATCTCCACTATCTATCCCAACCTCCCCGTCCCAACCTCCCTCCCCTCCTCCAGTGAGCGGCCTCCATTTTTTTGGTGCTAAGATTTCTTTATGCCTAATCAGACAGCTAAGGAATGGTGCTTTCCATTGGTGCAAGTCTTGGGTAAAAATTATGTGTCTCTTTTTAAAAATATCCAGCCCAGAGCCCCAGGGTCCTCAACTCACCTTGAATACCTTGGGTGCCACATAGAGAATAACACATAGCATCATTGCCCTTCTCTCCTTCATCAAAAGCTAACATTCCCCTGTACCTTATTCTTAATGTTCTAACGATGTATACATAGTGTATCTACATTATAGGCACTTTTATCTTAGGAGAATTCAACTAGAAAGCAGGCAATCAAAAGGAGGAGGAAAAGAAAAGATGTAAAGAATGCTGAAGACTTCATTGGAGGTTGAGAAGGGGAAGGAGAGTCTGATGGTCTCAGTACCTGCTGGCCTCTCAATAACATGAATGGCTCTCTACACCGAATGCAAGGGTTAGGTTTACAGATATGCAGTTTTCATGGAACATGGCCCTTGACTTCTTCTTAAGGGGGTGTGAGGATAGTAACTTGCTTTTCATCCTAAAAGGTACAACCTATACCCCCTGTAATGGGGGAATACAATAATAAGTTAATAGCATTGAAGCTCAGTCTTTAAACCGAACTTTCAGTAGATTTTGCACCTTTTGGGAGTTGTACCAGGAAGGATTGCTCTGTCTGGTGCTCCTTCTCTCTCATGCCAAGGAAAAAAATGTCTTGTAGTCTACAATAGGGCAGACCGGTGCTTAATTTTCATTTGGTTGAGAACAGGATTTCTCAAACTTGAGTCGTATGTAGACTCTTTATAGAGGAAAGTAATCTTCATAGATCCCAATGAGAGCATAAAGTATTTTTATTAAATGTTAATAGATATGAATGTAAAATCAAATACAATCTCCTTGTGCTTATTGTTTTAGTCAATTATGAAGCCAAAAAAATTAGATATTAAATATAAACATCATTGCAGGTCCAAATTAAAACTATTCAATAAATAGGATGGAACATGTTGTTTGGCTGGAATGGATTCCTGTCTTTGAACGTGGTTGTCATACTTTGGGCTTTTGTGCAGGCTCTCCTGCGGTAGGAGATCTAAGCTACCAACAATACTATCTGCCTTCTCTTTCTCATCTCATCTCTTGGCTTGAATTTACCGTCTCATATGAAAATTTATGCACTGAGTTCTCTTGTATTCTTTTCTACAGAGAAAAAAGGTAGTAAGTAGTACTTGGAGCCTGCATGATGGTCAATAAAAAATGCAAAGGCTGGGCTTCTCTGGTGGCGCAGTGGTTGAGAGTCTGCCTGCCGATGCAGGGGACACAGGTTCGTGCCCCGGTCCGGGAAGATCCCACATGCCGCGGAGTGGCTGGGCCCGTGAGCCATGGCTGCTGAGCCTGCGCGTCCGGAGCCTGTGCTCTGCAATGGGAGAGGCCACAACAGTGAGAGGCCCGCGTACTGCAAAAAAAAAAAAATGCAAAGGTAGTGTGGTTGAACTCCATTAGAAGGTGGCCATCCAAATGGTCCACAGTCTGTTCCTATTGATTACTTTTCGCTTGTCATTGAAGTTGCATGTGACAATGAAAATTTTTTTTGGAGAGAATAATGTGTGTGGACCCTCAGGGGCTGTGCACTCTGGTGTGAGCACAGTGTTCTAGACGAATTCTCCTAATGACCTTTCCATTTCTCTGCCAGTCTTCTCCCTTTGCCCTATGCACCAGCAGAGCATAGTCAGTTTAGCGGATCCAGTTGGACACTCTGGAGACCTGGCCTCTAGCTCTGGTTGTAGCCCTAGCTGTCTCTGATTCTGGCCAAGTCTCCTCTGAGGTCTCTATCAGCCCAAAATAAACCACCATCATCTCCTGCCCCAACTGAAAAGGCATCTCAACCAGCCAATCTGCTTCCACTCTTGGACCCCTTCTCCATGCAGTCTTCACCCTGCAGCAGAGGGTGATCTTCTTAAACTGTAAATTAATCATGTCACTTCCTTGTTTAACACCCTTCCACTGGGGTTCCAATTTTACTTAAAATAAAACCCATGAGGACCAACCAAGCTGTGTGTGACCCAGCTTCAACCTAATTCTCAAGCTCCATCCCCACCTCACTTCCTCTCCTTCCCCATGATCCAGGCCCCGAGTTTCACTTTTTTTTTTTTTTTTTTTTTTTTTTTTTTTGCGGTACGCAGGCCTCTCACTGTTGTAGCCTCTCCCAATGCGGAGCACAGGCTCCGGATGCGCAGGCCCAGCGGCCATGGCTCACGGGCCCAGCCACTCTGCGGCATGTGGGATCTTCCCGGACTGGGGCACGAACCCGTGTCCCCTGCATTGGCAGGTGGACTCTCAAGCACTGCGCCACCAGGGAAGCCCCCGAGTTTCACTTTTGTTTTTCAAACTGCCCCAACTCTTCTCTACATCAGGCTTTTGAATGGGCTTTTTCTCTACCTGGAACACTCTTGCTGCTGTTTCCACCAGTCAACTCTTCTCTCTCTGTTTTCTTATTATCCTTTAGATCTCAGCTTAAATCCCTACTTTTTCAGGTAGACCATCTCTGATTACCCTACTTAGATTAAATTCCCCCTAAACGTTTCTCTCTGTCTCCATCTTTTGTTAAACTTCATCACACCGCGATTTAGTTGTGTGATGTGGGTGGACTTTCCTCTTGGGGTCTGTCTTCCTCCCCTGGGAGGGCAGAGTCACTGTCTGCCCTGTTTATCATGCTGTCCCACACACCTAGGACAGTGCTGTCCTAGAGTAGATGCTAAATTGTTTAATTAATATTGGGGAAGGAATGAAGTCTTTCCACTGGGCTCATTTTCTTGGTTTCATTTTCCTTAGCTGTAAAGTGGAGCTAACAACATCTTCTTTATTAGACATCCTTCACTTAACACAGAAAAGCTGCTTGGTAAGTACCAGGGACACGCATTATCTTGAAAACGTTCAAGGGGTCTTGAGGAAGGTCAAGTGCTGGACGCTTGGTGTCAGGGGCTGGGTAGAGGGTGTGTGACTTGGGACTGACTCACTTGGCCCCTCCAGAGCTCTGCCCTTCGGGCACCACCAGCCCAGCACCCCACGGGCCTTCTCTTCCCCACTCCTGTTGGTCTGGCTGCCTTTGATACAGAACAGAGTGTACTTTAGGTGTGCTCATTGAATGACCACGGTCATGTACTTAGGAAACTCTGAGGTCTTTCTACCGTCTTCCCACTCTGCGTCTTATTTAACATAGCTTCTTGTGTATCCTCTTCCCACTTTCATTCTGGAGATCCTGATAGAGTGAATGTAGCTTGGGTCATCAGTCCAGCCATTCAGTGAACACGGAATGAGCACCTGCTATCTTCTGAGCAGTGTTCTAGGTGTTTCTAAGCCATTGAGCACTTTGTTTCTGCCGCCTCTGAGACAACTCAGTTCTTGTTTTTTTAATTGAAGTATAGATGATTTACAACATCGTGTTAGTTTCAGGGGTACAGCAAAGTGATTGAATTTTTTGGCAGATTATATTGCATTATAGGTTATTACATGAGATTGGATATAATTCCCTGTGCTATACAGTAAATCCTAGCTGCTTCTCTATTTTATGTATAGTAGTTTTTATCTGTTAATCCCATATCCCTAATTTCTTCCTCCACCCCGCTTCCTTGGTAACCATAAATTTGCTTTCTATGTGAGACAACGCAGTTCTGGCCCTAACATAGGCTTGGGGTGTGGTGTGCTAGTTGATTTTTCTGAAGCACATGTCCCTTACAGGACGCTGGGACATAGTGACCACATGCGGAGGTACAGGGAACCTTGGAGGAGGACTTAGGAGCCCCGCCTTCTTACCTCATTCTACATTAACCATATGACATTGGGTGGGTCTCTTTACCTCGCTGAATTAAGGACTTTTCGCTCAGGTAAAACAGGGCTATCAATTCCTGCTCCACCTACTTTTTTGGATTCTTTTCAGACTTGAATAAGGTAATGAGTAATTATAAGGGAGCTTAGATGAATATTATGAGCAACATGAAAATATAATGAACTCAATGGCTGTACAATGCTAAGCAGAGGGAAAGATAAAGAAACTAATGTTGATTATGTATTTCCTGGGTGCCTGTGCTGAACACTGAAGGTACAATGCCCGAACCCTCCCCCAAACCATTTTATGAAGAGGAAACTAGGACCAAGAATGTTTAGGTCACTTGTTCAGGATTGTGCAGGCATTAAGCAAAGAAGTCAGTTTTCACACCAGATCTGGGTGACTTTTAAGGCTAAGATTCTCATTTCTCCAGGGAGTTCAGAACAAGCAAACACTGTGTGCCATTCTAGATTACATTCCAGAGTACGTTCTAGAGCACATACCAGAGTACCATTCAGCCCCTAGTTAAATGTTTCCGTGTGTTCATGGTCTGATTTCTTTGAGCTCTTGACCCTGAGGACAGGTAGGATGGACCCAAGGTCAGAACATCTGTCCACTGGTAACATTAGATCTTCTGTCTTCCCTCAGTCCAACTGGAAGTACCCTTCTAGAAGTCCCAGATTTGCAGGCAATGGGGAAGAGTCTTGAAAAATCAGTTTCAGGCAATCCAAGTTCCTCCAAGTCACTATTGTGGGCTGTCAGCCTTCCAGTCCTGGGAATGCCTCCCTCGCTGCTGGAAACTCCATCACACAGACAGCTGCCTTCTGAATTCTGAGAACGGCTCCCCATTCCACTGGTAATGGAATAATGGGGTCGTGGCTGCATCCAGAGAGATGAAGCCTGTAACAATTTGGTAGCAGCTAACACCCCAAATACCCCGAGCTTCATCTGTATTCATTCTCCCCTGGTGCCGTGGATGGCTCCCATGGACTCGAGTTTATCTCAGCCTCAAAGCTAATAGAGTTAAACCAGCTGGTCAATTTAAACAGAAGCAGAACCAGTGAGATGTTACTGTATTCTGAGACGGTGCTAATAAACTTTAATAGATTTCAGCTAACAATTTGGTATAAATTAGACATTGCACTGCAGCTGAGGTAATAACTTTTGGCACTAAATAACAGAAAATCAAGCTCTGAGATGTGCTTCAAAAGCACCTTCATTGAGCCGCTGAGATTCGGGCAGATTTCACCATTGATTACCACTTACTCTTCTCCAAGCTTTAAGAAAACAGCAAACTGCTCCAAAACGCACCCCCAAAGGAGCTCAGACTTTTTCTCCCGCTGGCTCAATAGCTCAGTTACATGAAGGAATTTGGAACCAAAATGGGGGACATGATGGCTGGGGGGCCTCTAACAGGTGACTCAGGAATGCTGTGGTTAGATGATTCTTTCAAGGGCACACAAACGCGTGTTCATACTTTTCTGGAATCTTCCAGAATGTTCGTCGGCTGAATTCATTTCAATTCAATTCTGTTGAATACTAGAATTTGTAGTTAGCAAGCTCTGTAGTTAGCTTGAGTTAGGCACTAGAGTCACTTGGGTGTCTCAACATGGCATTAGGAGAATTTGTTCAGGTCCTGGCTATGGCACTAATTATCCGTGTAACCTTGAGTGAGCCATTTAACCTCAGTTCCCTTACCTGCCTTAAAGGGTTGTTGTGAGGCGGAAGGAAATATGGGAATCCTTGTGAAAGTGTGTTGTAGGCTGGGAAGTGCTATCATACATAAGCTGTGAAATTCAATAGGCCACACGACCTTATGCTGGGATTCTGAAGTTCAGAGATGTCATCATGAGCTTTGGAAGTGGCCAGAAGTTCCCTTGTAACAGACACATTGGTCCCTACCCACAGGTCCTAGCACCCATCCTGCTCTCCCCCTCCACTCTGCATGTGTGGGACCTTCATAGCCTTAGAACCACACTCAGGGTCAGCACTGTAACTTGTGTGGGTCTTCACGGGGGTCAAGAGATTTCTCCAATTGTTATTGAAGTCATTGTTATTGAAACATTTACCATATGTCTTTGCATCCAAGACATGCTTTTTTTTCCCCCATAATTTAACATCTCTGGGTTGGGATGTGCCTCTCAGTCATTGTCAGGCCAGAATTTCATTAGCAGCATCTTCTTCTTTCTTAGAGGCACACAATAATGATGTATCTTGCAATCAAGGTCATCTTAGATGTGATGGATTATGGAATCGTGTGCCTGTTACAAACCAGGTTCTACTCTGGGTTCTGCAGAGAGTGGCGCCCAAGGCAATCTGTTCCCTCTCTCAACGTATTCACATCCTGCCGCAGTGGAGTGGGGCAAGCCAAATAGGCAAAGAATTGCATACAGTATTGTGTTTTGAAATGACTCAACAGAAAAAAATGAAAAAGAATGCCAAGAGGCTTGGGTTACTGTAGTGTGGATGGTCCATGAAAGCCTCTCTGAGGAAGAAAAGCTGAGTGCAAGAAGAGAGGTTACATGGTAAGATCTGGGACAAAAGCTTTCCAGTGTGAGGACAGCAAGATGGACCCTGAAATGGGAATGAGATTAGTGGGACACTGGTGACATAATCCTTCCAGGAATAATTATCTCAATATGTTCAAATGAGGATAGTTACATATGTTTCCAAAGACCTAATCTCCCTGTCCTTCCTTGATGTTTTTCCCCAAACCTCCAACTTGACCATAATCAGACTATATTAGTTTCCCAGGGCCGCTGTATCAAAATACCACAAACTTGGATGGCTTAAACAAGAAAAATTTATTTTCTCCACAGTTCTAAGGGCCAAAGTCTGAAAACAAGGCACCGATGGGGCCACACTCTCTCTGAAGAATCTAGATGAAAGTATGTCCATGCCTTTCTCTTAACTTCTGGTGTTTGCCAGCAATCCTTTGCATTCTTTGGCTCGAAGACATATCACTCTAATCTTTGCCTCCATAAGCACATGATATTCTCTTTGTGTGTCTGTGTCTTTTTCCTGCTTATAAGGATACCAGTTATATTGGATGAGGGCCCACCCTAGTTCAGTATGACCTCATCCTAACCAGATTACATGTGCAAAGACCCCATTTCCAAATAAGACCATAGTCACAGGTACTGAGGGTGAGGGTTTCAACATATCTTTTTGGGGGACACATTTCAACTCATAGCAGAGGCACTGATGACATATCTCAGGGAAATTTCTTAAGGGAGGTCTAATGTTACTTTGATAACCCGGGGACCACACCCTCCTACCAGCAGACAGATCTTCCATATTTTGCCGACTTAGGACAAAAACCATGACCCCATCCTCAGCACGAAAGACTCCAATGCCTGGCTTCCTTATGGACATTTTCTTATTTCTCTTTTAGCCTAAGTGATTTTGAAGCTTTATTTTGGTGGAAGCAGGTTACTACCATCAGTGTCTCTAAACTGAATCACTGATTTAAAATGAATGTTACTACCATTGGAGGGCATGGGTGGCAGAAGTAGCAAACTGAGAAGTTTCAAATTACTTAGTAGCTGGTTGTCATCAGTAGTATTGGCATAGAAATAGGTAGTTAATTCCTCAGTCTACTCCCTTTACTATCTACGGCTACCTTTGAAAGTCGTCATAAAATAATAATAGTGAACATTTATTGAGTGTGTACCATGTGTTATGCATTATGCCCCACAGTTTAAGTGGATTGGAAGCCCATTTAATTCTCGTAATAACCCCAGAAGGGAGGTACAAGTATTATCCTCCCTTTACTTAGGGGAACACGAAGCTTAGGAGAGCTTATGTGCCTCACACAGGGTCACAAGGCTGGTGAGTGCTAGAGATGAGATTCCCACCTAGAAGGCCTGGCTCTAAAGTCCATGGATGCAACCACTCTGCTCCTCCTCTTCAACAGGGCAGCCCCCTCATTTTATACCAGAAGTGGGAAATGCCATCCCCAAGGTCCCACAACTAAGAGATACCAGAATGGGGAGAAGAACCTCGATTCTTCTGATTCCCAGGACAGTGCTTGCCTTTCTCTCCCTTGCCTTCTCAAGGCTGTCAACATCCACAGCCCAGTGAAATGTTCCAGCTTGGCATCCGACCCTCATCCCCAGGGGAAGGACTCAGATAGTCCATGAGAAGGTCTATTCAGCAAAGACTTGCCCAGCGGTATTGATTCTGCTCAGTGGGTCTCAGCCTCTGGGAAGCCCAGACTTTCCTCCAGGTATTGTGGACACAGAGGTGCCCAAAATTGTTATCATAGATTTAATCATTGCCCCGAAGCCAAGTCTTCTCTGTCCCAGCTGACCACTGGGTGACAGAGACTAAAGCTAGGAATATTTTTCTGGGCCACTTTTCTGAAATCAAAAGACTAGATTCTGAATGGGAAATCAGTTCCATCTCCTGTGCCACACCCTCTCAAAGCTGTCGGTTGACTTGAATGTTGTCTCACAAAAGGTTCTGAGTCTGAGCACCTTGGTCCCAGTCTGGGGAAGGGAACTGGGTGGCGGGGGATCAGGGGTGGGAGGGAGATTTCTCAAGTATATACTTCTGTATTTTCTCCCGGTGAATGTACTGGAGAATACATTTTAAAAGATATGAAGCCCTACCTTGGGATCATGAGAAAATACTAAATACGTTGTAAGCAATTTGTGGAGTCTCCCATGACACAAGATAAGGCAGTGTCTGCACATGAGCTGTGCATTTCTTATGTCTGGACACTAGTCATAATTTCCATAACTTGTACCTCGTGAAGATAGAGCTTCTTATTTCCCAGGGAGAAGATCCCACAGCAGTTGCCAATGTTTTGCACGTTTCCCATTCTTCCTCAAAAACCCATCATGGGGCTTCCCTGGTGGCGCAGTGGTTGAGAGTCTGCCTGCCGATGCAGGGGACACGGGTTCGTGCCCCGGTCCGGGAGGATCCCACATGCCGTGGAGCGGCTGGGCCCGTGAGCCACAGCTGCTGAGCATGCGCATCTGGAGCCTGCGCATCCGGAGCCTGTGCTCCACAATGGGAGAGGCCACAACAGTGAGAGGCCCGCATACTGCAAAAACAAACAAACAAACAAACAAACAAAACCCATCATGGCTACATGAGTGTCATAAATAGGTTTTCGCAATTTCTCAGCTATATGAGGAAAAGTATAGACAAACCCGAGGGGATCTTCTTTGTGTCCAACCTTGCCCCTCCCTTCATTGAGAATAGGAGTTGGCATCATTTTGCCCCCTGGGGGCATCCTTCCCTGTGCTCCCTGGAGCCACCCCTTTCTCTCTCCCGCAGGAATTAGATAACAGTGGTGGAGGCCCCTGCCCAGTGTTTGGGATCTCAGCCTCTATTAGATTTTTCAAACAGAAGAGGAGCCCAGGCGTGGAGACTCAGGATGAGCCTCTTTTGATGCTCCTGCCTGGGAAAACTGCCCTCAACAAACACATTTGTTGCTCACACATTATCTGTTGGCTATCTACCCACGTGCCCATCTGTTGAAATGGCAGTGTGCCCCAAAGCCAGCTCCATTAAACCTAGGTGCCAATCACTCACGAGCCGGCCGCAGGAGACTTCACCCTCTGGGGACCCTTCTCCTCACCTCCCCTAGAGAACACTGAGACCCACCCCCACCCCCTCAGCATATTTCTGACTTTCTCACCTGGTACCTGGCTGGATGTATAGTCCCCTTTGGAGAGCTCAGCTCGGGACGAGAAAGGCTTGTTCTCTGGAGGACAAGGTTCTGTGGAAGCCGAGACTCCGTGCTGGGGAAGGGGAGGGGTGGTGACATTAAGATGTGTGTATGAGTTGGGTGGGATCCTGCCTGCCCTGGGGGCACAGGGGAACATTCATGTAGAATAGTTAGAGCCACATCCCTTCCATTGAATCTCATATGTGTGAGTCAGTGAGTGTGTGTGTGTGTGGTGCAGGAGGAGTAAACTCATCCACATCGTCAGTAACACATCAAATGTCTTTATTCCCTTCTTTTGTTCCAAAAGGGGTTTGAAGGGACAGATGACATGTTAGGGGTCTGTGCCACCTGCTAATGACGGCACGTTCTCATCTCCTGGGATAATTTAGGCCCCAAAAGTGTACCTGGCAGGGACGAGGAAATTGACTAACTATGGCTTGTGGCTGACATGATGTCAGGCACATAGTAGACACTCAGGCAAAACTGTTGGATGACTGAATGAATAACAGAGGTCCCCTGACAGCGTAATTGTGTGAAATGTGATGATGTATTTGTTTACATTAACTTTTGAGCACCTTCTATATGCCGGGCACCACTCTAGGCTATTGAGAGTTAGTGGCAAGCGAGACAGACAAGATCCCGGCTCCCATAGAGCTTATCTTCCATCAGGGAATAGACAAAAACAAACAAATGCACAATGAAAGCTGCAGAGCTCAATTACTTTAGATCTCTTTCTTTTGCTCCTATGGAAAGTAGCGAAAAGGAGACTTGTAAGCACATATATGATCAGGCTCATTCACCTGTATTTGCTGGGTGGTTTCCAAAGAACTTCCCCCTCCATGGACACATATTCATATATATAAAGAAACACATGCACACAGACACACACCATCTTCTTGGACTTGTAATGCTCCTGAAATATACATTATTTTTTCTTGTAAAGTCTGCAAGAGACAGATACATGTGATCTTACTGAGAATATAGTCAAGAATCCAGAGAAATCTTGGTTTGTTTGGAGCCATTGTCGGGTCATTGTCCCTCAGATCAGAACATCTGGGCATTTCCTTTTTATTATTATTAAAAAAATTTATAAATATAATTTTTAAAAGTTACTTTCCATTTTCAGTTATTACAGAATATTGACTATAGTCCCTGTATTGTACAGTACATCCCTAAGCCTATCTTACACCTAATAGTTTGTGTCTCCCGCTCCTCCAGCCCTATATTGCCCCTCCACCACGCTGGTAACCACTAGTTTGTTCTCTATATCTGTGAGTCTGCTTCTTTTTGTTGTTGTTGTTATATTCACTAGTTTGTTTTATTTTTTAGGTTCCACATATAAGTGATATCAGACGCTATTTGGCTTTCTCCGTCTGACTTATTTCACTTAGCATATTTCTCTGCAGTTCCAAAACCTGTGTCTGACTCTGGCTGCATCTGGGGAAGGATCATGGCTCCTAGGTCACGTCCCCTGTGTATCTATCCTAGAAAGCTACTGACCTGGAAGATGAGGGTATGTGAAAGATGGAGAGATTCCTAAATAGGTGGGTTGTACTCTACTTTCTCTAAGATCTCATCTGCCTTAGAGATTCTGTGATTCCTGGAATATTCCAAAGCTCTGACCTCCTTGGGCTGGTTAGATGCTCAGGAATGGAAGGGTGGTGGGACCTATGGCTTTTCCATATGGTCAAAGTCATTTGGATGTCAGAGAGAATACCACCTACAGTTGAGAGACTGCACACAGGAAAACTTAATCTTTTATGAGATTAAGATTGAGTCTCCTCTTTAGCGTATTTGGACCACTCTGACATGTCTAGTATGCAAGCTACTCACGAGTTGCCCATTATAGTGTTGTCATGGTGACCATCTCCAATTATGACCAGCAGGATTAAGAAGACAGTGTCTGTGAAGCTCTCCAAGGCTGGTGAGTGAGTACCTATGGGAGAGAGAGGAGGATCTGGGATCAGTCCTGCCTCTAGTGTGCTGAGATGGAAGCAGATGGCGAGCCCCAGGCAGTCTGCTATGTGAACGGTGGCAGGGACCATCTGCTCCCTGAAGACAGGGACCTTGCCAGTCTCATCCATCACTATTTCATCAGCACCTACATCAATGCTGGTACAAAGTGGGTACTCAATAATATTGGATGAATGAATAAATGAAGGAATGGTTGCAACTTTTTTCTTCCTCCAAATGAAGTAAATGTGGTAGAAGTATAACTGGTGCTGGTACCCCTAGTGCAGAGAAATTGGTCATGTTGGTAGTGGTGTTGGAGAGAGGAGTTATTATTAGACTAAGAGATAACGCACTTCCTTGGCTCTGGTTGCAAAAGCCCAGCATAAATTGAATGGTCAAAGATAAAAAATAATCATCACCAGTGTGTTGAGAGTGTCAATAAACAGACTTCTTGCAAGTTTTGTAGAAGCATACTTTGGTACTATCTCTCTGGAGAAGAATGTTGGCAAAAAGTTTCAAATTTTTTAAATATGGGGCTTCCCTGGTGGTGCAGTGGTTAAGAATCCGCCTGCCAATGCAGGGGACACGGGTTCGAGCCCTGGTCTGGGAAGATCCCACATGCCATGGAGCAACTAAGCCCGTGCGTCACAACTGCTGAGCCTGTGCTCTAGAGCCCGTGAGCCACAACTACTGAAGCCCTCATGTCTAGAGCCTGTGCTCCGCAACAAGAGAAGCCACCGCAATGAGAAGCCCGTGCACTGCAACAAAGAGTAGCCCCTGCTCGCCGCAACTAGAGAAAGCTCGTGCACAGCAACAAAGACCCAACACAGCCAAAAAATAAATAAAATAAATTTAAAAAAATTTTTAAAATATGTTCAATAGTTTAGCTGCACGCAGGTAAACTGGTGTACATAAACTCATTTAGGAATTTATCCTAAAGAGATATCTGAGGATAAACATAGATGTTTAACTACTAGGGTGTTCATCAATGCCTTGTTTAACATAGTGAAATATTGGAAAGAGCTTAAACATTCTACAATAGTAAGTTGTGAGTAAACTGTGGTCTTTTCCTTTCCTGCTGCCATTTAAATGGTGTTGTAGACATATATTTGTCAACACAG
Organism: Mesoplodon bidens; assembly: GCF_964165515.1. NCBI lineage: Eukaryota > Metazoa > Chordata > Mammalia > Artiodactyla > Ziphiidae > Mesoplodon > Mesoplodon bidens. The sequence goes on from NC_138175.1 coordinate 32,565,958, forward strand.
GAGCTTGTGTATTCATGAGGATGAGGTTAGGCTCAGGTAACAGAGAAGAAAAAAGGTGTTGCTTTAGTGTCTTATGTGAAAGTTTAGGGCTGTGATGGAGCTCCTCAGTCTTCTAGAATTGAGCTTCTAGATTGTTGCTCTGTCAGGAATGGTAAAAACCCGTAGCACTGAGTAGCCATCGGAGAGTTGTAAAAAGCACATAGCTTTCCTCTGCACTGCTCCTTCTTTGTAAAGATTTCCTTATTCTTCTCAACAAAGTTTGGAGCTTTCTTGTTTGTGTGACTTGTGTGAACTTAGGCAGGGCTGATGAAGACTCTAGACAATGGGGTTGGGAATATGGGGCTCCAGATGGTCATGACTCTGTCTCCCTGATTCAGCTGCTTTTAATTTGTGTTGGCTCTTTCACTGCCATGATGTTCTAAATTACTAAACAGTCAAAGTTAGGAGAAACACTGTTTTTTCACCTTTGATGCGACAATAATAAAAGGCATTTGTGGAGGGTAAATCAGGTTTATTTTAGTCTTTCCCAGCATAGCCCCATGTGTAATTGTGTAGGGTGATCTCTGAGACACCAAGAAGCATTTGTAAAGATTTTCTTTACAAGCCTATATTTGTGGGCTTCTATGAAAAGGAGGCATTTGTTCATTAAGATGGACCCTGAAGCACGGAAAACATCACCAGTCTTACTGGAGCACTCAATTCAATCAAATTAGATAAGAGAGCATCACTTCAGTTCCAGCATTGCAAGCCCATAGCCCCAAGCCAAAATAACTGGCACTAAGTGTTGACTGTGATTACTTCTGGGAGGCAATAGATTTCTGGGAATCTGGGTGAAGTCTGAGAATTAGGGAGTTCCAAAGGAATCCTGAAGTCAGTGGTGAAATGGTGACATGTTCATAGCAGGCAGAGCCCTGATTTCCTGGGTAGGAAAGAGTTAGATACAGCATCGGTCCTGGTTAGGGAGCAATGTATCAGCTTATACATTTTCCCCAGTTTTATTGAGATACTATTAACATAACAGAATTTTATTTATTTAAGGTGTATAATGTAATGATTTGATACACGTATATATTGCAAAATGATTACCACAGTAAGTTTAGTTAACCTCCATCACCTCACATACAACTTTTTTTTCTTGGGATGTGAACTTTTAAGATCCACTCCCTTAACAACTTTTAAATATTCAGTACAGTACTATTAACTATAGTCATCATGCTGTACATTATATCCCCAGAACTCATTTGTCTTGTAACTGGAAGTTTGTTTTTGACCACCTTCACCCATTTCTCCTACCCCCACCCCCTGCCCCTGCCAAGCATCAATCTGTTCTCAGTTTATATATTTTTGATAGCATCTTCCATTTTACTGATGTTTCGTAGGTCCCTTAAATGTGCATTTTCACCAGAGGCATTTAAAACTAAAATGGAGAGAAGTCAATGGTGAGAGTGCTTTACTCTATGAGGGGCTCATTGGATTGCAGGAAATGGCAACAAACTTGAGTAAGTTTCTGTACAAGGAAACTTTTGTAAAAAGAATCAGAGGTATCCTATAAGCTCCCAAGTAAGAAGTATGACTGGGGGAAATAATCTGGGATCAGGAATTGTAAAGCTTTCAGGGGTCTGGTAAGCTTGACTGACCAGGTGTCTCTGATTGCTGGTGGGAGTACAAGGTTCAAGATGGCTTCTACAGATACAAACTACTATATATAAAATAGATAAACAACAAGGTCCTACTGTATAGCACAGGGAACTATATTCAGTATCCTTAATAAACCATAGTGGAAAAGAATATGAAAAAGAATATATATATATATATATATGTATAACTGAATCACTTTGCTGTACATCAGAAACTAACACAACATTGTAAATCAACTACACTTCAATTAGAAAAAGAAAAAAAAGATGGCTGCTACAAAATGGCTGCCCTGGCCACCTCCAAGTCTACGTAATCCTACAGTTTCATCATCCAAAATTAACTGATACTGTTTCTTCATGTTCCAAAAATCTGATAAAATAGAATGTGATTGGTTCACCTTAGGTTATATGTTTATTCATTGTCCAGTCAGCTGTGGGTGAGGGGTAAGACAGAGTCTTTGAGAAAATATAAACGGCAGATCTTCTAAGAGGGAATATGGAGCAGGTAGAAATGATTAGCAGAGAAATGATTTGCACCTCTAATATATTGATATTAAACGCAGAAGGAGAAGAAAAAGTGTTGAGCTCAAAGGCTAGAGGGTAGATTCCTGGGAGAAAGGAATGGATGCTGTGTTTTTCCTTCTTGTGGCTTCTCCATTTACTTCTCTGCCATTTTTCTAATTACTACCAGCAGAGCAATCAATACAAGGTTATCAACAATATGGACAAGTTAATTAAGATGAGCAAATTAATCAGGTAATTAAGTGGCCTTCCCTGAGAAGGTGAGCCTGTTGAGGTGTTAGTGACATTAGGTCACATCAGATTGTCTTTATGCGGACTCTTAGGAATCATGGTAACTCTGGCTCACGTCAGACAGAACTAAAAGTTTATCATATTCATTGATGGGCACATGATTTCCCTTGGTCTTATCCATAAGTCCATATTCTAATACACTCCCAGAGCCTTGGTCTCATTCTCACTGTATGAGCCCTTTGTTTCGGTGGCAGACATGGGTAGTTAATAACCCAATACTTATTCTTTCCTTTTACTCAATAAACAAAACTCCAATCTATTCCTGGTGGCCCTGCTTAAAGGGGCCACCTCCCTGCTAGCTAGAAAGTAGCCAATGAGATTAAGTGGAAATCACTGAGTGGTTCTTCTGGGGTTCATTGAAGAGGCTGACCCAGCTGGGAGATATACTCTTTGTATTTCTGTTATTATATTTTTCAGTCTATAATTTCCTTTTGGTTCTTTTTTTAAAACACTTCTATCTCTTTCCTGAGATTTTTTATTTTTTCATTTGTTTCAGGAGAACTGTGGTTGACTGTTGGGGCATTTTTGTGATGGTTGCTGCAAAGTCCTTGTCAGATGATCCAGCATCTGATTCAACTCAGTCCTGGTGTCGGTTGATTATCTTTTCTCATTCAGATTGTGATTTTCCTGGTTCTTGGTATGGTGGTTTTCAATTGTATCCTGGACATTTGGGCTATTATTGGTAGGAGACTGTGGGTCCTATTTAAATCTCTTATTTTAGCAAGTGAACTAGGCTCAGTCCCTGGCATGCTTTCGTGGGCTGGTGAGAGGGGGAGATGATATGAGTCTAGGATGAACATGTCCACTGGCCGTTTAATTTTCAGAGCCTCTGTGGTATGATTTTGGTCAGCTTGGTACACCTGGTACTGCTGGGGCTCCCACTGGCCTCTAGTAGAGCCTCCTTAGGGGATAGAGGGGTTTCCCCAGGCCAGCGGAAGAGTGGCACTCGGTGGGGTAGGAGAGTCTCAAATCCTCAAGACAAAGATGGTTTCTGGGCTGGGCTGCTTCTTGAAGCTGGATATCTCTCAGTGGGGCTGGGAAGTTTCTGGCCCTATGAGGAAGGGGCAACTGCTTATTTTGGGGGGCAGAAAGTTAGAAGAAACCTGGTTCTGCTGATTGAAACCTACCATACCAGCTTTAGATAAAATATCTCTGTTCTTAAGTAAGAGGAAAAAGGTGCTATCCTGTTTTAGCCACTGTTATTTGTATTGTCTGTAATATGCTACAGAACTTAATCTTAATTCACATAGTATCTACAGGAGGGAAGGACTGAACTAGTAGTCCCCAAAGTTGGCTGACCTCTGGACTGAACAGTCTGACAGCCCCATATCTGTAACTTATTCTCTCCTCCTTGGCCACAGGCATCCTCTCCTCTACATCAGAAAACACCTTCTTGGGTGAAGGGACAGAATGACTGTTTTGAAAGAGCTTAGAGGCTGATAAGCTTGAGCCTGAATCCCGGTTTCATCACTTACTAGTTTCATGACCTCATGCAGTTACTTCAGTTACAGCTATAAAACAGTGATGAAATGACTGTGATTCAAATCTGTGTTGTAAAGATTAAAAAATACGATGCATATAAGGCAGCTAGTCTGATAGTTATTTTATCATCATCATCATCACCATTACCATCATCTTCTAACCATAACAAACATTAAGGGTGATTTTATGAGATGAGTCACATAAAATAATGCTTATACTGTACACCTGAAGCTAACCCAACATTGCTAATGAACTATGCTCCAATATAAAATAAAAAAATTTTTAAGTACTGCATATGAATAATCAGAGAGAACAGTTTTCAGAGCACTTACTATGAGCCAGGCAATGGGTTACTGTGTTCGCTCATTTAATCCATTCAAACCAGTAAGGGGATTATTGTAACTATGACCATCATTCTCCTTAGGTAAGTTGAAGAGACTGAGGCTCAAAAGCTGAGAAAGTTGAGTAACTCAAGAACAAGAGTTGGAGCTGAGACGTGATCCTGGGTCAGTCCAACTTCAGAGTGAAAGCTTTTATCAAGTAGAGTATAGAACAGGAAGAGGTATCTTAGAAGTTGAGATAGTATCCATCGAGCTCTTATTCTGTGCCAGTTCATATATACAAAGATGGACAAAACATGGTCATGCCCTCAAGGGGCTTCCTGTGTGATTGCAGGGGATAGACATGTAAAGAAATATGCACCCTAAAAACCTGGCATTGTGTGAGATATGTGTGCTTGGGTTTCTTTGGGGGCAAGCAGCAGAAAGCAGGCAATTCTAGAGGAGCGGAGGGATGAATTAGCCCTACAGCTCAGAAAGCCCAATTCTGCATTCCGTGAAAGGTCTATTTTTTAATAGAATTTTGAAGGATCTCTTTTCTAATTCTGCTTTGGGGAAAGCAGCATGACAGCACTTAACAAATCATACCTTTAAAAAAATGTGATGGTTGTGAACGAAGGAACTGTTTGCTGTCAGTTTAAAGCCAGAAAGTACTAGAAGGTGCTTCAGCAGACATGGTACTTCCCTTCCTAGAGGTCAGAAGAAACACCAGGGCAGGTTATGCTTTGCTTTTGTTTTTGTTGTGGCTTCCCTGACACCTCATTTGCCTTTTCTGCTAGCAGCTTCCACCAGTAGGCGCCAGTTGGTTGGATTAATGAGAAAAAGCCCATGTGGAAAAAGAGATAGAAATCAAGTAAGAAAACCAGAAGCTCAGCTGAGATCGAAAGGCAGATGCTCTTGAATTCACATGAGGTACCACTGGTCATTTCTTTTTCTCAGAAGCTAAATAAGTTAAAAATTTCTGCTCTTTGAAAAATACCAGGAAGAAAGTATAAAGAAGAGACACAGAGAAGAACTAAACAGACATTTTTCCAAGGAGGAAATGCAGATGGACAGCAGGCACATGGAAAGATGCTCAACATTGCTAATCGCCAGGGAAGTACAAATCAAAACCACAATGAGATATCACCTTACCCCTGTCAGAATGGCTATCATCAAAAAGACCACAAATAACAAATGTTGTCAAGGATGTGGAGAAAAGGGAACACTCGTACACTGTTTGTGGGAATGTAAATTGGTGCAGCCACTGTGGAAAACAGTATGGAGGTTCTTCAAAAAGACTAAAATTAGAACTACAGTAGGATCCAGCAATTCCACGCCTGGGTATATATCCAAAAAAACCCAAAACCACGAATTCAAAAAGATACATGCACCCCAATGTTCATAGCAGCATTATTTACAATTGCCAAGATATGGACGCAACCTAAGTGTTCATCAACAACAGATGAATGGATAAAGATGTGGCATATATATATATATACACACACACACACACACACACACACACACACATATGTATATTACTCAGCCATGAAAAAGAACGAAATTTTGCCATTTGCAGCAACATGGATGGACTTGGAAGACATTACACAAAGTGAAATAAGTCAGACAAAGAAAGAAAAACTGTATGATATCACTTATATGTGGAATCTAAAAAATACAATGAACTAGTGAATATAACAACAACAACAAAAAAGAAGCAGACTCACAGATATAGAGAACTAGTGGTTACCAGTGGGGGGGAAGGGAGGGGCACTATAGGGGCTGGGGAGTGGGAGGTACAAACTACTGTGTGTAAGATAGGATGTACTGTACAATACGGGGAATATAGTTAATATTTTGTAATAACTGTAAATTAATGTAACCTTTAAAAAATGTATAAAAAAATTTTAATGTAAAAAGGGAGAAAAAAGAAAAAGAAAAGCCACAGTGTGGGAGAAAATATTGCAATACATGTAACTGACAAAGACTTGTATCTAGAGTATATAAAGAACTCCTAGTAAAGGACAAATTACCCAAGAGAAAATGGACAAAAGGTTTTAACAGACAGTTCACAAAATAAAATACACAAATGGCCAATAAGCACATAAGAAATGCTCACATTCTTAGTCATTAGGGAAATGTAAAAACTACAATGACACACAACTGTATGTCCACTAGAATGGCTAACATTAAAGACTGGGAAACCAAGTTTTGGGAAGGATGTGGAACAACCAGAATTTTCATACATTGCTGGCAGGGCTGTAAAATGGTATAACCACCTTGGAAACCAGCTTGGCAGTATCTTAAAGTTAACCATTCACTTCCCTTATAATCCAGCTATTCTGCTTATGAATATTTACACAAGACAAATGAAAACATATGTCTATGAAAAAAACTTGTTCAAGAATTCCACAGTAGCTTTATTCATAATAGTCCAAAACTAGAAACAGCCTAAATGTCCATTATCTGGTGAATGAATAAACAAAAATGTGGTATAGCCAAACAATGAAATACTACTCAACAGTAAAAAGGAATCATCAAGTGATTAAATAATCTACCGATCTACAAGATAACACACAACAAGAAGGATGAATCTCAAAAACATCCAGGCTGAATCTGAGCCACAGAAATCAGGCACATATACTGATATGAAACAAACAAACAAAATCATAGTGACTTTATTAGTTTGCTAGGGCTGCCATACAAATACTATGGACCAGGTGGCTTAAACAACAGAAATTTATTTTCTCATGATTCTAGGAACTAGAAGTCCAAATTCAAAGTGCCGGCAGAGTTGGTATCTTTTGAAGGCCTCTGTCCTTAACTTGTAGTTGGCTGTCTTCTCCGTGTCCTCATGCTCTTCCCTCTGTGCATGTCTGTGTCCTAATCTCCTCTTCTTAAAATGACAACAGTCATATTGGAGTAGGGCCCACCCATATGACCTCATTTTAGCTTAATTACCTCTTTTAAAAGCCTTATGTCCAAATACAGTCACATTCTCAGGTACTGAAGGTTAGGACTTCAACGTATAAATTTTGGGAAGGACACAATTTAGCCCATAACAGTGACAGAAAGTTGCTTTGAAGCCAGAGGTGAGAAGGAGTTTGGCTACAAAGGGGCATGAAGAAACTTTTTAGGGTAGTAGAAATTATATGATAATTCTATAATTTAATTGTTCTGTATCTTAATTTGCTGGTGATATGGAGCACATACATTTGTTAAAACTCATTGAAATGAATACTTAAAAATGAGTGCAATTTACTGTATGTAAATTATACTTTTATACAATTGATTTAAAATCAAAACCTTCACAATATTTTCAGAACTTTTGGTAATAAAAGTAATACTTGTTCACTATAGAACATTTAATTATAAAAATTAGCAAAAACAAACTATAACTATGCATAATTGTACCACTGTCATAATTTTTTGTATGTCATTAAGATATATTCATATTACATATTTGTACATGCATATCTTTTAATGGCAAGATGCAATACATGGGTTTCTTTTTTTCAATCTCTTTTTTGTCCCCCTCAGTAATATAGTACAAGCACCATTCACCGTCATTAAATTTTATTCTATTATGTCATTTTGAATAATTTTATAAATTGTGGACCATCTTTTAATTAGCTGGTCTCAATTGTTTGACACTTAGGTCTTTTGTAATATTTCTTTTCTTATCATAAGCAAAGCCGTACATTCTCATAGTTAAATCTGTGCACAAATCTCTAATTATTCTCTTAAGATGCATTCTAGAAGTAGAATTTCTGTGTCAAAGGTTAAACAAATTTTAAGGCTTTTTAAACTATATTTCCTACATATATAATTGTTATACATATCACGTCTAATTGAGGAAATCTGAACTATGACGAAGGGGGTATTTAGAAATATATTTGCCAATGGAGAGGAGGAAAATGGTATGTCATTGTTGTTTTAGTTTGCATTTCTTTGGTTGCTTTCACCAACCTATTCTTCCTATCTCGGCTGTGATGCGATTGGACCCAGAAGTTTAACACAACTAAGTTCAAAGGATGGAGTGGGAGCGAAGATGGATGACTTCTGATTCTCTAAGTACCCCCATGCCAGGGTCAACCAGCTAATATTGGCCCTGATGCTAAACAGATCCCTAGGCAAAGGGATTTTCGAAGTAGATCTCTTGTTTAATTACAGCCCTGGCCAGTGGGTAGAAAAAAATATCTCTGTGCCCAACAATCCTGGTCCAACTTTAGGCAGTTAACACCTACAGAAAGTGGACTAATTCACATTCAATGGACATGAGCTATTAGGGCCAACACCCATTCTGTTACCATCTCCGTCACAAGCTCAGAGATCTATTAACACTTTGATCCAGTTACTGAGCTCGCCCTTGGGTAATCATCATCAACAACAATAACAAAAAGAAAAATGTTGATATGCAAAGAGGATCACTATTTCTACCACTTCCTTCTAAAAGGAAGGGAGAGTGAAACCAAATAAATGCTTTGTAGTAATTATGGAAAAACAAAGCGCTTCCTGTTGGTAGAGGGGCAAATTTTTCTTTTCTACAACATTCTGAGCTCTGGCTCATGCCCCTGACTTTTGCTCGACTTCCCTGATGAGGGAGAAAGTCTGTTCCTCCTTCGGTCTTAAAAAAAACCTTGAGACTGGAATGTTCCATAAAGGCAGAGCTGTTGGTGCCGGTAAAAGAACAATGTTGTGTATTGTGAACAGGGGAATTGGTGAGGTTAGACCCACCCCAGGGACATGAAAATATATATTTATATAAGAGGCAGTAAAATTTGTCTGCAATTAAGTTTTACCCAAACCCTCAAATCTGTTGTTTGGTTTTAAGCAGATGTTGAAAAGGTTTATCCTGGATTCTGTCTTTATTGATAGGATGTCTTTTGATCTGCAGCCAAATAAAAAATCTGGATGTTATTTTGGATTTGGAAATTTCCTTTAAATAAACATATTAGTTAAGTATGTAAATCTGCTTATCATCACTTTAGGCATATTGCCAGAGTGGGAAACATCTGGGGCCTAGTGTCAGCAGACTTATTAATTCACACTTAGAGTATGTTTCACCCAGGTTATTGCTGAATAATATTATCTTGATTGCTTAAGTCAGCTGTGTCTTGACAACAGTTTCTTACGAGTTTGAGGTTTAAATTTTGAGTCATGAGAAATCCACCATCTAAGGTCTGTCTGGGCCTAGGGATTTGGGCTTCCAGCCCCCTTCAGGATTGATTTCGAAAATTAATTGTTAACATTTTGGATTATGAATGGTGGCGATCTGTGTTATTTATCTGAACTGGCCAGCATGTAATTCCGGGAAGGGATTATATGACCTCCTCCTGATAAGCACGGAAGTGGGGTCATTAATACAACTTTCTGCCATGAAGCTCTCTCCACTTTATGGAAGCGCCTCTCCCTGCAGTTAAGATGATACTCAGTTGACTTCAACCTTTAAGTCTAGAGTGAATCATTTTGGGCTGGCCGATGATGAATGGCCGCAGCCTGGTGTTCTCACTAATACAGGTAACAGAGAGTAAAAATCCAGGGAGTCTTCTGCCCCTCACATGCCTATAGGCCAGGAAACCAGCACCGAGGGATGAATGTATTTGGAGGGCACCCAATGAATGAAGACTTTGTGCTCAACAGAGAAAACGGTGCTAGCCGATGGTTGATGGAGCAGCTGGAACCCATGTTCCAAGGCCCAGGAGACATAAATTGTGGGAAAGAGGAACTTCAGAGAAGCTGTGTTTATGTGGGTCTTCTTACAACACATCTGCAGGACTTTGTTGGCATGACAGCTAAGGTAAGTAGCGCTAGCTGCTATAACAAAGACCCTTAATTGCCCCAACAGAAGAGAATGAAAGTGTATTCCTAGTTCACATATCTGTGCAATGTGGGTTCCCAGGGTGGGAATGGGAACTCTGCTCCGCAAGTCATTCATGGATCAGGCTCTTTCCATCTAGTGGCCTGGCATCCCTAGGACTTTGGAGATCTCCATCAGGCTGGAAGGTGAGAGAAATGAGAGCGTGGAGGGAGATTTTATAAGCCAGGCCGGGAAGTGGTTCTTGTCCAGAACCCAGACACGTAGTTGCATCTAACTATAAGGTAAGCTAGAAAATATAGTCGAGCCATGAGCCCAGGGGGAAAACATTTGATGCACACTTAGTTTTGCAATAGGCATCTTGGCTATAATAATAACAGCAACAAAAATAATAGTAATAATAGCTAACATTTTCATTTAACATGTGCCAAGTCCTGAGCTAAATGCCTTGTATATGTGACCTTATTTAATGTTATTCCCATTTTATAGATGAGTAAACTGAGGCTCGGGGGGGGCTGAAGTAATTTCCTTAGAGTCACATGACTTGTAAATAGTGTGACTGAAATCCTAACCCAGAATACGTCTGACTTTAGGTCATGTGATCTCAGTTTTTCTATTCTCTGCCTTCACATTTTCAAATTCCTCTGGCTGGTGTTGGGCCAACCCTCCCCCACCACCCCGTTTTCTGTCTTGGGCTTATATAGTGCCCACTACTGACTGAGACGTACAAACTTAACATCTTCATTAAATCCCCTGTCATTTCCATGAATACACAGTAAACCCCAGTAGGGGAAAGACACTGTTGGATTTTTAGCCATAATCAACACATAGTTCATGCTCTGGGATGAGAAATGGGAAGGTTGGTACCTTCCCATTTTTTTTTGTACCATAGGTGTTTTTGTCCCAAATAGCACTTCGGTTATAATTTTCTCCTTTGCAAGCAGTGAAGTTTTTTGTTTGTTTGTTTGTTTGTTTGCTTGTTTGTTTTGGCAGTGCTGTGCAGCTTGTGGGATCTTAGTTCCCTGACCAGGGATTGAAGCCATGCCCCCTGCAGTGGAAGTATGGAGTCTTAACCACTAGACCACCAGGGAAGTCCCTTAAACATTTAAATGACCCCTCAAGCCCCTAATGATTCTAAGAATATGGGCCACTTAATTTTTTTGTTTTATCCCAAACTTATGCCTTCTTCATAAGTAATGTCTTCTTCTATGACCGCTTATACTCTCTTTACCCCCAGTCTTAGCACTCGTCCTTCAGGACCAGCTTAAGTTCTTCCCTCTTTACCTACCTCACCCCTGCTCTCTCTTTCCTTTCCCCAAGCTCCCTCCCTCTCTCCATCCTTCCTCCCACCCTCCTCTTCCATCCACCCCTCCATCTTTCTCTCCCTCACTATCTTCTTTTCATTTAATAAATATCTTCTAAGCACCTACTTGGTACAAGATATACAATAGTAACAAAGAGAGTCAAGGTTTCTCCCTTCAAGAGGTTTATGTTTAGTTTTCCACAACAAATTAAAATTTAAATTTCTGTAAAGATGGACACTTAGGTTGCTTCCATATCTTGGCAATTGTAAACAATGCTGCATTGAACATTGGGGTGCATGTATCTTTTTGAATTTTTTTTTTCTTTTGGATATATGCCCAGTAGTGGAATTGTTGGGACATATGGTAGTTCTACTTTTAGGTTTTTGAGAAATCTCCATACTGTTTTCCACAGTGGCTGCACCAATTTACATTCTCACCAACAGTGTACAAGGGTTTCCATTTCTCTGCATCCTTGCCAACATTTGGTATTTGTGTTCTTTTTGGTGGTAACCATTCTGACAAGTGTGAGGTGATATCTCCTTGTGGTTTTGATAAAGAGGATGTGGTATATAAATACAATGGAATACTGTTCAGCCATAAAAAGAAGGAAATTTTGCCATTTGCAACTACATGGATGGACTTGGAGAATATTAAGCTAAGTGAAATAAGTCAGACAGAGAAAGACAAATACTGTATGATATCACTTATATATGGACTCTAAAAAATAAAACAAACTAGTGAATATAAAAAAAAAAGGAACCGGACTCACAGATATAGAGGACAAATTAATGGTTACTAGGGGGGAGGGGCAATATGGGGGTAGGTGATTAAGAGGTACAAGCTATCATGCATGAAATAAATTAGAAGGCTACATTGTACAACATGGGGAATATAGCCAATATCCTATAATAACTATAAATGGAGTATAACCCTTAAAAATTGTGAATTACTATATTTTACACCTGCAACTTACATAATATTGTACATCAGCTATACTTAAATTGAAAAAAAAACCAAATGTGACAAAACATTAATATTTACCATTAAAAAATAATTTAAAAAATAAATTTCTGTAAGGATATTTTTCACGTGAAGAGAGGTGAGAATCACAAAGTAGCTTTATAATGTGGGTGTGAGGAAATTCCACTAAGCTCTCCAGCAAAGTGACTTGTTCTCAGACACCAAGTATGAGGATTCAAATCCAAACCATACACAAAATATAAATTGCTACATGTTTTGGAACATTTGGGACTCCTCTGCAATAACTCCTCCAAGAATTTTAAATCCATGAATGCCTGGGAATTACTGCAGTGGTGACAAAACAGCCCAAAGGTTGTCCCTCTTCCTTTCTAAGTGTATGGCAGGCATTGCTAATTGACCTCAGCATTCTTTGCCACTGAACTCAGATGCAACCTCAGAATCTTCCTCAACACAATGCTGTAGTCAGCCCCTACTAATCAATTAGAATTGACATAGGAATGAACTTATTTGCCACCCTTAGAATGCTGTATACCAATGGTCTTTTAAAATGAACACACAACAAAAGACCTCGACTAGCCAAAGCAATCTTGAGAAAGAAAAACGGAGCTAGAGGAATCAGGCTCCCTGACTTCAGACTATACTACAAAGCTACAGTATGGGGATTCCCTGGTGGCGCAGTGGTTGAGAGTCTGCCTGCCAATGCAGGGGATACGGGTTAGTGCCCTAGTCAGGGAAGATCCCACATGCTAGGCCCGTGAGCCATGGCCGCTGAGCCTGTGCGCCTGGAGCCTGTGCTCCACAAAGGGAGAGGCCACAACAGTGACAGGCCCACATACCGCAAAAAAAAAAAAAAAAAAGCTACAGTAATCAAGACAGTATGGTACCGGCACAAAAACAGAAATATAGATCAATGGAAAAAGATAGAAAGCCCAGAGATAAACCCATGCACATATGGTCACCTTATCTTTGATAAAGGAGGCAAGAATGTACAATGGAGAAAAGACAGCCTCTTCAATAAATGGTGTTGGGAAAACTGGACAGCTGCATGTAAAAGAATGAAATTAGAACACTCCCTAACACCGTACACAAAAATAAACTCAAAATGGATTAAAGATCTAAATGTAAGACCAGACACCATCAAACTCTTAGAGGAAAACATAGACAGAACACTCTATGACATAAATCAGAGCAAGATCCTTTTTGACCCACCTCCTAGAGAAATGGAAATAAAAACAAAAATAAATGAATGGGACCTAATGAAACTTAAAAGCTTTTGCACAGCAAAGGAAACCATAAACAAGACGAAAAGACAGCCCTCAGAATGGGAGAAAATATTTGCAAATGAAGCAACTGACAAAGAATTAATCTCCAAAACTTACAAGCAACTCATGCAGCTCAATATTAAAAAAACAAACAAGCCAATCCAGAAATGGGCAGAAGACCTAAACAGACATTTCTCCAAAGAAGATATACAGATTCCCAACAGACACATGAAAGAATGCTCAACATTATTAATCATAGAGAAATGCAAATCAAAACTACAGTGAGATATCATCTCACACCGGTCATAATGGCCATCATCAAAAAATCTACAAACAATAAATGCTGGAGAGGGTGTGGAGAAAAGGGAACCCTCTTGCACTGTTGGTGGGAAGGTAAATTGATACAGTCACTATGGAGAACAGTATGGAGGTTCCTTAAGAAACTAAAAATAGAACTACCATATGACCCAGCAATCCCACTACTGGGCATATACCCTGAGAAAACCATAATTCAAAAAGAGTCATGAACCAAAATGTTCATTGCAGTGCTATTTACAATAGCCAGGACATGGAAGCAACCTAAGTGTCCATAGACAGATGAATGGACAAAGAAGATGTGGCACATATATACAATGGAATATAACTCAGCCATAAAAGGGAAGGAAATTGAGTTATTTGTAGTGAGGTGGATAGACCTAGAGACTGTCATACAGAGTGAAGTAAGTCAGAAAGAGAAAAACAAACACCATATGCTGACACATATATATGGAATCTCAAAAAAAAAAAGAAAGAAAGAAAGAAAGAAAATGGTCAGAAGACCCTAGGGGCAAGATGGGAATAAAGATGCAAACCTACTGGAGAATGGACTTGAGGATAGGGGGAGGGGGAAGGGTAAGCTGGGACAAAGTGAGAGAGTGGCATAGACATATATACACTACCAAACATAAAATAGATAGCTAGTGGGAAGCAGTCACATAGCACAGGGAGATCAGCTCCGTGCTTTGTGACCACCTAGAGGGGTGGGATAGGGAGGGTGGGAGGGAGGGACATGCAAGAGGAAAGAGATATGGGGACATATGTATATGTATAACTGATTCACTTTGTTATAAAGCAGAAACTGACACACCATTGTAAAGCAATTATACTCTAATAAAGATGTTAAAAAAATGAATACACAAAGGTATTTAACATACTTTTCTTTGGGGCATGTTTTTTGTGAACAAAGAAATATATTTTTGAAGTAAAAAGTAATAATACAGATCCACCAGAGGACAGACAGCAGAAGCAAGAAAAACTACAATCCTGTAGCCTGTGGAACAAAAACCACATTCACAGAAAGATAGACAAGATGAAAAGTCAGAGGGCTATGTACCAGATGAAGGAACAAGATAAAATCCCAGAGAAACAACTAAATGAAGTGCAGATAGGAAACATTCTAGAAAAAGAATTCAGAATAATGATAGTGAAGACGATCCAGGACCTTGGAAAAAGAATGGAGGCAAAAATCAAGAAGATGCAAGAAATGTTTACAAAGACCTAGAAGAATTAAAGAACAAACAAACAGAAATGAACTATACAATAACTGAAATGAAAAATACACTAGAAGGAATCAATAGCAGAATAACTGAGGCAGAAGAACGGATAAATGACCTGGAAGACAGAATGGAGGAATTCACTGCTGAGGAACAGTATAAAGAAAAAAGAACGACAAGAAATGAAGACAGCCTAAGAGACCTCTGGGACAACATTAAATGCAACAACATTCACATTATACATCCCAGAAGGAGAAGAGAGGGAGAAAGGACCAGAGAAAATATTTGAAGAGATTATAGTCAAAAACTTCCCTAACATGGGAAAGGAAATAGCCACCCAAGTCCAGGAAGCACAGAGAGTCCCAGGCAGGATAAACCCAAGGAGAAACACACCAAGACATATAGTAATCAAACTGAAAAAAATTACAGACAAAGAAAAATTACTGAAAGCAACAAGGGAAAAACAATGAATAACATACAAGGGAACTCCCATAAGGTTAACAGCTGATTTCTCAGCAGAAACTCTAAAAGCCAGAAGGGAGTGGCATGATATATTTAAAGTGATGAAAGGGAAGAAACTACAACCAAGATTGCTCTACCCGGCAAGGATTTCATTCAGATACAATGGAGAAGTCAAAAGTTTTACAGACAAGCAAAAGCTAAGAGAATTCAGCACCACCAAAGCAGCTCTACAACAAATGCTAAAGGAACTTCTCTAAGTAGGAAACACAAGAGAAGAAAAGGACCTACAAAAACAAACCCAAAACAATTAAGAAAATGGTCATAGGAACATACATATCAATAATTACCTTAAACGTGAATGGATTAAATGCTCCAACCAAGAGACACAGGCTTGCTGAATGGATACAAAAACAAGACCCATATGTATGCTGTGTATAAGAGACCCACTTCAGACCTAGGGACACATACAGACTGAAATTGAGGGGATGGAAAAAGATAGTCCAAGCAAATGGAAATCAAAAGAAAGCTGGAGTAGCAATACTCCTATCCGATAAAATAGACTTTAAAATAAAGAATGTTACAAGAGACAAGTAAGGACATGACATAATGATCAACGGATCAATCCAAGAAGAAGATATAATAATTATAAATATATATGCACCCAATATAGGAGCACCTCAATAGATAAGGCAACTGCTAACAGCTATAAAAGAGGAAATTGACAGTAACACAATAGTAGTGGGGGACTTTAACACCTCACTTACACCAATGGACAGATCATCCAAACAGAAAATTAATAAGGAAACACAAGCTTTAAATGACACAATAGAGCAGATAGATTTAATTGATATTTGTAGGACATTCCATCCAAAACCAGCAGATACATTTTCTTCTCAAGTGCGCACAGAACATTCTCCAGGATAGATCATATCTTGGGTCACAAATCAAGCCTCAGTAAATTTAAGAAAATTGAAATCATATCAAGCATCTTTTCTGACCACAAGGCTATGAGATTAGAAATCAATTACAGGGAAAAAAATGTAAAAAACACAAACATATGGAGGCTAAACAATACATTAGTAAATAACCAGGAGATCACTGAAGAAATCAGAGGAAATCAAGAAATACCTAGAGACAAATGACAACGAAAACACAACGATCCAAAACCTTTGGGATGCAGCAAAAGCAGTTCTAAGAGGGAAGTTTATATCAATACAAGCCTACCTCAAGAAACAAGAAAAATCTCAAATAAAGAGTCTATCCTTACACCTAAAGGAACCAGAGAAAGAAGAACAAACAAAACTCAAAGTCAGTAGAAGGAAAGAAATCATAAAGATCAGAGCAGAAATAACTGAAATAGAAACAAAGAAAACAATAGCAAAGATCAATAAAACTAAAAGCTGGTTCTTTGAGAAGATAAACAAAATTGATAAACCATTAGCCAGACTCATAAAGAAAAATAGGGAGAGGACTCAAATCAATAAAATTAGAAATGAAAAATGAGAAGTTATAACAGACACTGCAGAAATACAAAGTATCCTAAGAGGCTACTACAAGCAACACTATGCCAATTAAATGGACAACCAGGAAGAAATGGACAGATTCTTAGAAAGGTATAACCTTCCAAGACTGAACCAGGAAGAAATAAAAAATATGAACAGACCAATCACAAGCACTGAAATTGAAATTGTGATTAAAAATCTTGAAACAAACAAAAGTCCAGGACCAGACGGCTTCACAGATGAATTCTATCAAACATTTAGAGAAGAGCTAACACCCATCCTTCTCAAACTTTTCCAAAAAATTGCATAGGAAGGAACGCTCCCAAACTCATTCTATGAGACCACCATCACCCTGATACCAAAACCAGACAAATATACTACAAAAAAAGAAAATTACAGACCAATATCACTGATAAATATAGTTGCAAAAAACCTCAACAAAATACGAACAAACAGAATCCAACAACACTTTAAAAGGATCATACAGCATGATCAAGTGGCATTTATCTCAGAGATGCAAGGATTCTTCAATATATGCAAATCAATCAATGTGATACACCATATTAACAAATTGAACAATAAAGACCATATGATCATCTCAATAGATGCAGAAAAAGCTTTTGACAAAATTCAACGCCCATTTATGATAAAAACTCTGTAGAAAGTGGGCATAGAGGGAACCTACCTCAACATAATAAAGGCCATATACAAAAAACCCACAGCAAACATCATTCTCAATGGTGAAAAACTGAAAGCATTTCCTCTAAGATCAGGAATAAGACAAGGATGTCCACTCTCGCCACTATTATTCAACATGGTTTTGGAAGTCTTAGCCACAGCATTCAGAGAAGAAAAAGAAAGCAAAGGAATACAAATTGGAAAAGAAGAAGTAAAACTGTCACTGTTTGCAGATGACATGATACTATACATAGAGAATCCTAAAGATGCTACCAGAAAGCTACTAGAGGTGATCAATGAATTTGGCAAAGTTGCAGGATACAAAATTAATGCACAGAAATCTCTTGCATTCTTACACACTAATGATGAAAAATCTGAAAGAGAAATTAAGGAAACATTCCCACTTAGCACTGCAACAGAAAGAATAAAATATCTGGGAATAATCCTACCTAGAGAGACAAAAGACCTGTATGCAGAAAACTATAAGACACTGATAAAAGAAATTAAAGATGATACAAACAGATGGAAAGATATACCATGTTCTTGGATTGGAAGAATCAATATAGTGAAAATGACTCTACTACCCAAAGCAATCTACAGATTCAATGCAATCCCTATCAAATTACCAATGGCATTTTTTACAGAACTAGAACAAAAACTCTTAAAATTTGTATGGAGACACAAAAGACCCCGAATAGCCAAAGCAGTCTTGAGGGAAAAAAATGGAGCTGGAGGAATCAGACTCCCTGACTTCAGACTATACTACAAAGCTACTGTAATCAAGACAATATGGTCCTGGCACAAAAACAGAAATATAGATCAATGGAACAGGATAGAAATCCCAGAGATAAACCCACGCACCTATGACAAAGGAGGCAAGAATATACACTGGAGAAAAGACAGTCTCTTCAATAAGTGGTGCTGGGAAAACTGGACAGCTACATGTAAAAGAATGAAATTAGAACACTCCCTAACACCATACACAAAAATAAACTCAAAAATGGATTAGAGACTAAATGTAAGACTGGACACTATAAACCTCTTAGAGGAAAACATAGGAAGAACACTTTTTGACATAAATCACAGCAAGATCTTTTTTGATCCACCTCCTTGAGTAATGGAAATAAAAACAAAAAGAAACAAATGGGACCTAATGAAACTTAAAACCTTTTGCAAAGCAAAGGAAACTACAAATAAGACTAAAAGACAACCCTCAGAATGGGAGAAAATATTTGCAAACGAATCAACGGACAAAGGATTAATCTCCAAAATATATAAACAGCTCATGCAGCTCAATATTAAAAAAACAGACAACCCAATCCAAAAAATGGGCAGAAGACCTAAATAGACATTTCTCCAAAGAAGACATACAGATTGCCAACAAACACATGAAAAGCTGCTCAACATCACTAATTATTAGAGAAATGCAAATCAAAACTACAATGAGGTATCACCTCACACCAGATAGAATGGGCATCCTCAGAAAATCTACAAACAACAAATGCTGGAGAGAGTGTGGAGAAAACAGATGCCTCTTGCACTGTTGGTGGGAATGTAAATTGATACAGCCACTATGGAGAACATAGTATGGAGGTTCCTTAAAAAACTAAAAATAGAATTACCATATGACACAGCAATCTCACTACTGGGCATAGACCCAGAGAAAACCATAATTCAAACAGACACCTGCACCCCAATGTTCATTGCAGCACTATTTACAATAGCCAGGTCATGGAAGCAACCTAAATGCCCATTGACAGACGAATGAATAAAGAAGATGTGGTACATG
Source organism: Mesoplodon bidens (assembly GCF_964165515.1). Taxonomy (NCBI): domain Eukaryota; kingdom Metazoa; phylum Chordata; class Mammalia; order Artiodactyla; family Ziphiidae; genus Mesoplodon; species Mesoplodon bidens. Next base: position 32,585,538 of record NC_138175.1, read on the forward strand.
TATACAATGGAATGTTACTCAGCCATAAAAAGGAAAGAAATTGGGTCATTTGTAGAGACATGGATGGACCTAGAGACTCTCATACAGAGTGAAGTAAGTCAGAAAGAGAAAAACAGATATATTAATGGATATATGTGGACCCTAGAAAAATTGTACAGATGAACCGGTTTGCAGGGCAGAAATAGAGACACTGATGTACAGAACAAACGTATGGACACCAAGGGGGGGAAGTGGCAGGGATGGTGGTGGTGGTGTGATGAACTGGGAGATTGGGATTGACATATATACTCTAATATGTATAAAATGGATAACTAATAAGAACCTGCTGTATAAAAAAATAAATAAAATAAAATTCAAAAATTCCAAAAATTGCTAAGTGGGATAAAAGAAGAAGCAAGATCAAGAAAGGAATCAAGAAGGAGATAGCACATAGAGTAGATATTTGTTGTGACCAAGGCACCCTACTGGGGTTGCGGCATGGAGTGTCCAGTGGCAAGAAGCTAGGATGGCATGTCACTCAGCTCAGCACTATTTATGTCCTGATAGCCATAGTTTATTGAATGTGGAAAGGGCCAGAATAGAGATGAGAAACAAGCATCACTAAACGTAAGTCTCTTGACATCACGCCATTCCTATTGCCAGGACAGACCAGTTCTCCTTCTCCCCACACCCCACTCCATTTGCATCTTTGTCCATGTGGCCCTAACGGAGAAGAGGAGGCCATGAGCCATCGGTTAGCACGGCTCATGGACTTGGTGAAACAGAGCTCTTCCTGCTCTCCAGAGAGGGGCTGGAATGAGAGATGGAGTTTCTGCCAGGTCAGGAGGAGATGGAGTTAGCGGGCAAAAATCTATTATCAAGGTGTTTTAGTAGCCTGAGAGCAAGGATGCCCGATAGCCAAGGTAAAGATTCTAATTTTTACCATACTCACTTATGTGTGTGTTTGTGAGAACATCTATGCTGTCATGGAGCTGGCTTTCCAGGGTGATTTCAAGGACACCTGCTCTCTCAATAAACGTGCTCAGACAAGAACAGAGAAAAAACAAGTGATGTGCTAAGGTAGGAACAGGTGAAGGTAGGAATAGTCCAGCCAGGGTCCAGGCAATGAAGGGTGCATAGTCTGTAGAGAATTTAAAACAATGATAAAACTAACAGTTGTTTTGCTTTTAATTGTCACCATACTCCAGCAATTCTAAACGGCTGTCCCCATCCCTAATGCTGTGCCTTGAACAGCACCTTTGGAGCCTGCAGGGACCATCGGGGTAGTTAAGCCCCATGGCTGAGGTTGGTTTCCTGTCCCACTTTTCCACACTGCCCACTCCTGTCCTCACCCATTACCAGCCCTTTGGGATGTGAAGATTCATGAGGCACAAACTCCAAAGACTAAGTAAGGGCACATTTGTTGTAAAGACAATTAATATTTTGTTTTATTAAATAATTATCGAATGGTTGTTTTCTTGGAATAAGGGGAAGCCTTTATAGGGAAGAGGCTGAAGAGATGGGGGAGGGTCAATCATGTAGGGTCATATGACTATGATATGGAGTTTGCATTTTATAATTCAAGAAAGGGGGTGAGTGATGAGAATTAAAGCTCTTCACTGCTTTTCCCATGCCCCCACCACCCCGCTTATCTCCCTAATTTGCATTACTGCTTCTTTTTCTTTGTCACTTTTCTGTTTACTAGTTTCAACTGACTATTCTCCATCCCATGTCCGTTTCCCTGTCTCCTGAGAGTTTACCTATCCCACCTCCACTCTGATCAGTTATTTACCTTCTGAATTTCTTCTCACTGGCATCCAATTTCCCAGTGTGGTGTTCTCTCTAGTCTGTATACTTGCAATCTGTTGAGGAAGGAAAGTTTGAATGGCTCTGGGACCTCATTATGGTCATCGGCAATTGTCAGACACATCAGTTGTTTAGGTTGGAAGAGATCAATCAGATGAACGTGTATCTCCCTTTTCTCATGAATGATATTTATGACCTTGGACTTTTCTTTGAGCCTTTTGGGAAAAAAAGACGAGCCTATAAGTGAGGAGGATTGAGAAGGAAGGAAAGAAAGATTAGGAGCTGTTGAGGCCTGGGAGAGTTTAGAGAGGAGGGTGAATGTCAGCCAGTGATTCCCTTGCCTGACCTCTGGACTGAGAGAAGTTATCTCTGTCTTCAGAGTGTATTTCTCTTTTCAGTCTTCAACAAGGCCTTCTTTCTTCTGACCTTTGGCTGTGGATTTGAGAAAAAAACAACCATTTAAGAACTTAAAATGTAAACTAACTTAGGGTGGAGAAAGTCTGGTTATCCTCTGACTGAAGAAAAAAATAATGGTGTTTTTTTTTTCTCTCTCTCTCCCCTGATCCCACACATATACTCGCAATTTGTCAACAGTTGGTGAGAACTTGCTGCTAGATTCCACTCTGACATAGGTCAGGCGGATTCTATCTTTTACTAGGGTGGAATATGATACCTACGGAGTCCTTGCTTTAGTTTCTTTCTTTTTTAAAACAAAGGAAAATCATAGGAATAATGCAGCAAGTTATAGCAATGAATGGCTGAAGTCCTAGAGGAGAGTAAGGGCAGGTGGATCTGGGCTTCTTGTCTAAAAAGAGTACCTGCCTTTTATTTTAGAAAGAAAAAGATGACACTTAATTTCAGGTTTCTATATCAAGGAGGGTAGAATTGAGCCCTGGATTTTGGGAGATTCCCTTGAGGAAGATGGTTCAGTGTGGTTCCTTAGATATTCAAGCTTACCTGTTTTCACCTATTGTGATGGTTGGAGAAGCCCCTTATATCTTCCAAATTCCTGTTGAGGACTTAGGCTGAGTAAAGTATGATCCCTGTAGAGATTACTTTGGAGATTCAAGAGCAAATATATCCAAATGTGATTTGAGAACCTGCCAAATATTATGTAATCATTAAGAATTTATTGATCACTCACTCACCCATGGATCCCAATGAGACAAACCTTGGATCCAGATCAGATAGATAGGATCCCTATCTGGATGGGGAGTGAAGGCACATCTTTATTATATTAGGATTCTTTTCATTTCAAGTGACATAAAACTTGATCTTAACTGGCTCAAACAAAAAGATAAAGTATTGGTTCATATAAGTGCAAAATCGTGGGGTGTCATTGTGTGTATGAGTTAGTTATTGATGAGTAATAGAGCCCCTCAACATATAGTAGCTTAAAACAGCTATTTATTTAGCTCAGAACCTGTGGATCAGCAGTGTAAGCTGGGCTCAGCTGGAAGGTTCTTCTGGTCTCCACTGGCTTCCCTCATTCATCTGCAGTTAGCCGTGGATGGGGTAAGTAGCACTGCTTCTGGCAGTTGGCTAGGATGCTTGGCTCTCCTCTACCTCATCTCTCCTCCTTCAGCAGGCTAGCCCAGGCTTTACTGCATCCTGACCAGATTCTAAGGGAAAGAGTAAGTGCAGACCATGACCTCCACCGTCATTGCACTGGCCAAAGCAAGTCACAAGACGAGTTTGTATTTATGGGGTAGGAAATTCTCTGTCTCTTAATGTTCTCAGTGAGAGAATCTGCAGACACATTCCAAAGGGTTTGGACGCAGGGAAGTGTAAAAACTTGTTTACATTTTTCTCCAATTGATTTCCTTAAGGTTGGCTTTAGGCAAGGCTATACTGGGGGCTTGAACAATGTCATCATTCTACTCTGTTGACTTCAGCCTCCAGCTCCACACATTGGCACAATGGCTGCAGCAGTTCCAGCCCTCACATTCAAGTCTAGTGGGAAAGGACAGCCCATCTGATTGCTTATTGCTTTCAGTCATTGTCTAACTGGGTCTTGTGTGCCTATAACTAAATCAATTTTTGTGGCCAGGTGATGCAGTACATTGATCAGCCCAGGTCTGGCTACATGTTTCACCCATGCACTGGAGACGAAGCCCCACTAGAAGCATAAAGGTTGAGTAGGGGAGTGATCGAACCTCAAATAAATATTGTTGACTCTTGCCAAGAGGAGTAATGGATGGGGCTGGTGACAGTAATAGTGGTAGAATGACAACAGACATCCATAACATACCCATAACAGAACGCAGCACATTTCCTGGTTACTTAGACTAACACAGTATGTTAGGAGACGAGCAATGCATCCAAGATCTGAGCCCAGATATTCAGATCTAAAATTCTACATTTCAGCTTGAATTATTTTTATCCTCAAGACTGAGCATAATTCTTACATGATAAGAGGTATATATGGTCCTGCCTGGAGGGACTTTTACTTTGTAATAGAAATATCACCCTGATGGCAGCTGTAGTTTTTCAGGATCATCTTCTACGTGTTGTGGGATCAATACACTTTCAAATACTTGCCCATTCACCAAGGCATTATCTCCCCAAACTTCTTTGTCCCTGCTTATATTTGTCAACTTTACAATCCTTTTATTACCAGCAAAAGCTTTGGGAAGCAACAAATAAAAGCAGGGATTATAAAAGGATTCTTATTAAAGCATGCTTTCTTTGAGCACAGAGTACAATGCCTTCCGTTCTCCCCTTGTGAAAAGATGTGTTTTCTTGTTTAATTAGAACAGACCTCCATTCCATTAGAAGAGGACAAGTAGAGCAGCAGGATTGAGACTCCAGGCCCCAAGGAAAAAAAGATTTATTTATTTCAGCTCCAGCCAACTTTAAGAGCATATTGCAACTTTGTGAAATATTCCATCATATTCCGAGATGGATGAATACATGTAAAGCACTCTGTCCCCACTGCATGGTAATTGGTCATAGTCTCCATTTTTGTTGTTGGTTTTGTTGTTGTTGTTACTTTGCAATTAAAGTCTGTGATGGAGAAATGCAAAGCCAAGTGCATCAATTAGGGTCTTAGCAGGAAACAGATGGCACACTCAATTTGGATAATTCGAGGGAAGCTTAGAAAAGGATTGTTTGCAAAGATGTGAGCAGGGTTAAAGGAAACCACAAGGGACAGTGTTGTACCCTAGAGTTAGCAGCTATGGGGGATTGTCTCACACAGAGCAGGGGTTGGCTCTATATAAGACATGGTCCATGGGCCAAATATGACTCGCTACCTGTTTATGAAAATAAAGTTTTATTTAAACATAGATGTGACCATTTGTTTACATATTGCCTGTGACCGCTGTCACATTTCAAAGGTGGAATTCGATAGTTACATCAGAGGCTGTATGGTCTGTAGTACCTAAAGTATTTACTATCTGACACTTTACAGAAAAAATTTACATCAGTGCCAGGACAAGGCAAGGGTCTTAGAGTCAGTAGTTCCTTAAATTTTGCATGCTAGCCACCGCACTTGTCTCAGCCTAGTCTCAGCTTGATTTGCTGATTCCCAGCTTCCTAATAGGAGCTGTGGCTTTCTGGACAGAGATTCAATCAGTGCATGGCAACTCTGCAGATATGGAGATGGGGAACACATGCCACAGTCTCCTCCTGACTTCCAAGCCCTCATACGGACTCATCCACTTGAAAGGTGAAGGGCCAAGGGGCTAGTTAATGGGGTTCATAAAGATCAGCCTCCTGGGGAACACAGTAGGGTGCAGAAGGGTGAAGACAGGTGGAGAGAGAGTCCATAGGGCAAACCAGAGGACAGTTGTTATGAGAGATTTGCTCCTCTATCCAGGAAAGGCACTGTGGTACCCAGTAGCCCCTGCCAGCGCTTCTCGAACTTCTACATGTATCTGAATCACCTGATCTTGTAAAATGCAGATTCTGATTCTTTAGGCCTAGGGTGGGGCCCAAGATTCTGTACTTCTGACAAGCTCTGAGATGATGCCAAAGATACTGGTCCCTGGACTGTATAACAGGGTTCCAGAGGAAAGAAATGAGGATATAGCAGTGGTTATTCTAAGTTAGAATCCTGGATCTGGCATTGGTGAACTTCGAGGTTTGGGCAAGGCATTTCCTTATTTCAAAACTCGTGTCCTGAGGGCTTCCCTGGTGGTGCAGTGGTTGAGAGTCCGCCTGCCAATGCAGGGGACACGGGTTCGAGCCCTGGTCTGGGAGGATCCCACATGCTGCGGAGCGACTAGGCCATGAGCCACAACTACTGAGCCTGTGCGTCTGGAGCCTGTGCTCCTCAACAGGAGAGGCCGCGATAGTGAGAGGCCTGCGCACCGCGATGAGGAGTGGCCCCTGCTTGCCACAACTAGAGAAGGCCCTCGCACAGAAACAAAGACGCAACACAGCAAAAATAAATTAATTAATTAATAAACTCCTACCCCCAACATCTTCTTTAGAATAAAAAAAAAAACTTGTGTCCTCACCTTTAAAGCAGGCAACAATAATCATACCACCTCAGGGTGGTGTTGTGAGGCTTACATGAGATCATACATGTGAAATCTGTTGTCGCTCAGAAAGCACTGTGAAGTGTGAGCTCTTAGTATCTCCTCAGGCTTAAAGGACTGGGGTCTCTCTCCACCTGAGTGACTCTGTCCTCTCTCTGGCTCTGCAATGCCTTACACAGCAGATGTGCAGGATACCTCTTCCCCATATGCTGTGGTAAGCACATCTCAGCTTCCAGAGAGATTTACCTTGGACAACTGACAAGTGTCAGGAAACTGAATGAGGAAGTTTCAATCTAGACCACGTACATGTCCCTATAGGCAGGGAGCTTGACAGGAGGGGTGGCCCCCAAGCTAAGGAAAGTTGGTATAAACGGTCCATGCAAAGGCATCTTCACCAAATAGGACCTGTTAAACCAGGCCACAAGCAGTGAGACCCTACTTTTTCTTATGGGATGCAGTGATAAAGAAATTACATAGTTATTTGAGAGGAACATAAATAAAGATTAATAGGTTAATGAGTTATTTTCCTTTCATTACTACACTATTGTACTTTATTATAATTGCTTTGCACTCATTTAATTAAATTTGAACTGGGGCCAACACAAGATAATTTGTTTTCCCTGTACTGAACAATGAGTATGCAGATTGGATGTACTGAAGCAGTAATCAGCCCTCTGTTTGCAACACTTTTCTACTCCGAGTAGACATTATAATTGATAATTTGATTGTTGCAGCACTCTGTGCAATATATTTTAAAGCAACATTAACATAATGGAAATTATGTTGTGAGCTTAATCTCAGCTTTTCACTGAAAGGCTATCTGGCTCCTCGGTGTAAACCAGTGAGGGTCTGACAGCCACAGATCTCGCTCTGTCTCTATCTCTCTGTCTATCTCTCCATCTCTATCTCTCTCCCTCCCTCCGCTCTTCATTCCCTTCCTTCCTGTTCCTTCCTCCATCCCTCTCCATCCTTCTCTTTTCTGTAATTTCTCCTTCCTTCCTCCTTTCCCTTTTCCCCATCTTCCTTCTCTGTCTCTGCCTCCCTCCCTCCTTCCATCCTTTTCTCATTCTCTGTCCTTTCGTCCCTCCTGCCACGACCACATTCACTTTCTTTTCTTGCCTGTTTTCTCCAGGTCCATCAAAGAAAGCAAAAGGATACATGGGGAGTGTGGACAGCGACCCCTCCCAGCTGCATTTCCTAATTTTGAGACCCATTCACGTCCCTGGGACATTTGGGAAAAGCCAACGAAGGCCTTTCCTGCAAACAACCAAATGAGACTTTATTCAAGGTGGTCAGCACGACAGCCAGAACCACACTTTGTGCCGTTGATGATCATAATGGATTGATTTGCAAGGCAGTCATGTACTCTTTTTTTAAAAATAAATTTATTTTATTTATTTATGGCTGCATTGGTTCTTTGTTGGTGTGCGCGGGCTTTTCTCTGGTTGCGGCTAGCAGGGGCTACTCTTCGTTGCAGCGCGCAGGCTTCTCATTGCAGTGGCTTCTCTTGTTGCGGAGCATGGGCTCTAGGCACACGGGCTTCAGTAGTTGTGGCATGTGGGCTCAGTAGTTGTGGCTCGCGGGCTCTAGAGCGCAGGCTAAGTAGTTGTGGCGCACGGGCTTAGTTGCTCCATGGCATGTGGGATCTTCCCGGACCAGGGCTTGAACCCATGTCCCCTGCACTGGCAGGTGGATTCTTAACCACTGCGCCACCAAGGAAGTCCGGTCACGCGCTCTTTGAGGGCATTTCTGCAAATGTTGGCAGATGAGGAGAAAGCCACTGGTATCGCCTTTCTTCCCCTGGAGCTGCAAACACTTCTTGAAAAGATGCGCTGCTTTTCCTTGTGAATACATTCTGGAAACGAATTCTCTTTGGCCCAAAGGTTTCCTGTCCCATAATGGAAACTCGTTGTGAGGTTCTGTTTAATGATCCCAGGCCAGAGATCTTGGGCACAGGTGGGAAACCTCGTGCCCAGGTGACTTCTGCTGAATTTTCATAACTCTGTAAATATTTGTTTCTGTATTTGTTTTGGGAGGAAGACCACCTGTGAGTGGTTGAAAATGACTGTGTTTGTTTTGGAAGAGCCTGTGGAGGGGATTTTCTGAGTGTTCTTTGTCCTGCTCTAAACTGTCCGGACCCTGATTTTTTGCAAAAATCTAATTTCTTTGAAGAAAAGCCTGTCCTTTAATCTCTTTGCTCTTTCTGAGGCCTGGGCGCCCACACTCGAGTCTCCTGTTAGATTTTCAAACGATCTGTCAGTGTAGAGAATGTCCCAACAAACTGCACATGCCTCTGGAGCAGGCAACTTTGGGGGGAAGGCAGATTTATCTCGTAAATGTGCTAAGTTTCTCCAGTGAACACTTGAGTGTCAGAGCTGGCTCTGAGTGTCTTGTTTCATTTTGGTTTTTTCTCTTCTCTTTTATGTTTTTATTTTTCATAGAAAATTGAGCCAGAACTTGACTTATTTTTTTAAATTAATTAATTAATTTATTTTTGGCTGTGTTGGGTCTTCATTGCTGCGCGTGGGCTTTCTCTAGTTGCAGCAAGCGGGGGCTACTCTTCGTTGCGGTGCACAGGCTTCTCATTGCGGTGGCTTCTCTTGTTGTGGAGCACGGGCTCTAGACATGCGGGCTTCAGTAGTTGTGGCACGCGGGCTTCAGTAGTTGTGGTGCACGGGCTTAGTTGCTCTGCGGCCTGTGGGATCTTCCCAGACCAGGGCTCGAACCCATGTCCCCTACATTGGCAGGCAGATTCTTAACCACTGCACCACCAGGGAAACCAGGACTTGACTTATTTACACACCAGTTACCCAGTTGAGAAACAGCACTTCTGAGTTTTACTTTTTCCCTCACTGTCTCCTTTTTTGTTTAGGGAACACATCTTTTAGTCTCATTGTCATGAGATAGACTCCTCTCAGCTGCATTTACTGCTCTAATTCTTTATTTTTATTTTTTACAGAAAAATGGCCAAGAGACTGAAGTATTTTTATATTTTACCCCCTGTTAAAAAAAAAAGAAAACAAATGAAGAGAGAACTCCAGTTTGCCTGGCTAGAGTGTGCTGCTTCTTGTCCACAGGGGCTGTGTTAGAGTTGAGAAGACCACAGTTGGGATGTGGTCCCAGCCTAGAGACACAATCCCAGCTTCTTGCATCAGTCCACCCATGGCTCCAGGGACATTGCTAAGGAAGCCTGCTCCCAAACAAGGACCCGAGGGTGGATTCGTGGAGCGCAGGTTTCAGGTCTTCAAGTGGACAGCAGTTTCCCACCAAGGGAAACCACAGCAAAGAGCCTCTCTCCAGGTCCCGACCGTGGATTCCTGGCACCTGCAGCCTATACAAACATCATAGCACTTTGGGATATTCACCTTGGCTCCGCAGTTTGTATCTATCATAATATGGTTCCTAAGACAAGGATTCAAGTGCAAGTGACTTATTTGGAGATGATCTCAGGAAGCATCAGGAGAGGAAGGAGGGAATGGGACAAGGCAGGAAGACAGCCAATAAATGATGTGTCATCAAGCCAGTGGGCAACTGGGGCTCAATCCTGTCGGGGGAACTCAGAGAGCCAACACAGAATGTGCATGCAGTTATCTCACTGAGGCATGAGGGAACCAGGGTATTTATATAGTAGCTCCTGTCAACCAGTGCTTGAGGACTGCTCCCTGGGGTGTGGTGGGTCGGGGGGGCATTAATTCTGAGGGATTTCTGCCCTGCTGAACACGTGAGCAGAGCTGGCTCTGGATGCCAGAGAAGGATCTCAGGTGAGTTGCAGAGGCTGGCAATTGGAAGGTGGGTCCCTGCAATGCATATGAACCACAAGGCTAAGGCCTGAGAGGACATGGGTGGGCGTCAGCAGCTTCACTGTAAACTGTCTCATGTGCGTCTATCCTGTCTCCTCCCAGACGGTGAGCTCCATAATGACAAGGGCTGAGCTCATGCATCGGTCTGTGTTCCATATTGCCCACCTGGGTAATCATATGTCTCATCCATTAGGCACTCATGGTGGGTGTAATGCTAAGCACATCCCAGGGTTGGCTCTACCAATCCTCAAAACAGCCCCGTGAGGCTGTTATTACTTCCATCTCAGCTGAGGCTGTAGGAGTACAGTGAGTTAAAGTAACTCACTAAGGTAGTAGTCAGGGTAGCCAAACTTGGGCAACTTGGCCCCAGAGAGTACCCTTTGGGATGCTGTGCTAGACTGCTTCTCCAGCTTTGTGGTTGGAATCTGAGTCTAGAAGCTCTAGAGACCACTGCTCCCCCAGCTATAGCTGTCATTTGTTGACTACTTCTCACGTGTCTCATCCTAAAGGAAATGCTTTACATTCATTCTTTTGTTTTAATTTTCTCATTCCCATTTTGGAGCTAAGGATGGCAAGGTTCAGAGAGAGGTTAAATCACACAGCCGGTGGGTGGAAGAGTCTGGCTTCAGACAGAGGCACCTGCACAACAGATACCAAAGCCGTGGCTTCAAGACGCTGACTGTCCTACCTGGGCCCCTGCGGTGGGGAGTGGGCAAGGAATGAAGGAGATCGAGAAAGCAAGTTACATCCCCTGATTTGCCCCAGAGAAAGCAGGTGGGTCAAGGGTCAGACAAGAAAAGAGGGTCATTAAGAACATCAAAGACCCCCTCCCTCTCTCTGCTTCCTATCAGGAACGTGGCACAATCAGGTTGGGCGGTTGCTGTTTTCTTTTAATAACCTGTGATAATATCCAGTGTTTCACAATCTACTTCCCCTTCACCTGGTGTAGTGGCAGGGCTCCAGGAATGGAGCCAACCCTGCCAGGCCATCAGAAGCTATGCCTCCAACACTTTGGAAAACTCTTGGTCAGTACTTGAGACTAACGACACAGCAGTACCAAGCCCCACAAGGCGGACTTTGGCGGTTGCATGCATTCTGCTCCTTGCATGGGGGCAGCAGCCAAACCTGACCAGGGTGCACTGTCATTTTGGGGTTGCTGGAGCCCGTGCGAGGAAGGGGGCATCTGCCTGTGCTCCTCTGAAGGGCATGCTGAGCACTTGCTAGGGCGTGCCAGGCAGGGTCTTCCTCTCTCTTTTCTTCACTAGCTCCTTCTCCCCTTTTCTTCTTCATTTGTCTCTCACTTCTGCCATATCCTTTCCAGAAAAGGAAGCCCATGTGGTCGAACAAGACCTGCCCAGGAAATCAGGAGACCTGGTTGTAACTAGCAAAGAACGAGGGATGCTGATCTGAGCTACGAGGTCCCAGCTCAGTGCTTTGACTGCCCACCAGCCAAGCAGCCTTCTTCCACTCTTTAGATTTCAGCCCCCAATCTGCAACACAGGACACATGTACCAGATTATGGTTTGCAGCCCTTTTAAAAAGACAAGAGAACTTTTCTTATGCTGTTTACTGTTATTTTTGAGCCTGTTTTTTTTTTTTAGAGTCAGTGCCCTATGCTTAGTTTTATTTTTTAAAAAATTTAAAGTTTTGATACAATTTATTTTTAAATGGTAGATTTTATATTTAAGAAAATTCAAGATCATTGTCATTCCTTGAAAAATCAAATCTGGCCACCCTGGACCTCTACTCATGCATGCCAACTGTCTGTTGGCGCTGAGTTTCGCTGTCCCTTCTAGGTGAGGCGTGTACTCCCCACCCAGAGCCCCCTCTGTCTTACCATCACCCTACTTCTAGGTTTGTAAGAGGCTGGGGAAAGGTAGACCCCCAAAGGGACCTCAGATTCTCCTAAAAATGCACAAGGATAGGGAGTTTCCATGTCTGTGCTTTTACTGTGTGAGAAAAGATTGAAAACAAATTGAAAACACAATTTTCAAGGTGTCCCCACACGTGAGAGCTCATGGGTCCTCCAAGCCGGAGACGCAGAGCAGCCAGGCTGTGCTCTGCTCTTTGCGCGATGAGGACCCCGAGGCCCAAAGAGGTGAAGTGACTTGCCCAAGTCACAAAGCTGCTGACTGTCAACATGAGCGTTCCAACTCAGATTTGCTCATTCCTGGCCCACTTCTCCTTCTCTACCAGGAAGTCTCTCGCCTCAATTTGAATACTACCTTACATTTCCTCACCCCCTTATCCATTGGGCTCCTCTGATGACTCAGCAGGTGTGCAGGGCAGCTGTTACTAAACACATTTCAATAGATGAGGAAACTGAGGCAGTGAGGTCAATGGGCATAAAAGCAGAGTAAGCAGTTTTCTTGGTGGCATAATTCAAAGGATAACAGGAAGGGTGTGTGTGTGTGTGTGTGTCTGTCTGTCTGTCCCTCTCTCTCTCTCTGCATGGGGGAATCCTAATACACTCCCCCCACCTTTTTTAATGGAGGAAAAAGGGGCAGGGAAAGGAGAGATCCAAAAGTACCAAACACCGATCTTGCTCACTTTGCAAATTTGGAAACATCACTTTTGGATTCTGTCTCCTTTTCTCCCTTCCTTTCCTTCCTTTCCTTTTACTGTGTGAACAAAAGAGTGATCGAATAGTATTTTAGATTTTCAAAATGCTACATGGACTTCTCAGTTATCCTCGTCAAAATCCAAAAAGGCAGAGTGGGATGATGAGATCTATTTCCCGAGCAGGATATTGAGTCAGCAATGGGATGAACAAGTCCAGGTTCACTCAGCAGCTTAGAGATGAGGCTGAGCGTAAACCCTGGGTCACATGGGACTCCAGAGTGAGCCAAGCTAAGTCTCTCAGAAGAATTATTGCTTCGGTTTGGGGAGCATCTACAATGGGCCAGGTATGTGCTGGGTACTTTATGGACAAAAATCTCATAAATCCACAGGAGGTTCCTAGGACAGCCTATGGCCGTCTCCATTTCACCATTAAGGAAGCCGAGGGGGGCCAAAATGCCCAGAATGCTGCCCGAGGTCATCCCACAGGCCTGGGTCTGAAAGCCCACATTCCCTCCATGACATTGCTTTTTGCAATAGAAAAAGAATTATCCACAATTCTCTCCCCTCCACCAACAATCCTATGTCAGGGTCCTCCCTTAATCCCTGCATCCCCAGTGACTCCTTCTGGGTGTTTGGGGGTGTCCTCCAGGTCCTCTGGGATTGTCTGAAGGTTAAGTAATGTTTGGGTCATTTTGCTACTAAAGAAGCTTCAACAATGTAAAAGGAAAAACAAAACCCTACATCATAGCTAATCGTGCGTGGGTTCTCAATTCAGCTTAGCGTTGTCACTTTTAACGTCTCTTTGGAAGGGAGTAGGGCTGGTTTAAACAGAGTAGCAAACATTTATTCAGGAAGCAGAAAGCCCATGCCACACCCTTGACGTGGTGCTAGGAAAGAGGGACTAAACATTAACCAGAAGGCAAATACAGAAACATCAGAGGGTTGGCGCACGGAGCAAAAAGCAAGGGGCACCGGATAACAGTAGTGAAGCTCGTGGCCTTGGAAATCAGCCAAAGCCTGGGTTCAAATCCCTCCTTTGATACTCACTAGCTGCATGGCTTTGGGCAAATGACTGAACCCTTTTTAGCCTTCATTTTTTTGGTGAATCTGGGGTGATAATAATGTATTCCTCTGTGACTTGTGATATAGATTAAATGATATAATGTATAGAACATGTTTGGGAGACTGCCCTCGCATTCTTATGGGCTCCATCAAAGAGAGCTCTTGTTATGTACAATTAAACTGCAATTAACCTATTTTCAGGCTCTCCCCTCTCAAGTTTTTTTTTTTTTTTTTTTTTTTTTTGCGGTACGCGGGCCTCTCACTGTTGTGGCCTCTCCTGTTGCGGAACACAGGCTCCGGACGCGCAGGCTCAGCGGCCATGGCTCACGGGCCCAGCCGCTCCGCCGCATGGGGGATCTTCCCAGACCAGGGCACGAACCCGTGTCTCCTGCATTGGCAGGCGGACTCTCAACCACTGCGCCACCAGGGAAACCCTCCTCTCAAGTTTTTAGCTATGCTCATATTTCAAGAAAAGGTCACAGCGGAGTTGTTTATTATATTGTTCTTTTAAATTTTCTAGAGCATGTTTTGTGGCCCCGACAGATTCAGGCTAAATCGCCATTGTAGTATATCTATCAGCCCTCGCAATAAGAATGGCTGTTTTATGATGAGCAGGTGAGGCTATACAAGCAGCAAAGAAAGAGAATGATGTGTCCACTACACTCTACTTATGGAGGAAAGATGGTAAACAGGAGAGCAACAGGTTTTTCCAAATCTATGCAGAACAGACTTCGGGGAGAATACCAACTGTTGATTAACCGAGGTCCCGGTCCTGGGTAGGGGCATCCTGGTCAACTGATGTCATGCAGAAATGGAAACTGGCAGAGATTGGAAAACAACAGTCACAAGACTTAGAGAAAATAAGCTCCTGGTTCATAAGAGGCAGGATGAAAGCTGACACCAGCCATTCCTGAAAAGAGAAAATGAGGGTATTCGTTGGATCAGTGCATGGTATCTGTGATGAATGCGGCAATTCTGGCTGTGTACAAAAGTCTACTGTGCCATTTTGGATACCTTCTGATGAAAAGGATATTGTACCATTAGTGAGGCCCAGTGCAATACAGCTGAAGTGATCGGGGCCCACACAGAGCCGTGGATAGTTTAAAAGGGAAGTGAAATCAGGCTGGCATTCTCCAGGAAAAGGCAGATTGAGAGGAGGGCATCACGGAATGACACAGCATTCTGAAATGAGAACAGAGAATAAAAGCTACAAAGGCTATTGGAGTTCATGGGCCTTTCTCCCTGCTTCCCTTCCACTTCCCCCTAATCCAAACAAGGCAGGGCAGTCTAAAGAATTGTATATTAGCAAGGACATTTAATATACAGGCATTTAAAAAATACTAAACATTTACCTGGGAACCAAGCAGAGAAAAAAGGAATGATGCATTATAGAATTAAGGCAAAGATTGCCTACAGCAACCACACGGAGGATTTTGGAATAGCATCAAATAATTGAAGAAAAGGAAAAAGGAAACCAAGAAATATTGAGCAATTGATATGTTCCAGAACAGGCTTTCAAGTCAAATACCTGGGTTCAACCCTCACCCATGAGCTGTGTGACTTTGGGTAAGTTCCTTAACTTCTCTGAGCCTCAGGAGCAATGCAATCCCCTACCTCATCACCCTTTTGTGAAGATTAAAAATAATACTGTATGTAAAATACCTAGAATAGGGCCAGCTGTGGAATGTGTATGTAAAATACCTAGAATAGGGCCAGCTGTGGAATGGGTCCTCAAAGTGATAGTTATTATCATTGCAGTTTTTACCAGCGTTGGTCCACATAGCATCCCTGGGAGAAGGTTCATGTTTTACATGTGAGGAAACTAAGGCTCAGAGAGGTTAAATATTTTGCCCAAGGTCACCTAGGCAGTAAATGTTGGAGCTTGTATTTGATCCCAGGTTTGTCTGCCACATTCACTTCCCATCCTGCCTCATGGCAGGTGATAGGCAGACAAAATCTTACATACTAGCTATGCTTAATCCATGCTTCCTTCATAGATATACTTTTTTCTAGGAATCTAAATCATTAGCACATATTTATATGCTTTCTACACCTATGAGGGCTCTGTAGCCCTCAGTGAAAACCTGACATATTTGGAGATCCTAGGGAAATGAACATCCTCAGAAGTCAAAATAAGTGGGGCACGCGACTGCGTGCATTACAATAGGATAAAAATAGCATTCAAGACACAAAGCTTTGGAGGGAGAGGGTTCAGTTATGTAGCAAGGGACTATGGAGCATCTCTGAAGATTCATAAACCTTCTGTGTGCACCTACGTTCCTGCCCTCAGCAAGCTTACTGTCCCATGAGACATCTGTGGATACAAGCTGCTCTTCTTGTTTGCCATTCTCCCCTCTTTGTAGCTTTCAGTTCAGTCTGGATTTTGTTCAGGACTGTCTGGGCTGGGCTGGGGGTTGGGTGGCTGTTCAATGCCATTGCTGAGGACTTGGTGCCTGACACTGAGCTAGTGGCTATAGACAGTGCAAGAGAAGTTTAAGACCCAGCCTGTACCACTGAAATTCTTCCAAAGCAATTGGGAAGATAAGGAATACTCATGTGAAACCCTCAGGGACACAAAAAAGCCATATATAATTAAACTTCCCTGGGGATGGCTTGGGGAGTAATAGCCTCAGGATGTCAGAAACTGGAGAGAAGCATGTGGGGTAGAACAGAAT
This sequence comes from Mesoplodon bidens, assembly GCF_964165515.1. Lineage (NCBI taxonomy): Eukaryota > Metazoa > Chordata > Mammalia > Artiodactyla > Ziphiidae > Mesoplodon > Mesoplodon bidens. Next base: position 32,601,906 of record NC_138175.1, read on the forward strand.
CATGGAATTGTAGGATGTTAGAGGTGGAAAGCTACCAGCTGGCTCAGTGTCTCACTTCCTAAATGATACTGGAATTCCATTTATGATGTTCTCGGAAAATGGACCACTGGACTCTAACTCCATCTGGGACAAGGATTTTGCTAGTTTACATCTATCATTGGACAGTTTCAATGATCATTCAGTTTTTTATTATATTATGCCAGAATCAATGTTCTTTAGCCCACTGAACTTAGTTTTGCCCTACTAGTCTGGGGTGGGATAAGTTGAATTACTGGTTTTACTACTTTGTAATACTAATACATCCAGTTCCCCTCCCATGGCCTCATTGTAATTTCTTGACCCTTGACTTTGGGATGGCTTGATTTGGGCAATTGGAATATTGTTGGATGTGATGCCCAGAGAGGCTTTGATTTTTGTGTGCCTTTTGGTGCTTCGTCCATCACTATGAGAAAACTATTCCCCAGGGCACCTACTGATTCTCAAAGACAAAGAAACATGGAGAATAAAACTGAACCCAAACCATGACCTGAAGCAGAGCCCAGCCAAGCCTACATCAGATCAGACAAACTCCAGCTCACCTGCAGATACCTATGAGGCAAATAGATGTGGTAATAAGCCACAGCATTAATGTGGCAATAGTGCACTAAAACATACAGCAACAAAGATTAGGTTTACTCCCTTTTACACCTGAATGCTCTTCAAATAGATGGAGGTCATTATTATTCCCCGAAAATATTATCATTTTGTTCTCATTTGTCCTCAGCGCTGATAACCATTTCTGTGTGACATGCATTCCGAATCCCTGCTGTATATAATCGCTCACTCTTTCACCCAGAACTGAGCAAATGATACTCCAGATGTAATATGCCCCTTACAGATTCTATTAGGATCATCATTGCCCTTCAACTGAAAATAATACTTTATTACTGCTTAAAATTGCATTAAATAAAAACAGCAGTTCTGTTGTTGGAGCATATTGAGCTTTGGGTTAATTAAAACCCTCCGATTTTTTCTGAGTCAATTGTTGTCAATCCAGCTCTCTGACCCTGTATTTACATAGTTGACTTTTTTTGATGCTAAAGACAGATTCTATTACACTTAAATTGTGTATGGTTGATTTTGACCTAGCAACCTGAACTGTCAATACAATTTAAATCCTTATTCTGCCATCAAACATACCAACTATTCCTCCCCTATTTATGCCATCCATAAATTGGGTGAGTATGCCTGCTATGTCTTTATCCAAATTACCGAAGAAAGAATATTGAACATAACAGATATAAAGACAATAACCTTATGGCATATCTCTAGAGACTTCTAGGTTGAATATAAGTAATGTGGGTTGAAGTCAGCAACAAATCCCTCTTTATTTATTTATCTACTTATTATTTATTATTATTATTATTATTTTTCGCCACACTGTGTGGCTTATTGGATCTTAGTTCCTGCACCGGGGATTGAACCCGGGCCCTTGGCAGTGAAAGCATGCAGTCCTAACTATTGGACCGCCAGGGAATTCCCAACAAATCCCTTTTTAACTGGACAGTCATCCTACCTGTGTTTCAGCATGTTGTCCACAAGAGCATTATGAGTGACATGATCAAAAGCCTTGCTTAGATCAATGTTTATCAGCGGAGTAATTTTATCAAAAATGGAAATTGGTTGGTACAATATGATCTGCTCTCGGAGAACCGATATTGGGTCTTAGTAATTACTTCTTTCTTTTCTATGTGCTTATCAACATTGTTTAATAACCTCTACCATATAACTGTCAGGAAGCAATGCTGAAATAATGTCTCTAGTCTTGAGAATCTACCTTTAAAAATTTTAAGGAAATTTCTTGCTCATGTAGTAGCATAATTTGGTACAATGCACTCCAAGATGAGGCGTCTTAGGACACATCCCCTGCACTTGGTTCAGTCGCCCACATTGTCTCCTGGACCAGAGGCATTTGTGCACCATCCCAAATCCATCCTGACCTCATGAGCAGTTAGGCAGCCCCAACATGGGAATGCATTGCTCCTGTAGTTATGAAGCTGGATCGCTACAGCATCTGGATCACTACAGCTGGATCACCTGTTACAGGTGGGAGGGCTCACTGAGGTGCACTTCTCATGTGCTGCCCCAGGACTTGCCTACTGCCACTGAAGTGCATAGCACTATGACATCCACTAGGCACCTTCACGCCTACGACCCAGAAGGGCAGAGGAGCTGAAGTCCCTTGGACATCCGTCTTCCTTCCTCCTCACAGACAGATGGGATGGAGAAGACGTGGTTTCCTATGGACTTCAAGAAGACATCCAGGGGCTTCCCTGGTGGCGTAGTGATTGAGAATCTGCCTGCCAATGCAGGGGACACAGGTTCAAGCACTGGTCTGGGAAGATGCCACATGCTGCGGAGCAACTGGGCCCGTGAGCCACAACTGCTGAGCCTGCGCGCCTGGAGCCTGTGCTCCGCAACAAGAGAGGCTGTGATAGTGAGAGGCCCATGCACCACGATGAAGAGTGGCTCCCGCTTGCCTCAACTAGAGAAAGCACTCACACAGAAACGAAGACTCAACACAGCCAAAAATAAATATAAATAAATAAATAAATTTAAAAACAAAACAAAACAAATCTAGAATTTGTAATTGGGCAACCTTCCCTTTAAAAAAAAAAAGAAGAAGACATCCAGTAAAACTAAGCAATCAGCGTGTCATCAAGCAATGCACTTCCCTGTGTGGCTCTCTCTCCTTACCCGCTCCCTAGGCACAGAGGCTCTTGCCACAGGCTTTGCCTCTGGTTAAGCTGATGCTCATGGTGCCCTGCCCCTATCCCTTTGGCACTCGCGTCCTCTGCTCGTGCATGACTTCCTACCACCAACACTTTCTCAGCCTGCACGTGGGGTAGGCTGGACATGCTGGAGAATTGATGTCACCAGGAGCAGAGGATAAATACCTCATATTCCTCCTTCTTTGGGTGGGACAACACAACAAGTTCTACCCTGGCTCTTGGAGGTCCCCAGGGGGATTAAGTCCCAGCTGCCCACAGCACCAACCATTGACACACTCCTTATTGACCCTCTTGCCTTTCTTGTTTCACTTTCCCACTCCTGTTTTGGTGCTTCTTGGGATCACCTCCCAAATAAATTACTTGCACTAAAATCCTTGACTCTGGACCTGCTTCTTGGAAAACTGAACCAAAAGCACTAGAGAACCTGAGACCTCTCCCATGATAAGAACTCCCTTCTCACTAACATCTCCCATTCTTTTTTTGTTTTTTTGCGATACATGGGCCTCTCACTGTTGTGGCCTCTCCCGTTGTGGAGCACAGGCTCCGGACACGCAGGCTCAGCGGCCATGGCTCACGGGCCCAGCCTCTCCGCGGCATGTGGGATCTTCCCGGACCGGGGCACGAACCCGTGTCCCCTGCATCGGCAGGCGGACTCCCAACCACTGCACCACCAGTGAAGCCCAGCATCTCCCATTCTGATGGAAAGAGTGACAAGGGTATTTGTTGACCAGATAGATTTTTAATTATTTCCTCTATTTCTGTATACTACTTCTGCGCAAAATTTAGTCAAAGCCCTCAGTCATCAAGGTTAGTATCATAGAGTGTTACCATAGTGTTGAAGCTTGTCATCTGCAACATTATGTTAGTAGAGCTCACTTTTTTGTTTGTTTTTGTCAAAATGTTATTTCTATAATTTGAATGGGTAATAAATCGGAACATGGTAAAAATATGTGCACAATGATAGATAATGAAAGTAAGCACCCTCCCATCCTAAGTCTACCATCCTGTTACTAGTGCCTTTCCAGAAATACTCTATGCATTAACAGTCACACACACACACACACACATAAACAGACAGCACACACATCTGCACACACAGGCCCACAGGCCTATGTCCCTGTAGTGCTGGTAGAATCCTGCACTATACTCTCCAGACTCTTCTGAATTTTGCCTTCTCATATGAGAGTAAATCTTGGTGATCACTTCACACCAGTAAACCTAGACTTGCCTTCTCCTTTTAATAGTTGTGAAGTTCTCCTTTATAAGGATCAGTTTTGCGTTGATCGCTATTTAGGTAATCTCGCTTCTTTAACATAATCTAAGCTGTAACAATCTAAAACCTTAAAACACCAGCTGTTTTGGGCTTCTCTGGTGGCGCAGCGGTTGAGAGTCCGCCTGCCGATGCAGGGGACACGGGTTCGTGCCCCGGTCCGGGAAGATCCCACATGCCGCGGAGTGTCTGGGCCCGTGAACCATGGCCGCTGAGCCTACGCGTCCGGAGCCTGTGCTCCACAACGGGAGAGGCCACAACAGTGAGAAGCCCGCGTACTGCAAAATAAAAAACAAAAAAAAACCCACCAGCTGTTTTATTTGCTCACAGTTCTGCAATCTGAACGGGGCTTGGTTGGGCAATTCTGCTGGTCTTGCCTGTGGTCATTCCTGGAGGTGCATTCAGCTGGCAGGTGGATTGGGGGCTGGCACACTGGGATGGCTGGGTCTCTTGCTGTCACTCCGTTCAGTCTCAGGGCCACTATCTTTCCACATGAGCCCTCCATTGCCTTTCTATGTGGTCTCCCCAACAGGGTAACTGGACTGGTTATGCAGTGACTCAGAGTTCTGGAAGCTTCCAAGCCTTCTTAGAGTTAGGCCAGAAACTGGCCTAACTTTACCTCTGCTGTCTTCTATTGGTTGAACCAGGTCATGGGCTCAGCCCAGATTCAAAGGGAAGGGACTTCACAGGGGTGTGGATCTAGGGAGATAGGGTTCATTGGAGGTCACCAATCTGATAGACCATTACAGGAGACTTCAGGGGAAACTAACTAGTTAGGGGATCAGGGCTCCCAACAGATGTATATCTCCTTTTATCAGATTTGTGATATTTTATTTGAAAAGATAATTATGCTTTTTAATAATGGCTGAAAATCACTAATTTACATCATGGAGTTATAAGAGGATTTAGAGAGATCATCCAACCCTTCCCCTTCATTTGACCGATGAGAGACCTGAAAATCTCAAAGGATGATTAATGGTCAAAAGAATGACAACATTCCCCTGACTCATGGTCAGGACCCCAATTCTTTTTCCCCCTTCTTATGCTTTCCTGTTTCCCACTGATTTTCCATTTATGGGCTTCAACCCATTCAGTTGGTGGTTTAACAAACATTTGTTGAGCACCTGTTATGTTCCAGGCACTGTTCCAGAGGTCAGTATTTCAGTAATTCTAGCCTCACATGCAGGAGTGGTGTGCTTGGGCCATTTCGGGAGCCCTGATGGTGCTCATGTTCAAATTCACATTGAGTGACATCATGTCGGTGGCTTGAAATTGGCCATGGTGGGAATATTCACAGCATTAAAAACTGGCAAATGTTACAAATCAGGACTCTTTTATTTCCCCCAAAGAGTTGGTTGTTAAACATTTACCAGCACACCCTGGACTTAGTCTTAAATCACATTCTCTTTCAGGCTGAGAGGGTTTCCTTTACCACAGGTCCTGCTGACCCATAGGTCTCTGTATTTTCATTCATTTATTCACTCATTCAGTAAATGTTTATTGATCAACTACCATGTGATAGACCCTGTCTGAAGGAAACAGCCTCTATTCTTTTCCAGACAATTATTTTCAGGCAGGAATGTGTGCCTAATTTTTGCTAGATCTGATTTTTTTGCTAGATTTTTGTGTAGAATGACCCAATTTTTCAATGTAAGCAACAAATTTTTAAAAGGTTTAAACTACTGCCTGGGCCAAACTAAACACATCTTTAAGTTATATTTGTCATGGAAGTCACCAGTTTGTAACCTTTGCTTTAACCCTAACAAAAGTGTATGACATCAAGGCCGTGACCTCTCCAATCTTCCATTCCCACCAGTCATGCTGCAGTTAAATCACCTGGAAATCCAGGCCCAGCTTCTACACTATGTCTCTCATGATAAGTTTGAGATTTATGCTCAAAATAATGTCCTTTGCTTAAAGACCCTTGGGGGCTCCCCAGTAATGCCCACTTCTCCAGCCTGACATTCCACTCATCACTAAACTGCACTGGCCTTCTTTTGGTTTCTTGACCAGCCCATGCTTTCTACCCCAGGGCCTTTATACTTGCTGTTCCTTCTCCCTGGAACACTGAACTTTCACCTCATTTACTCAACACAAAGGTAATTTGCTCAGGGAATCTCCATCCTCCTAGACCAGATCAAGTTTCACTAGTTTATCCTATGTTATTGCCATATTCTGCTCCTTTGTAGCTTTATGGTAGCCACGAAAATGCACTTCTTAGATCTCTCATTGAGGGGAGTGTAACTGACATCCCAAACTGCTGACTGTGAATCCACCACCACCCTCTGCTGAGGCCACACTTCCCATGGGCCGCTCCCAGCCTGTGACTGAGCACAACAGGAATACAAAGGCAGGTTCATTCTTGAGACCTTAAGACTCTTTTGATGGGTAACTTTGGCCTTGCCAGGTCTTCCTTAGAACTACACTGCAGCCCAAGACTAGCTATCTCTCTCCTTCCCAGAACTGCATCACTGCCTGATGGCTTGCCCAGGCTTCTCCATCCCCCTCCCTAGTCTCACTCACAAATAAATCTCTTTCATGTTTATTCCTGTCTTAGCATCTGCTTCTTGGAGTCCATGAAATAACACAAGCATCTATTACAATGGCAAATTTATATTTAAATATGCAATTATCTGATGAATGCTTACCTCCCAGACTAGACCATGAAGACAGGATCAGTTCATGGATATGTTTACCTTTGGCTTACATTAAATCCCAGCCTCTCTTACAGGGTCTGGCGCACAGTGGGTACTCAGTAAACACCTGCTGATTTAACATATGAAGGAAACAATGGAAAATACATGGCATTATGAAAATGAAAGGTGTAGTTAAATGTAATGTAGGCTTGTCCTGACTATAGGCTGTGCTAATTTCAACATGGGAAACTGAAATTGAGGAGCATCCCTTGGAGAAAAGGTACGTAAAGATAAGACAAATTCAGCCAATCCAAGTAGTCCATGTGGTAATTTAGGCTTAGAATTGGATTACATCTCAGTGTACTTGGAGGTACCTCTGGTTTTTCCCTAAGTCATGATAGTTTGGTAACAGAGAACGCACTGAGCTAACAGGAAGAGTCTATTCAAATATCGTCCGAGATAACCTCAGAAGGAGTAGGTAACGAAAGCACAGTTGACAAAGGAGTAGTGAGACTGGACTAGCTTGAAACCTGCAATGACCCAGCTCAGCAACTTGGGCAAGTCCTTTTTCCTCCTCAGATTTTGATGTTCTCATCTGTACCATGAAAGGGATGGCCTGGGGTCTCTGAGGCACTTCTAGCTTGGACATCCCTGGATTCTAAGTGCAGTGGACAGAGGTCAGGGGAGGAATGTCTTCTTTCTTGTTCCATACTATATCCCAAGCATCTACCACGGTGCCTGGTACTTAGGAGGTGCTTCATAAATCTTGCTTGAATGAATTCACAAAAACATGAATGGAGGATACCTCTTCTTTCCCCTGGGTACACAATGTTCCGGGGCCCCAATCTGTGCTAGCAGGGAAGGCAGGAAGCAGCTATTTACCTTTGAGGGAGCGGCTGGGTGATGTGCTTGTGTAAACAGCCATTTACCCAGGTGTCAAGAGGAGCCGCTGAGAGAGAACACACATTTATTCCTTTCCTCACGGTAATGACCCAGAAATCCCAGCTTGCTGCTCTGCATTTTTCCAGGCACTACTGGAGTGGAGGCCTGGTGTGTTTTTCTGACCCAGCCTGAGCAAGACTCCCACCCTCACTCCCCCACTTTTACTCCAAGTCACTCCTCTCTAGCGACCCTTCAGGGCAAATATCAGCATCGGAAGTTATCTTATTATTGAACGTTTTTGTCCTCTTGCTCTCTGTATCCTTCCACTAGAATGGAAACACCTTGAGATCCATCTGTCTTGTTCATTGCCCTATTCGCACACCTGGAGGAGTGTCTTATACTGGGTGGGGCTGCTCAATCAGTAGATACTGACCGACTGATAGATGAGTAAGATTTGCTCCAAGCCTGGTCTAGTGCAATCACTAGCTCGAAGTGGTGCTTGAAATTCCCACCACTAAACTCACCTCTTTGGGGTAAGTCAGCATTCTTCATTCAATCATGATACAGCACTTTCATAGTTTTGGTCATATCTCTTCCTCTAATTTACTTAATATATCTCTCTAATTCATGTCTCCTCTTTTAATAAATTTCAAACATACACTGTATGTCATGACTGTAAATGGAAACCAGTATCACTTTCCATACACAGAAGGTAACCATAAAAATAAATACAGTGATCCAAACCTTAGTGCCAAAGGGATGGTGGATAGAACTCTACTTCAGTATATTTTTTTCTTTGTGATACTAGGCATTTTGCTGTGGGCATTTACAAATGATATTTTGATATATGGTCCATAGGCTTCACCAGATTTCCAAAGGAGCTGTGGCATCTTCCCTAAGAACCCTGGAGAAGAGATACCAGGATATAATCTGCGAGTGGTCCAAGCTTGAGGACTGTCCTTTCTTTGTTAAAAAGGAAAATCAAATAGTGTTAGGATAGTGTGTAAGACATGTTAGCATCAACCTGGAGTATATTTTTTGGTGCACATATGTATTCATTTATGTTGGGCATATATCTTTGAGTGGAATTCCTGGACCACAGGGTATGTGCATGTTCAATTTTACATATACTGTGAGAGTCTCTAAAGTGGTTTTTACCAGTTTATAATCCCCACCAGAAGTATGAGAATCCCACTTACTCTACATCCTTACCTCATTTACTATTAACAGTCTTTTTCATTTCAGCTGTTCTAGTGGGTATGCAGTGGTAAATCCTTGTAGCTTTACTTTACATTTTCCCTGTGACTAATATGGTTAAATACCTTTCCATGTGCTTATTGGCCATTTGCATACCCCTTTGAAAGATGACTTTAAATCTTTTGTCTATTATTTTTCTACATTTTTCTTATCTATTTGTAGGAATTTTTATATATTCTGGATATGTCTCTTTTAGTTTCAGTGTTCCAATTTTTTTCTCACTCTATAATTGGCTCTTCTCACTCTATAATTCCACTCTCTTAATAATGCCTTTTACTGAAGAGAAATTCTTAATTTTAATGAAGCCCAAATTACTGATCTTTTCCTTTGTAGCGTTTATTATATTCTGTTAAGAAATCTTAGCTAATCCCAAGATCCTGAAGATATTCTTCTATATTGTTTTCTGGAAACTCTATTGTTTCACCTTTCATATGTACATCTATAATCCACTTTGGGTATATGGGGTGAAGTATGAATGAAGACTCTTGTTTTTTTAAATTTTGTATGGATTTTTAAGAATTCAGAACCAGTTTCTGAAAAGACCATCCTTTCTCACCGCTCTGCAGTGTCACCTTTTTCATAAAAAGAGCATCCATATGTGTGTGGGTCTCCTTCTGGACCCTCAATTATCTCCTTTGGTCAATTTGTCTATCCTCACACCAATACCACACAGTCTTAATTACTATGGCTTTATAATAAATATTGTGCTCTGGTAGTGTAACTCCTTCAACCTTTTCTTTTTCAAGATGGTCTTGCTATTCTTGGACATTTTTAAGTCAACTTCTCAGTTTCCAAGAAGTATCTACTGAGATTTTGATTGGTACTGCATTTATTTTGCATAAATATTTGGGAAGAGCTGATATCTTTACATACTGTGCCTTTGTTTTTGAAGCTTTCTTTTTAAAATGTTAGGTTGGCAGTTATTTTCTTTCTGCACTTTGAATATATTATTCCACTGTCTTATGACATTTCATTTTGAAGTCACCTGTAAATCTAATTGTTACTCCTTTAAAGGAAATACGTTTCTTTCTTTTCAGATTTTTCTGTTCGTCCTGGTTTTTAGTACTTTTATTATAAAGTGCTAAGTATTCATTTCTTTTATTTATCTTATTTGAGGTCCAAAGTCCTTCTTTAATCTGTAGATTGGCATCTTTTATTTGTTTTGAAAAAAATTTAGCCATTGTTTCTTCATGTGTTATTTCTGCTCCATTTGCTCTTTTGAGACTATACTTAAATATCTTTTTAGAAAAACCACGTCCATGTGTCTGCTAGCTTCTCAACTGCATTCATCTTTTTTCTTTCCTTTCTCGGCTTTAGTTCAGCTATTTTAGTCTCACATAGCATCCAGTTCACTAATCTTCCCTTTCTCTGTGCCTAAACTACTGTTGAATCTATCTGATTTATTAATTTCAGTTATTTTATTTTAAAATTATAGTTTTTATTTCCTTTTTTATAATTTCCAGTTTTCTGCTGAAATTCTGATTTTTAAAGTATAGTTCTTGAAAGCCTAATTTCATTTAGGTAGTAATCATGATTATTTTAAGACTCATGTCTAATAACCCTAGTATCTGTACACTCTATCACCTGTTTATTCAGCCATGTGGCTCTGCCTCCTGAAATGACTGGTAGATTCAAATTAGATACCAGATGTATTTTTTTTTTATTTTATTTTATTTAGTTATCTTTTTTTTTGATGTGGACCATTTTAAAGTCTTTGTTGAGTTTGTTACAATATTTCTTCTGTTTTATGTTTCGGTTTTTTGGCCCCCAGGCATGTGGGATCTTAGCTCCTGGACCCCCTGCATTGGAAGGCAAAGTCTTAACCACTGGACTGCCAGGTGTTGTTCATTTTTTAAAAATTAAGATAATTTGAGACTCTGGGTAACTTTATTTTCTTACAAAGAAGATTTGCTTTTATTTCTAGCAAACTGAGTAGAAGCAAATCACCTAATCCAATCAGGGACTGAGTTTATTAAAACTGGAGTTCACTCTTTGTGAGGGCTGGTTTATTTCTGGTTCACCCCTATTTCCATGATATAGCCTTTTGTTGATGCCAACTGAAAACATGGGATGCTTTTCCTTATTTGGAAAAACTCCCCTTTTCCTCCTCAGTATTGTAAGACTGCCAGAGGTATTGCTCAGCTTCTCGGCTCCAGCCACTGCTTGTGAATCAGATAAAGGCCTTGAGAGGGAAAGCAGACTGAATATTGAACTCACATCTTTGCTCTTGCCTTTTCTCAAGGATCTTAGCACCTCAAATCCTGGCAGGCTTGGTAGCTCTTTGATGCCTTCAACCCAAATCAATCAAATATTTTGTCTGGCTTTTCTAATTGTCCTTGGGTGATGGATTAGTGTACAGCAAACAAGACTACCATTACAGGCTTCAAGATATATTGTTACATGGGAAAAGGAAGTTATAAAAGAACATGTGTAGTAGGAGCCTATACTCAATAAAATAAAAATATTAATAATTTGTTAGAATATTCACAGAAATATAATCTGGAAAAGGAGTCACCTAACCATTTACATTGGTTACCCATTATGCATTATTTCTTTTCTTCTTTTTTTCATTCTTTTTTTTTTGGTGGCTGTGCTACGCAGCATGCAGGATCTTAGTTCCCCAATAGGAATCAAACCCCTGTCCCCTGCAGTGGAAGCATGGAGTCTTAACCACTGGACTGCCAGGGAAGTCCCTATTTCATTTTTTATACCAGATATTTTTGTAATGTTTGGGCTTCACTTTCCAATGAGGGTATATTCATATATAACTGGAAATTATAAGGTCATTTAAAAAATTAAAGAAACAAAAATGGCATAAAAAACAAAGCAGCTGGAAAGTGGGCTTGTCTTTATCTCTGTTTCTTAATTTAAGAAAGCCAAGATTACAGAATATCAAGTTGTATGTGGAGACAGTGTATTATGCTTAGACTCATGCTGTATTACAGTAGCTTCTCCTTACTAAGCTACATTAGGGAGGCACCTCTTAGTTCAGTGATTTTCTATGTTGGTGTGTTACCTGTGGGGACACAAACGTACTTACTGCTTCTTGTTATCTACTTGGTAACAGGGGAAACCAAAATCATAGGACTCTTCCAATTCCAGGAAAACATTGACTTTTCCAAACTCACTTTAGTATGCAACTAAATTAAAAAGAACTTCCTTCTAAGAGAGAGAGAGATACAGACCCATATAGGGTGCTACAATTTATATAAAGGCTCAATCTGAAAACTCCATTCCATTGTTTTTCGTTTTGTTTTGTTTTTTGTTTTTGCGGTACGCGGGCCTCTCACTGTTGTGCCCTCTCCCATTGCGGAGCACAGACTCCGGACACGCAGGCCCAGCGGCCATGGCTCACGGGCCCAGCCGCTCCGCGGTATGTGGGATCCTCCCGGACCGGGGCACGAACCCGTGTCCCCTGCATCGGCAGGCGGACTCTCAACCACTGCGCCACCAGGGGAGCCCTTTCCATTGTTTTTCAAGTGAATACTGAAATCCATATTTGGAAGTGAACACTCATCTGAGATAATTTTCATCTTATTCGTTCTACCCAGTTTTCTAGTCCTTTATGATTATTTTGAGTCTGAATTTTGTCTCCAACTATATTAACTAACGCTTCCATCATTTTGTCAACTGAAAATTCAGTAGCCATGTGTTCTATGTCCTAATCTAAGTTATTTATGAAAATGTTGGAAAAAATATTTTTTAAATCAGAATCAGGGACAGAATAAAGTGAGACTTTACTAACGGGTTCTTCAGGTTGTCAATAATAAATCAACACCCTTTGTGTATGATCATTCGACCTACTTAAAATCCACCTGACTACAGAATAAACCTGTGCACATTTCCTTTGTTCCACTAGAGCTACCAAATATTTTATTCCCATTCAAATCTTCTCCTTGGTGAACTAACTTAGTCACAGACCGTAACACCCAACCCTCATGTACCTGGCCACATTAGATTGGACTAAGGATGAACAAACTGGGCCAATCAGGTTTTCTATCTCAAGAGTTTGGTAAAGAATTGATAAGACAGTAGATCTTAAAAGTTCTCATCAAAAGAAAAAAATTGTAACTACGTAAGGTGAAGGATGTTAAGTAAATATATTGCGGTAATTATTTCACAATGTATTTTCAGCTGACCCCTGAACAGCTTGGGTTTGAACTGCACAGGTCCACTTATACGCAGATTTTTTTCAACAAATATAGTACCTGTAATTTCATTTTACAGATCTTTAAGTTAACTAAGTGTGGGGAAAAGTTTGAGTTTGATTAGAGATCACAATATGTGGCATCGAAAGAACTAGGGTTTGAGTCCTGATTCTATCCAAACTGTTTCAGCTTCCTGCCTTTGGGTGGGTGAGTCATTTATCAATTCCTTTGCTTTGGAGGCAGAGATAGCAGTATGCAGATTTTTGACTGGGGGAGGGGTACAGGAGAGTAGAGTCCTAGCACATACATTGTTCAAGAGTCAACTAGATATATACATATATATGCACATATGCACACACAGAGACACACACACACATATAATCATTATGTTGTACACCTTAAACTTATACAATGCTATATGTCAATTGTATCTCAATAAAACTAAAAGATTTTCAAAAGAGGCATGGAGCCTGAGTCTGTTAGCTCTAAGGAGGGTCATGTGACTTGGGGCCTGAGGCCACTCTTGTGGACCATCTATGATAGGCCAAGCAGAAGAGTGGGGGGCTGATGTTTAGGGAGAAAAAAAAGAACCAAAGCATGCATGCTGAGAGAAATAGAAGTTTGAGAACAGAAAGCGGGAAAAAGATGGCTTCTCAGTCCCCATGAGGTCTAACTTTATAACCTGCACTTTGATGCTGTGAATTTTTCTATAGTTTGAAAATAAACTCCTGTTTGGCTTGAGCAAATCTTATAACTGTGCTTCCCCCCAAAGTTCATATGTTGAAACCCCGACTCTCAGTACCTCAGAATGTGATTGTATTTGGAGATAGGGCCTTTAAAGAGGTGACTAAGTTCAAATGAGGCCTTTAGGGTGGTCTGTAACACATCTGACTTTTGCCCTTGTAAGAAGAGATTAGGACATACAGGGAGATAGCAGAGATGCACTAGTACAGAGCGATGACCACGAGAAGAGGCAGCATCAGGCTGGCCATCTGCAAGCCAAGGACAGAGGTCTCAGGAGACACCAAACCTGCCAACACCTTGATCGGGTGCTTCCAGCCTCCAGAACTGTGAGAAAATACATTTCTGTTGTTGAAGCCACCCAGTTTTTGGTATTTTATATGGCAATCCTGACAAACTAATACAGCAAGTTAGCTGGGTGTCCCTGCTTTCAGTAACAGAAGACTTAGACTTAATTGGCTCAAAGGATAGAATATATATTATTTCACATAACTAGAAAGCAGGAGGAAAAAGAGCTCCAGGGTTGGTTAATTCAGTGACTCATGACATTGTCAAGAATCTATGTTCTTTGCATGTTTCTGCTTCACCATTCTTATCTCAGTATGTCAGCTCTGACCTTAGGCTAGATCCCTTCACGTTGACAAGATGGTTGCAACATTTCCAGACATGACACAGTCCAGAAGAAGAAATTATTATATCTTTTTGAGTGTTTCCTTTTAAGAGCAAAGAAACGCTTCTTAGAAGCCCTCCTGCACTCTTTTGCACATCTCATCAAACAGAAATGCGTACTAGCCAATGACTAAACTAATCACTAGCAGTGAAAAATGGGGACATCATGATAGGATCAACCCTGAATGAATTTGGCTCCATGGAGGAGGAAAGGGCCTACATAAAACGGAGGCAGGGTTAAGCAAAAAGAACGGGAAATGAATTTGGAGTAGGTAACCGACAGTGTCTTTCTGGTTCCTTTTACCAATGTTCCCTAGATCACAACTGTATGTACAAGATTATTATAGAAAAATTTGACAGATATGCTGCTGAAATAGAAATACTTCTTTAATATCTCTCCTCTAATCTATTAATCTTGTTAATGTGTACAAACAAAAACAAATAAAAATAAGTTTGGATGTTCATATTTTCATAATCTTTCATAATTTAAAAATTTTGTATACATTCTCTCATCTGCTACATTTTACAAGAATGAGAAACTGAGGCTCAGAGACTTCAAATAAGTTGCTCAAGAACATACTTACTCCTGGAACAATGGAAAAATGACTAGTGGGCTCATGTCAGTGAGTAATGATAGACTAGATTAGAGATATAAAATCAGAGATGTAAAATCATAGGAATCTAGGTCACATTATGAGGAACTTGCATGTTAGGGAGAGGAGTTTAAAACTGATTAACTACATAGTAAGATCTTAATCTGAGGAGTGACAAGATGCAGTGGTATTTCAGGAAGACTGATCAACAGCTCATTTCCAAAAACAGTTCACAGGTGGCTTAAATAAATAGCATATAGGGACCATACTCAATTTTGGATTCATTCATTATCCTTCACCAATGTTTCTTGAGCACATACCATGTAGCAGGCAGGCCCAGTATTCAGCAGTAGGGATCAGGGAATAATTGAGACAGACACGGTGCCTTTCCTTGTGTCACTTAAAAGTCAGGGGGATCTGTATTGATCAGGATAGGCTAGGCTATGCTGCAGTAACAAACACTGATTTGGCTCAAAACCATAAAGATGTGATTTTGTTCATGTAAATTCTGAGGCGTGAATGGCCCTCCTCTAGCTTCCACCTATGACATTTGAAACACCTGGTCTCCAATGACAACACAGCAGGGCAAAAGAAATAGGGAGGATGCATGTCAGTTCTTAATTGTCTCAGCCTGGAAGTGACACATGTCTGCTCACGGTCCATTGGCCAGAACTGATCCCATGACCCCTTGCTTAATGACAAAAAGGGTTGGGAAATATTTGGTTGGGGGAGGGGGCAGCACATGAACACTTTGAAAACGGTAACTGTCTCTGCCATAGGATTTTATAATAAATAAACTCAAGTAAAGATTTGGTGTTTTCTTTTTTTCTTTCCCCTGTGGTACGCGGGCCTCTCACTGTTGTGGCCTCTCCCGTTGCGGAGTACAGGTTCCAGACGCTCAGGCTCAGCGGCCATGGCTCACGGGCCCAGCCACTCCACGGCATGTGGGATCTTCCCGGACCGGGTCACGAACCCGTGTCCCCTGCATCGGCAGGCGGACTCTCAACCACTGTGCCACCAGGGAAGACTGATTTGTTTCTTCTTTAGTCACTTATTAAGTTGTTCTATGCAAGGAGTGGTTATATAAACAGCATTTTAATGACAGCTTCTGCTTAAGGAGAAAAAGTATCATGTTAACCTTGCTTTCAGACTGTGGGTTTAAGGAGAAGATAAAGAATAACAAGTCAATACTAAAGAAAGGTGGCATTTTTATTTCTTTGCCCTGCAGTGATGCAGTAGAAAGAAAAGACCTCAATTTGCATCACGGCTCTCCTACATGCTCCTTCTGTGTCCTTAAGCAAGTCATTTAACCTCTGGCAGCTTACTTCTTCAACTTAAAAAAAAAAAAGGAATAATACTATCTACTTCAGAGAGATGTCATGAGGATTAAAATTTTAAATATACATATGCAAATGTCTACATCGCACCACAACTGGCACACAGGATAAACTCATTAAATGTTAAATGAGCCTGCTGTATATGAGTCAAAGCAAATTTTAGATCAGAGAACCCAGCCATGTTTTCATGTCATCCTCCACGTAGACTCTTGCATGAAATCTAACTCAGCTGCCTGGGCTTCAAAACTCCATTACCTTCTCATCCTGCCTCTTCCCCCCTACAACTTCCCAGCGTCTTATCTCACCAAGTTCTTCAATATTCACTCACCGCTCTGGCTAAACAATTTTACTTGCTGCCTGAGACATTTGATAAGTCTCTTTAAAACTCTTCCCTTGTCACTGATTGCGTTTTTTCAAAATATTGGGGGCCCCTCCGTATCAGACCATTCCCTATGGGAGTACCGTACTTTCTGTCCCATTGACATCAGGCTTGGCCATCTGACTATCTGACTTGCTCTGACCAGTAAAAAGTGAGTGGAAGTGATGTGAGCAGAAGCTTTGACAGGCATAGCATGCTTCCACTACCTCTTTTTTCTCTGCCACAAGACCAGATACAAGCTTCTGTGTCAGCTTTGGCCCTGAAGTGAAAATGTGGCTGCTGGTAGACAAAAATGTGGGTGAGAAACAGTCCTTTGTAGTGGTTATCCACTAAGATATTAGGGGCTATTTGTTACTGGAGCACCATCTATCCAAGAGATGGCTGACACAACCCCATGTCCCCACCACACATATGAGCTCTTCTTTTTAATGACTGTGTGTTCAAAAGCTCCCTCCCTTAGGACACTTTTTCCTCCCTCTTGCCTCCCCCAAATGCTTCCTGCTTTCAAATGTTTTCTCCAAGAAGCTTCCCCTGATGATCCTGATCTCAAACAATCTCTCCCTTCTCTAAGCAACACCCCAACATGTTATCTTCAATCGTATCTGTGAATAAATGTTTGTTGGCTGCATTAGGGAGGGAATGCTTCTCCTATGACCCTGATGACAATATTTGATCACTGGGACTTCCCTGGCAGTCCAGTGGTTAAGACTCCATGCTTCCACTGCAAGGGGCATAGATTTGATCCCTGGCCGGGTAATTAAGATCCCACATGCCACTGCACAGCACGGCCAAAAAAAAGTAAGAAAAAAATTTTTTCATCATTATAATACTTTCCCTGTGTCTTATAATCTTCACTGTGTGAACAGGGATCACACTTGTTTCCATTTCTGGAAATTTAGCACCAGGTATGTAGAAAGGCATAGTAAAAATCTGAACAGTAAATGATGTGAGTTTCAGTTCTGGGTAGGATGGAGTAATAACATTCTACCCTCTCTCCCACTAAGCGCAGCTACTTGGTACTTCAAGCATACAGTGGGAACTCATTTGGTGATGTTCCTAGATTAAGAGAGTCTTTCAGTTAAACAAGAGCTGACATGTGGCTCTGGACAGCGGAATGGGTTTCTTTAGACCAGTTAAAGGCAAAAACCTCCTGAAGCTCCTTTCCCTGGGACTGAGCATTGGCTAGTCCCACAAATGTTAGCCAGAAAGTTGGACCATTTATGGCTATAATTTTGTTGTTGCTTTGTGGGTATGTGAGAAAACAAAAAGGGATTGTAGGGCTCTCTCTGGATTTATGAAGGCAGCATCCCCAGTGAAAGGTGCTGAACCACCCCTTGGGGTCAAAAAAGAAAAATGGGTGAGGAGGGATGGCCTATAATACTTGGGGTAGTGTCTGCATGGTGATCTGTGTAGCTTGTGAAACTGGCTTCATTTTATAGTGAAAAAGATATTTGAGGAACAGTAGAGAATCCTTAAAAAAAAAAACAGCTATTTGCTCCTGGGGAAAAATAAAACAGTTAAAGGCATAGTAGCACTGGACAGATAGAGCAATAAATAAGCAATATGAGGGGAAAAATTAAATTTGGATTTTGTGACTTAAGGTCTAGAAGAATCCAAGACACTCATGAGATGTGTTGTAGGTGAACGAGGGAAGGAACCAAAAGCAGGAAGGAAGGCAGTAGGTGGTGGCAGAGGCCAGCCTTAGGACCAGCTACACGAGGTAGGAAGGTGTCATTTTTACTAGAGATTCTACTTCAAGATGTTTCAAGCAGGCATCAGTTCTGAAGAGCCTTCATTTCCTGCCTGCCCTGGGTTTCTGGGGTGTGGGCTGAGGTAAGTGGAAGAAGGGAAAGGCGGTGCTATTTCACTGAACAACTCTAGGGGACACCATCCACACTGCATTTATGTAACAGAAGGAAGTTACATTCTCCTTTCCCACTGATAGTCATAAAAGGAGGAAACATGATGTTTTCCCTGAACCACTTGCCAAGCCCATCTTGCTATTTGATTTATATTATATACGTAACCATTCTTCAATTCTCAGAGTCTGGTTCGAAATTTTTAATATTTTCCTTTTCTTCAACATGTTGTTGACACAGGACACACTGAGTAGATAAAACAAAATGATTTTACCTGCTCACCTTAAACAGAAAAGCGCTTTTGCTAACTAGCTTCGCTTCTTTAAACATGTTTAAAAAAAAAACGCAAATCCTGTAATCTAACTTGTAAAACATTTAATATTTTGGATATATGGCTTTCATGACCATCCAAAAGTCAGGCTAGCTGGACAATGGGAGCTGCCGGACTATTGTTCACTGGCCACAAAGCCATGAGGTGGCTCTTTCTCCCAGGTCAAGAGGTCAAGCTCCAGGGCATTAATTTTGCTGAGTTTCTTTGTTATAAACAACAAACAAGGTCATTTATTTTCATTTTCTTGTTTCTAACTCCATGCATCTACTCCCCAGGATGAACTCCATAAACAGGTGGCTGGAATGCTGGGGAGAAAGCTTGAAACAGTTCCAGAAAAGAGGGCATGTCCCACTCTGGTGAAACAGTTTGATGAGTTAGAGATTTCGTTACTGCAGGATACGCACCTGCACTATTACTTGAAAAGCAAACACTCGTCTGTTTGGCACGCACAGATCTATGTAAATTAGGGGAGGTTATTTTGCTGCTAGTCCTTGGCTGTTCTGTGATCAAAATGCAATGGTTTCCCAGTTCGTAAGAAACGGAATCTTTATTAGACTCAGTTCTTTTCTGTTTTTTTTTTTTTTTTTACAATTTTATTGCTCTATAGTTATTAAAAATAACATGCCCTATAAATTAAACCTAGAAACATGGGTGCTTATCAAAGAAAAGATGTCATCAGAGGCTCCAACTATGGGAGATATTTATGTACAATGGTATATAGATCTGTCATGGAAGGAGTTAATTAGTATCTGTCTAATGATTTTTCTCTCCTTAAGGCCCCAATAGCTGTCCTTTGGTGAAGAATTAAAAAATGTACTGACCCCCACCCATCGCTAAGAGAGTTCTGGGTCCTCAGCTTTCATTGTTCAGCCAGTGGGCTTTGTGGGCGACACTGCAGGGCCCCTCTTGCTGGAAATCCTCTGAGCTTCCTGATTTCCACTCCTGCATAAACCTCCTCCCCCATCACTACCTTTGTCTCTTTGGGGGAAAAAAAAACCTTTTTCACTGGAGCAAAATAAAAACTACCCAGTATTTGTTTCTGGAGTGTAATTATAAACTTCATTGTACATTCTTCCTGGCTTTGATGCTTATCTTGAAGAGTTCAGTGAAAATAAATTGTTTTTATGAAAGCAGAGAAACCATTCGATAAACACGCTGTCTCTGAAAATTGTTCCTGCAAAAGAGGTCATTCTTTCACTTTAGAAGAAATAGAATACATTTCAGAAAACAGGCAGGGCAACAGTTTAGGATTTCTGTGAACACAGGATATATTTTTTTAAGGCAGGGTGTAAACACACTGAAAATTGCACACCTCCTGATTGTGTGGAGTGTATTGGTTTTTAAAATAGCTTTATTGAAGAGCTACTTAGGTCACAAGCAAATACTTCCTACATTTCCGGGAACGAATTCTCAGCTCAGTACTTTTTTTGTTACTAAGGTTTTGGGGGTTACCATTCTATAATTACTATATATCTGTCAGAAGCTATGGGTGTATCTAATCTTAGTTAAAGTCATACTCAGCTGGGAAAATGATTTGTTTTCTAGAGCTCTTCTTGTGCCTGGTAGCACAGAAACCAATATGGCCAAAATTGGTTGTAATACGAGAAACAACCTCATATACATAACAATATATTTATTACCATGAATGAAAAGTTTGCTTATTTTTTTTCCCATTTGCTCATGTGTCTGTATTTCTTGACCTAAGTAAAACTATCAAAATAATTCACATTTCCAGACCAGAAAAGTTTGGATTCACTGAAAACTGAAACTAACAATGGCAGTGCTTGGGGATTATTTTCACACTATAATTCCTGTGTGAAACTCTCTCCTGGTGATTAGTTTTCAAGCCTGCGCTGGAGACGTGTAATGAGGGCCCCAAGGTCAGAATGCTTCCTCTATACCATGTGTACATTCACTATTGTGAGAGCCTTGGTAGGTCTTGACTTGATTTTATCTGCATGTGATTTAGACTATGAACGTGAAGTGTTGATTCTCGGCATGAAACTCTCTTAAATTTCATGGAGATGAGTTATACAGACACTAAGAATCCATGCTAGATAGAAATGCTATGCTTTATGACATGAAGCCAAATTCAGATATAAAACCAAGTATAAGACATTTTACGAATATAATACATTAGCTGTTATTATGGGAAAAGAAAAGAAACTTGAGTAGCTCTGGCCCTGTTAATTTCCATTTGGAGCTGCTGTTAATTTGGCTGCATTACATATTGCAAACAAGGATTATAATATTTGGATAGAACTTTTCATGACCAAAACTCAAGAAAATTAAACTGTATGTAATGTTTAATACAATCCTCATCTCAACTGAGGAAGCAGAACACAGGTTAAATTACTGTTCTTAGATCCCTGAAAGTGGGAGTCTCAGATCTTTAGTTATAAAACTCAGCAAGTTTAATGCAGTCCTCATGGGGACTTTCTTGCTTAATTTGGAGCCAGATAAAGTAGAGAAATAAAGTTTTTGAGTTCTGTCAAGATGTAAAAATGGTGTTCCTATTATGTAAAGTTTGCGTATTTCCGCCCCCCCCCCAATTTTTCAGAGATTCTTGGATGACACCAACTATCCAGTTACAAACATCAAGCTAATAAGACTGACATTTTTGACCCAAATCATATAAAAACCCTACAGGAATTTTCTTATGCCCAGAAGTTGTATTTTGGGTTCAAAACTGATTCTTGTACTGCCCTCTTCTAAATCAATGACCGTTAGCACCATGCAGCATAAATTCAAAGCATATTTAAGATATGTTCTTGGAGGTTTCTTCAAATTCAAGGCTAACATAGTACAAAGGAAGCCTTTGTCTGTGGCATTTCAGAAACAAAACGCTGACAGCCTGAAAAAGGTGACACCCTTACGATGACAAATAGCATGACAGTTACAATTGCATTAAATTTTTAAAAGCATCATTCTAAAGTTTTTAATGGATGGGCTTCAAATCCACTGGCACCCTTAAACTTGGGGGGCATTCTGAATGCAATGGTTAATCAGAACAGCTCTAAATGAAACAACATATAATTCTAGTTTTAATGTACACAAAAGATCTAAAACAGCAGAGTGCAAAAGGCTCTCTTCTCCCAACCCTCAGGTAGTTTGTCCTTCTCCAAATCAGAAGTGTTGGGTTCACTCTTTTCAAATCTTACCTTGACCGGGTTCCCTGGGAGGGATATTCCACTACAAAAACATGTCTTTCTTCTCTCCCTCTCTCTCCCTCCCCCCACCCCCTTTCTTCCTTCTCACTTTCCTTCCTTAAATGAATATTTATTTATTGTAAACCACCTAAGTACCAAGCGTGGTCCAAGGTTCTTGGGATACAGCAGTGATCCTGCTTGGGCTCTTGAGCAGCGTGTCTGGCCCCCTCCCTGGAGCTTTCTTTTACAAATACCATGATGCAAATTTGCTTGTCAGATTGTTTCTCCCCATAGCAGCAGTAGCCATGTCATGACGGGATCTCCAGGTACCTGGATGGGACAGGGCATGTGTACATGCATGCGGGTGAATGTGTGTGTGTGTGTGTGTGTGTGTGTGTGTGTGTAGGAGTGTGATGGATCCAATTCTCCTTTGAGGGCTTCCATGTGTGTCACTTTGGGCTCCTCTTTATCATTCACAAGTGCCTAAAACAGTGTCCAGCACAGAGGAAGCATGTAAAAAGTAGCTGTTGAGCGCACGGAGACCGACTGTGGGCAAAATCACGTGATCGGTATGCAGCCTTCCCAAATGACTGTTTCTGTTCTAGTAATTTTTTTCCTTCAAAGTGCCTCAACATATGTATCTTCAGACTCATCAGTTTCTTTTTTTCCTCTCTCCTTAATCAAGATCTACACTCAGAACTTTCGCTTACATTACTTCCTAAATCATCATCATCTTAAAATATTGACTGACCGAGTATTGTTTCCTTCCCCAACACATTTGCATTGTGACAGGGAGGGGGATTTTAAGAGCAAGCCTTTCCCACAACAATAGCCGGGAGGTGGTATCCCTGGCACCGGGCATTTCAGCCTCCTGGGAGCCTCCTGGGAGAAGGTTGTCCCCTCAGTTTCTAGTCTCCACAGCTCAACGTTCAATGCCACGCAGGCGCCCACATGCAATTCCCCGTCTCGCAGCTAGTGGGGTTTCCAGTGCGAATATTTGTATTCCTGATCGTCGAGGTCTGATTACAACTTCAGGTTCAGTCTCTATGTAACTTTGATTATACTTTGCTTCATCCTCTGTAATCAAGCTCAGATTGCTCCAGATGCACGACAGAATGAGCAGAAGGTGAGGAATGTGAGTGTGCAAAGAAAAACTCCGCTTCCCAGCCTTTTGGGGGCTCCTTTTAACAACTATCTGGAAAAAATATATAATTTCTTCTTTGGTACCTCAGATCAGCAGGCTGCTCCTCGCCTGTGGCCAGATGCTGCACTCTACGCCATTGTTAAATACTAATAGTGAAACTTAAAAGATGTACTCTTGCGAGACAACAGGTGGCCACTGCAACCTCCAGCTCTGATTGGTGGAAAGGCCACAGGCGCCCAGTGGCCCGGAGAAAGGGCCTCCACTTCTGCGTTTCAAGAACCTGCTCAATGGGGTGTTGTCCTGATAATATCTCAGCTCACTGCCAATTTGTGCAACCCGCTGGGCCATTAGGGAGCGCCGCTGGGTTGTCAACGTTAAATGGAGACTCGGGAGAGGAGACCAAAGCTTTTTCAGGAGGGGGGGTGGATTGGAGTCAACCCAGCGACAACGTAAGCAGTTGTTCCTTTTCTGAATACACACCGCTCTCTCACGCAGTCTCCAAACGCCCGACTCTGCTAAGAGAAGGGCAAATACACAAACTTTCGCCTAATTGAAGTTTATTTTTCCTGCTTGGTTCCAGAACGATAATATTGGGCAAAGGTACATACACAAGGTGTCACCAAGCCAGGGTGCCTATTTTGGAGAACAGACGAAATGAAGAGAAAGTCCTGTGATGCTTGTCTGAAAAACTTCAGGCCGTGGGCCAGCAAAGTGTGATCAGGGACGAAAAGTGTGAGTGAGTGTCAGCTAAAATATTTGTAAATTTCTCCCTTCCTGTTAAAGTGGTTACCAGACAACCATACTGGGGAGGGGGGCAAATCTCACAGCCTCTCCTTAACGCTCTCATCTGGTAGCAAAGCCCTTCCCTTCGCCAAGGCTGAGGGCCAAACTGTCAGATGAACCCAAAGCAAGGGGTGGGGGGGAAAGATGTAGCTTAAAGAAAGAGAAAGAAATCAAGGGGGGGGGGTGAGTGCCCTGTGAAGAAGTTAATCACCCAGAACCTTTTAGGAAAATAGGGACATTTTCTCTCAGAGAGCGGTGAGTGATCCGCCTAGATCCAGTTACTCAAATGCCTTTCGAATACAAACAAGAGCAAAGAAAATACGAAGAGAAGCGACATGAGGCTTAACCCGGGGAGCTTCAAGTCTGCCTACCTGTGAAAGGTCAGGGCCCCATACCCCTCCTGGAAAACACCACAGGTGTACACGGGGCTCCCAGCTCCCGACTCTTCGGAGGCAATCGTGCAGATTACCTGCTGGGTTAGGTGCCTCCAAGAAGGGGACACTCGTGGGGGAAGGCGGAGTGGGGTAGAGGGATCGGGGGACCCACGAGGAAGGAATGGGGACAAGGAGTGGAAACCGAGGGAAAGAGGAGTGGTGGGAAGGGAGCGGACGGCGCGTGGATGCTGCTGGCAGGAGCCGGGGGCCCAGGGCAGCGGGGGTCCGAAAGGGGGCGGGGGTCCTCACCGGGCACGGGACTGGCCGAAGCGGCCGAGGGAAGGAGGGGAGCGAGGAGCGCTCCGAGGCAGCGGGGACAAAGAGGACCGGAGCGGGAAGGGGGCGCGGTGGGAAGAAGAGGGGCCCCGGAGAGGGGGAGGCCGCGGCGCGGGCGACGGGGCGGTCGAGGGCTGCGCGAGGCGCGGGGTGAGACGCGGGGGGCCGCGCGGGGCAGGGGCCGGCGGGGCGGGGGCCGCGCGCCCGGAGGCGGGCCGGGGGCCGCGCGCCCGGAGGCGGGCCGGGCCGAGAGCGCACCGGCGGGGCGGGCGGCGCGCCAGCTGCCCGCGGTGGGAGGGGCGGAGCGGCGGCGGCGCGGGGAGGGGACCGGCGGCGGAGGGAGGCAGGAGGGGGAGAAGGAGGGGAGGGGCCGGGCCCCTTGTCTCCGCTGCTCCTCTCCTCAGTCCGCCCGGGGAGGAGGAGGAGGAGCGGGGCCAGCCGCCGCCGCCGCCGCCGCCGCCGTCGTCGTCCCAGCCTCGCCCCGCGCACCTGAACTCGCCGCGCCGCCCCGGGCCCCCGCGCCGCGCCCCGCGCCCCGGGCGCCCGGCCGGTGCGCAGCGCTGCCTTGGTGCCCCGGCGGGGCGCGTCCCCCGGGCCGCCTCCCGCTCTCCCGCGGCTCGCGTGGCCGCGCCTTTGTGTGCGGCGGCCGCGGCTCCCGGGCTCCTCTGGCTCCCGGTGGCGGCGCCCCTCAGGCCCAAGTCCCGCGCGCCGCCCCCCGGACAACCCCGGCCGGGCGCCCCCGACGGTGGATCTAGCGGCTTCGAGGAGGCGGGCACCGGTCCCGGCGAGCCCCAGTCCCGGCCCCCGGCCCCGGGCCCGGCTCCGGCATGGATGTGAGATTCTACCCCGCGGCGGCCGGGGACCCCGCCGGCCTGGACTTCGCGCAGTGCCTGGGGTACTACGGCTACAGCAAGGTGACCGGGCCGGGCCAGGGCCGGGGGGCGGCGGGTCGGGGGCCACCTCCCCATCCCGGGCGCGCCCCGCGCTCCAGATCTCCGCCTGCTGCACTTTTCTCTCCCCTCTCCGCTCCCTTCCCTTTGCGCCTTCGTTTCTGTCCAACTCTCCCGCTCTACTCTTTCTGCCCCCTTCCCACCCCCCTTTTTGTCCCTCAGCCGGCGCTCCCCTCTCCCCTCCGCCTCTCCTCCCACTGTCTCTCCCCCACCCTCACCCGGCCGACGCTCTTTGGCTGCCCCAAAGAAGGGAAGAGCAGCCCAAGAACTGCAAGGGGGGACTCGCGTGTGATTCTTTGTTGTTGTTATTAGTAAACACGATCGCAGTCCCCCTCAGTTTGGGGAGGAAGAGGGCAACGCAGGAGTCCCCCATCTCGTGGTCTGATGACTTCGCCGACCCCCTCCCAGCCCATCTCACCTCCCCCACGCCCCCGAGAGCTGGACCCAGGGCCGCTTAGCGAAGGAAAGGAACTAACTTTTGAGCGTGCCCTGGATTGGGGAAGAGGGGAGCCGCGAAGTGGTGGGACCCCCGCAGGTGGCCTTTGCTGCCCTCTCGCTAGGGCGCTCTGGACCGTGCAATGGAGGTGCCCGCCCCTCCCTGGTTAGCACTAGTGGCTTCTTATCTTTCATTTTTGGGGGAGGGGTAAGTTTGGCATTTCGGGGAGATCAGGATTGGAGACCTCCACACCACGCCCTGGGTCACCCCACCTCCTTCACCTCCCCCTGTTCCAACTTCGAGGACCCAGCGTTTCAGGTGGCCAAAGGTGGATCTCAGAAGGGCAAGCTGGCCGCAGCTCGGAGCGGCGAGTCGGTGCGAGAACCGCGGCCCTTGGGCCAGCGCAGCGCGGACTCCCGTTCTCTATCCTTTCCCGAAGCCCCCAAGGCCAAGCTTTAGAGGAAACATCACCCCGAGGGCGATATTCAGAGAAAGAGCTGTGCTCTGGCTGGCCTGTGCCTTTTGAATGTGGTTTTTCTTTCTCCTTCCCCCCTGCCCCTCCCTCCTCCCCTCCTTTTTCTTTCAAATCGCAGTTTGTTTATGATTGCTTGGATAACAGAGGAGGAAATAAGGAGCCTGCAGAAAGAAAGGTGCTATACAAAACTAATGAATACATAGCAGGAAGAGGAGGATTTGTATCTAAGAGTGAGGAACAGTTTGCTGTGCCCCGTGGCTGATGGAGGCTCGTGTTCCTTTCTGTTTGTTTATACTCCGTTCCCAACTCCAGTGCTGAAGTTTGTGAAACACCATTAGGGTCTCTCTTCCTCACCCCTCTCCCCTGTGTCATCATCACCCAGCTCTGCGCCTGGCACGCAGGGGCCTCCCAACAAGTATAGAAGGAAGGAACATCATTCCGTGTGTTTTAACCCTTTGGTGATGGTGGGCGTTCATGCTCTCAAAATTCCTAGAGTGATACATTAAGCATTGAAAGAGAAGCAAGAAAAGGCCTATCCCTGTAGCCAGAGTTCAGGTTTAGTTTCGGCCCTCTGATTTTGGATTTACTCAAGTTATTAAATGCTTTCAAAAGTCTCCCATGTATGCTCAGTTAGGGACTTAGGCAGCCTAATTAAGTATGTAGTGTTTCTGAGAATCCACCTAATTGTTCCAGTGGGGTATTATTTATCTCCTTACAACTTAGCCTTGTGTATTCAAGCCTTGTATAGCTGGGCATGCTCTTATTTTTGGAAGCCATTACCTTGCCTAATGTAACTACTTCTTTCTCTGATTTAAGATCAGCAACACTCGAATGACACCAAAATAGAAACCTTTTGTACTAATCCAGTCACTGCAATGCGTGGCAAATCTCTCTGTTCACTAGGATCCCAAG
Source organism: Mesoplodon bidens (assembly GCF_964165515.1). Lineage (NCBI taxonomy): Eukaryota > Metazoa > Chordata > Mammalia > Artiodactyla > Ziphiidae > Mesoplodon > Mesoplodon bidens. The sequence goes on from NC_138175.1 coordinate 32,629,338, forward strand.
GGTACTTCAAGGGACCAGAGGAAATTGTGGGTGTTTTGTGTGTGTCTCTTTTTATTTTTTGAGAAAGGCTATTTCGAGTCAATTTAAACTCAGAACATTTACTTCTGGGAGCGTCTAGAAAGCTTAAAAACAGACAATATTTATTGAGATGCTTGTTCAGTTTCAGGAGTGAGGATGCAAGTTGGATTACTGTCATATTTTCCTAATGCAGCGATTCGCCTGAAATAACTCGGTTTCTTAGTTATTCAGCAATCTGTCCTCTTAAGTGCTCTGTGTACCCAACTTATGAAAGTTAGTGCTTAATATTGGTAGAAATCAGATTGTACTTATTTTAAGGGGTGTTTGCACTTCATTCCTTGCAGATAAAAATACAATAATCTTTAAATTGAGCCACGATACTGTATTTTCCTACTCTTAATTTCAGAAGTGAAAAACCCAACCTTACTCCCCATAATTTTTCCTTATGGGGAGAATGCAGTAGAAGAAGAAGTATTAACTTCATGGGTATAAAACAGCAAGTGCTAGTTAAAGGTTTATAGCATTTCATTTCATAGCTAACTTGTGTGTCTGAAGTGACGTTATTCAATAGATTTATATTGAAAATGTAAAAACCAGCCTACAAAGACATGCATGTATCTTATTTGAAAACACCTGTAATCATTAATCTTTTAAGACTTAACTTTTGATCATGTGCGTTATCTTTCCGGATGGGAAGTGATGGCTTTCAAAGAAAGTCTGTTTCTGCCCTTTCTTGTTTTAACGACCATCTGGGAAACTTTAGAAGAAATACAGAACCCTCCGCTCCAGGCTTAACAAGGGAAAAGTTAGCGCTTATCGTTAAATTTATTTACAAACCGTGAATAATAGGGTTTCATTCATTTCTCTCTTTAACAAATGACCCGAGTCCTTTGTATAACTTATATGCATGTGTATTATCTTCACATTCTGTGAGTATATGGATCCTTTTTAAATGTCAGCGCTCATGAAAGTGTGTACTCTGTCTGTGGAGAATGGATGAAAGAGTTTTGAGGGTTCAAAAGTCATTGCAAGTAGGAGAATAACTTCAAATAAAATATAGCCAGGATCATTAAAATCAGTTAATAATTCATGAACCAGCCACTGATGTATAAACTTAAAGTCATCCCTATTTCCTCAGGGCTAATTTCCATTTTAATTTCAAGTGGAAAATCTACTGTTTGAACATTTCTTTTTCTGATGCAGCTAACAAATTAAACTAACACCTATATCTTTTTTTTTTTTTTCTAAAGCCTTATGTTATTCAAGTGAATTAGTGACCCATTGTCTATATATCTGGAACTTTTCTTTCCCTGGGTTCAATTTGTCTTCACCAGTAAGAAGATAATATGCAACATATCAGTCCGCATGTAGTGGTCAGAAGTCTGCTCTCCTCACCACCACCCCCATCAAATACACTGTTACATTTAATGTGGGTGTAAGCCAGGTAAAATCACGCATTGGGTTAATAATGAGTTTGGACTGAACTCTAGTTACTAGCTTTTCTGCATATTCTTAGGGCTTCCCCACCCCCTTTCAAAATACGGCTATTGACTTCTTACCCTATGTAGAATAGTCCTATGCTGTTGAAACTCCATCTGTCCCAAACATTGCTTTCTAATTATTATATGTGTTATTGATCACTCTGCTTAATTAAGATGTTCTGATGTGAGCACTTTCCCTCCACCTCATGGGCCTCTACCTTGGCTAGCTTGAATAAGAGGACCTGAAGGGTGGTTTGTCATTGGTCTACCTTATCGGAGACCATGGTTCAAGTTGAGAAGATATTGAGAGGGAAGCGGGATTTGATTGAAACTCTCCTTAAGTTGATATCTTGCACTAGCATGAGAACTCATGATTTTATTTCTAGGGTCTGGAGTATGGGGGTGTTGAATTTTGACAGCAGATTGAGAGATTTCCATGTCAGGTGTTTAACCAAGATGTGGAAAACACATTGTGAAAGAAATGAAAGGTTCTTCTAGGGACCTTAGAGCAAGGGTCATAAACTCTGTCTGTAGGGACAGCCAGTTAACCTTCATGAAGCTAGAGGTTGTGGTCAAGTGGAGAACGTGCCCCATTTAAAGGGGGAGCCTTGCTCAGCATTAGTAGATTGTTGCCATGCCAACATTTGACCCAGTATCTCCACATTCTGCAATTCTTTTTTTTCAAGAAGATGATAATCTGGGTTTTTATGGGAAATATCCTGAATTTTAAGTATTGACTGCAAATTAACAAATACTTGAAATCATTATGTGGGACCCTCAAAGCATGCCTGTGTACTGCTCCTTTGCAACTTTTGTCTTAACAAACTCATACGCAGATGAGGATTCAAAAATCATTTTTAAACAAATCATTTCTAGTTTACGTTCAACTATGTGGGCAGTTCTACTACAGTGTTCGACTATGTGGATAATTCAGTTGAGTGAGTGGAGGAGGTATAATTTAACCACTTTCAGTGTAGTTCTAATCTAATAATTTGGATTCTATCATTCGTTAGTTTTATGGTCTCAAGCCAATGGAATAGTCATTCTAGGTCAGGAGCTGGCAGACTGCAGCCCACAGGTCATGGTCTGCAAGTTAGGTTGGTTTTTGCGTTTTTAAACTGTTGAAAGAATTCGAAAGAAGAATAATATTTCATGACTGTGAAAACTACATGAAATTGAGTTTTGTGTCCATAAATAAACTTTTATTGGAACACAGCCCCACTCATTTGTTTACATCTTGTCTGGGGCTGCTTTCATGCCACAGTGGCGGAGTTGAGTCATTGTGACAGAGACTGCATGGCTTGCAAAGCCTAAAACATTTATTATTTATAGAAAAATGTTGCCAACCCCTGTTCTAGATGATCAGTCCACTGATGGTACCGTGATCTTCCTATGTTCCAAGCCAAGGCAGTAGAAAGAAAATCAAGATGGCCTAACTGGAAAGATGACTATCTCAGAGAATGTTTCTGGAAATGCTTCTAGAACAGTGGGGTCTCAGCCCTGGCTTCAGCCATGGTCGGGTAGGAGGAGGCTTGTAGAAGATACTCAAGCTCAGCCTTACCCCAGACTAGTTCAGTAAGAATCTCTGGGGATGGGATCCAGGCAGCAGTGTGTTTAAAAGCTCCCCAGGTGATTCCAACACGCAGCTATGGTTGGAAACTTTGTTTTAGGCTGAGGATCCTGAAGTGAGCAATGTCCAGGGGCAGTAAAAGTGGGTACGAAGTTTGTGATTGCTATAAAGAAGACAAGACCTAGGACAGAATGGTTGGTTCCTGGTTGGCACTCAGGGCCTTTTGAGGCCCTTGGCAATTCCTAAGCCCTATTGATTTGGGCTCCCCCCAACATCCTGCATTTAATACAATATGACATGATACCATATCTGAGTTGATGTTGATTAGGTGGCTTATGTTTGTATTTTGCAGGCATTTAATTGAGCATCTATTAGTTTTAATTTTGTAGCGTGTGTGCGTGCATGCACGCACGCTTGCTTCTGTGCTGTGTGGCCAATTACTTTTTTCTAATTTTAAACATTTCTGTAGGCTCCTGAGAAGCTTATAGTTCTAGATGTCCAGTCTATGGTGACTACTGGATAAAGCAGTCCTGCTGACACAAACTTGAGGTCCAGAAACTCCCCATTTTGCCGCGTCAACCAGTGGAATATTGATGAGACCCCTGTGCTCAGTGAAGCCTAATGTACAGTTAGCCAAAGAATGTTAATTTTAGTCATTTCAGGTGAAGTCAGTGGTTGTACGTGGCCACAGCATTCAAAGTATGTGTAGTTATTTCAAGAACTGTCTACTCCAGGTCACAGACTGTCAGGGAGACACTGAATCCACTTGAGGACTTGTTTTGTTTACTTTGCACCAGTATTTAAAAAAATAAATTAGTTGCCTGTTTCTAAAAATCTTCCAGTTTTCCTTTCATCATAAATACTGGACCTGTACCCTGGTGTGGCATCATCTGCCAGTTGCCCTGATTCAGATGGCTGTGTACTCCACAGTTCACCGTGGTCCCCTCCACTCCCTCCTCCTCATACTTAGCCTTCTGTATACCTCTCAGGTCCCAGGAGGCTTCGAGTTTGAAAACTTTGATTAGAAAGAGATGAAATTAAGCGAGCATCAAATGATGCTCAGACCTAGTGAAATGAGGTCACTGTCATCAGAGAAATACAGACCCAGTGTTCCTTGCGGTATGTAGGATAGTAGATGAAATGGAAAAGAGTAATTTGTGATCATATTATAGAGCTGTGCTCCTCAAACTTTAGCATACACGAGTAATACCCAGAGTGCTTTTTGCAACACAGACCATTGTACTTTACCTCTAGAGTTTCTGAATCATAGGCCTAGGGTGGGGCTCTCAGGTGATGATGTCATACTGTGAGTAGCGTGGCACAGAGGGCCTTCAGTGGTAAGGGAAGTAGTTTGTTCTTTGTAAGTTTATCAGCTAGAATGCTTTGGGCTGCAGGTAACAGAATGAACAACAAACAGCGCATAAACCCTAAGGACATTTGTTTACTAGTAAGTCTTTAGGTAGGCCATTTCAGGCTGTTTCGGATGGTTCAATCATGTCTTCAAGGACCCCCTTTACTTTTCTCTTTATTCCGCCATCCTTGGAATTTCAACATTCTCCTCGTGGTCACAGGTTGGCTGCTGTAGCTCTAGGCATCACATCCTCACACAATAGCATGCGAAATGAGAAGCAGGGCAGTGGTGTGGGTGGGAGTGGTAGTAAAGGAGCACTTTCTCTTTCTACACATCTCTTATTAAGAAAGAATAGCTTTCTTGGAAACAGTTCCATTAGACTCTTTCGTCTTACTGTTCAGAAATGGATCACATGCCCACCCTAGGACAGTCATTGGCAAAGAAGAAGGGGACTGCTCTGATCAGCATAGACCAATCCCATGTCATTCCCTGAGGCTGGACACTTGTCACATGAGCATAATTGATGTTACGCTCTGTTAGCAAGGAAGGAGGCTGTTGGAAGGACACCCGTGTCTGCTGCTGAGCACGTTTGAAGAACTTTGAGTGGGCTAGCATGTGGTAGGGGTTGAATTTTTGTGAAGATGAATCTGACTTTTTGACTAGAATAGCGCGGGGCCCGACAGGAGGTGGCAGACAGGGGGGACCAGGAAGGATGCCACTAGCCAGTCAAGATAAAGGTGCGAGAAGGATTTGAACTAAGGAGATGTGAATATGGACGTGAAGGAGAGGAGGGCACTGAACGGAGCATCTCTGTAGCTTAGGAAGGAGAAAAGGGAAGCGGAGACGACTCAGGGTGTTTGAATTGGGGACCTGAATGAATATTAGGACTTCGAACAGAAGCAGAGGGGCCGGGGAGAAGCTGGGGTTGGAGGAAAGATAACACTGATATGGGATATTTGGGTGGAACATTCCCACAGAGATGTCAAGTAGGTGCTCCGGAACCTACCCGTGCCTTGGAACTCAGAGAGCTCAGGGCTGGAGAACCAAAGTTGGGGGCTTCCTGTAAGTGATAAAGCGCTGGAAACAGAAGTGACTTCTCTAAGCGTAAGGAGACGGGATGACAAGGACGCATCCTTGGTCTTGAGGGTTGGCTGGTGCGGTGTTTGGTAATCCAGCTTCCCAGTTAGGGAGGCAGTATTTTAGGACGTAACCCATGAAACTCAGAAAATTTGGAAATCTTACTGTACCATGACAAGGATGGTATAAAAAAGGAGAGTGTGTGTGTGTGTGTGTGTGTGTGTGTGTGTGTGTGTGTGTGTGATGATATATCTTTTCTATCTTAACAGTTATTTGGAAAGAAACAGTCTTAAATGGCTATCATCAAGTGGTAATAATGCAACATTTGCAATACCATACTTTACAACCACGTCAGCCATTTATGAATTAAAACATTTCATGTGTTTTTCTTTGTGTAAGAGATGCAACTTCAAACTGGATTTTGTGACATGTTCATGATGTCATAAGTATCTTGGGGAATCTGTTTTGAGTGTGGTTAATAAGGAAGGACAGGATTTCTGCTAAGTATGCTTATAAATTCAGTGTATTTTAAAGGTGGATTCAGCACTCTTTAAAAAAAAACCCTACTAAAATGAAAGGAGTAGACGCTTTTATTCAAGGTCTGCATGAGCTTCTGACAGGTTTTATCTTCTCTCTTTGTCATAGGTCATTTTATTTTCTTTGTTTCCTAGGTTCGTATCCTAATCCCTTCCTTTGGGAGGCCATGTTCTTTTAGATATGTTCCACTCTTGTATAAAACACATTAGCCATTGGAAAATGGCCCTTCTTGTATGACTAACATTCTATCTTTAATCTTAATGTAATTTTACTTTGTTTATAAAAGAATACTTGTCATGTCTTGATAATCCATAAGTTAAAGAAATTGGCCAATATCAAGAAGTGTTTGGATTTCACTCTAAATACATATTTGAATGATATAGATTCGTTCTTCTGGAGGAGATAGATTTTAAGGTGGGCCCTTCTATTCCATATCTTGCGAGTTTAATGTGTTCTTTTCTACACTGACTATAAATTATTTATATAGAAGAATTATATTAAATATTGTAATGGAAGTGAGTTTTCAAAATATTTTAAATTGATGCAGTGTAACTGTACTATAATGAGAGATTTTTTCCAGCAATTTCTATAGCTAATTTGTAATGAGCAGGGGATTTTGGTGTGCTGCAGAATAACAAAATTTTTCCACTTTCTTTTAAAAATCTTCTAGGTATAGGAAGGAGAAGTCTCACATGCTGACCTGGCCAGAACACTTTTATGAAACATGTATGTTTGGTTGGAAGTTGTTTTTTCTCGAAAAAAGGATGAGTTAAATTTAGAACTATTGAGTACTCATAGAGTGTACTAGTAGATCTGTTTTGCTACTCCTTTATGCCTGTCTCCAGGGAGAAACTCAACTCATTATTTGGCTCACTCAAAAAATTCTAACAATGTTTAATGGAGAAGTGGTTAAACTGTTGTATAAGTAAAAATTCTTTGAACTCCAAGTGGGGAAAAGTCCTCAAAATGAGTTAAATAGAAAAGGGGTTGTAAGTTTTGCTTCAGGCATAGCTGGATCCAGGTGTTACAAAGGGATGCTGTCAAGACTCCTTTATATTAGTTCTGTTTTCATCTATTCAGCTTCTTTCTCAGTCAGGTTATACTTGGGTGGTGGGAAGATGTTCAGTAGCAACTCCAAGTCACACCTGCACAGCTCAGCTTCCCCAAGAAGGGGAGATTATCTTCCCTGCTTGTTTCTGTACCTCCTCTGCACTGAGTCTCATTGGACAGACTTGGGTCACATGCCCAGGCCCAGCATCACATACCCATCTCAGGATCAGGGGCACATACTGGCAGCCCCATGGAAACCACATAGGCCAAGAGCCGGGAGCAATGGATCCTCAGAGGGAGAGCAAAATGCTGATGTCCCAGCAAAGGGAAGTGGGCGTGAGGTAATAAAAAAAAAAAGTCCATTTAAACTGCTAAATGAAGTGAAGCTTGACGATTTTGACGATTTTGAGGATTTGAGTTGTCCATGTTTCTTATTCTTTGTGGAAACCAGATATAGCCTGTGCTTATTTAATGCAAATGTCATCATTGTTATTTACCAAGCATTTATTAGGAATGCACTTCTTGTGAGGGGCTGAGATTAGATGTGGTCTGCCTTCAAGAGACCTCTAGTTTGGTAGGAGAGCAGGTGTGCATACGTGAGTGTTCATGAAATTCATGTGTGTGTGTGTGTGTGTGTGTGTGTGTGTGTGTGAATATGTGTACATAGGGAGATGTTCTAGGCAGAAGCCAATGATTGGTTTGGTGAAAGTGTTCCAGAAATGGTCAAGGAAGGGGAAACTTCAATGCAGGCAAAGAAGGGCCTGTTAGTTAGGGTTCACCTGCAAGTAACAGAAAAAAAAACTTGAGGGAATTCCCTGGTGGTCAGTGGTTAGGGCTCTGCACTCTCACTGCCGAGGGTCCGGGTTCCATCCCTCGTTGGGGAACTGAAATCCCACAAGCTGTGCAGTGCGGCCAAATAAAAACAAAACAAAACAACAACAAAAAAACCCAAACAAACAGTAACACCCCCCCCCGCCCCAAACCACTTGAGAAGCAGTGGCTTAAATGAGATAGATTTTCTCTTGTCCCTAATGAAGACCAGAGGTAAGTAGTTCTGGGCTGTTATGCGGGCTTCATAGACATCTGGGACCCAAGCTGTCTCTAACTTTCATGTGACCCTTGTCCTTATGGTCCAAGGTAGAGTACCAGTCATCATCGTGGTCCAACTGGCAGGAAGGAAATGTGGTCAAGGGAGGTCTCCAGAGGCTGCCACAGGACACTTGCTTATTTCTCACTGGCCAGACCTGAGACACATGGCCACACCTGTGACTGCCAGGTTTTGGCTGACCATGTGCCCAGGGGACACTCAGTTACTGCAGAAGCAGGGGTGAGTGCCTTTGAGTGAGTGATGGGTGAGGTCCAAGGAACCCTTCTGGGTGTTTCAAAGCTGGAGATTTTGTGAACACACTGTAATATTGTATTTTCCTAAACTTCATTCAATATTTTCGCTTTTATTTGCTCCCTGGAGGGTCCTCTTTTGGTGAAAGAGATACACTGTGCTACCTTTTCAATCCTTTCTTCAGCTTTGGGGTTTTATTTTGGGCATTCTTTTTTTATTTTTTGTGGTACACGGGCCTCTCACTGTTGTGGCCTCTCCCGTTGCGGAGCACAGGCTCCGGACGCGCAGGCTCAGCGGCCATGGCTCACGGGTCCCACCGCTCCGCGGCACGTGGGATCTTCCCGGACCGGGGCACGAACCCGTGTCCCCTGCATCGGCAGGCGGACTCTGAACCGCTGCACCACCAGGGAAGCCCTTTGGGCATTCTTAAAATACCCGACGACTGATCTTTGTCTTTGTAGGAACTGCAAATCCGATGTCCTAATATTCATCGATTACCTATATTTTAGGCCCAAATTTCTCTTTTCAAAATACCTCTTGAATTTTTACACTGCCATTTCTCAAGTCCTAACTCTGGGTAATAGAGTTTTGCGCATGAGTCAATCTTCAGTTGCGTTTTTTAAAACTAGATTGTTTTTCAACTGATGGGCTTCCTTTTTGATGAAACCCAGCTTACCTGTGACTCATCGTATCCACACATTCACCAAATCTTCTCCCCCAGAAACCTGCAGTTCTTTACGCCCTTTCTCCTCACTTAACCCTCTGGCCCCTTTCTTTTACCCTTGACCATGCAACCTCGACTGCAAAGACAGGGCACCTTCCTCAGCCCCCTCTCCTTTTGCTGTGTAGGCCTTGTCAGCCTTTGGTCAGCCTCATTTCTCAACTTTAGGGTAACTGAACACTGTGTCTGTTTTCCTTACTAAAAACGAAAGCTCTCTGAGTGTACTTGGGTCCTTCTGTTTATCTGTTTATTCTCTTGGACATTCTCCAAACGGAGAGTCCAAGTCCTCTCCACTCTTTTTAAGTCGCAGTCAGACCAGCTCTCCCCTCACTCTTAGGAGGGAACTCTCATCTTTCACTTCATGAGGAACGTTGATATTATCTGCTAGGAATTGCTCCTGTGTCATCCCCACTCGTGGAGGAACCGCTTCTCTCTTTTATCCAGACCCAGAGGAGAGCAGTTTCTACTCCTGGGGAGAAATTCCCCCAACAGCGTCGTTCCCTTTCTGATTGTTGAACGTTGGTTCTGCGGACAGCTCCCATCTTTCCCGTCTTCGTCCTTTTTCTACTTCCAAATGTGCCCAGATGTCCTCTGACCTCCACTACAGATTTTCCAATCTTCAGTTTGTTGAGGGCCACCTCACTTGTCACAGCTTTGGCTGTCTCCTCATTCTACCCACATTATAGTACATGTCATGGTTTTGTTTAAGTCACTTTTTTCCCTTACATAAATTAATGTGAAATGAAGACCATCACAAATGGAAAACCCTATCACTTCCCAGACATAGAAGAAAATCCTAAAGATAAATACCAGGGGAGTAAACAGTATTCTGGAGAGCTCACTGGAGACCTTGCTGGCCTCAGGCTCTGCTCTCTGTTTGTTGAAAAGGGGGATTTGCAAGTGTTAGGGAGGAGGTGTGGAAGATGCGTTAGCACCAGACTGAGACTCCGGCTTTGATTTTATCTGGGGGCTTGAAAGGAGTTCAAAACAGAACGACTTTCTCAAGATGTAATTAAACATTCTTTCTTCCTTGTCTCTGGACCTCGCAGAGCAGTGTTTCTGCGAGGGCTATGCATGCAGGTCAGCTGGGGGTCAGGATAAAATGCAGATCAGCGGGTCTGGGTGGGCCGGAGGGTTGGCATCGCTAACCCATTCCCAGGTGATGCTGTTGCTGTTGGTCCTGGCTATGCTGGTAGTTGTGAGTCCTAGAGAAAGGACCATCCACATCGACTCTTCTATCTGACTCTGTGGACCCCCTTTGTAACATCTCTCTGAACAATGGCGCAAACAAGAAATCTCTCCCTGGGCTTCCATGTCTTTCCCACTTAGGCCCACCTCAACACCCTGCAGTCTGCTTCTGTTCCTCCTTGCATTACTGACACTACCTTTTTCCTCTTCTCCCATGAGCTCTGCCTTGCCAGATCAAACTTCATTCATTCATGCAAGAATGTGGAGTACCTACTTAAGCTAGATCCTGCTCTAAGCCCTGGGGCTATGCTTTTCTGATGACTATCCTGTCTCCTGTGATCTCCCATGTCTCTGATTCCCAAATATTGTATTGACATATTTGGGTACTCCTGCTCTGTTGTCTTGTCTGCGGCTTTCCCTCCTCTTCGCAGGCAGTGGGAATGTCCTCCCAAAGCTTGGCTTCTTGCTCTTTTGCCCCTGTATTATTTTCACTTTGTATGTGGATCTTGCTTTCTGCCTTTAGCTGTTCCCTCTCTGATGTTGTTTGTATCGGCTATCTATTGCTGTGTAACAAAGTAAACCTTGTGGCTTAAAACAGAAAACATGTTTTGCTTGTGATTCTGCAAGTCAGTAGTTTAGTCTGGGCCCAGTGGGGCAGTTATTCTCATCTTGGCTGGATTCTCTAATGTGTTTGTGGGCAGTGGCAGGTTGGCTATGAGGCTTTGTTTCTGGAGGTTGGCTGACTGTCCACTGGGGCCCCTTGCTTCTCCTGCACGTACGTGTAGTCTCTCCCCTCCAGCGTGCCAAGATGTACACAAGTGCCTGCATGGTAGTAGCATTCTGAGAAGTGCAGAGAGCCCTTGAGCTCAGGCTCAGAAATTCTGTTCCTTCTACCACGTTCTACTGCCCAAAGCCAGATTCAGGGGGAGAGGAGGTAGATTCCATTTCTTGAAAGGAGCTGCTGCAAAATCACATGACAAAGGGGCATGGATACAGGGAGGTGGAAGAACTGGGACCTCTTTTGCAGTCTTCCCCAAGGCCTCAAATCTTCATCTCTGGCTTGATCTACATTTCTTATCCCTATATGGCAGCTCTCTATAGGATATCACCACTTCCCGGCCTGCCATCAGTTTAAATCAAACATAAGCCATATGGCAACCTGCATCCCTCTGCCCCAGAGCTCCCCTTCAAGTTTTCACCACTTCTCTCAATGCCCTCATCATTTTCAGATACAAAAAATTAATTGTGATTACTTGGCCCCTTTCATTCCCTTAAGGCAATAACTCTTCATGCCGTCTTCATTTTTCTTCTCATGACCTCTTTTGCGTCTGTCTTCTTTCTTTCCACTGCCAGTGTCCTAGCCAAGGCCTCTGCCTTAGCCACAAGCTCCTCACTGACTCTCTGTATTTTCTAAATTTCTCCCACCTGCAATCAAATCTGCACTCCACTTCGGTTTGATCCTCAAAAGGATATTAGTCTAAGCATCATTCTCCTTCTAAAAGCACTTCCAGTGGCTCGTCTTTGTTTATACCAATGCTTTCTCAGCCTTGCCACCTCCTTTTGGCCGTATCTACATACCACCAGTATTATTTGTTAAAAATTTTTTTACATTGACTCACTTTTTAACTTATATCACTATTGCATAAGGGAACCTTGTATTGCTGGCAACATGTAAAAATTACCCATACAATAAATGCAAAACGATTAAAATTTAAAAAATTTATGTATATATCAATTAAATTAATCCAGTGTGCATAATAGATATGGGAGTATTGGCCTACAAGATAAATTGCTTTGTCCTCAACTTGACATTGAAAACCCTCCGTATCTAGTATCAAAGTTAACCACATTAAGCAAAAACAAAATTCCTTAGAAAAAGATTGTTGAATTTTATTAAACATTAGAGTTCTGCTCAGGGTCATTTCAGTGGTTATAGATCAGCACCACAAAGTAGGATTGCCTGTCTTAATATTTTCATGCATTGCTTAGACATATCAGTTGTTTTGAAAATATTAATTTGAAATAGCTCTTTTTGCTTGCCCTCAAAGCCCAGTTGTTCACAGTAAATAACTTTCTTGGTGGCATAATAGCCTTGCTCTGTCTGCATTAATAATGTTTCAAATACTGTTTCCAATTCTGGCTTTGGCTGAACAGGTTTTTAACTGACAGTGGGCTAACTTTTATACTACACATTCCCTTTTTTTATGGCTTGTCTTAATCCTAGATTCCTAGGAAACACTATATACCATTTTGATCATCTGAACATCTCTTCATGGTTAGACACTTTGAAAACACTGGCACTCGAGCAGGTGCAAGATGGCAGGTTGTAGTTGGCATCCATCCCGCTTCCCTACGATTCTTGAGCCTGTGTGTTTATTAGGGTGAAACTTGTGGAAGTTCAGGGCAGAAACCAACTGAAGGAAAACCAAGTCAGGTAAAAGAATTCTGTTAGACTAATACAAAAAGTAAGAAGAGTGACAAAGGAAGACAAGAAGAGTGACAATAGTTGAGAGTGATTGAGAAGATTCTTATCTAGAAAGAGAGACAAAAAACAGTGTCCAGATGTGGAGAGGAAAAAGAAAAGGGTATTTTTTTTTCTTTTAAAGAGGCCAGTTCAACCCTAAGTTAACAGATAACTTTTGGACAATAGACAATGCCTCATCATTGCTTGACTACTAAAATTTCCCAGCGTAGCATAACCCATATATGAGAATTTAACTTTCTGGAAAATTTTTTTCTGATGATGTTTGGCCATCATACTTGATGGTTGATGCAGAATTCTTGTCCTTTAGTTTCTTATCAGAAATGATGGTCCTTTCTTTAAAAAAAAAATATTTATTTATTTATTTATTTATGGCTGTGTTGGGTCTTTGTTGCTGCGCATGGGCTTTTCTCTAGTTGCGCCGAGCAGGGGCTACTCTTCGTTGTGGTGCGCAGGCTTCTCATTCCGGTGGCTTCTCTTGTTAGGGAGCATGGGCTCTGGTCACGTAGGCTTCAGTAGTTATGGTGCGCAGGCTCAGTAGTTGTGGCTCCCGATCTCTAGAGCTCAGGCTCAGTAGTTGTGGCGCATGGGCTTAGTTGCTATGTGGCCTGTGGGATCCTCCCGGACCAGGGGTCGAACCCGTGTCCCCTGCATTGGCAGGCAGATTCTTAACCACTGCACCACCAGGGAAGTCCCTTAAATCTGGTGCTCAGTCCCTATTAAAAACTGTTTTAAGAAATGATATATTTATGGAGAATGGTCTGAAGAAGATGCAGTGCATCCATTCATCCAGATAACCTAACTTAATGTGAGGCTTCTGCCAGCCTGAGAGCTGAATGCTTAGGATGACACACTGTTGTACACCCCACTCCACAGTTGCCTTCACTGGGTCTCTCTCAGGTATTGATTACACACTCCTAGGACTTCGCATTGAGCGGAATTATGAGTAATAGTTTCATGAACATCCCTTTTTGGGGGTTCTGTTTAACTATAGTCCATTACATATTCATAGTGTCTTTTTTTTAGGATGACTTACCAGAGGATCTTTTTAGGTTACTGTATCAGGAAGAGCTGGAAAAAACACCACTTAGTTTTATCTAATGGGTATTATTAATCTTGTTATTCTCATTTCTTTGCATTGGCTGTCAAGAAGCTTGGAGTCCAGCATGAAACTTATTTAGTAACTATCCATATGAGTAGGATGTGCATTCCTGAGTGCTAGTCATCTTGGCTTTATTAGTTTCTTAATTTTTTTTTGCCTTGATTCTTAGAAATATTACCTCTCTCTTTAGAATCAATTGTACTTTTAAAAGTCACCCAATTCTTTTGTGGAGAAAAGCAGCTTATGAATAAATACTTAAAATACTTCTAAGTTACAATGAGCATGTTTGCATAGTGTCAAGAATACTTTGAGTATCTTTCTACAAGAGAAATTTCCACTTAGGAAATTAAAGTCTACTGGTTGTGTCAATATTGTAAAACTAAAAAACAAACGTATCCCTTTCCCTTTTGGTCTTTTTATAAGGATGAGTATAACTCTCAATTTATAGCGCTTGCCAGAGTTCATCTCCTTTAGGATATTTCCCCCAGAGTTAGGGAATCTATTGAAATGATGAAAACAGGGAAATTGGGATAGTCCCTGAGCCTTCAAATCAGTGTTTGAGCTCTCTTATCATTCAAAAAGTACTAATTCCTAAATGTTCACATCCTGCCATCATTAGCATCTATCTTAATTGAGTAGATGTAGTTTTAATTTTACCTGAAGACTGCTAAGATTACCCCAGCATTGGGGGTCCATTGGACCAGTTGTCAAGTGGAGACTGGTCCACACATGCATCCTAGGATCCACAAATTGGCTCCCTAGGGGTTGGAAAGCGTTTCTGCGCACATCCAGGGCATTTGATCTTTGAGAAAGCCCTGCTGTCTTGGCTCAGGGAAGCCTTCCTGATGCCACGTGAGCCCTGCCCAAATTAAGAGAAGCAGTTAACCTCTCATAAAACCAGCCACCCGCTTAGATTGCTTTAAAGTGACTCATGGTAATGCAGATGTACTTTACCATTGTCTTGGGGCCACTGTTTTGTTTAATCAGCTTCCTGAAAAGTGGAAAACTTTATTTTGGTAACTTTGGAAAGCAGCCTGACTCATTCCTCCTTAGGTTGTTTATCTAAGGTTGGCCCAAGAGTTCTAATGGATTTTAATGACTCCAAATATCGAGCAGTTGGCAGGCTGGCAGGGTGTGCGGGCAGAGGCCAGATTTGAGCCACTTCCCACCACGTATGGGCTCTGTGATCTCCAGCTTGCTCCTGAGCCTTTCAGTGTCCGCATCTCTAAAATGGGGATTCTACTCTGCTGGGTGGTGGATAGACGTTGGTGAACGAAACAGAGAAAATCCTGCCCCATAGCACTAACATTTTAGAGCCTTATAAACCCAGCTGCTATGTGGGATCATTGTGTGCAATAAATAAGCTTACTTTGTAGAGGATAATGGTAGCATCTATAACGTAGGGTTGTTGTAAATATTGACTGTAACTCTCTATATACTAAGCACTTCATTAATATTACATATTATCATCGTTATTATTCTAGGATATTATTTTTTAGCCGAAGATCAGGTAAATTTCTTAAGATACGGATAGATTGTGGAACATAGACAGTGGGAAAAGAATCTTGCCCCAGAATATCCTGACATATGAACAGAACTATTTGGAGGACTTTACACCTTAAACATTTATATGTGGACCCTCTGTTCTTTGCTTAATATATAACTAGGTCAGGGTTTCTCAACCTCAGCACTATTGATGTTTGGGGTCAGATAATTCTTTGTTTTGGGGCTTTTTGTGCATTTTTGGATGTTTAGCAGCAACCCTGGCCTCTACCCACTGGATGCCTGTAGCACCTCCCGTAAGACAACCAAAACCGTCTCTAGACATTGCCAGATATCCTTTGGGGGGCAAAATCGCCGCTGATTGGGAACCACTGAGCTAGAGGAATATTTTGGAAAACTTTCTGGTTTTGTCATTTAGAAAGTGCTAACTGGGATGAATTACTCCTTCGTTACAAAGGGCATTTATCTAAATATAGGGCAGTTATTTCTCTAGGGCCTGATGGAGCTAAAAGGAGGCTCCCTCACTGTGTGTGCCTTGGAATAGCTAAGAAGGCCAGTGTCCATTTTGGGGGAGTCACCAGGGAAGGAAGTCCCTGGGCCAGGTAAAAGAATCAACACTTGTCTTGACATCTGGCAACTGTTTTCTTTCTTTTTCCTTCTCTCTCTTTTGTTTGGGGATCTCTCTGGGTTAATAGAAATAACTTTTGAATTTGCAAAGCTGTGTGATATAGCAGATTGAGAAGAGAAGGTCTGTGTTCACTAGAGGGAATAATTGGAATAATTGTTCATGAACTTGGGACTTGGTTCAATTAGGGTTCACCTGTGTCTCTAGATACTTGAAGTAAAGTCAGTCACAAAGCTCTTTGGAGTGAATTGTTAAAACACCACCGATGACTGGTTCTATGCAGTGATTGCATGAAATAACAGATAGGATCTGGATGTCAGGGTTATTTCTGTTTCTCATCCCATTTCTTCTAAGTTGGAGGGGCACATTCAAGTTGATTATTTCATATATTTGGTCATTCCCAGTCTATCTGCTAGTTGTTGTTATTATTTTTTAGTCTTGAGCCACATGAACCCCAAGCTCAGAAGTCTTTTCTTCATTCATCCCTCACATATTTTGCAATGGCTACTCTGTATGGTATGGCGCGCATAGAAGCTTAAGAAATAGTGTCGGCCTTCTAAACTGTGAGCTCCTGAGAGCAGTGACCATGTCTGTCTTATTGGATGCTCTGTCCTCAGAACCCAGCACTGTGTCTGGTGTACAGAAAAATCTCCAGTCATAACTAGTTGGAAGGTTTTATGCTAATAGTCGGTGTCCCTTTGCTTAAAGATTTTATAGGCTGATTACTTTACACATTCCTTAAACAACTGACAGGATGTCTTAAGGAACCCGTAGCAATGTGTTTAAAAGAACAAATTCCAGGAACATGTTTTGTGGTGGTCCAGCGTTTCGCAAGCAATAAATCGCAAAGCCTACCTGGCTGATCCTTCCCAGAGCAGTTGTCACCATGACCCTCCCCTCTCTACCACGCTTGGAATTCCCAAAGGAAAGGGGGAGCGCTGCAGACAACAATGTCCCCTCTCTTGCCCTGATCAGGAGGGTTTTATTGTCAGGAAATCCCCCTTTTCAGGGACTTCATTGTCTGCATCCTCGAACCAGCCCTCCCTCAACCGCAGCTCCACCCCCATCCCCTACCAGCCAACGAGTTCAAGGCTTTATGGAAATGAAAAGTTGCTCTTCTTCACAAAAAAAGATCGGGGGAGATAAAGTGATTAACACTTATTTTGTTCGGGAATCCATCCGAGCTACCATCCTTGAACACTCGTTTGGCTTGTTGGAAGGGTAATCTCTTTCAGAAACATTGGACAGAATTGACCAATTCATTATGTATGTAAGTCTGCTTAAGAATGTTTAATTCAGTGAGTCCTCATCGCTTGGCTTTGTAATCTCCTGCCTTGGCTATTCTGTTCTCTTTGAGTTTCTGCAACTCATTTCTCCCCTGATTATTGAATCTTTCCCTGGACATTCCAGGCTTGGTGGAATCTCAATGAATAGATTTATGGGGGAAGAAAAACTCCACACTCTTTCAGTTAGCTGTCGATGACTGGATTGTTCTGGGGTGATTAAACTTGGGCAGCTACAAATTTGAGAAAAGTACGAGAATACTTAAGCCAATGGGAATGTGGGAGAATGTCTTAGAGGCAGCAATAGCTTATAAAAAGTAACTACTTTGGCCAATATGGGCAGTTCCTGGAGAGCCAATCCTGGAAGATCTAAATAAAAACAAATGCACATTTAGTTCTTTACGGGCAGACCAAAATTCTCGCTATTTAAAGAGAGGCACAAATAATTCAGTTGTGGGTAACTTTCAATGGGATATATCGTACATTTTTTCATTTTCTTTTCCTTTTGGATTTACCTGGCAGGTTTGTGTCATAAATTAATATAGTATTAATACTTATAACAGGGAAGGGAGGGAGTGGGGAAAATACAAAAATATTGGGAAATGTTGGAAGGGTGTGTGCGTGTCTGTGTGTGTGTGTGTGTGTGTGTGCGCACGCACCACGCATGTGTACTCCATGGGACTCGGATGGACTTCCCAGTGGTGGAAAGCAGCAGAGGCGTGAGAAGAGGCCCTCCCTTTAGTTACTGCCTTTGTAACCTACCAGTCCACTGTCACTGATCACAAAGAAGCAATGAAATACATTCATACATGCTTGACAATAGCCACTGATTTGAAATTAATGTTTGCCCCTCTAGGTGTAGCTGGTAAAGTTGCTGATGGCAGGCTGCATGCTTCTTAGCAAGCGGCCAGATGCCTGAAGTAGAATTTGATTTATTATTTTATTTTGTATGTGTTCTACTGTCTTAGTAATTTAGGTAGGTGCTCTGGACTCCAGATACGTTTTTTTTTTTTTTTTTCCCATTTCCTTTCCAGTAGGAGGGCTTCAGGGAAAAGGACAGAACTAAAAGAGAAAACAACCCCACAAACTTCTTCAAGTGGATCATTACATTTTAACAAATACATGGATAGCCCTCCTCCTCCAGTCATCAACCTTTGGGTTCATCAGAAAGATTCTCCAGTCATTTTATTTACTGTAGCTCATTAGGTGCAGTGAATTCAGCACATACAGTGGAAGTCAGGTCCTGCATATTTCTTTTTCAAAAGCCACCCCCACCCCAGACCTTGTTTTTTTCTCAAATATAATGCCTTTTAGACTTTTGAAACCAGAATAGAACAAAGTAAAATTTTTCTTTTATAATGATCATTCCAGGTAAGGAAACTGTTTTGGGAATTTTACCTTAACAGAACTTCAGGGTGGGTATCCGGGGGGAGGAAGCAACATCACGCAAAGTCATGAAGCCTTGACGAGGCAGAGGACGGGGGTTCTCGTGGACACCTGTAAAGGAAGACAGAGGCTGGATTTCGAAAGGTCTCTGCCTGCACGCTTCAGAGTTTGAGCTTTATCTTTCAGGCACTTTGCTTCAGGGGTTGTGCTTAGATTTCTGTTTTGGAGGGTGGGTGGACCTGGCATGAGGGGTGGCCTGGGGGGAGGGGAGAGTAACAGGGCAGCGGGGTGTGTGTGTGTGTGTGTGTGTGTGTGTGTGTGTGTGTGTGGCTGTGTTCTTGTCACAAGACTTGGGTCCCTTTTAGCCTCTGTTGGAAGAGGTGGACCTGGGGGTGTTCATTTCCTTTATGTCTTGTTCAGAAATGCTGAAGTCTTCTGAAATCTCATTAAGAGACTGTCATCGTGAACACGTACCGGTGGTGATCTGACATCATTTGCATTTTACTGCCCCATACGTGTAAATTATAGTCATTTTAGGAAGAAGGAATCACAAACATCTAAAAAATTCATTAGAATTCATTTCTCAAATTCCACCTCTAATATATCCTTTTCTTTCAGGTGATCAAATGTCATATCATAATTATTTTTAAAAACTGAAATAGACTGCTTTTAGGGCCTATTGGATTCAGCAAGTTATTAAATTTCACATCTTCCAGGGTGTATTTTTTCCGATGCCATAGTTCAAGATAATGTTTTTTTAATACTACATGCAGAATTCCAGAGATTCATAATAGCTTATGACATCTTAATGTCCACAGTGGTCATATCCAACTGTGATAAACAGCTCTGTACTCTATAAAGACGACAGTCACTAAGTAAAATGCAGGAAGATGAAAACACTCCCTTGGTCTTATGAATAATGTTGCAGATCCTGAATGTTAATTTTGAAGAAAACACATGCTTAAATTTAAAGTTTATGCCTTCAATTCGTAGTCCTTTTATTCTTCCAGGGGAAAAAAAATCAAGCAGCTATACTTTAAATGAATTTAATGAACTGCAAAGACTGACATTTTCACTATAAAAGTCACACTTCATTTAATGAGTCGTTAAATATTGATGCTATATTAAAATACAGGCAGAATAAAAATGGCACAATGGATTTCAAAATAGGAATTCTGGGTTCTTTTATGTTGAAAATTTCATGAACGGGAAAAAAAAGTATCATTCATCCGAATGTCTTCATAAACACAAATATTCCTGTGCAAAAGCATATTAGCCTGCAGTCCATAAATCCCAGTAGATGAACTGAGGTAAGTCTTTCTTTTCACTGTCTGGTTCTACATCAATCTTTGTTGCCTAAGGACCCCATGGTGTTAAACGGGGTTCCTGTCTTTAACAGGAAAGATGCTGAAATTACAGGAGTTTCCTTGAACTGACTTACTTGGATATGAAGAAAAAACAACTGTTATATTGATGACTATTCTAGAAAAATAATTGAGCTAGGTCCTATTACTCCTATTACTCCCCTGCTCAGAGCTCCCCAGTGGCCCTCTGAGTCACTCAGCCTAAAAGCCAAGGTCCACATAAAGGCCTAAACAGTCTGAACTGGGTGGCCGCCATGATCTCCTTTGACCTCATCTCCTAGGTGAGGCTTACTTTGCTCCCACCACAGTCGGAAACTCCAGACACACGCCCATCTCAGGGCCTTTCACCCTGCCCCAAACCCCTTTTCTACAGATACTTTCATGTCTCCCTTCCTCATCTTCTTAAGGTCTTTTCTCAAATGTCCTTTACTCAGAGAACCCTTTTATGAACCCCCTTCCCCTCTTCATTTTTCTCCACGCATCTCGTCTTATAACATACACTGCATTTCTTTCACTGATTGCCCGTCTCCCCTGTGCTAGGACATAACCTTGTAAGGGCAGAGATCTCTACCTCTTCATTGCTTTATCCCCATTGCCCAGAGCTGTGCCTGCTATAGAGGGAACGTTCAAGAAGTATTTGTGGAATGCACAAATGAAGAAAGTGTATTTTCAGGTAAAACTGGAGTTTTCAGGGCTAATATTTTCCATGGTAGTGGGGAATGGGGACCAGAATATCAGGAAAGACTCCTGGCATGTGGATTTGGGAGTGATCAGCACGGATAGGGCGACCAACTCGTTGTGGGTTTCCTGGGACTCTCCCAGTTTTAGCACGAAAGACCCATGTCCTGGGAACCCCCTCAGTCTCAGGTAGATTGGGACGGTTGGTTACTCTGTGCACAGAGAACATACTAGAAGCTTTTGGAGTTTGCAGGAGGACAGGGCTCACAAACCCACCTGTCATAGACACCAGGAAGATGATACGTGACTGTAGCTGACTTGCCTGTGTGTGGCTGGGGACCGTGATGAGCAGGACACGGGCCCCTCTAAAGGGCATGGTTGCAACTCCACTCTGGCCAACCATAGCTCTAGGGAGTTAGAGGCCAGTGTTGTCTGAGCTCCAAAGTTTTCAAGGGGATCCAGAAATTTGGATTCTGTGATATTTTTCAATTTTTAAATGTTGGCAACTAATTTGAAACCGTCTTAAGGATTGTGTATGGCCTGGGGGCCATCATTTGGCTACCTCTGCTGAAGTAGACTTGAGCTCCCAATTCTTTAGGAGACAAGGCCTGTGAACCTTAATTTTAAGCACGAAATGAAAACATAGTTATTAAATGTCTTTATTGTTTGGAGAAAAGCAATATCATTGTTCGTTGTATGTAAAGGTTTTATGTGGAAATTTGGAATATGAGTATTTGTGGAATAGTTCCAAAACCTATTCTGAGCACTTCACATCTCTTAGTACATTTAATCCTCAACTCATAAGGTAAGTACTATTAAGGTCCCAATTTACAGATGAGGAAATAGAGCATGGCTAGATTAAATAACTTACTCAAGGTCACAGGCTAGGAGGGGGTGGATCTGGGATTCAAACTCAGCAGGCTGGTTCAGAGCCTGTGCTCCTTTCCCCCAGGCTTCTCAAATTTTAATGAACATCAGAATCACCTAGAGGGCTTGTTAGAATCCAGATTGCTGGGTCTCACATCCAGAGTTCATGATTCAGTTGGTCTGGGCTGGGGCCAAAGAAGTTGCCTGTCTAACAAGTTCCCAGGTGATGCTACTGCTGCTGTCGTAGGATCTCAGTCTGAGCAACCACTGCTCTGAACCATCCCGAGGCCTCTGAAGGGACCAGGGACCATCGAGGAGAATATACTCGCAGCCACCGGAGTTGTGTACACACAGTTGATCTCTCCAGTCATGCTTGTCTACTCTGGTAATGACAGTGTCTTCCACGCAGGCAGCCATAGACGAAGGCAAAACACATCTAACAGGTATAAAGTGGGTTTCACGTAAAATGAAGCGCTTCCTGGACCCTTGTGGTCTTACACAACTTACGTTTCTTTGCAGCTGTGTACTGAAGACCTCCGTGTGTTTCCAAACATCTGACAAGAGAAGGTAGGGCTGGCCAGGGACGGGAGCAAACACTGGGATGAGTTTGTGTAAGACTAAAGCGAGGTAGGTGGCGGTGAGCTTCTACCATCGGTGGGACGTGGTATGATTCTCAGCTAAGAGGATATGTCATTAAACCACACTGAATTACGTAGGAAGGGTTTCTTTTCCATTTCCCTTTCAGTCTTCCTTATTACATCAATGAGAAAAGTCTCAGTGTGGTGCCACTATGTTTTTAACACCTAATACTTGCTACTCGCTCTCTCTTTTTTTCTTTTTTTTTTAACAGAGAGATTGAAAGAGGGAGAGGCAAAAGCAGAGGGAGGGAGGGAGAGAAAGAGGCATAAAGGAGAGAGAGAGAGAGGCAGAGAGAAAGAGGAGGCAGGGAGGAAACACTCCAGGACTTGGTCACAAACCTTCTGTAGCTAATGGCTTGCTAGAATGAAATTCATCATTGTTCTTTTATTGTATTACTTTTGGTGGTTATGTTCTATTTATGGCAAAGAATACTGGTTTTCCACTTATGATATGAATTTTCCTTTTGTTCACGAAAAAGCACAATTGTTCTTATTCAAATGGCTGAGTTAAAGAGAAATAAAGGCTCACAATGCCGTATCCATAATTCCCAAATTCTGAAAGCTCTGAAAAACAAAGTTTAAAAAAAAATTTATGGCAACACATTTGCAACAAAATCTGAACCGAACTTAGGGGAGGCTGTTTTTATTCTCTATTCATCTCCCTTTGTGTGAATATTCAGACAGTTTGCTGCAGAAATATTTGTCTATTTGATTATGGGATGCTGCCCCAGACCACTAGAGGTATTATGTCATAGATGGAATGTGCATCGTATTACTTTTCTAAATCTTAAAAACGTTCAACTGTAAGACCCATCTGGCCCCAAGATTTTGGAGAAGGAAGAATGTGGACCTGCTTTAAATGGAAAAGTTCATAAAGGCGGTATACAAATAATTGAAATTTGACAGACACTGATCTAGGGTGAAGAACTGTAGTTTGAGGTGAGTGTATTAGCACCAGCAGAACAAACGTAAGATTTAATGGAGTTTCTCAGCTTTGGCTTGTTATTAACAGTCGGTAGTGGTTGCATCTCTATTTGTTGTAACTGTATTTCACGTAAGACAAGGTACTAGTCCTGCTGCTAAGCCTGCTCTTTTAAAATAAAAGCTCTTCAGGCCAGTTGTAATAAATGACATCACTTTCATTGGCAAACTGAAGACATTCAACCAAGAGCCAGTTTTTAAATGGATTTAGAGATACTATCTCAGGATTTTTTTAATGTGCTAGTTACTCCTATGGATTAGCTTTTTATGTTTGGATCTTATATACCGGTGCTTCATAAAACCGGGCATACCTGTCATGCGATATCTAGGCCCATATTCCAGTTTCCATCTGCCATTAGGCCATGGTATTTGTAGATCATTTTACCACTTCTTGTAAGAAGTGATATCTGGTGTTTAAGCTTGTCTTCTCAGATCACATCCTTTTACTTTGCTCAGCGAGGATTCACTTCTTTCATGCAGCCCAATCCAGCAGAGAAGAGACAACAGTGGTAGAGAAGGAAGACTCAGGGGCTCACAGAGGATACAGCGAGAAGCGACTGGGGGCAGCCTGGCTCAGGAGCAGGCCACATTGCCTTGGTTACCTGATAACCACCTGTCCCATTGAAAGACCTAATCTTCTGGTACGGTTGGCTAATGGATCTTGGTGGGCTGATCGACAGTGTATTTTCTCACTTTGCGTGATGAGTGAACTGATCCTTGCATTTCTAGTTTAAGTAAGATGAAAGTATTTGGGAATAAGGAGGTGTAGATTTCAATATAACATGCATGAGCTGATGTAGATTTCATGGGCTTTAAACAATTTGTAGCCTCCAAACTGTTTGTAGATGACTCAAGACAGTTTAGTCCATCCATCTGCCAAGGACATTTAATGCTAGAAAAGGTTGGTTTTACGTGCCTTGAGTGATACCGTTTCTCTTTGATCTTCTTGGCAATAGTTGTCTCTTAAAAGTCCTCACTGTGAGGAAGGATTTCCTGATAACTGACATTTAGCCCTTCTCTAACTTCTTCCAGGTTCTAAATCCAGGCTCATTAGTCATTGTCCTTGGTGTTTACACTCAAGTGTAAATTTTGGTAGAACAAAGAATTGAAGTGATTTACTTAACCGCAGAATATTAATGATCATTGAAATATGATTCAAATCAGAAACATCCCATCCTACCATAGAAGAGAATGTTTGGAAAAGCAGTGCATTGTTCGTCATGCTTGAAATCTGTGAGAAATACATCAAGTAACGCAGTTGTTCTTTTTATTTATATTCTTCAGATGGACATTAGATCCCCCGATTCTAAGTTACTATAAGGTACTTTCCATCTCTGTGCCACATAGTACTGTGTTTTATAAAAGTAAATGTAGATATTTAAGAAATATGTTGCTGGCAATTCTTGTAAATATTAGAATTCTGTACGGGAATATTGATATTAAAGCTGTATCAGGACTGATACCATTAGCAGCAATATAGAGAAGATGTTTTATTAAATACTAATTTCATATGTTATTTAACAAGTAGCCGGCTTTAAGCACATTAATCTCTCTTTTTAATTCAAGGTTGATGGTCTGGGTCTTACATATTGTATCCCTGAATAGGCCATTCAATAACTATGCAAAATATCTATTTCTCCCATGGGTATTTGTGCTTTGATATATTCTGATCCTTATTAAATTTAAACAGGATCAAATTTATACAGCTCTGGCAGAGATTTATTAAAATACACTGAATGGACAGCTTGTGGGAGTGTAGTGTACTGTAATAACGTATGCCTTTTACCAGAGAATAGTAATTATTGAGAATGAAATAAATCTGTAGGAGGTTAAATATATATGGAAAAGATATCAATTGCAGTTCTTCAAAATGAGACTGAAATATTATTTGAAAATGCGTTACTGTGCAAAATAACGAACTTCATCCTTTTAGACTCTAAATATTTGGTAATATTTGACATGCACATTTTTAGGGATGTTTTAAATTCCAAAGGGAGGGTGGGATTCAGCATTATCAGAGGTGTTACATGTGTTTAGCATACTCCATCTGTAGAGGCACCTGTTTTTTACTTTGCCCTACTTTTTATTAAATAAAATTGAAAGCATATGTATTATATGGTTTGCAAGAAATCATTTTTTGGAAGCAGAAATCTGTGTCTCCTTTGCTTGGGGGTTGGGGAGAAGGATCACAGGTGGAATAAATAGAAACTTTTTTCATACTCTTCATAGTTTATATTTTTGAAATATCATTTTTGTTCTTAATTGTATGTTTTCCTATATATTTTCAAAGCGGTCTTGGTGTGTTTAATCTGATGGAAAAGATTGGGTGGTTCCCAATTTTTTTTTTTTTTTTGGTGTGATGGCAGAGGACAGTTAGAACTTAAATACTGAACTTGCAGATAAGATACATGTAGCCTATCTGTTCCTTCACAGCTCCCGTGGCTCCAATATTTTATCCCTCATAAATTATTTAATTATGTAACATTCATCATTATTAGTGCTTTTCTCTTCTCCTGCATATTTATAGACACTCTCGGGGGCTGGCTAGGGCACCGCCAAGGTGAAGGGAGCTCTCAGCGTGACAAGAGGAGAAGATTTTGCCACAGCAAACTACCCTAGCTTGCCACAGCACCCTTCTGCAGGATTTGAGTTTCTTTCTCTAATTCTTTCAGTATAGGGGCAGAGGCATAGCTGGAGGTGGGCCACTCTTCTTTCCTGGTCAAAATAATGATGACTGTCAATGAGACTAGACTGAAGTGTTCAAGGGAAGCTTTGAGTGGTGGTGTCTAGGGGAAGTGAGTTAAGACACTCCTGGAAGTTCCCCCAACTCTATCCTAAATTAGACTGAGCACTGGTAAGGAATAGTTAGGGCAGGGGGTAGGAAATCCATTTTCTGCTCTGTGTTTACAGTGTCTAACCTAATTTTTGTACTTGCTATTCCTTAACATATAATCTGTGCGTGTGTCTTTAATAGGAGAATCACTATTTACTTAATGCATTCTTGGTATTATGTTGGGTCATAATTAATATTTGTCTGTACATGGCAGGTACTCGATAGAAATTATTCTTTAGGCGTCATGGTACATTTAGGGTTTGGGGTCTTATTTTGTCAGATTTATTGAGATGTAATTTACATACAATAAAATATGCTAATTTTAAGTGCACAGTTTAAATTTTGACAAATATATGCAGTTGTGAACAACCATCACCGTGATTATAGAACATTTCCATCACCAGAAAGGTTTCTTCGTGCCCTTTAGCACAACATACCCCCAACCACTGGCCCGCTCTCTGTCTGCATGTTGTTTATGATATGCATTTATATTTAAGAGAACTAGGTTAAATCAGTAAGTGTGTAAATGTTTAGATATATCCATATTGGCAAACCTTCATGGTTAGCATAAATGTTTTGTTTTTTCAATCTTTTGCTACAGTTTGGTAATGTTGAGTCATTACCAGAAAGAGGAAATGTCAGAGATTTGAGTAAAAATTTTATATCAATTATAGGAAAAAGGATTTTTAAAAGCCCCAAATTATATGTTACTTAGAAAAGAATATAATTGACTCTGTTGCCAACTTTCCTGCTTCATTCTTGCTGATGAATGAGACAGATTTTTCTAAAAACATGTAAGTGATGCATCCAGGTCCCTTTCTCCTGCAATTAAATTTTTTCACTTGTGTGTCTATTTCTACATGGGAAAAATATCGTAATTTTTCTTTGATAATGTTAGTTAGATCCACAGGGCTATATAGACCTCCTTCCTGAAATTTGAAAATTGATTAAAAATATTAAATGAGGTGATTTTTAAATCTAAGTACATTAATGTTCATCTTTGGTTGATTTTCTTAGGTATCATATCCATGACCGTGTTGGATATCTGTGTGGAATTTGAAAGTTATTTAAGGTCATCTGCAGTACCAAGGCTTTAATCAGATGAGCTCAAATGACTTTTCAGTTCTGAAATATATAACTTTGAGGGTTTTTTTTACACATATATGTGTGCATGTTTGATTTATGTGTGTGTGTATAGGTGTATCTGTATAAGTGTGTGTATACAGATTCACACACACATGGATTATAAATGGAAAGAAAAGAGAAAAACCAAAGTGATTGAGCTGTAGCTATTTTAGAGCTATCATGTTCAGAAAATTGTAAAGATCATTAAAATAAACATTCTGTATGTTGATTATACCAATGAGAACAGTGATGAAGTAAAGCTGAGTAACTTTTTTTTTATTGGAGTATAGTTGATTTACAAGAGTAACATTTTGCTATAGGTACCCTTACTATCAAGAAAAAGGAAGTTAAAAAGGCAAAAAGAAAAAAAAAGTCAGCTTATTCTGTTCTTCTGTTTCACCTCCTTCAAATTTAGAGTAACATGATCACTAGCTTCATAAATGCCAAGCTCTCAAATCCTTTGCAGTAACAAGGGCATGTTTTAGTGTTGTCAGAACTTTTGTTTGCACCTGGTGTTACACTTGATCACTGAATAATTGAGTGATAATGACTGTTATTTTTAAACTAAAGTATAACATCAGGGGAGGGTGAGAAACACATAATGCTTAACTTCCCCTGGGAGTAGGGAAAATGTAAGTGTCAAACATGGTAGAACTGTCGAAAGTACACGCTGTCAGCTATGCCCACTCCAAACAGAAGTCATGAAATGATTTGTTCTGCAGCTCAAAAAACAGACTCTTTCTAAAATTTAATAAAGTTGAGAATTCAAACAAAGAAACATGAGTAGAATTTGGACACCAGTGAACTGGGTTCAGGATACTGTCATACCTAGCCAAACAGTTATTCAGCACCAAGGACAGGGACACAGGCATGCCTCTTCGCTCTTAAAATTTTTTTTGGTAAACTCTTCATAGCTGTGCTTTTAAGTTATCCATTTGCTTCATTTACTCATTCAGCAGTTACCTATTGAGTATCTACTATGTGACAAAACAAGACAGAGCAGAGCCCCACTCTCATGGAACTTGTATTCTCTTGGATCCTTTCATAAAGTTAGCTCTTCTATAAAGTTATATGCTCCTTCTCTTCTTCTCACGCTTAGCTTGTCCTCCAAGGTAATTCCTATCTTCCATATAAATACCCCCTCTTAGATTCTCAACTCACTGGTCTTCATCCACTATACTCACCCTCCCCTAGTTTTCGCAAGCCTTCTGTTTCTGGCGTAATTGAACTTGTGAGTACTGTTCTTATCTCAGCTTTTACAACCATATTGAGAAAACAGTACCTATTTTCCTTGTTTTTATTTATTTATTTATTTATTTTGCGTTACGCGGGCCTCTCACTGTTGTGGCCTCTCCCGTTGCGGAGCACAGGCTCCGGACGCGCAGGCTCAGCAGCCATGGCTCACGGGCCCAGCCTCTCCGCGGCATGTGGGATCTTCCCAGACCGGGGCACGAACCCGTGTCCCCTGCATCGGCAGGCAGACTCTCAACCACTGCGCCACCAGGGAAGCCCTACTTTCCTTGTTTTTAAATGGCTCTTCTAAAGATGCATGAAGGGTGCTCTGAGTAGTTTAGTGGTTAAGTACCAGTTGGGATCTTGCTCAAAACCAGTCATGTGGAGTTAAATTTGTAAGCATTGGCTCTTGAATTATGGCTGAAATGATACCCAGAAACAGAAGAGAAGATGTACAATGTTTAATTAAAAAGGTATCTATTTAGGCCTCAGTAATTTGGAATTTGCTAAACTTGTATTTTATTTGAGAAACAGTCTGATATAGTGGAAAAACATAGATTTGGAGCCTAATAGCCCTCGGTTTGACTCCCATGATTACCATTTATTAGCTTGGTTCCTTTGTTTATATTATTTATATCTCTGAACCATGATTTCTTCAGAAATAAGGGGATAGTAATACCTACCTCAGGACCATTGTAAGTCTTAATGAATGTAAAGCGTGTAGAAAAATATATGTAAATTCCCTGCCCTCCTTTTAAGTATTTTATGAGTAGTGAACTTCCCCTTATTGTAAAAGTTCTACGTTTTAGATTTTTCAACTTTAGATTGGCCTTTCCATCCCAATTCTAGGTCACTCAGCTTTTACTCAGTAGAATTTTAGTTTTAGAACTAGAATAGAAGCAACACAGAAAAATCATGTCACTTTTATTTTGGAGAGGAAACCAACATTTACTGAGCCTTTATAGGACCCTCGGTACTCTGCTAGGATCTTGGCATTTCTTATCCCATTTTAATGATGAAAGTAATAGTTTTTGGTATGTTTCCAATTTCTCTCTCATCTAGGCTTCTGTAATTTTAACTCATGCCTTTACCCTTGTAACAGTTCTAATTATGTGAATGTTTGTGAAGTATGGGCCTTGTCCTAGCTATTTCTGTACATTGAATATACAAAGAGGAAATGGTTATTTATCATCTCTTTGTGATAAAAATATCATACATCACCAGGTATCATAACACAAAATGTTTCTGGAACACAGGTAACATTGTATTTCCAGCTGTTTGGAAGATGGTGCTACCGGTAGTGATGGCTCTCAGTGGGCAGGAATGAAAATGGAGATCCAGTTGCCTTTTCTACAGCATACGGCCTTAATATCGTGCTTTGGGGAAAGCTGTGATTTACTCAGCCTTTTGTGTTGGTATGTCCACTTCTTTTTTCTTAAGCCCCCCAAAGAGTCAGTTGCTGTCTGTTTGTATTATAGCTATTCTTTCCTTGTGATCCACTGCTATGGTGCACAATATGGCATTATGTACGTATATAGTTTTCGGAATTGCAGAAAGAGAATTGATCTGCTATTGACTGTTATGAGGGGTACTATTTATTCTTTTTGCTTACCTTGCTCACACCATTTTCTATAGTCCTTTCCATCCTGTCCAGGCTCATGTCATAATCCTCCCTGGCATTCCCTTTGCTTAAGCCACCTTACCTTTCTTTTTTTCTTATCTCTTTTTCTCTTTTCTTCCTTTTTCTCTTCTCTTCTCTCCTTCCTTCCAGCCTCATGCCAGGCACATTCCTAATTCAAGGCTTTTCTGCTTCTTCTTTCTTCTACAAGGGATCTTTTTCCAGCTCTTGGTAAGGCTGGGTCCTTCTCATTGTTGATGTCTTAGCACAAAATGTCACCTCCTCCCAGAAGCCTTTCCTCTTCCCCCTCTCAAAAGTATCCTTCCCACAAGGCCTTTTTAGTAACGTAATCTTATTTTATTTTCTTCATCTGAAATTCTTATTTATTGTCACCTATCTTTGTCTGTAGCCCCTCATCAGGGGCAGGGACCTTGGTCTCTTTCACTGCTAGCTGCATCTTAAGCACATAGAATAGTGATAATAAATATGGCCTTTGATGCATAAATAGATGTACTGAGCAGTAACTATGCTCTGGGTAAATAGGAAACAGAGGCTCATGTTGGTTGGAATAACCCTGGAGTAAAGTTCTGGGTTATAGAGCATTGGGGGTTGGGATCATTTTTGAGAGGGTTGAACACAATCCATCAGCTTTGTAGTTTTTCCTTCAAAAACCTTCATGATGTTTTGGCAGCTATTTCTGAGGCAAATTTTTATTCCCTTGACTCAGTTGAAAGAAAATCAGTTGGAGCCCATATTTCTGTGTCTTTTCCAGAATGTGTCCTGATTTCTGGGGTATAGTAATAAAAAATATCTTACTCTTTTCATAGTCAAACTGTCTTAAAGATGACCCACCAAATACAGATGGTTCTGTATATATGAACAAACAAATACAAGATACAGGGATGGTCACTTTGCATATATTATCTTACATTTGATCCTCATGTTTACCCTGGAGGGAGGTCTGACAGGTATTAACATTTGAAAACAAGGGAAAATAGGCGAAGTGGTACTTGAACCTGGACTCTCTGATTCCAAGCTCACTTCTCCGTGTGTTCTGCTGCCTTCCTCAGGAGTCCTGAATGTATCCAGTTAGGCCTTAACTATCTTGCTTGGTTTTAAGCACTCTTTGAAATTATACAGTCAAACACAGTTTTACACTGAAGAGTTTTTTTTCAAGTACACTCAATTTTTGAGTCATTGGAGTATGGGCTGATCGTTCTCAAACTTCTTGAGACCTTAAGACTCACTCTCCCAACTGTTGCTGGGATTCTTCATGTTTCCTTGGAATAGTTCGTACTTTTCTAGGACTATTTGGGTTACTCAGAGTTCCCGTATTCATTCTTTCCTACAAACACACATAATGAAAAATGCAGGCCCGTACTTTATAAGGAAGCACATGCCTAATAGGAGAAACAGAACATCCAAATCTGCGAACACTTCACCACCTATTACAATTGATTTTAAGATATCTTCACATACTCTTCTTTTGTATTACAAATACCTTTCTTTTGGGTATACTTTACATTAATTTTTCTATTCTAGCATCCTGAACTCAGAGCTTTTTATAGGCTGTACTTGTTCTAATTAATTATGATTCATATTCTCAGGTTGATGCTCAGATGGTCGCAGCATGAACTGTGGGAGTCTTCTTAAGCTTCCTTCTTGGTCCTGTCAGCATCACCCCAGGCATTCCTGAAAGCACTTTTATTTTCTGAGAGCCACGAGTTCCAGTTGACCTTGATTTTTTTTCCTATCCCAACACATGGAATCAGCTATTCTCCAAGGAGCTCTGAATCCTTTTAGTAGAGAATAGTATTAGAGTCTAAAATTTGGATTCTGTGCCATTCAAGTGCCTCTGGAAAGAAGAAATGACTCCCCTGTTAGGTCATTTTAGGGTGAGTGCTGAAAAGGTCAAGGTCAGGAGTTCAAATAGCTATTTCCAGTTTAAATCCAGCATTACTAAAACCATCTTTATTTTGTTCTAATATACAATTTTTGTATATGTTTCTGCTCAACAGACCTAGTCTAGATTTTTAAGGCCCTTGTCCTCTAAGTATTGTGTAATTTTATTCCTTTCTCTTTAATCTTTAATGTCTTGCCATCACTTTATTGTAATCAGTTTATTGACACAAATATTTTGAGATTATCCATGCTTGTCATAAGAGAAAAGGGAAAGACGCGTGAAAAAGAGCCTTGCATTTTATCTTGTAAGTGGCATCATTTTTACCAAGGCTTATGTCTTTGTTGTTTCTCTTGGAAATGCAACAGATTTTTTTTTGAGTATAAGGGGGGGATGGATTTCGAGGGATTGGAGGAATATAGCTGACTTTGTACTTAGATGCTCCCTCCTCACCATTATCATCAAGAAATAGCTCTGGTTTCTGGGGGTGGAGGTGGGACTGGGGATCCTTTTAGATGCATCTCGCAAATATGACTGGGCTGTTATAGCACCAGCTTGAGAACTACTGCTATGGATCTTAGACTTTGGACTTGCCAATTCCTGTTTAAAAGTTAATTATATTAGTAGAACTGCTAACATCAACCATTATGTTCAATATAGAATAAGATGATATGCTAAAATCTGTTTTAACCAATACCTAGCAGTTAATGTGTTTATACGTATTTAAGCGTTGTGTGTTTGTGTGTGCACACATACACACACATACACGTTAGGCCCCATTGCATCATCTAGAGGAATTGTGAGTGGGTGTGTGTGATTGGCAACTGTGAAATTGAATTTAATATGAGATTCTCTGTCTTAAGTAAAATATTTGAAAGAACGTTGATAGTGAAAAGCTGTCTAGCTTCGGAAAAAATGGCTTATGTGTTTTGGGAGCAAGAAGTCGGAATGGTAAAATTTCATTTAAATGGCAAAACACTTTTAGAACTACGCTGAAGAATCTGGCTTTAGTGGGGAAACTTTAATTTGCCTATAACGTGGGGTACAAGTTATTAATTGCACCAAAGATATCATACTAATTAAAAGGTTCGTGTATAGTTGTCAGAGGTTAACAGTGCACACTGACAGACTTGGAATAGAAACTAATTATGTTATGTTCTCTAAAAGGAGTATTTTTACCCACGAATGTACGATACCTTATTATAGTACTGTTTTTTTCTTAGCTTGGAAAGAAGCCTATTAGATGTTCTTTATAATAAAACTGCAGTGATAAGCATTCAGACCAATGATGAGGCTATATAAATAGCTTTACTTGCAACATTAGCTTCAAGCATAGTTATAGAGATAATTCCAAGTAAACATTTATTCATATTTTCAGCTTATAAGAAAGATACACAAAGTGGAACTTGCCTAAACTTTATTATCTTGGGTTGAAAGAACATCACAAGAACCAGTATTTCTGGAAATACTCTAATGCTTCCTTTTGAATTACTTCCTCAATAACAATCCTCTTTTGATTGTCAGTGTGCAAGAGATTTGGGCTTATTCACTCTTTTAGTGCATTTTAAGCCTCTTAATTGTTTTATATATATATATATATATGATATATGTGTGTATATATGACTATATGTGTGAATTTAAGTTAATATGTTTCACATACAAGAGTATAATTAATGAGTATGTTTCAAGAATAATAATAAAGCCATCAACTATCTGCCCAACACCCAACTTAATGGAAAGTTATCAATAACACTGAAGCCTCCTCCATGTCATTCTCAATTGCAACTCCCTCCATCCCCACCCCCAGAGACAGTCACTTCCCTGAATTTTACATTTATCACTCCCTTGTTTTTTCTTTATAGTTTTACCATCCATCTAGTTATCTCTCAACAACATATTGTTTAATTTTGCATATTTCTAATCTTTTAAATCAATGGAATTATACTGTGCATTATACTATGCATCATCTAAGTTGATGCATGTGGCTGTACTTTTTTGGTATTCACTGCTGTACACTATTCCATTGTATGGATATACCATTTCTGTCAGTGGACACTTGACTTTATTACCAACATTTTGCTATTACGAACAGTATCCCTGCACACATCTTGTATCTGTACCGAAGTGCAGCATATAAGAGTTTCTCTCACGCGTTTGCTTAGAAGTGGAACTCACGGGTTTTAGGGTAGGGTTTGTGCTTGACTAGATGATGTTGAACTGTTTTCCGGAGTGATTGTACTAATTTACACTCCCACCCAAGATGTTAGACGTCTCCTCCAAAACAGCCTCTGTATTAATGTCTCCAGATACTTGTATGATTAATTAATTATCTAATTCAATGAAAGGGAAACTTTTCCTATATAATGGAAACTTATAGGAGTTCTGCTATGTTAGCATAATTCTTTGATTATAGTGCTTAGTCAAAAGTGCTCAGTATTTTTGATCAAATATTAAATATGTTCAGAAACAAGCCTGAAACTCATTCATAATATTGTTATAGTTATGCAAACTCCATAGCTTAGTTGTGATAGAGTTGAGTCCTCTGATTTACTTTCACTCCTTCCTGGGCTTTCTTCTACCACCTAACATGATTGAAAGTCACTATTTTCAAGTAATATAATCTAGATACCAAAAAGAAAGGAAAAAAGATAGTATTAGCCATAGTAAAATGTAATTAAGATCATAGATAAACTGTAAAAATGATCTAATGTATAAATCAAATCCTCAGTATGTAACTTCTGGACTTTAGTACCAGTTCTGGATGAACTAACACTTTGGGTCACCTATGGCATTTCTTTGCTCTATTAACACGGAAATAATTGTATACATCATTTTCTATTTTTGACATAATGTTTTCCTAAATATTTCTTTTCTTGTTTGTGGCTTATTTTGCTTACTGAAAGGTGTGCAAACAATTAAGCATAAATGTTGAAATGAAGACTTCATGACTCCTTTAAGGTTCACCTTCCTAACACTTTCTCACAGAAGCCCCCCGATGGCAAAGAAGGCAGAGAACTCACATTCTTCAAGGTCACTTAGCTGCCAGCAATTCTTTAAAGTCTCTTGTTTTATTTTTAACACAGTTTTTGCAATTTTTTAACGTAGTTTCTCCACGTTTGCTATAATACAAAAGTCATGACTCCCCCCTCCACCACATTCTTTGAGTAAAATTGGTGATCTGGAAAGCTGTCAACTTCATTCTGTAACTCTGAAAACATTATTATGTATATCCTACATGTCTGCTGTGTACCCCAGTTAAATAGTGGGGTGCCACACATTTCAGCATTAAATATGAACTATGTGAATCTCATCATCTTGAGAGCCAATGACCACTTTGTTGGAAGCCTTTGAACAGTGTGAGGAGAATTCAGATCTCTGTGGAGAACTCTAATCACAGGTTCCAGCCACTTAAATCCATTAGTCTCCATGATGACCTCTTTGAGAACTTGACACAAACAATTCTACGTTATAAATGGTAGCACTTCTTAGATGAAGTAGATTTAGAAGGACATCCTAAGGGAAGTCAGAGTTCTAAGGAGGAGAATGTTAACGTGTGATTTAATCATGTTTTTGAATCTTTTAAATGATTATAGGTGGTATCTCATCGTTGGAGGCCCCCACAATAATTCCATCCCCCTTACCCCCCATGAAAGTTCTCTTACCTGCACCTTGCCTTCAGTCTCTGATTACTTTATGAACCTGACCGATATGTCTGTGATAAACAACTTACGGTAGGGGGCTGGCTACCATGACCCTGTGAGCTTCAAAAGAAAGGCCAAGAATCCACGAGACCCTTGAGTCATGCACTGTAGCCCTTTCGTAATGCCTCTAATCTGTCTACCATTCAATCTGATGCATCCCTTGGTGAGTTGGGTTGAGGTGAAGTCTCTGATGACTATGTGTTTTGAATTCTTACCTATGGGAAGTTGTTTGCCTTCTTGTTCTTTTCTCTTTTCTTGCCTTGAACCTGGCTTCTAGCAGTTGGAGAAAATACTCCTCTTTATCTGTTAGATTTGTTCATGTCTTTCGGTAGTTAGACCTTTGGGCACATGGGTAATGAAGCTTGAGCAGTTTGTGTGTTTCAGGCATGTGCCTGCTAAGACTTGAAACCAAGAGGCACTTTGTGCATTGTTTTTAGCGTGAGAAGAGTTTTAATTGCATTGCTCCCATAATTCTTGCATGTAGATAAAATAGACTTGGAATTTAATATTGAGACCCTTCTCCTCTGGTGATTGTAATTCTGACTGGGAGTGCCAATTCAGGGCTAAGTTAATAAAATTCATCATTGAGGTCTCAAATAGATTTAGATAAAAATTGAGATTCTCCTAGAGATTCTTAATTCTTCTTGTGATATAAAATTATTAGCTAGTTGACTGTGATTCTGACTGTTTTGCATTCTCCAGAAGGAACTTGGGGCTTATCCATGAGGCCGTTCTCTGGACGCCAAAGCAGTTGGTGATTTTTGTGGCAAAATCCAGTCATCAGCTTTATGAAAACTCAATTTAGTTACATTGTCTAGCATAATCTGTAATTATTCCTGTGCTTCCAAATTGTCAATCAGTTTGTTTAATGTTTAGTTTGGAGACCCTGGCATTCAGAATTTATTATAGCTAAAGAAACAAGCAAACAAGTAATCCCTCTGAAAAAAATGGATTAGCCAGTTATTATTGTTATTTGAATGAGGTTAATAAATCAGAACTATTGGTGGCATAAATTAATCATTACATCTTAACTGCATTGATGACTAAAATGAGAGTAGCAAAAAGGTAAGATTCATGGATTACTAGCCAGGCTTTTTCTTTCCCATGTATTGGTCTCCTTACCTGATCGTCATTATCTTGCTTCTTTAAAAGTTTCTCTCCTTTTAATATATCACTGCTGTTCTGTCGGACTTCTTTCATCTCCACTCTCCATTTCCCTAGATCGAGTCCCTTGCCTTGCCTTTCTCTCGTGCTTGATCCTTTACTTGTCCATCCCAATAGGTCTTTAAGAGGCTCCTTTATCCCAACAGTGTAACAAACAACATCCCTTCCATCCTTTGAATCTCACCTGTGCTTTGTAGTGTTGTCATGTGAGCGGGAAAGAATGTAGCCATGACTATGCTCTCCAACCAGTGTGTGTGTGTGTGTGTGTGTGTGCGCGCGCGCACGTGCATGTGTGCGTGTGTGCATGTGTGTGTGTAGCCCTGTGTACACACAGACGTTTCTCATTCTCTTCATTTTAGAACATGAGCATCTTAAGGGAATACGCCGGGCCTTTTCGTCCTTTCCCAACCACAAAAATTGTTGCACAACTAGGAATCGTTGGCA
The DNA here is from genome assembly GCF_964165515.1 of Mesoplodon bidens. Taxonomy (NCBI): domain Eukaryota; kingdom Metazoa; phylum Chordata; class Mammalia; order Artiodactyla; family Ziphiidae; genus Mesoplodon; species Mesoplodon bidens. The sequence goes on from NC_138175.1 coordinate 32,666,597, forward strand.
TATGCTGCCCTGATGTTCAATTTTGCTAAAAAAAGCTACTTAATCCCTGGACTTTCAAGACCTATTATTTATTAAATATCTCATCTCACGCTGTAGTGAATATGAAAGTAGTGATTCTGTTAGAGAACAAATACCAGAATATGACTACTTGATTTCAAGAACAACAATAAATCAGGCTTTGGAGTGATGTGCAATTATCTCACACTTTTGTCCTTGGAGTATTGTTTTGTAGTGTTGAAACTGGTTGATTTACAATATGTGTGTTGTTCCCATGAACGCATCCCTTGGTTCAAGTAATGTTGTAAAATAACAGCTCTTTTCATTTACTTTTTATTTCTTATTCTTTGAAAGTTGGAGGGAAACAAATTATATAGAATTTGCTCTGGAAAATCTATCAATACAGTTGAAATATTAACTATTATCTTCTGTTGCCTTTCTCTCTTGTAAAACATTAGAAGATCCAGGTTATACTTTGATTTGGAAACTAAGGTAACATTTTGCCGTCTCCTTCCCTTTCATTTGTTTCATTTGCTCACGCATTCAATATGAGTAACTAGGTATGTTGGCATTGTGCTGGGTTTTTAATATCATTAGAGATAAGCTGGAAGAAAGTTGATAGCAACAGTTGTGATAGGGTGGGTAGAAGGAATGTGCTTTATATATATTCATTTTCTGGTCCTCACAAGGAATGACAGTATAAGGTCAGGACTGTCATCATCTCCATTTTACAGGTGATGAAACTGACACCTTGCTACGGTAGGTCACTTGCCCAGAGTCATACAGCTGTCCTGGAACCCAGCCCTGTTTGACATCATAGCCCAAGGCTCTTTCTTCATTCTGCATTTTTATACTTTCTAAATTTCTTTAATGAGCAAACATAATTTTTATGGTGGAATGATCCCAATAAACATCAAGCTTAAAAAAATTAAGTAGATACAAGTAATAATTTAAACCAGAGGTTCGCAAACTATGGCCCATGGGCTGGTCACCTGTTTTTGTAAATAAAGTTTTATTGGAACACAGCCACACTCATTCATTTATGTTAAGTCTGTCTTCTGTAGCTGCTTTCATGCTCCATCAGGCAGAGCTGAGTAGTTGCAATACAGACCAGATGGCTCATAGAGCCTAAAATATTTACTATCTGGTCCTTTAAGAAAAAGTTTGCTGATCTCTGTAACATGTAAAAATGCATTGTTGTTGTTATTATTCATATTAATATTATGCCAGCAAGCCAATGTTCTACTTAAAGCAAGAAGCAGTACTGTTTGATAATATTTTGAAATTCCCAGAAACTGAGTTACCAAGGTTCAGTCTTCATTAGGATATTATGGAATTCTTATCTTAGTCTCTCAAGAAAATTTTGTAATAATTGTAAAATACTTCCTCTGCTTTTAGTTTTGTTAAGAGTGATATTTAAGAGCTCATTCTGGAATTCTTCATTTTGACTACAGCATAATCAATTTATGTGGTTGAACTTCACTACTAAAGATTACCCTTAAAAACCTTAGTGTGTTCGTTAGACGTGGCAGCCAGGATCAATAGTAATTTTCCTTCTTTGCTACTGAAATAGTTTCTCAATCTGTCCTTTTTGTTGAGAATAGGCTTCTACATTTTAACTGAAAGTTATTTTCTTTTCTTGAGGACCCATTCTTGTAGGTTTGATAGCGTAATATTTATTACTGCTTATCCTGTGGGAAACTGGCCTTCTGGCCAATATACAAGAGAAGACATTTTAGAAGTAAGAGTTAAACTTGAAGTATGAAAGAGTGTAGCTTTCTCTAGACATGTTAGATTTTCTTCCTGTTTTTTATGGCTGCAGCTTGTGTGTGTGTGTGTGTGTGTGTGTGTGTGTGTGTGTTCCTGGTACTGCACACGGGCTGGCAAACAGTAGGCGCTCAGGAAATGCTTGACTATTTGTCTTATTGTTGGGTTAGAAGGAACTTTCAGGAAAAAGTGGAGTTGCAGTGTCCCAGAAAACCAAGCATTGATAAGCCACCTGGGAAGATATGGCCAATTTACTGACGGGACTCACTGACATACCCACGTTTTGTTTGGTGGGTATTCAAATTACAGGAAACTGATATCTTCCTTCCCTTTTCTGTTGCTTCCTTCCCTCAAGTAATTGCAGGATGGTGAGACAAGTCCGTGCCACCCCAGGAAGGAAGGCAGAGAGAGCCTTAGTTGGTGGTGTGGTTGTCTCTTATAGATCATTCTAGATAAGGAGGGTTGTCAAAAGGAATTTGTTTAGCAGGAGTTTCCCCAGTATGGTCTCACGTAGCTCAGGGAGTGACTTTAGGATTGGAGAAGAAAATATTAGTAATTCTGTGTTTCTCATCCTTTTTAATTACAATATTTGATATGTTTTAAAATATGCATAATATGTCAGAATGGTGGTAATTAGGTGTATACATTATAACTAAATAAACCTGCTTCTGTTGGCAGTGGATGCCAGTGGTTTTAGGGAGACAGTTCAGTGACTCAAGAGTGTGGAGCCCGCTTTCCGCATCACCAGGTTGCCTTGGTCAAGGTCCTCAGTTCGTAGGATGGGTATAGTCATGGTACCTTTCTCAGAGGTTGTTGTGAGGAAGTAATGAATTAACATATGAAAGGGCTTTGAACTGTGCCTGGTAACTTGGTAAGTAAATGAAAGTGTTATTATTGTTTATGAGAATATTTTTAGTAGAGGTGTGTAATAAAAAATAATTGGAGACTACTTAATTAGAATTTAAGGTTTCAGAATCAGACTGTTCTTAGTTTGAGTCCAGGTTTTCTTGCTGTGTAATTGTGGACAAGTTACCTAACCTCTCTGAGCTTTGCCTCCTTAGCTATAAATGGGGATAGTAATAATAAAAATACCATATTTCATTGACTAAGGCACACATTTATTCACATTTTAACATGTCTGTAGTTGGATTGTATTTTACAATCAGTGGTGTCCTAGATTTTATAAAATATGATCATTTTTTTACCCCTTAAAGATGTTGTGAAGGATGAATTAGATAATTAATGGGACGTGATTAGCAGAATGCCTAACATACAGAAGGTGCTCAATAAATATTAACTGTTGTTATTAAGACACGTTGGCATATGGATTATTCTAAAAGGGAGGTGAGAAAGCAAAATGCAGTGACAGTCGTTGGAAGGTTTTTAGAGATCAGCTCTTGATACCTAGTGGGAGTGTAGATTTCAGCCTTCACACACTTGGAAATGCTTCTGTGGTACCCAGCTTGAGAAATGTGGCAGCGTTTTAATGTTCTCCAGAAATCTTTGTGAAACATCCTGTGTGATAGTATTGGTTGATGTGATCAAATGCTGATGAGGTAGTACCAGTACTGGTCAGTTCGCTGGGTATTTGTTGAATATAAGGCTATGTCAGGAGTTACAGCCTATGCTGAGGAGCTGATATGCACGGGATGTACATGTTTTATTTACATACTCTTTGGTGTTTGTTTGTGTCATATTGCCACCTCCTCCAATAACTGAGATGTTTAAACACAAGAAGGACATGTGCAGATACAGGGTACAATTTGACACAATGTGACTTTCTAGGCCAACTAGTGAGTTACTTCTTTTAAATCTCTTAAATATAGCATACTCTCTTTTATTTGGAGAGGAAAACCATGGTCTGCAAACCCTTTTCCAGTTCTAGAATGCCCTGTCTTTGCAAAGATGGAAAACTTCTGGCCTACATTATAGTATCCATTCTTACATGGAGCCAGAGCAGAAATTCATAGTTATCACTTTGAAGCCAGTGACTTTTATGGTTAAACCAAAGATTGATGCCTCCCATGGTTTTCTGTTTGTCCCAGACATCTTATACGCTCTTAGAAACTGACAGAGAACTGACTTGGAAAAAGCTTTTGTGAAGGGCCATGCATCCTTACCTCGTACCTAGGGTGATGCTAGAGTTGCTGTTCAGTGCTTCTCTGCTCACCCTCTACCTGTCTGGGCAGGTATATATTTGAGACCATAGGGAAAGCACATTTTCAGCTCGCTAGAACCACTAGTCCAGGTGTGCGCTCTGCCATACACCAAGAGTATCCTGAGGTGGGTCTTAGATCCTTCCAGACTGCTAGAGAGGAGATTAGTTTAGAAATAAATAATCCAGCGAACTTTACATCCTTTTTATTTGGGCTGGGGGACAGGGAGAAAAGAGGGCCTTTGACCAAAAGCCTTCAGGCAGTTTTACTTCATCATTTTGTTTATCGTGGATTTTTAGAATCACCCTGGTCTTAAAAAATCTGATTCCAGAAGTGATGGATTCTTCATCCTTTGTTTGGAATCCTCTCATTTATAGTTTTTAATTTTTTTTAATTTTTAAAACTTGTATTGAAGTATAGTCAATTTGCCATATCATGTTAGTTACAACACAGTGATTCAGTTATACATATATACATCTATTCTTTTTCAGCTTCTTTTCTCTTATAGGTTATTACAAAATATTGAGTATAGTTCTTGTGCTGTACAGTAGGTCCCTTGTTGGTTATCTTATGGTTTTTTGGTTTTTCTTTTTCTTGAATCAGAAACCTTACATCAATAGTATAGGTGAACACAGCTTTAGTTAGCATCATGAGTATTTGGAACACACACCATGAAGAAAAACGAAGGAATACCTTTCAAATAATTCACAAGGATGGGGTGTTGCGTGTCGTTCCCACGTAAATGCCGCCTGGCTTCCTTTGAGCAGCTGTCTGCGTCGCTAAGACTGGTGTGGGAGCACCTAATTCCCTTCTTGCCTACTGGCTTTCTAATTTTTCCCCTGTGATCATAGTTAGAAAACCTAATTTCCAGGGGGTCTTGTGAATCATATTAGTAGCTTTGTGTTATAATAGCAATTTTATATTGCATTGGTATTCATTTTCACTATTACGGAATAATCAAATCAGCACCTCTCTTATTATGCTGTTGAAATAGAAAATAATGGACTGTAATGTAAAACTGCTAATGTGATGAAACTCGCTCATTGTGTTAGGGTAAGAATGTCCTCCGTTCTTGTTCCAGCTCACTTGAAACTGTGATTGAGGAAGGAAATGGAAAGCATTTCTACATCTGTGATAAGGTCCCACATATATTCTTCATTTGAATACATAATTGTCTTTTTATGGCTCAGGGAGGGCTGGTCTGCACACTCGGAGGCCTTCCTGCCACCAGGGTGATGCTCCGGCTGGCGAGCCAGAGGCTGCATGACCAGTTTTATACCGCGGCTTCCCTTTTAATCATGAGTGACATTTGATGTCTCTTTGCTTCCAGAGGAATTGTTTGCGCCCTCTTTCATGCTCATCCAGGCCTTCCTCTGGCTTAAAAAAAAAAAAGCCAACTTGAAGAACACTTCTAGGCTACATTGTTAGAAAGTACAACAAGCCCCCCAAAGGTTCTGATTTGACAGGGATGTTGGGAGGCAGGTCAAGTGACTGCCTAATGAAGATGAATGAAGAAAATTGCTGGTACCAGGATCACGCGGGGGCTCCCAGCCCAGGTTGTTGAAAGTGTGATGGAATCTCATCGCTTCATTTATCAGTGTCATATTTGGGCTAAAAGTGAGCAGTATTGTTCTCATTTCTCCCAGATGGATAGGTCAACGTTAATATTTATTGCTCGTGTAGAACATTTGTTTGATGTATTTCCATTAGCTGGGCAATAATAGAAAAGCAGTGGAGAGAAACATAAAACAGTTCCCTTCCTATTCAGTTGAAATACAGCATACGCTAATGTATAACTACGGCTTGAAGTGCCATTGATGTCCCCCCTTTTGGTTGATGACATGATTGTATATATTAGAGATTCCCATGAAAATAATGGGGAAGCGGCATGAATATAATATATATTGAGAGCAGCTGGCGGGGTATAAATTGTGTTGTCTTTTGATTTTCCTGATTTGGTCATATAATTGGTGAATTTCTCTTGGCTATGTATTAAATTCTTAGCCCAATATCATATTTTAGAATTGGGAATAATGTGCAATAGATCGCATCATCCTCTGGGTTCTACGGCGAATCTCAATAAAGCTAGAATTTTCATCACATTATAGGGCAAATTGTTTTCAGTCACTGAATAATCTTGATTTTTTTCTTTCTATCTTTGTGGGAGAAAAATACCTTGTTACACAAATTATTTTCTCATACGTTTTGAATATATTAAAGATAAAACCCTAAACATTCGAAAAGATTGGCTCTTCAAGGACATCCCGATTTATTAGCTGATACATTTTGCAGGAATCTGAACATTGGGATATTATTTTATACTGTGGAACAAACCTAGCTCTTTGTGAGGTTGGTGTTGTCTTAAGTGCAAAGCAAACATCCTAGCCATATGTTTCTATAATTTAAATTAATTTGGTACAGTCATACTGTTAATCTTTAGTGACTTGTTGATTGGCATTTTGCAGACATATTTCTGGAAGGCTCCCAATACCATTTTCTGCAGCCTTTCTGGCAGTAGCAAAGAGCAACATTTCCACAAATTGGAATCTTGTACAGCACTGGGAAGCGAGCCAAGATTTAAATTAGACAATAACCTCTGCTCTGTATATAGCTTCTATTCTTCAGCTGTAGGCAGAGTGATTTGTTTAAAACAGTCAGCCCTGTAGCATATAATAGACTGATATATGAGTCACTCCTTGGCAATGTGTGTTTCTTAAATTTATATAGATTGAACAACTGGTTGGTAATGTACTTAGTTACAGTTGTACAAACAATAACTATTAGCAGGGCTGAAACAGGCCTGGAAAAGCTACTCTGGGCGGGTGTTTGTGAGGATCCTGAAGTACTGCCGAATTTCAGAATAATTCCTCTTTGGAGGCTGAGGGAGACTCTATTTCATAAACATGAGTGTGCTTTTTTAGCAAAGTAGCAATAAAAGTTTTATGTTACAGTTTTCTGTTTCTCATTTTCTATTTGTTTAAAATTGAATGGGGGAACCTAATTTGTTTCAAAAATTAAACTTAACATCAGTCTACATTTGGGGCAGAATAATTTGGTTGCAGGGTTTTTGTGTGTGTGTTTTTAAGCATTTGCTATTTCTTTTAAAAGAACAGGGGTAAAATGCGTGTTTTCCGTTTTTTTCCCAGGTTAGATTGTCACTGGCATTAACTGTTCATAGGTTGAAAGAGATCTTTCTGGACAACAAAGATCTTTTCTTAAGAGAAAAGCTTGTGCTCCAAGTTCAGTTCATGTTTATTTAAAAGATTAAAATCATTAGACCAGATCTCACTTTTTTTTTGTCCAAAAGAAAATTGATTTTGCTTCCCATAAAAGTGGGATCTGAAAGAGGATATTCAGGAATACACAAATAGAGGCGATAGAGAAATCTGTTTGTGCAGCTGAACAAAGCAATTCTGTTTTTACTGCTGAACATTTACTTAGCCTTGGTGTGAAAATTTCTGAACAGAATTGTCACCTGTCTTTAGAAAGTAATTCTTTTGTAAGGCAAAGGGGATCATTTTGATCTGAAATGTTTTAATGCCTTTTTTTTTTTTTTGCTTATGCCAACTCGAGCATTTATAAAATAACGCACCCTGTAAATATTGAACAATACAAAGACATCTCTCATAACAGTTTATAGTATGTTGCGTGTGCTCCGTGGAAGCCAAGCAGTAGTTAGTGGCAAATGATATGCCAATCAAAAATTATTATTGCGAGTATATAACCTGGTATAATGCAGTATCTTATCTGGAATTGTCAACTTGATATAAGCCAAGCCTTTGTCTTTTAAAGTTAAGCTCTTGTTTGCCCTCAGTTAATTCTGTCTCCCAAAGGCTCATTTGAATTGCATAAAGGATAATCTACTTGACAGTTTTATACATTTAAACAATCTTGATTATATGGTATTTTACAGGTTGTTTTTTTTTTTTTTAAAGTTCCCAGTTACTATTTTGTGTAGGCTTTTTAGTCTTTAGTTAGAAAAGAATGCAAGAATCTCACGGGTAGAATTCCATACTCTTCTGTGAACAGCATTTAGTAAAACTGGATATAGCACCTCTTTCTACGGCCTGCGGTTCGTGGTGATAAGGTTTGATTGTTGTGGTGGAGGTCATTTTCAACGTTTCTCAGACCAAACTTCTAGTGAGAATAACTGGAAGAAAATATAATACTCAGGTATCACTCTACTCAAATAGACGTTTATAGATCCTCTTTTACCCTCCCTCCATGGTCGGTTCGAGCATTTCTAGATGAATTTGGGGTGGGGGATTTCAGGATCAGGTGCCTTGCTGCAAGAATTTGGAGATTATCAATGGGCCAGCGTGTAGTGGAAGGACAGGGGTGTGTATAAACACTGTGGTGGTCGCTGAGAGCACGCCATCTGGCAGGATCCAGCCTGGCTTCAAATCTTGTGTCCACCACACGTGCACGCACCGTGTGACTTTTGAACAAGATGCTTAACTCCTCTGAGCATCAGCTTCTGCATCTGCAAGCAGAGGAGGCAATAGTACTTCCCTCATTTAGGGTTATGATCCACGTGAAATGTACTGCAGTGCCAATAAATGTTACTATTAGTGTGGTCTATCCGTGAGATGTTTTAGAACTAGTGAGATTTGGGAAAGCGGGTCCAGAGTGGTTAGTACTTACTTTCATTGAACCAGCCAAGTATTTGATAATTATTTGATCATTATTAGGAAGGTCACATGGCGATTCTTCATATCTTCTGAAGAAGTGTGCTTGGAAGACAAAAATTAGGTATCAGGGAATTGCATTTTGAGGAGATAGGAAGATCTCTGTTTCCAAAAGTACTTTCTGAACTCCTGACTTCTTTGAAGGTAATGTAAAGGTAAAGATGTCTTGAAGGAAAATAGATAACTAATAACCTGCTGTATAGCACAGGGAACTCTACTCAATACTTCTGTAATGGCCTATATGGGAAAAGAATCTTTAAAAAAAAAGTGGATATATGTACATGTGTAACTGATTCACTTCGCTGTACACCTGAAACTAACACAACATTGTAAAACAACTCTATACTCCAATAAAATTTTTTTAAAATCACAATATATATTTTTAAAAAGTCTTAAAGGTAAAAGGGGTTTCTTCACATCTCTTATCAGCAGATGGTCGACAGTCCTGCAAGGTCTGGGTCAGTGTTATCTCTGTCCTCTGGATGAGGAAACAGGAGCTTAGAGGATTTAAGGAACTTATAAGGAGCTTATATAACCCCAGCTGGTGGGTCGGATTTGAACCCAGGTGCTGCGGGCTGCAAACCCATGCCCTCTTCAGCTACAGCAGGCAGTCATCCTATTGTTAGGAGAAAAACTTCTTTATGGAAGATCTGTTAACCAGCCCTCCCTGTATGGTGCTGAGGAGGGTGTTGTCGTCAATGAGCTAATGACACCCTGTTGGCCATTTGACATAAACTCTTGAACCCACTGGTGTATGACACAGGTGAACGGTTTGTCACAGGAAAGCAAGCAAACTAAAAAAAACTTCATCTCTCCTCCAGTATGATATCATCAGGTTGACAAATAACTTTGCACCTGACATAAGAATACTAAATAAATATTTGTTGGTGGAGGGACTGAAAGAGTCATTTGAACAGATGCAAGTGAATGTAATACAAACAATATACAAGTGTTGAGAGGGTGGTCTTTGGTGGAGCTTTTTATTAGACAGATGGATTTGATCAGAGCTTTGAAGGTCAAGATGGACACTGAATGAGTCATGTAGGACCATTGAGATGGCCTCAAAAGTTACGAGATTAGAAATGAGCAAATAGGAGATGGTGATACAGTCAGAATAGCCTAACAGCTGTAACAAATAGCCCCAAATGTGTAACGAGGTACACATAATAGAGGTGTAGTTCTTGTTCACCCATGCAGTTCAAGTTTGGTCCCGTTGGCAGGGAAGCTAGGCTGGTGGAGATTCTGTCATCTTCTATCCCAGCAACCAGCTGGGATAGAAAGGAAAGTAGAAGGTGGAGAAGCCACACTTACTTCTCAACTGTTTTCTCCCAGAAGTGACACACATTCATTCCTTCTGCAATGGTGAGAGCTAGTTGCACAGCCTGGCCAAAAGGGGTTTAGAAACAGCCAGTAATTCTATACCATGGAGAGAGGAGCCTGACTTTTAGAAAATAATTAGCTGGAGCTGCCACACATGACAAGCAGATTTGTTTGCTAGTATTAGAGGATTCTTTGGGGAGTTGGAAGAAGAGATTATAAAATTATTCTTAAAATTGTAGGTGGAAGGGTTGTAGGGGAGTTTAGGATTATCAGTCAGAAAATAAATATCTGTTCTCCTAAGGTATAAAATTCAAGCCTTTCAATATTGGTGAAGATAAATGTTTAAAGAGCATTTAAACACAGGGAGAGTTATAAACACTGAAAAAGCATCTGAAGTATTCACATTGAAGATAGGGAGTGTGGCAATGACAGAAGAGCTGTGTGGATGATTGTGGGCTTAAATGGCTAGGACTTCGGGAAATAATTACCATCTTTCTTCCATATGAAGGGGGACACTTTGTAGGAAAGGGTGGGGTTTCAAGAGATAGAAGCAAAGGTGCTGAGTATTTGGATGAAAAGGCATCTTCTCTAAACAAGACACAGTTTTTAAGAAGATTCTGAAATGGACTGGGGTGAAAATAAAGAAACTGAGGAAATTTTCTCGTGAGAAAAAGAGAGGTTGGGAAGGGCAAAAGAGACTCTTCAGGGTGGTCAGATATTTATAACCGATCGCCTCTCTTCTTGCCAGTAAGTAATTCTCTTGAGATGATATTTGGTATAAAATGGGCTTTATGGCTTCTCATCACCCTGTAGTTTATTTGTGCATTTATTTTTTCACCTCTCCTGGGAACTCACCGTTACTACTTTTGTGTTATGGTCCAATTTATGAATATGTGGAACATGAATAAAGACTGTAGCTCTCACTTTTCCAGAGAGCTAGTTACTGAGAAAAAGAGGGTGGATGTGCATGTGGGCGTATAAGTGTGTGTTGGGGGGGGCGGTGGGAGGGGACTGTGTGTCCAAGTTTAAATACTTCTTAACATTACCGCACACTTATTTCTCCCCTGTACATTATTCTTCACATGTTGTCTGGAATACTGCACTGAGATCCTGTTTCCTTTGCCCCAGTTTTAAGTCACTAGTTTCACATGCCTCTGCCTTTTGCAGGAAAGGAGTCTTTTGCAGGTGTGAGTATTAACGAAGCAGAGGGAAGCTTGCTTCTGTCCACTTGTTCTGTGTTCAGTGAAAGTACAAAGTACATGTTTGTTTCACTTGTAAGTATGAAGGGGAGAAATCCACCTGTTTTGCCTTTAGAAAAATTCTTTTCATCTGACTGTTCTCAGAAAGAAAGCTGGGGTGAACTTTTTTTTTTTTTAGTTGGGTTGTCTGATCTACCTTGTGCCTCTCATGAAAACAAAATTGGGAGTTGAAAGAGTCTACTCTTGAGGAAAAAAATAAAGAGGCTTTTCATCATTCTGCAAATCAGAAGCAAAGATATGGCCTTTCATTTTTCTCGTCATATCCGATAACACCTGGTAACGTTTGGAGCCCTGACTCAATAGGGAAGAGGAAGAGTGACTTTATTTTGACTGGCCATCTGTCTTAGGTCCCAGATTCAGTGTGTGAAAATTCAGTTGCTCATGAATGTTCTACATAAAAGGAAAATTAAGGAATTTTTGTGTAGCTTTAAAAGTGACTGACAACAGCAACGCCATTAAAAAGTTTTAAAAATATTGCCAAAGTAATTTGATACCAAGATTCATTATACAGATCCATTTTGAGAAGGAGATGTAATTTATAAAGGCTGGAACAACTGAGGGAATAATATTTCAAAGTCGGCCTTTGTCGTGTCAAGGGGGCCCAGCAGAACTGTTCAGATTGGAGCCCTTCAAAAGCCAAACTTCCTCTTGCGCCCAGCAACGTGGCATGTAGCCCTGAAAGCAGCCTGGCACATGGCTGAAAGTGCCTTCTTTCACGAGAAACAAGAAACCTTCCGAAAAATTATTAGGGGACATTGAAGCATACTGATGTGTCATCTGCTGATTTTTTATATGAAACCTCAATTAAAGTGTCTGTACTTCAGTTTCCACTCTCTAAGGATGGCGATCACACTGTCAGTGACCTCATGGAGTCATTTATTCATTTTTTCAGGAAATATTTATTTAGCAGCTGTCTAGTCCCACACAGTGTATCCAGTGTATCCCACACAGTGTATCAAAACAAAGTAGCAAAAAGGGATGCAATTCCTTTGTGACATTTACAGTCAATGGGCGGGTGAAGCACATCCATCAAATAATTATCCAAATACATATACAATTGCAACTCTGAAGCTCAAACAACAGCTGACATGGCACGTACTTAGCATTCAGTAAATTGAGCTCTTATTATAAATATTACATACTAAGTCCTACACTGGTGACGTACCCCCATGAAAAGCCTTTGTCCCCACGTATTTAACACACATTCGAGGGGCTGCTATAAGTCTTTAGCTGTGCGATAAGATGATATGTCTTCTGGAGGGGTTTAAAGCCTAATTAGGGAGAAGGATGAAGGAAGCGGTCATACTTAGTGTGAAAGACAGCCCGGGCATGGATGGGACAGTTGGATGGTAGGAGGAAAGGGCACTTCTAGGAGAGAGACTGGCAGAACCAAAGAAGTGAAAGATCGTAGAACTAAAGAGGGTGGGGTGGCCAGCAGAGAAGAGCAGAAGGGAATGAGGCTGTATAGATAAGGGGGTGTGGACTTGTGAATGGCCTCTTTTCCCTACTGATGAAAGTTTGTAATCAGTAAGCTGTGGGCAGCCTTGAAGGATTTTAAGCCCCACAGGGGCATGCGCGATCAGGGTTCCATTTTGGAAGGCTAACCCCACTGAGAATTGATGAAGTAAATGATGCTGAAGCCATGACTTCGCATCCAGCATGGCTGTGAAAAATCACCTCCTAGGGCTTCCCTGGTGGCGCAGTGGTTGAGCGTCCGCCTGCCGATGCAGGGGACGCGGGTTCGTGCCCCGCTCCGGGAAGATCCCACATGCCGCGGAGCGGCTGGGCCCATGAGCCGTGGCCGCTGAACCTGCGCGTCCGGAGCCTGTGCTCCGCAACGGGAGAGGCCACAACAGTGAGAGGCCCGTGTATCACAAAAAAAAAAAAAAAAAAAAAAATCACCTCCTAGATGGTAACAGTGAGGAAAATGGTTGTGGAATATCCTTAAGTTTAAAAAGTGTATTAAATATACACCTTGATCCTGATCTTGTTTTAAAGATTATGTATATTGTGGAAAGGAAAACCAGAAAAGATTGGGAAAGTATTACACCAAAAGGTTGAATGATCATGTTTTTATGAGAAAGGCTTTTTCTGTTTGTCATGCTTTTCAGTATCTTCCATTTTTTTAATAATGTAATAAAAATGCTCTTTAGAAGATAAATTGAGAGAAAGGTAACTCTAGATGTCATGTGGAGGATGGATTAGAAAGAGAGAAACTGGAGTCTGAGGGTTGGTGAGGATTAGCAGTGCCATTAGAAGAAGCAATGTGAAAGATGTTGGCAGAGCTGCAGACCTTATGTGGAAGACGAGAGAGAAGATCAAAGGTGTTGTTCAGGATGGTTACTTGAGAGAAATATGGCTGAGATTGGTAAAGATTAGTTCTGCACTGCATGTGTTGAATTTGAGTTGATAAGACATCCATTGCAATATTCAGTAGGAATTGGAAAATTGCAACTCAGCACAATGACAGATATTTAGCTTGGAGAGTGTTGGTGGTGGCTGATGCATTGGACGTGATGAATTATCAGAGCATGCGTTAAGAAGAAACTGAGAAATCTTCAGGGGGGATAAGAAAACTGGTGGAGAGTCACAGTTTCCAAATGAAAAATACTCTTTCATAAAGGGAATGGTTGAAAGTGTCAGAGGAGGGAAAGTGATTATTTGAGACAGAGATACTACAGGGAAGTGTCCGTGGGATTTGGTAATCAGGAGTCCATGGTAGACTCAACAACAGCAGTTCATTAAATAAAAGAAGACAGATTGAAGCCTTAGGAGTGAATGAAAGATCAAAGTGTGGAGGTGGAATCTGGGTTGGTGGGGATGGCGGGGAGGGGAGGAGATTAATTTGAGAGGGGCTCAGTGGGCTCAGTGGTCTTTGGTTCCCCTTCCCCCCAAGAATTTGAATATTTTTATAAGTCTAGGGAGGAAGCAGGGAAGTGGGAAAAGTTAAGAATCAAACGAGAGGTAAATTGATAGAGTCAGTCTAGATGGGAATGGGACGTAGAGGAGAGGCAGAAGAACACATTCTCCTTGGCAAAGGAAGGAAAAGGATGATCTGAGGTGCTGGTTTGGGGTAGACAGTTGAAGAATTCAGTGGATGACCTCTGCTTTCTTTGGTAAGGGACATAGTTCTCTAGTGGAGGAGTAGGTGTGGATTGGCTGAGAGCTGGAGGGGAGGGGAGAGGTTCAGCAGAAATGCTCTGGAAAATGGATCAGCAGTTACAAGGAATTGCTGAGTGTTTGCAGGGGCTCTGCTGAGATCAGAAACCTAATAATACAGAGATCATGCCTTTTGGGAGATACGTATTTTTGGTGCTCGTGTTTCCATAGTCCTTTGTGTGTGTGTGTGTGTGTGTATTCTGTAATGAAGGCTCTGTACACATTTGTTGAATAAATGAGTCAGTCGTTGTAGATCTGCAGACAATTTGGGGGAGTCTGTTTCTTGGGACCCAAGTAATATGTCAAAATTTGAATCCCTTTTCCTTGTTATGCTTTACTTTTGTGACCCTGGTTTTCTTTCTCTTCGGTTGATATTTTCTCTTCCACTAAAAAAAAAAAAAAAAAGTGCATGTCAGAGTGAAAAAGTAAATCCAAATACTTATTGTGTCTCTTATATGGATAACGCATTGTAGGTAGCTTGTCTTGCAAAAGAGTCAGAGGGGACAAGATCGTCCTTGCCCTTAAGGACCTTCCAGTGTGGTAGGAGATGTGGGCGGTAGGATAAAGCATAGGAAGAATTCATCATTATCAGCACATGCTGAGCATCATAAAAGAGATGGGAAGGAAGGGCTTTGAAGATTCCAAAGAAAGAGACAGCAACTCTGGTAGCCTGAGCTGGGAAGAATCCTGCAGGAGAGGAGGTGTTGGCACTGCATCTTGATGAAAGCATGGAATTTCAACAGGAGGCCATTAGCTGGGGGCAGGGTTATGTTGGGATGGGGGTGGAGAGAAGCAGCATTTCAGATGGAGGAGGTGGCCTGAAGCTGGGAAAGAGTGGGATGCATTCAAGAAAGAAAATATATACCAGGAGGCTACAGATGGAGAAAGTACAGTTAGTTACTCATTATCAAGTTCGGGGACCTGGAAGTTTATCTTTTGCTTACTTAATAGAGCTCACAGGACCTCAGATGAAGGGCGGGAGATTCAAGGTGGATGAATTTCATTCTTTTTTTTTAATTATTGGAGTATAATGTTAGTTTCAGGTGTATAGCACCTGATTCAGTTACACACATACATGTATATATCTACATTTTTTTCCGATTCTCTTCCATTATAGTTTATTACAAGATATTGAATATAGTTCCCTGTGCTTTATAGTAAACCCTTAGCGTTTATCTGTTTTATATATGGTAGTGTGCATCTGTTAATCCCATACTCCCAATTTATCCCTCCCCGGCTCCTTCCCCTTTAGTGACCATACGTTTGTTTTCTATGTCTGTGAGGCTGTTTCTGTTTCGTAAATAAGTTCATTTGTACTATTTTTTAGATTCCACATATAGTGATATCATATAATATTTGTCTTCCTCTGTCTGACTTACTCCACTTGATATGATAACCTCTAGGTCCATCCATGTTGCTGCAAATGGCATTCTTTCTGAATTTCACTCTTTATACATATCAGAATCTGAAGGAAATTTTACTTTTGTTTATTAGTCACTAAATTTTCCACAAATTACAAATTTTTCAAAAATTACAGATTCCAAATATTACAGACTTGTAAGAATTCATATTGATGGCTTCATAGACAAACTGTGAGTTGTTAAGGGCCCCAACATCAACATTTATCACAACCAAATTGCTTTGTGAGAAGTGGTTTCAAATTTATTAGAAATTTCCTCCAATTTCCAGTTAATATTTCATTCATTAACTTTAACTACAAAATCTCGTCTGATTCTCTTGTTTTTAAAACAATATTGAAAAGATAATGTGACAGTGGCAGTTTCAGGCTTCCAAATTTGTTGTCCTAGAGATAGAAGCAATCTTTTTAACCCTGTGTCTTCTAGATGTCATTTCCTTCTGAACACATCTGGATAATTCCTCGTATTTAAAGGGTGTGGGTGAATAAAATTGGAGAGGGGAAGTATTTCTTGCTCCATTACATGTATGTTTAATTTTGAGCTACCCCTATTTTAGAATTAAGTACTGCGGTGAAATCAATCTACAATACCTTTTAACACATGACATTTCGTAGCTGTGAAAGGGTATTGGGAAAGCTCATTTTTCTCCCTTTTGCCACCACTCGTGATGAAGCGGATGTCTTCCTTTTTCCTTTTCTTTCATCTATGACTCAGCTGCTCTGGTGGGGAGGGATGTGAGGTGGAGGGGTAAGGCATGGCACTGCCGTGTGCTTATCATGGCCCGAAACCAACAGTTTCTGGGCCATATAGCCCTTCCAGCTCATTGGCAAACAAGGCTTTTTCACTAATCCCAGAAAATGCATCTTCTGCTTTATTATAAGAAAATCTTTTTTGTCCCTTTGTTCTAAGGGTTTTTCCTTTAAAGATGTTTTTGGACTCTGGTTATCTATTGAGGGATAATTGATATGCTAAGAGCATAATGCTTATTATTTTTTCTCCCATAATAAATCAGATTGCAGGATAGGCATTCATCACATTTATTTACTTGTTTGTTCATTTGTTTATTTATTACAACGTTGGTTTAAAACATTAAATAAGTTTCATCATATTTTCTTTATATGAGTAAAATCTTCTGTAGCCACAACCTTCCCTCTTGCTTCTCCACTTTTCTCTTCTCCCACCAAAACTGGAGTTGAGTATTAGAGTTTCTTTTGGACGTGGTTCCGTGTCATTGCCTGTGTGTCTATATTGTCTTCACAACCCCTTGAGGGCAGCTGGTACTACCCCTCCCTTATCTTTCTGCTAAGTGCCTTTTGTGAACAGCAAAGTGTCTTGGTGTCCCTAAATCCAACAGACGTTGAACTACTTCATCGTACGTTAAGTTTTCTCAGTATTTAACGGGGCCAGTTCCTCTCTTCTTACTGTAGCTTCTCTTGACGTTGGGAATGCCACTCTCTCTAGGCTGCACTTCTACAACCCTCGCCACGCTTTCACAGGCTCCTTTGCTGAGTCAGCATCCTGGACTTTAACTATCGGAGTTGCTCAAGGTTCTGTTCTAGGCCTCTTCTCTTCCCAGTGCCATTCACGTTCATGGCTTCACTGAACATCTGCACCCGTGAGTCTTACAAAGATTCTCACAAAAAAATCCTCTCGATTCCAGACCTTTCCCATAAACTACAGATGTTTCTTGGTCCCTCAAACCCAGTTGTTCCCAAACACAAGTTCGTGTGCCCAATGCACAGTGAGGCCACACAATACCTACACATCGGAGTTTAGAGCAGGAAAAGGTTTATGGCAGGGCCATGCAAGGAGACAGGTGGCTCGTGCACTCCTCTAAGGGTTTCAGCAAAGCGCTTTTAAAGGCAGGGTGAGGGAGAGGTGTGATTGGTTGTCGCAGACTTCTTGGTTTCGGAATCCTTTGTTCTTGTAGCCGTCCATACAGGTCAGGTCACATGTTCCTGTAAACCTCCAACAGACCAAATGCTATTCTCTGTTCTGCACCTTTTTACCTCTATATGAATGGACTCTTAAAGGTCAGAGCCCTGAGACTAGGCTATCCTGTATATTGCAGGCTGTAGGCAACATTTCTTTTTGTTTTACAAAAGGTGCAGAGCCAGCATGACTAAGCACAGGCAGTAGAACAGATCTAATGTGGAGTCGCTTGTTCTTGCCTGTTACAAAACTACAGATGTTTCTTGGTCCCTCAGTCTCAACACATTTAAAATGCACCCATGGTTCAGCCCACCCCCCAACCCCAAGTCTGATTCTGTTCCGCTTCCTCTGTTTGGATGCATGGCACTGCCACCCTCCAGTTACACGAGCCCCAAACCTAGCCATCCTCCCTGATAGCAGCCCCTTCTCCCTCACGCCTCTCAGCTCGTTATGGAGCCCAGAGGAGATCCCTGGATTCCATCCACTCCTCCACTTTCCCCACCTTCACCTCCCTCCCCCCACCATTCCCACCGTAGTTAATGCCACTATCACGTCTCAGCTCGTCTGCTGCAACATCTTCCTTCTGGTCTACCAGCGTCTGTTGTAATCCATCCTGTCCCCTCTGTCCTTCTTCAAGGCATACTTCCCAGGTGAAGTCTCACCAAGTATTTCTGTAATCATTTAATTGCTATCTTATCTCTCTTCTCCGGACTATATGCTCCCTGGAGTCAGGAACCATCTTCTTTGGCTCATGTCATATTCTCAGTATTTAAGCAAACTCCCTGGCACATAGATGTTATCAGAATATATTTGTTGCAAGAATGAGTAAATGAAGGAACAGTAAAAAATTGATTATTGCTGTTTCTTTTTTTCAATATTTTTATTTATTATGTGCTTTGTGCTGATAGAGATTAAAGAAATCCTTCCTGGGAGCAGTTCCATTGAAACATATACAGTTTTTCTGATTACAGAACTAGTAGATGCTAACTTTAGAAAGCACACAAAAAAAGGAAAAAATTATGTCACACTGTATATGGTTTTGAATCATGGTTTTCTATTAAACCATGACCATTTTCCTACAACATTAAAACCACTTTAGAATTGTTTAAAATAAAATCCATGACATACAGCCTTTCTAGAATGTTTATATTTGATGCAGTACCATTCTTGGGAAGACCTTGTTTAGCTAATGGAGTTATGAACTGTTGGAGTTCATAAGGTTTGATGACTGTTAGGCTCCCTTTAAAATATGTGACATTGTGCTTATTGTCAAAGATACGTTTTCTACTTCAGTACAACTGCTACTTTGTAAAACTCCATGTTGTTATCTGGACCTTCCATCATTCAGATTTCTCAAGACCAGGGTGAGCATTCTGTGGTTAATATCTGTCCCAAATCAACTCTTTATATAGATCCAGATGGCCATCTACAACATCCACTTCAGGTTCTGCCATTAGAAATTAAATCTTGTCTCTTTGGTAAAGTTACTTTCCTTGTATTAAAAACTGCCCTGGGGCTTCCCTGGTGGCGCAGTGGTTGAGAGTCCGTCTGCCGATGCAGGGGACGCGGGTTCGTGCCCCGGTCTGGGACGGAGCGGCTGGGCCCGTGAGCCATGGCCGCTGAGCCTGCGCGTCCGGAGCCTGTGCTCCGCAGCGGGAGAGGCCACAGCAGTGAGAGGCCCGCGTACCACAAAAAAAACAGAAAAACAAAAAAAACTGCCCTGACTAGTAGGGGAAGCAACTTTAAAAACTTTTGCCCAACAGTGGAGAGAAAGCAGTGAGGGTTTCCTCGTAGCTCTTGTTTTCGAAAGGCACGTGCAGGGAGTTGATAGCTGTTCAATGCCAGAATGAGATGAACACTTGGTGTTTTGTCAGCCCTTCTTTTCTGGTCAATGCAAGGGTCAAGACCTTTGACTTAATAGAATACATTTCCTGTTATCTCTGGAGGGTTTATTTACCCATGTAGAAGCATGATCTTTTATGTTGAGAGTTTCCCTTTTATATGTACCTTTTCCCCCCTAGTTGTGCATTAGGATATTCAGCTTCACCTCTTTATAATCCGATGAAAGTCATTAAAACATGATGAAAGTGAAACAGTTTGGGCGGTAGGTGTAGTTTTTGAGGGCATGGTCTTTCTGTGAGCACTCATTTTGGGTATGGAGTGTTTAGACAGCACAGTGAAGGGAACAGCTCGTGGCCAGTACCAGATGGACATCCCTCACGGAATGTGTTCCTTATCCCAGGGGCCCTATTATACAGGGTTTATTTTCAATATTAATCTTGATATGAAGACAGCTGCAGTTCTTTAAAAACTCAAACCCTAAATTTTTTTTTTTTTTTTTTTTTTTTTTGCGGTACGCGGGCCTCTCACTGCTGTGGCCTCTCCCGCTGCGGAGCACAGGCTCCGGTCGCGCAGGCTCAGCGGCCATGATTCACGGGCCCAGCCGCTTGGCGGCATGTGGAATCTTCCCTGACCCGGGCACGAACCTGTGTCCCCTGCATCGGCAGTCAGACTCTCAACCACTGCGCCACCAGGGAAGCCCCCTAGTTTGTCTTTTTTAAGAAGTTTCTGAGCAAAAATTTCCTCCCCTGATAGATTGCATTTTAACTGTGGCTAGCAGGAGAATGAGTACATTTTTAGTTAGGATGCACATACTGTTTTTAGTTTAACATGCAGCCTAGCTAATATCCCTTTGTGACTGTTTTAAGATTTTTACATGTCTTACCTCCTTTGGGGTAACTTTTGCATTTACAACTTGATATAATTTGCCTTCATATAGTTGAGTCACTCTTCTGGAATAGAATTTGGATTTTGCTGAAGTGAGTAAAATTTGATATATGATTTAAGAATAGCTGCTTATAAATTGCTGTATAATCACATCTTTTTAAATTCATGCAAAGAAATGTTAAGGTAATCTTGAATGTACTGGTATATGACAACTGTTTGGGATTCCAAGAATAAAATGCTTCCCTTATTTAGGGATACTTAAATTCATGGTTATTTTATGTAAAATGCTAAAATAAGTTTGAGCTATACACCAGATTAACACTGACATCTTGACTGAATTCCATTATTTGTCTTCAAGATGAAAGCCAACAGTTCCTACTTTGAAGGGATTTTATTTTATGATTATGTTTAAAAAACCATTAGCCTCATACTCAAACTAATTGAAATATAGGCCTAGAAGTGGGGGGGAACCTCCTTTAAAAATAAATATAAGATATAAAATCTTAAGTTACGGATTTCGGGATAGCTGTTTGGGAGGAATGTAATTTCCCTCCCTCCTGCCCCAAGACCTTATCAGGAGTGGGATTTAGCGTCTCGTGTGAGCCCTCTCCTAGTAAAAGGTTTTAGATAAATAAGCAAACATAACTGGTAAGATACAGAGAACTAATGAAAGCTGTACGATCGCCCATCTGGTAAAAAGTTGTCCCTGCAGAATTCAAGCAATCATAAAATCACAGAAAAATGTATGTAATCAAGATATTCTTGCAGTGTGAGCAAAAACTCCCAGCCCTACACTGTAAAACACTAGCCTTGACATGTTTCCATAGCCAGAACAGAAACAGGATTCTCGTACACTCTTATAATTCCTTATCAAGTATCTGAGGCTTGTTCTTAAGCTTTTGGAAATGATAGATGTGAATTAATAGACATTTATAGACATCATGTAATCCTGTTTGATTTAAATGATTATGTATTATGTATGCTGGCCAACTCTTCTCATTGATGATTTTTGAGTTAAGTGGGCTTCCAGTATTTGGTGTAACAAATATGACTGAGACTGGAAAATAAACACGTTAAGTCACTTATCATTCTTCAGGAAGAATTTATAGGTTTATTGCTCTTTTTAAAATGTTAGCCTTAGAATAACATCTTAAACTATTTCTACTTCTTGACTTACTCAAAACAGGGAAAAAACACGCAACTGAGTACTTATATAAATGGAAAGCATCAGAGCTGACAACTAACTAGTTGATACATATAGGAAACACATTTAAGATAATCCTTAATTGCAGTCAATAATCTTATAAGTAGATATATCCAAAATCAGCATAATGCCCACTTGAAGAAAGAACACTGATTGTGTTTGGATACTGTAGAAGCAATAATCCTGTAATATGTATTTTAAAATACTTTAAATAGCTTTTGTTTATGCTTAATGTATGAATTGATCTATATCAGGATTTCTCAGTCTTGGCACTATTAGCATTTTGGATGGGATAATTTTTTGATGCAGGAGCTGCTCAGTGCATTGCAGGATGTTTAGCAACATCCCTGGCTTTTACCCACTAGATGCCAGAACACTCTCTGGTCATGACAATAAAAACTCTCTCCAGTCAGGATCAAATATCCCCTGGGGGGCAAAATTGCCCCTGGTTGGGAACCACTGATCCGTATACCTGTGTATTTGTATCTGTATATCTATAGCTTTATCTGCATCTCTATATGAGCATATTTGTTTTAGGCACCCAAACATGATATGACACAGTTTAGGAGCATTAAATTTTATACTTTAGCGATCAAAGAGTGGAAGACAATGTAGAAAATCATTGATGTTTTGACGGAATTCATACTAACTCATAATTAGAGGGATTGATTGAAATTAGAGAACACGTTGTTTCACCTTTGGTTGGTAGAGTTTGGTTACTGAACTAGAGAAATGCTGTAATTAGTTGAAATGTTTTCATTTAAAAATACTGAGGAACATTTTGCTTAATGTGTGGTTCCGTTTTTACATTTGAAATTTCATAGGGTTGTGTGAGAAGCAAGGCCCAGGAGACTGATTGAAGGTATTCAGTATAAATATGTCATGTCATTAGAGACCTGAAAGTTTGCTTTCAGTGGAAAGTCTCTGAGGTCCTTAGTCTTTTGATTGCAGCGTGAACTACAAAGTCTGGCAGTACAAGGAAAATAACTCAGATTTTATCTTAGATGACTTTCCATTTCTATTTTGTTTTAAGACTTGGCAGTGCTTTGGCAAACCCTCACAGTGGTTCACCTGAATTTGAAGTGGACTGAGTCATGTGCCCAAGAATAATAAATGGCTTAGCTACACACTGAAGCTGCCAATTGCAAGGACCCCTGAGTTGATACTGAGGCCATATCAGTTGAGTATTTCCTGTGGGCCAGGCCATGGTGCTGCAATGGCCAGTGGGTCACATACAGCCTCTGCCCTCGAGGGAGACATGAAAATGGATCATTTTAGCACAGTGTAGAGTGATGTACAGGTTGCCTCAGAGCTTGGAAGAAGAGAATCCAGTGCAGCCAGGGGTGGGCAAGGTGGTTGCAAGGAAGGCTTTTCCAAGATGTTGTTTTCTTTTTTTTTCTTTCGGTTTTATTGAGATATAATTGACATACAGCACGGTATAAGTTTAAGGTGTACAGTATAATGATTTGACTTACATTATGAAATGATTATCACAGTAAGTTTCGGGAACATTCATCATCTCATTCAGATACAAAATTAAAGAAATAGAAAAAAAATTTTTTCCAAGCGATGAGAACTCTTAGGATTTATTCTCTTAATGAGTTTCATATATAACATGCAGCAGTGTTAATTATATTTATCATGTTGTATGCTACATCCCTAGTACTTACTTATCTTATACTGGAATTTTATACCTTTTGACCACCTTTATTCAATTCCTTCTCCCCCTCCCCCCCGTAACCACAAATCTGATCTCTTTCTCTATGAATTTGTTTGTATTTGAAGTATAATTGACCTACAACACTATGTTAGTTCCTGTCACACAGCATAGTGATTCGACATTTCTATGCATTTCAAAATGATCACTACGATATGTCACCATGAAAAGATGCTACATAGTTATTGACTCTATTCCCCACACTGTACGTTTCATATCTGTGACTCATTTACTTTGTTTTGCAACTGGAAGTTTGTACCTTTTACTCTCAGAAACCTATTTCTATCCTTCCCCCACCCACCTCCCCTCTAGCAGCCATCTGTTCTCTGTATCCGTGAGTCTGTTTCTGTTTTGTTATGTTTGTTCTTTTCTGTTGTTTGTTTTTTAGATTCACATATAAATGAAATCATATGGTATTTGTCTTTCCCTGTTTGACTTACTACACTTATCACAATACCCTCTAGGTCCACCCATGTTGTCGCAAAAGGCAAGATTTCTTTCTTTTTTTTTTTTTTTTTTGCGGTACGCGGGCCTCTCACTGTTGTGGCCTCTTCCGCTGAGGGGCACAGGCTCCGGACGTGCAGGCTCAGCGGCCATGGCTCATGGGCCCAGCCGCTCCGCGGCATGTGGGATCCTCCCGGACTGGGGCATGAACCCGCGTCCCCTGCATCGGCAGGCGGACTCTCAACCACTGCGCCACCAGGGAAGCCCAAGATTTCTTTCTTTTTTATGGCTGAGTAGTATTCCATTGTATACTACTACATACGCATCTTCTTTATCCATTCACCTATTGATGGACATTTAGCTTGTTTCCATATCTTGGCTATTGTGAATAATGCTGCAGTGAACATCAGGGTGCATATATTTTTTCAAATTAGTGTTTTTGTTTTCTTCAGATAAATATCCAGGAGTGGAATTACTGGATCTTATGGTAGTTCTATTTTTAATTTTTTGAGGAATCTCCATACTGTTTTCCACAGTGGCTGCACCAACTTACATTCCCATCAACAGTGCAGAAGGGTTCCCTTCCTTTTCTCCGCATTCCAAGGTGTTGTTTCCTGAACATCTTTGTAGATGATACCTACTGTGTGCATCAGTGGATCTACTTATTATAAACGAATCCACACTAAAGTGCCCATGACAGATGAGAACTAAGTTGTTCTTCCTCCCAGGGATATTAGAATTTATTACGAGACACAGCCCTTTCTAAACCCAACTGATGCACTACCGGTAACAGAAATTTGCATGTGAATGTCAGGTCTTTTGGGGACAGGGCAGGGATCTTTCTGGTTCTTACAGTGACATCAAAGAAAGTAGACACTTTTTCTCTCCGGATTAATGGCTACTCTTAGCTCTCATTTCAGTACTTTTCAAGAAACCAAAACAGACCAAGCACGTCTAATTTACAAGTTGCTATCATTATATAAAAGATGCCCACAGTTTGCCAAATACAGTGGAAGACACACAGAAAAAACATTATTCTTACCTTCTGGAAGTTATACTCTGAATCTTTTCTTCTGCTTTTTGTCGGCTGATATTCCTTCTCCTCTGTCTTTAGTCTTTCCTCTACTTGCAAACATCTGCAAGTGTCCTTTTATCCATACAGCATGTCTGAGCTAAACCTCTCCAAAGAGCAGTCTGTACTTACTGGTTCCCATATCTACTCTCCCTCTGTCCTCTCTGCTAAGAATGCATGCATCCCCATTTCTTTGTCTGCCAGGCCAACTTTATGACAAGTAGTTTTCTCGACCAGAGTGCTCTTGTCTCATAGGCAAGTTCCTACACAGCCTTCAAGACCCCCATTTAAATGGCTCCTCTTATTTGAAAACTTCTGCTGACTTTCCAGGGGGAGTGCTTTGCTTATATCTCTAGTGCAGCACCTGTCGTGTGGCGTCCTACCTACCTTTTCCATGAGAGCTCTTCTTGGGTAGAAACAGAGTCTTATTCACATATTTTTTACCCAATATCTACTGTCTTTTATATTGTAGGCACTTAATAAATATTGCATGAAATGTTTCAGTGATCCATTTATCTTTCCCACATTACCAAATTCCTACCTTTCCAGGCTCTTCACTCTCAACTTTTTTTTTTTTTTAAATCACGTGCCTCTTCCACATAAGACCCTTTGCTGGGGGCTTTGTCTTATGTTACTTCTCCTTACGTAGCCCAGTCTCACCAAGTTCTATCCTTTCCTCCTTAGAAATGAGGAAACAGAAGCTCAGAGAGGTAACATGAAGCAACATACCTGATGATACCCAGCATGTAAGTGGTAAAGCTGGGATTTGAACTTGGATCTTTCTGGCTCATTCATTCACTCATGCATTCCACTGATAATACTGATACATACTTAACTGTGGGCAGCCATACTTACACTGGGACCAGAGGAAACCACGTGGAACCAGACGAATTCCTTGTCACCATGGACTCCGTTCTAGTAAGAGGAGAGACAGACAACTAAATGGGGTGAAGTCAGGCAGTGACAAGTCCTGTGAAGGGACATAAAGCAAGGGAATAGACAAAAGACTGAGGATGGGGTGTATGTGGGGTTTGAACTTGTCCTTAAGATGAGTTCGGTAACTCGCCTACCATCCCATAACTAGCTCGGCAGGATTGGAGCACAAAGCCAGTTAGTCTGACTCATGATCTCAAAGTGCTGTCTGTATTTCATTCTTCCTTCTATTGCTTCTGCCCAGTCTTGGCATCTGCAACTTTGCACCAGCCTTGCCGTGTTAACTGGTCTCCCAGCTTCTGTCTTTCCTGATACTAATCTTGCATACCTCCCACTAGCTATGTGCTCAGGGCCGGGCTTTACATCTTTCTCGCTACCTCTTCCCTCCAACAAAATCCTTCCTGGACCTTCCTGTTCAGTGCATTTCAACATACTTAGACTGGCCTTCAGGGCCCTCCAGAGCCTGGCTGCAGATCATCTCTCCCAGCTGACCCCACCTTCCCTCCACACCTGCCCCTCCCCTGCAGCCAGATAGGTCTCTGTTTGTTCCTGGAAAGAAGCCAGTACATGCTGAGGTCTGCAGCTTCGCTCACCCCATCCTCTCTGCCTGGGACACCCCCTCCTCCTGCCTTCCTCCTTGGTTCAAGATGTGTTCCTCGGAAAGGTGATTCCCTTTTGATTCCGTCTCCTAAACTTGCAGACCATTTGTCAGTGTCACTCACTGACCTGGCCCTTCGGTTGATAACTATTTTTGTCGTATCACCCTAACTGAATTGTCATCGCTTAAAACCAAGAAACATGCCTTCTACTTCTACTTCTTGACGTCTTCAGAAAGGTAGATATAGCCCCAACCATATCCTTTTAAGTAGCATCTAATAGGTACTCACTGAAGAGTTGGTAAGGCTTTTTGGAGGAAGTGAGATAAACTATAATTACACAAAAGGCACGGTCACTCCACAGCATATTTGGCCCCTTTTGGTGTGTATTTAAGGAAAATCAGGCCTTTTGCTATTTTCTGAATGTTGGTGATGCTCGGTTGCTGGGCCAGTCCCAAAGATTGCTCCATAAAAGAAAACTTGATGTGAGAAGCTTAGTACCCTCTCCTCTACTTATATTTGTTTTTCTGATATTAAACAAGTGCAGTTGGGTCTCAGAAGTTGTTGGGACTTTTTTTTCTTTTCTTTTTTTTTTTTCTTGCTTCTTCTAATTAGTCCAGATGGCTATGCAATTCACAGACTCAAATGTGTCCAGATCATGAAAATCCAAAGGCCTCCCTGTTTGGGTAGAGTCCATGTGTTTAGGCATTGTTGTTTCTTGTGTGGGTCCACAGAACGTGTTGAAAAATCTAACAGTGGAACTTGCATTTCCTACTTGGTCCAAGTTAGGATGTTTCAGTCCTTCCTCCTGGTCATGAGGGGAGGGGAGGGGGGGTCACCTCACAAGTGATTACTTTTTCCTCTAAGCAAGAAAGGTAATAAGAGATTGTAAATAATTGAACGAAGCCTTTATTACTCTAAACACTACAGCCTGTGCTATATCAGCATTTCAGGAAGATCAGCAACCTATATATGAAAAGGGTTTTTTTAAAAAAGAAATTTCTACCCACTAGCCTAAAATTAATCAGGCTCATCGTTTTCAAGTATGAGTGTATTTTAGAGTTCCTGAGAAGCCGGTAAAAAAAAAATACAGATTTTTAGGTTCCTGCTGCCTAGAGATTCTGATATAGTAAATCCACGGTGGGGATCAGGTGATCTGCACCGTTACCAGGCATCTGCTTATTCCGTGGTCCCTAGCACCACACTTTGAGAAACTCTGACCTAGACTACAAAGCAAAACCTTCAAAAAACAGGATTTTTTTCAATGAGAAAAAAATCAGCTATCAAATTTCATGCTCAAATTCTTGCCCCAGTGATGTTAGATTGTTGGCTCTCTCTTTTCTTTTTGCCTCTTTTTTCACTGCAGCTTGTTTTTGGCCACTGAAGGCATCCATCCTTAACACTCCAACCCCACCCACCTAGCCCTTTTTATCTTTTCTAGAAAAGGGTAAGTGCATTTGCTAGAATAAAGCATTTTTTTTCAAGCTAAGTATCTCTAGTGTTTCAAATATTCATTTTATTAGAATGTATAATTCTTCCTATTACCACTTTTTCCCCATAGGCGTGGTTTTTGGAGGGACCTGTGGTGACAGACGCTTGGTTTCTCCTGTTCATTTGAATTTCAAGTGCTTATTCTGTGCCCTGCTTGGCTTGGAGGACAATTCTACATACCATCATTTCACATCTAGAAATTGATTCATCTGTTTGTTCATTCAATTGAGATTTATTGAACACCTACTATTTATCAAACACTCTTCTTGGCACTGGGACATCAGTGTAAACAACAGATAACACATTCTTATTAAGTTTACAGTCTAGTGGGGGGAGAAATACAAGAAATATGTTGAAAAGTTATGGAAAAAATCGAGTAGGGAAAGAAGGGTAGAGTTCTAGAGGTGGAGGAGGGCTGCCGAGAAATTTTATACAGTGGTCAGAGAGAAGGTGACATTTGAGAAAAGACTCAAAAGGAGGGAAGTGAGCAAGCCATGGGGACACTTGGAAGGACAACAGTCTGGGCACAGGAAACAGCCAGTGCAAAGGCCCTGAGACAGGAATGTGTCCGGGGTCTTGAAGCAAAAGCAAGGAGGCCAGCAGGGCTAGGGTAGGATAATCAAGGGGGGAGAACATTGGCCAAGGTCAGAGAAGAAATGGGGCCATTGTACAGACTTGGGCTTCTTCCCTTGGGTGAATGGGCAGCCATTGCAAAGTTTTGAGCAGAGGAACGATGTGATCTGCCTTGGATTTTCAAAGGATTCCTTTGGCTCTGTGCTGAGAATAGACTGTGGTGGGAGCATGGCAGAGCCAGCAGGACCTGCCAGGAGGCTGCAGCAGGGATGCAGGAGGGAACGGATGGCTGGGGCCTGCCTGAATCCTGTGGAGGGGTGGCAAGCGGTCAGCTTTGGATATAATTGGAAAGATGAGCCAACAGAGTCCTTTGATGACTTGATGAGGGAAGGGAGAGAGAAAGACTGGATTCAAGGATGATTTTTGGCCTGAGTCACCGGAACTGAGTCACTTCCCCATCAAAGGAGATGAGGAAAGGCTGCGGGTGGAGTGGTCTGGGGAGAGGATGAGGAATCCAGTTTTGCTTGCATGATTGAGATGCCTATTGACAACCAAGGGGAAGTGCTGTGGGCAATTGTATATATGAGTCCGGTGCTCGGGAGATAATTATCTAGGAGTTTTTAGCGTATGCAATGGTAAATAATATTTTTGAAAGTTTATTTTTTTAAAAAAAATCTTGCTTTGTACTTCAACCTGTTAATGTATGTGTGCATATGTATATATGTATGTGTGTATAATTGTATATATGTGTGTGCATAATTCTCTCAATATATAATTGTATAATTAGCAGAATTATGTGTGTATATGTATGTATGTTCTTCTGCTAATTATACCTCATAGTCCATTGTTTGCAGTTTTTTGCTTCTAGCCTATTGTTGACCCCCTAACCTTTGGTACAGACTGACTTTATTGACCAAGTCATTCTCTGTTTCCTGGTATGGCACTCCAAATTTACCTCTGATCATCATCAGTATTATTATCATTCGCCATATTGGGCTCGTGTTCACTCTTTTGGGCTTTCTATCTTGAAACAGATTACCACTGCTGAAAATGGTTAAAACTTGATTATCTCTGGTAAGTTCTTTTCCGCGGGGCAGTTAACAGAGGCTTCGAGAGTGTGTGAACTTAGCAGTGCAGCATTCTCTATCATGTGACCATGCTTGGCACACTTGATCACGATGGCACAGTTCATTTGTGTAAGCAACTTGACAGATGTCCTTACTGAGGCATCAAATTGGATGGTGTCTGCTAACAGATCTAATGGGAAAAAAGAAAAGAGAATTCAAAGGATTATCTTTTTTTTTTTTTTTTTAGGATTAAATTTGTGCCGTTTAGCTGTTTGATACCCTGTAGTTAATGGTGTTTTATTAGAAGCCCATACAGTTCTTCACATGGGTGTCAAAATAATTTCAGTGAAAATGATGTTGTGTGGACTCACCAGGCTGAAGTCTTCGTCTTGTGATTACAGATGGGTTATTGTCTGCTGTTTCACTGTCTTCCAAGCCTTTTGCTGGACGAGCTAGACTTAACAATCTCCATTAATTTACTTTGGCATTTCACATGGCTCGTCAGGCCACAAACACGATGGTCTTTAATAATTTTTTTTAAATCCTGCAATGCTCCTTTTTAATTGATGTCCTTCATAAATTGTATTTGCCAAAGCTATAATTACTCATCAAGCAGTGAAAGCAAACCTACCTCCAAGTACAATGAAGATGTTCTTTTGTGAAATTATTAAGATACAGAAGTTCGACACGCAGAGTAATTGTTTTAGCTCTGCTTTATAATTATATCTTTTGAGAATGTATCTTTGGGGATCACACCTATTAGAGCCTATCAAATTGGAAGGGACCGATCATCACCAGCGCACCTCATAAATGCCCCTGCCTCACAGTGACCACTTCCCAATATATATGAGGTCTTTAAAACAGTTGGAATTGGCCTATTTCTTTCATAATGTTTTTAAATGCTCTTTAGAGTGGTTAACTCTCTGTTTCACCTGAATTTCATTTAATTTATTTGAAATATTTCGTTTTGACTCTTGAAATCGCATAGAAGAACCTTATATCATTGGGTAGGGGATCCTGGAAGGAACATCAGTGGAGAGTTACCATCGAAAAAGTTTGGAAGTAGGCCAAATCAAGGTGACTTAGAATCGCATAGAAGAACCTTATATCATTGGGTAGGGGATCCTGGAAGGAACATCAGTGGAGAGTTACCATCGAAAAAGTTTGGAAGTAGGCCAAATTAAGGTGACTTAGAATTGCATAATGTAGAAATTCGCATTTAGTTGATTCGCAAAATGCGTAAATTTTACCATGGTGCAAAATTACGATATTAGCTTTTATAAGAAGGATCCAGGGATAGTAAGAAAGTACTGTCAGTAAAGGATTTGGAACAAGGTTTCCCAGAGTGTGTTCCCACGAGGTGTCGTGGAGGAAACGAAAAGGAAGCGCTCCACAGCGAACCTGGGAGAGAAGTTTACCGTCTCCCACTTAGAGTCAGGTGTGTCCAAGTAGGAACCTTGCCGTCTTTTGTGTCATTTTGTCTCCAGTGTCTTGCATGTTGTAGGCATAGAAATATTTGCTGAAGAGTGAACTGCAGGATTTCTCAGAGCCTTTAACTTTACAGCGAGCACTGTGACTCATCCAAGAGAGGTCGGTGATCCGCAGCCTTTCCCAAACTTATTGGACTTTGGAACCCTTTTCTTGAGGAATGTTTTACTAGACTTAGTAAATGAGATACCCTCTGGGAAAT
The DNA here is from genome assembly GCF_964165515.1 of Mesoplodon bidens. Lineage (NCBI taxonomy): Eukaryota > Metazoa > Chordata > Mammalia > Artiodactyla > Ziphiidae > Mesoplodon > Mesoplodon bidens. The sequence continues at coordinate 32,697,807 of NC_138175.1, forward strand.
TCAAGCTTTGAGTAAGATCGTTAAAGATAAAGTTTTGAAATTGATCACTGAGTGAAATATTCAAGTTTTTTGCTGCGATTGGAACCTAAGTGATACAGACTGTGCAGCAGGAGGGATGTCAGACTTCATTGCTTGTATCTGTGATTTTGGGCAAGTTGCCTGACCCCAAAAAGCCTCAGTGTGTTCATCTGTAAAATAGGGATAGTAATTATATTTCTCTAACTGGTTCTTGGGAAAATAAGTTACATTTGGTCCCACTCTGGGAAGTTAAATGAAATTATGTAGAGGACTTCACTGGGTAAACCCTTATTACCATTATCATCATAAAAAAAGTAAGGGATAAAATTGCTCCATTTACAATGGTTGATTATGATACACTGAAGTTAAAATGCGATCGACCTTTCTTCCTCTCTCCCTTCCTTCAACAAATAGTGGAGGGCTTCTCATATGCCAGGCGTTGTTGTTAGTTCTGAGGGAGACAGCAGTGAACACAGTTAAGGCCCCTTCCCTCGTGGACCTAGGGTTTTTGTAATATAATGTGTTTACCGATGTCATGGTCTCTTAGAACATAAATTTAATTGTACACAATTCAGTTAAAGTTAACTGTTCTGAGGTCATTATATTAGAGATCCACCCCAAAGGATCACTTTTTCTCTCAGAATTGGACCTGTTCTTACATGAAACAAGCAACACAAGATTCAGAGGTCATGTTTTAAAAGAAAATAAATAAAATTAAGCTAGCATTACTCAATAAGGTAAAGCCAGGGAAACGTGGGATCCCTTTCTTCCCGATCAGGTCCACCATGGCAGTCAGGTGGCCAGATTTAGCAAATAAAAACATACAACATGCAGTTAAATTTGAATCCCCCATAAATAAAGAATAATTTCTTTTTCTATAAGTATATCCCAAATACTGCAAGGGACATACTTATACTAAAATAAGAAGTGGTATATTTAAAAATGAAATTTAACTGGGCATCCTGTATTTTTTTTTTTCTGACTACTCTTCCTCTCTAAACCAGGGCCCCAGCCCCCTGCACAGAAGAAAGATGATTGCAACAAGTCAACGTCTGAATCCATCTGTGCAGAGGAGATATTTTACCCCAAACAGAATAGGAACCTTTGCTTCCATTTGAAATTATTTATAGCTGTTCCCGCCTGATCGCCGAGTGTTTCCAAATTAAAAGCCATTAATTAAGGCCTTATATAGATACAAAAGATATGCGAGGAGTGCTTTGTAATTCCAGCTCAGTACTTCAGGTGAGAGCTTTTCAAATTACGTGGACCACTGGAGCCACCTGCTTGAGGAACCACGGTGGGAGCCGTCTCGTGGCTCATCAGCACGCCACCGTGCCAGCGTTGTTACTGATTTTTCTCATTTCTCCAGGGCAAATACTAATTAATGGATACAATTCACAGCTGATTAGCTGTGGTTTCTTCAGTAATTACATTCGCATACTAACTGTTCAGAAGAGGATTTCTAACCCAGTTCTTATTTCACTCTAAGCTTAATTTGTTTTTTGAATTGTTTAGGCCCTTCTTTAATAGTCATTTTATTTTTCTTTGTTGTTTTAGGTGCTATTGGATAATAAGTGAGTTTAATCTTTAAAAATATGCTCTCTGATAATGAGCTGTTTGCCTTAAATGGATGTCTAATTCCCCAACAAAACCTACATTTAAATAACAGTAAAGTTGTGATACAGGCTTTCAGGAATTGGTACGCAGAATATACATCGTGGCCCAAGTTCTCATAAATCTCCAAAAAGAACATTCTAAATGGAGGCCCGAGATCTTAACTCTAAAATCATCCATTCATCAAAAATTCCAAGATAGAAACCTATCCCTTTTCTTGCATATATTTAACGTTGTAAAAAAAAATGGGGGTGCCTCCCTGGTGGCGCAGTGGTTGAGAGTCCGCTTGCCGATGCACGGGACGCGGGTTCCCGCCCCGGTCTGGGAAGATCCCACATGCCGCGGAGCGGCTGGGCCCCTGAGCCATGGCCGCTGAGCCTGCGTGTCCGGAGCCTGTGCTCCACAACGGGAAAGGCCACAACAGTGAGAGGCCCTTGTACCGCAAAATAAATAAATGAATAAATAAAATAAATAATGGGGGAAAACTGTGTGTGTGTGTGTTCATGCTCCTGCTCACATGTTTCTTTTTATTTTTTAAATTATTTTTAAAACACTTTATTGAAGTATCATGGACCTACAAAAAAACTGTACATATTTCATGTATACAACTTGATGAGTTTGAAGATAAGTATACATTTGTGAAGCCATCACCATGTGTTTTTGATATCACATGGCTTCAGAGAAACTAGATAAGGGGCTTTCTTAAATGCTAACAAATACATCTTTCATAAATCCTTATAAAGATACTTATCCAAATGAATCTGAGGGCTCGTTGTGTGAGGATGTATTTAGGTGTGATTTTACATGGTGGGATTTTGCTTCTGTAGACCATAACAAGCGTTCTGGAACCCTTAGAGCCTTCCGTATAAATCCTGCTTGGTTCTTGGATCCCTGACACGAGAAAGTGCAGCGTGTCAGTCCCACTTCTGTGCACGAATCCTACAGGTTCAGAGTCAGAGGATGAGAGCCCCCCAGAAATAAGTGCTTGTGGGTTTATTGCGGGGAGGATTATGTGGGTATTTCATATCTATGTGTCTGTATCTATATTTATTCTCTGTATTTATCTGTGTGTTTGTATCTATCTGTGTACCTATCTCTTTGGGAAAATTGTGCCTTTTACTTTAAATAATTACTAGCTCTATTTATAATAGAGAATGGATATACATTTCACCCTGTGGAGACCAAACCTATGTGTTATTTGATGCATGAAAGGAAGGAAATAATACACTTTATAAAAAGAAGGGCATTCTTTTACCATTTAAAAATCATGAAGATAATATAGCTCCGGATAATTATGCTCACAGAGCCTTTCCACATTGCCAGACTGATAAGAGAATGTTTAAAGCAACAAAACGTTCCTACTTAGACCATCTGAACCTTAAAATACGTTTCTGCCAAAATCCAAGTTTTACATTTTGATAACAGGTCTCTAGAAGGAAAGGGCTTATGTCTGAAATGCTGATACAGTCTTATTTGTGATGGCCTGAATGGGCTATTGTGTTAGGGAATTAAATAAAAATTGCTGTGTTCATAGGATCCCGCTTATATTTTAAACCTCTTTGCACTTAATGTTACATTGAGAGATTGAATACCACTGTTTTCAACAGCTCTGATGGATATAGATATCGTTTTAAACTCTGGAGATTTAAAAAATACTCTTTAGTCTTATTATTTATTTATATTCATGCCACACCCCATTCACGGGAAAATAGAATTTGAGTCCTGGGAATTGAATTCTATTCACTTTAATTCACATTTTAACCTACCCACACTTGTGACATCTGTTCTTGAAAAGTAAGCTATGAAATCCCAACATGCTTTAAAAATGTGTCAGGGTGATTTTCTTGGAAACTCTTTTCCTGCTAACCTCTGACAAATGCCAGTTCGATAAACAACACCCACTAGTGACCAGTTGGCCAAATGTTTACAATTGTCTCCCTTTGCTATTAGTCTCGATGAGAAACAACACTATTTTCTAGAATTATCGCGTTAGCTTAACTCGGTGCTTTATTTTCTGAGGGAACCAGCCGACAGCATATAGCATAGCGCTCTGAAATCTGTCACAGTTCACATTTGGTCCGAGTGAAACCACCCTTTTATCTCATAACACCAACATTCTTTCCAAATCCCATCTGAGCAGTAAGTAAACCCCCAGAATTCTTTATGATGCTGCATATTAACATAAAACGATCTGTTTTCTTTCAGTTTGGAAGTAACAATAACTACATGAATATGGCTGAAGCAAACAACGCTTTCTTTGCAGCCAGCGAGGTAGGTGTCTGCCTTAATGTATCTGCTCATGTTTTGTGTGTTATTTAGATCATTTAACAGGCTGGAAGGCAAAAGCCAAGTACTGAATTTATCTTGTTATTATGTGGCACGAGGTAACGACTTCGGAGGAAAAACGAGAAAAACTTATTGGAAGAGAAAATAACCTGACAAGTCTTTATCACTTGTCCATAGGCTGTTAGGAACGTTAGTAATTCACATACACATCTCTTGATGAAAAGAATATAGATGCAAGCAAGAGTAAATATATAAGAAAGGATAGAATATCTATCCAAACTATATTTGGAAACTAGGATGGAAGGGACTCCTAATAGGAAATATTTAAACTGCACACAGCTCTGGGGATAATTTCATTAAGTTGACATGGTTTGGGGACAGTGTGGCAGAACAGTATTACAATTTCTGGGGTCTTCAGTGAGAGTGGTGTAAAATGAGTGTTTTTGTTAGATTCCCACGCCCGAGTACAGTACCTGGCACATAGTAGGTGCTCAATAAATATGTATTGAATGAATGAATGGGCACGCTCCAAGACTCGGCTATAGCTAGGAAAATCAGTCGATGGATTTGAAATGCAACACCATGGTGGCTCTGAGTTTGTCTGCAGTTTACCAGTGCCCATGAAACAAACATATTTTTGTTGCTGTTTTCACTGCCTTCCCTACTTAGTGACTTAAGGCTGCTGTCTTGGTCTCATTGGCCTGCCCTCCAGAACAACCTCCATCTTGATTAGATCAAGAAAGAGCGGGGGGGGTGGGGGGGGAAGAAAGAGCAGATATATGTATATGTATAACTGCCTCACTTTGCTGTACAGCAGAAAGTAACACAACATTGTGAATCAGCTATACTCCAATACAAATTTTAAAAGAAAGAAATGGTTTCTTAAAAATGGTAGACTGTGTGAGATTTAAGATTTTAAAACAAGAACAAGCAGAAGTGAAATTGGTCCAAATGGAACATTTCCTCTTGTGATTCCTGTAATAAAAAGTCTTCATTTTCCAAATACATTCAAATATAGGAAACTGGACCAGCTTGACCCCAGAGAATGAAAATCATAATGGCTTCGTAAATGATCTCAGTTACAGGGAAGCAAGTGGTATGGAAGAAATTAACTTGGAGAAATTAGTAGAAAAAGTTGGGGAATCGAGAACTAAGGGTATCCGTAGATTAATCATTTTTGCAGTGACCATCATCTCTCTAACCAAGGATATTGCCTAGATAAGGGATGGCTGTTTGGCACTGGCTGCTGTGTTGTTTGTGATAATGAGCACAAACCCCATCTGTAAGGACAACAAGATGTTTCATTCTGTAGGATTTTTTTCCCTACATTTGAATCAAACATTGATGAAAGCTCTACTGCCAGCAGCTGTTCAGAGACAATTTAATTCCAGCTGTGATAATTCACCGTGTCAGACATTGGCTGTTATATGTTGATACAACAGTTCTCCAGATTTGCATTTTTATCAAAAGGAACAAATGTTTTGAACATTTCAGTACAGATGGTATTTAATCATGTACATACTACTTTAACATGTACAAGGTAAACACTGGAAAGTCAATATCTGTAAAAAGTAATCATATAAACTCTAACTGATTAATCTGATATTGGTCATATGGCATAGTTGCAGAAGTTAATGTCTTTTTCCTTGGTTGCTGCCATACTTGGTTATTTTTATTATCTCAGATAACCAGTGTTGTGATTACTCTTTTCTCTAAGGGATGTTTAACTTTATATTTAATGGATTACCCCTCTTTAAAAGTCATTTAAGATTTTAGCATTTTCTTAGTTATATAATATAATATTATGGTATTATTTTATTAGGTTATGAAATAGTAATATATTAAATTCTAGCTCAAAATTAATTTGTCTTTAAAAAAATATACTGGAGGAACACATAATATGTAAGATCTCTCTTTATTCCTTAACAAAAATAAAAATGACAACCTCCTTAATTTTAACTGCCTCACTTAAGACATGTTAGAATTTAAGTAGTAATCTTATATAATTATTTCACTGTACATCTTTTCTTGAAAAAATAAAGCCCAAGTAAATGTTAATGCACTATGTTATAGCATGTGCCTAATTTCCCAATCACTGCATTAAAAGTAAATTTATTTGTTTTTTTAACATTTTAATGAGTACAGACTAATTCAGGAAGACTTTAGATTTGATGCTGTAAAGTCGAAATTGTGCCTGAAACCGATCCCCTTCCCATAGATATCACCCTGTAGATAACACTACTGGGACCAGGATGCTTTGAGTTTGAAATTCACACATTTGCTTTATGTTTTCTGTCTGTGTCATGATTACCCTGACCATTTTTAAAGTACTTTAAATATTTATTGAAATAATATTTCAAGTGTTAATTACAGTGGTAATGAAAACAGCCAAATGCCACATATCAAGAATGAGTGTTTATCCGTATTGTTAATGTGATATGTTAGATTTCATTAAGCAGTAATGGGGTAGCAAATGAGTCACAAATTACAGTTGCATCTGTTACTAGACCACATTAGTGCCAAAATAACGGCAAATGCAGCCATAGGGTTACATTCATTAGCCAACCACGCTTGTGGCCAATTCATCCCTTTGTGCTTGAGAACTCGGGGTACCACAGTCAGAAATTGACATCCTTGGGGGGGTCATTATTAGAATAAATATGTCAGAAAATCTAATATTTCATTCTAGCTTTCAAATGTGTTATTATGCTCTAATGTTTTGCATCTACTGAATTTGCTAAGAACCTCAAGATGTTCAATTGTCCTGCCATAGACTCCCATAGCTTGTGACCTCTTTATTTCTGGTGAGATACAAATAGTAGTTGACAGGTTCTATAGGCAAGAAATGTTTTTTTTTTCCCCTTACGTTTGTTTCTGTTTTCTCTCAAATGGTTCTTAAGTTACATCATCATTGATAGCTTGAAGAAGGATGATTTTCAGCTCTTAATTAGTTCTTTTAACCAGTTACAACAGATTCAAATTATCTGGCACCAATTCATTCTTCAAAAAATGCTATTAGTAATAAATGAACTATAATGTTGACCCTCTGAGCTAGGAATAAAAAGTATCTGAGCTGTCCCTGAACCCCTTCATCCTACCAAAAAAATATTCTAGACCTTGACCCTTCTCCCCACAAAATCCAAGTTCTATTTTAAGAAAGGCAATTCATGGGGTTCAGCAAGGCAGCCCTGATTTGCATCCCAAGGCCCTATGTGAAAACACTATCTTTAAGAATCTAAGTATCCGTGAAGAAAACAATGCATTATTTACTTAGGTCTTGAGAAATAACACTTGTCTAGGTAATTGAGCAACATCCATGGAATTAGAACATTTCTATCAATATATCTCTCTGCTCGTTCTATGGTCTCTAAAAGCTGAAGACTGGAAGAAAAGTGTTCTGATAAATACATATCAAAATCTTCCTATAAAAGAAAACAACTCTCCTTACAATTTAAATAAAAGCCGTGGACATATGTACTCTGATAATCCTTATATGAAATGCTGTATTGCAAACGGTAACAATTTCCATGGAAGCATTCATTGCACTTGAGAATATACCAATAAGGAAATTTAAAAAGCAAACCATACCTTCAATATCACTTGTTTTATATGTTGTGGCAGAAAGTAATATGTGTAATGTTCACTTCTGGATTAATGTTGTGTGTGTGCTCCACAAAATCGTCAGCATTTGATGAAGCATGTGGATAATGTAAGCGTTTGAGCCGTTTCACTAACATATCAATAAAGTGGCAATTTGTTATATAGCCAAATCTAATGCTGCTGGTGCTCCAACTAACAACAAAGACAGATGTTGCTAATTAAGTACGCATTAAAAAACTGTTAATACTGATACTCCATTAAAATCATATGATAATGAGACTCAAATCTTTAATCAGAATGATCAGCAAAACTTTATATATGGAAATCTGTGATTAAGATATTTTCATTTGAGAAATAAATATTTGGCCTAGCTATGTAGTATTTTCATGTGAAATCTTTCTTTTTCCCTCCAAGGAGAAATAAGATATAGGAAGAGAATATGAAGATATCTGTATTTTGTTTCCTTTAGCAGACGTTCCATACACCAAGCCTCGGAGATGAGGAGTTTGAAATACCCCCGATCACGCCACCTCCAGAGTCGGACCCCGCTCTGGGCATGCCTGATGTACTTCTACCTTTTCAAGGCCTCAGCGATCCGTTGCCTTCCCAGGGAAGTGAATTCACGCCCCAGTTTCCCCCTCAAAGCCTGGATCTTCCTTCCATTACAATCTCAAGAAATCTCGTGGAACAAGATGGCGTGCTTCATAGCAGTGGGTTGCATATGGTAGGCAGCAAATTTACTGCTTGAAAGTGTTTTAGTTATTGTTTGTACTTCTCAGGGTAAAGATCTGAGAGCCCATGTTCTAAAACATGCTCGTGCCTATCCACCAGAGGACGTGTGGATTTTTCCTCCCAATGCCATTTAAATGCAGGTAGTGGATTAATCCCTGGTGTGGGACAAGAGCGTGCTGGGTTGGTTGACTTGAAAGAGGAGGACCCAACAAGATCCTTCTGGTTTGAAATGAGTTTCTGAGAAGTCTGATTCATTGGTTTGAAAGCAGCCCATCTTCCCTTGCCTTTGGTTTGACAAAGAGGTGTACTTGAGTTGAAAGTTTGCCCAGGAGAGTTTTTAGAAATGGAAGCCCTTATCAAGTGCCTGGGTCTTTTGCATTTGTTGGATTAAAGCATCACGTTTATGATACATGATTTGCTCCTACCTGAGATGAAATATCAAACTGTGGTACAGAGAAAGGGAGAAAGAATAATTGCTTATAACCAGCAGAGAAAAATATAGAGCGGGTTATTGTGTGAAGTATACCTAATTGTGGTATTTATTGTCGTAAACACCAAGTAAGGCCCTCCAGAGAGCCAGGGTTACTAATGCAATAATTTTGGTTCTGTTTTTCTTAGTGTGCAATTATAGTTAGCAATCACCAGAGTAAATCTGCTTACGTATTTTAAACTCATCTGCTGGGATTGTTTTTTTTTTTTCTATCATAGTATATAATGCATTTGTGTCTATCTAGGTGAGGTACTAGGCAGACATTTTAAAACAAGATTAATAGTTTATAGGGCTTTTTTTTTAACCCTGATAAAATGAAACAGATGTGTTGGTCTAACAAAAAACAATTCCTATTGCTTGTTTACATATTTCTGTGCACGTTATGACCATGCCAGCGATGTTTATTGGTTTCATTGTTAATTCCCCAGATAACAACAGATGATTGCCAAATATGTAGTGGATTAGCAGTGCAAAGATTCAGTGTGCTCTCTGAAATATAAGATTACTTTCCCAAATAGGATTGCGGCAACATCATTTTCTTTGCCTGTGATCTTTTGTGTTTGAGCTGAACATCAGGGTTTTTATTTTTACTTTTTTGTCAGAAAAAATTGCAGGGAACAGTCGGGAAATGGTCATTAAGTATTCATAAACGTTCCTCGCCATCACAAATAATTGTTTCCTGTGGACTTTCTTACATTTTTGTCCCTTTGACACTGGAAGGGAGGGTTCTGTCGTCTGTTCCTCTATTATCAGCCTTGCAATGTTGTGCCTGGAAAATAATAAAAATAAAAAGGGTGTTTAGTCACCAAGAGAGTTTGCCCAGGGTTCACCATTATTCATAGATGCTCAGCGAGGCTCATTTAAGTTAGGGAAATAGTTAAAAGACCATATAATGCATGCTAAAATGTGTGCTTTATTAAATTGGTAAATATTTATTAATAATATAAGAATCTGCCTTTAAATTAAACATCTGATGAATTACCTTGCCTTAAAGCTATAAAACTGTTATTGCTGCTATAAAAAAAGTGTAAAGGAGGCATTTTGACTATGAAATTTCATTTCATGGTCAATTGAATTTACTATATTGGAAAGAACTAAAGATGGAATCATAAAATAATTATGATATTCACATACACTTAAAGAACAATGCTTTCACGGGCTGGCATTGGAAGAGAGGACTCAATTTTTAATGCTTCTTTTGTAATGTATTGCTAATCACTCAAGCCATTGAATTATTTCATTGATTTTTAAAAGCATGAGTACTTTAGGCAAGTGCAAGCTGTTGTCATGGTATTTACATGGACCTCATCACATTTATTGGAGCCTTTCTGAAGTTTTGTGGAAACCGAATGATATTTATTTTGGCTGGAAACAAACTAATCTTGTTGAAAATTCTAGTAGAATTTCACCTTGAAGAAATGTCATGGGATTTTAAATCACAAATGTTGGAAAAAAATAAAATGTACCAGGACAGAATTATGATGAATACAATGTGTCGTTGGCTTTGTTCTATGTACTACCTGACATGTTCACCTATAAACTTGAATTCAGAATCGCCAGAGGCATGGTTAAAAATAGGTTATGTCAAGGTTCTTCTATATTTCCCTCCGGGTACCGAGGTGGCTGGCGACATCATAATGCTCCACAGCAGCTCCTCGGAGATTTCCCTTAGGAAGGTCACCAGAAAAATAATAAATAATACTTTATACATCATGCACTCGGCTTCCCAGTGTGTACCGGCTATCATACCTTATGCAAGTAAGAAGTTTTATTAACCAAATGAATATGGCTGTCTGTTAAGGATTGCTATGGTGAATTAAGACTTTCATATAAGAAGAAAAGCCAGCTTGTTTATGGGGTATTGAACCAGCTTTTCTTCAGAGCTTCATTGGTTTTCCTTTAGAAAGAGAGACAGTTTGTCACATTACTGATTAGCTGCATTTTTGTTGGCAACCAGCACAACATGTTTATCTTCCTTAAGTTTCTGCCATCATATTTAAAAAACAGAAAGCAGGAACAAAAAAGAAAAGGGGGGATTAAAAAGAGTCTAATGATTAGCATTCCCATTTCAAAATATGCAAATAATGCCCTGGTATTCAAAAGCGAATTGTTGAAAAAATTGAAAGTCGATGCATTTGTGACTTCAAAGAACAACCTTGATTTGCTTGTTGCGGATATGTGTATTTTCACACAGGGTGTCGCTGGCAAGTTGAAATCAACAGTCATAGTTTGGTTAAAAATTCTTTACCTCTGAGCATTATTGTCAGTTCAGATGATCATCTGGAAATTATTTTAATCTACAAAAGATTGCAATCCTAAAAATCTACAACGTGCGCTCCAAAGGGTTTCTTTCTTTTTTTTTTTTTTTTTAACACCTCTCTATAATCTGCCCAGCCTGCTGAGTAGCATTGACATCAGTAGTACATCAATTTCAGAAAGTGGATTATTTTTACTAGACAGCTATTGTGACATATTGGGTCAGTCATAAATGAAAGATATTCATGCAAGCATGCAATACTTGTAATGAAGTCTCACTCTGACCTTCTGTATGATTGATTCTGTAATTTAGTTTTCTCAGGCAGTGCCTGAAATGAAATGAAATCATGTTGAACAAGTTTTGAATACCCACAGTGCACCAGGAGAAGAAAAATCTGCAGCCCTAGAGGCTTGAGAGAGAGCAGCTGAACGATTTATCTCTATGCTATTATAGCCTTTGCCAGCATTCAACATTTCTTTTTTTTTTTCTTATTTGGCTTAAGTACTTAATTCTGCAGGTAGCAGTAAATGGGAAAATAAAATGCTGTTCAGATTTAAAATGACAGGACAGGAGTATGTGCAGGGGACTGATAAAATATCTTGAATAGAACTGACCTTTCATGTAGCTGAAAGTTACTGGGGGATTCATCCTCATAATTACCATATAGATTATTTTTATTTCTTTCCTGCAATGAAACATTTCAGAGAGCAGTAGTGCTGATTGAATGAAAATTGAACTTGTTAACATTCTTTTCAGCTTAGCCTGTTGTACATAACAGAAGGTTAACTTTGATGAATTTCAAAATTCTCTTTGATATCCAAGGAACAGACAGTAAAATAATTGTCTCTAGTCTGATATTTTGTATGCCCCCCAAAAGAGAATTTATAAAACACACTGATAATTCACATATTTTTTCTTCTTGCATTATGTTTCGTGCTTGGAAGAGCGACGTTTTCTGTTTGATATTGCTTTGGACTTAATTACGATAGCACATATTTATAGAAAACACTACTGGTACTCTGATAATATCAAACATAGTACTAGAAAATTGACAAAGATGGAAGTAAGGGAGCTAAATTTGGGTATGGCAGTCTCTGTACCCGTTAAGGAAAGAGATTAAGAGAGAAAAAAGTCCTACAGAAGGTATGCACACAGAGAAGAAAAGTACCAGCTTTTAAAATATTCACAAAGCTCTTATGTCATAATCCAGACAGACATCATTTTTGATCAGAAAAATAAGAATGTATCAAAATAATACTCCTAAAATTACCAGGCTTATTTTAGAAGTTTTGATTTTTCGTACAGTCATTTAGTAGGGGCCTAATTCTGAATTATTTTTATTTTCACAAAATAACTTTCATGCCATTTTTGTACTATCCAAAATCTTACGTTAAGAGAAATCGCAGACTTTTCAATTAATACATCGTTTTAGCAATGTAGCTTAATGTGTTACAGATAAAACAGTTATTTCATGGGTCATTAATGTGTTTAATGCATGGAACGTTCTATTAAAACAAGCCCTTATTATTGTTATGGACAGGTTCATTGCCATTGTCAATAGAGGCGGCAGAGCTAAATTCCACAGGACGATTACCATTTAGCCATTGGGGGGACCAACAAGTTCTCATACAAATTGAACGATTAACTCAGTAATGTTTATTTTTGGTCAGGTCATGGTCGAAACGTATTCTTATTGTAAATTAACAATAGAAAAGACACATCTTACATAAGCAAAATAACTCACTTTGAGTGGAATGGGACCTATCTGTTACAAGGCCAAAGTATATAATTAAAACCATATTAACTCTAGCAGACATTTGCTGAGCACCTGCTAGGTGCTATATATTGTTCTTAATCATTAGAGGCCGATCATTTATCAAACTGAGTTCTTGGTCAGCAGTGTCTCTTCCATGTAATACAAAAATTCGAAGTCTGATGACTGCTTCAAAGAGGCATGTTGTCCAAAGTCCACTTTAATTAACTGTTGCTACACCTGGACAATCGTCTACCCAAAATACCCAAGCCACAGACATTTTACGAGCTGCCTTTTTTTGGTAGAGCAAATAGCCTTGTACCATACATGGCTTAAAAGAAGTATTCTTTATTCTCGACCTGGAAATGCCTACTGACCCCGAACGTATGATTGTTGTCTTTAAGGTTGAGTTAACTTTAGGATCATGTATTAAAGGAGGGGCGTGTTCCAAACTTCTATAAAACCCAATTAGCTCTTGTAAAGGGCAACATGTGATTACTTGGTTGATTTATCCCATTCAAGGAAACGTGTTATTAAAAAGTTAGGCTATGGTTTAGTTCCCTGTATCTTGTTTTTAACATATGTACTCTACAGTTATAATCTTCTGTAGCATTGGCAGTATTTCCCTGTGGGTTAGGGACAGAAGACACACCATTCTACATCACTCAGATTCCCAAATAAAACTGGCTTGATGGCTCAAACAGTTTTTAGAGGGATGAGAGTTACTCCTGTCCTGTGGCCTCACTTGTCACCCTTAGAAACGGTCTCCTTTGCTTGTTTACGGCCTGTCCTGTCCCCTCATCTGTCTTGTTTGCTACTGTCATCCTCAGGCCTGGAACAGTGTCTGGGCTGGAATACACGGGGCTCTCAATAAATATTATATTTGTGGAATATGTGAATGAATGAAAGGATAATGAAAGAATATTTATTTGTTATTAAGAGCGTACCTTAATACTAAATAAAAATGGAGGTGGGGAGGAGGTTTAAAGTATCAACAGCTGTAAAAATGGAATTCCTCTTTAAAATTTTAGTTTAGGATTGAATAAAATCAACACAGAGCTGACTCCTTGGTAAAACAAAGGAGTTAGAGGGTACATAAGAAAATACCATTGTTTTATGATAAACTCTTGAAATTTTTATTTTGCTAAGAAACTATTAACTTTGGGGAAGACTGGTTTTCACAAAACTTTCATGTGTAGGTATGTTTGATTATAACCCTGAGAGGAGTTGTTAAGTAAAAAGTATCTATTTGGGTGCAGATATTTTGATAAATATAACGCTTAGGGTATGTAGGTCTGTAATTATCATTGGTGTATTTGGCACGACTGTGTTTGTTTCAGTTTCTATTTGGGTTAGGAATGCACTCGCTACGCGTAAATGTTGATAGATTGTTTATTTGGAAATAAAATTTTAACCTCGCTATAGGACATAACTAAACAATTGAGCATAAAATTAATGGATTTCCTATTTGTAGTTCTCTGATATTTATTAGTACAAAGCAAATTTTATTACTGATAATTAATTACTCCATTTCTCAAGAAATATTGATTAAAAAACCACATAGTGAAAATGTATTTAGTCGCACTTTCTAATATATTTGGGTTATTTGCTTCTTAATTACATGTTACCCTTTATTATGAAAACCTGATGTTACATTGTTACAGGGAATATTTACTTGTAAATGTAGATGGAAGGTGCATTAAATACATTTGCATGTTAGATTTTTAAAAATCCTTTGTGTAAAATCAACTCAGATGGAAGTAAGCATCATTGAACTGAGTAAAAATATCAGTAGATAAAATAGAATAAGGTGTGATACTTAAAATTTAAAAATCTATTCGAAAGCTTATATCTTACATTTGTAAAAGAAACAAAAACGCAAAACAGGAGTATGTGTGATTATGTATCACCAAGTATGCATCAGAAAGATAAATTCCAGGCATGTGAAGGAAAGGGAAATTCACTCTGAGAGGACTTCGTGGAGGGACAGGTCCTTGCTCCCTGGCCCGAAAGTAGGAGTGAAAAAGATTTGAATATGTAGAGGAGGGAGAGTTTTCTTGGCTAAAGAAATAAGAGCAAACCATTCCCATCCCCCCAAACCCCACATATCTTATATGAAGTATGGACATGGTAATATAACACAGTGATTTACACAGTAGGGACGTTTTTTCACCTTTCCGTTCTCTTTCAATCTGAAGTCAAGAAGGAAGTCTCAGTTTGGGGCTAATGAGTCTTTCACATCTCTCTTTCATCCTTTTTTAAAAAGAGAGAGCAGAACTCTGGCTCAGAACCTTAGGCAGGTCTGCATATTTAGATGGACTGTAATGGAATTATTCAGTATTTCCTTTACTTAGTATTTATCTGACATTCCATTGGTTATGGTGATTCCAGTTTCTAATTTATGCTAGTGATGTAAAGTTTCCCTTTTAATATAAAATTATTCAGATATTTAACCGTGCACTCAAATGATTAACGTTCAATAATAGACTGGATTTCAGGCAATTTAAGAAAACGGGGGACCTCTACCCTAAATTCCCCATTCCTTGGTTTCCTGTTTTAAAAAAACAAAAGACAAAGAGGCTCTTTCATCAGGTAGAGAGAAGCAAGCCTCAGCTGAGCACTCCCCCTACCAAGACATAGACAAACCATCAAGGCATTGTTGCACAAAGGCTTCGTTGAATTGTACTTATAGATAGAAGGCAATGTGCTTCCTGTTAGAAGTCCATGGCCTGCCCATTCTGAATGACCTTTCTGATTGCAAAAATTAATCCTTGAGTACTCTTCAAAACATAAGTTGAGGTGTTAGGCTATATATTTATACTATTTATAATTAAATCCAAGTTGTCCACAATTGATGGATGCCCATGAAGTATGATCAGTTAATATTTCTTTTTTGAATTTTATTTTATTTATTTTTTACACAGCAGGTTCTTATTAGTTATCCATTTTATACATATTAGTGTATACATGTCAATCCCAATTGCCCAATTCATCACACCACAACTCCCACCCCCTGCCACTTTCCCCCCTTGGTGTCTATACGTTTGTTCTCTACATCTGTGTCTCTATTTCTGCCCTGCAAACCAGTTCATCTGTACCATTTTTCTAGGTTCCACATATGTGCATTAATATACAATATCTGTTTCTCTTTTTCTGACTTACTTCACTCTGTATGACAGTCTCTAGGTCCATCCACGTCTCTACAAATGACCCAATTTCATTCCTTTTTATGGCCGAGAAATATTCCATTGTATATATGTACCACATCTTCTTTATCCATTCATCTGTCGATGGGCATTTAGGTTGCTTCCATGACCTGGCTATTGTAAATAGTGCTGCAGGGAACACTGGGGTGCATGTGTCTTTTTGAATTATGGTTTTCCCTGGGTATATGTCCAGTAGTGGGATTGCTGGGTCATATGGCAGTTCTATTTTTAGTTTTTTAAGGAACATCCATGCTGTTCTCCATAGTGGCTGTATCAATTTACATTCCCACCAACAGTGCAAGAGGGTTCCCTTTTCTCCACACCCTCCCCAGCATTTGTTGTTTGTAGATTTTCTGATGATGCTCATTCTAACTGGTGTGAGGTGATACCTCATTGTAGTTTTGAGTTGCATTTCTCTAATAATTAGTGACATTGAGAAGCTTTTCATGTGCTTCTTGGCCACCTGCATGTCTTCTTTGGAGAAATGTCTGTTTAGGTCTTCTGCCCATTTTTGGATTGGGTAGTTTGTTTTTTTAATATTGAGCTGAATGAGCTGTTTATATATTTTGGAGATTAATCCTCTGTCCGTTGAAAATATTTTTTTAAGACTTTTTTTTGATATGGACCATTTTTAAAATCTTAATTGAATTTGTTACAATATTGCTTCTGTTTTATGTTTTGGCGTTTTGGCTGCAAGGCATCTGGGATCTTAGCTCCCCGACCAGGGATGGAACCCGCACCCCCTGCACTGGAAGGCAGAGTCGTAACCACTGGACCACCAGGGAAGTCCCCTGATCAGTTAATACTTATTGGAATGAGTAACATCACTGGATAGGTACCAAGCCTTTAAACTTTGAGTGGCGTCCTTCTACATGGTGAATAAAATCTAGGATGGATTACAAGGCCTGTTACTTTTGGCCATTACTTGCCTCTCCAGCTTCACAGCGAGGCTCGCTTTCCCTGGCCAGTAACGCTGACCTCTCCTTTACTTATCCGTGATGTGCTTCCTTATGCCACGTGACTCTGTACAAGTTCTTCTTCTCTGCATACGATGCTCTTCCCTCTTTTCTAGCCCAGTTAGCTTCTTCTCTTCCTTTACACCTCAGCCCAGTGGGTCACCTCTGCAGGGAAGCATCCCCTGATTTCCTCACCTTGCATGCTCTGGCCCATTCCCATCTCTCCAATCCCATTGCATTTCGCTGTTTACCTTGCCTACCCGGCTCCCACCTCTACGGGTCTCCTTTCCATTTCTCAAGAGTGCCAAGCCCTCTCCCACCTCAGACTTTGCATATGCTCTTCCCTCTGCCAGGAACATACTTTCTCCTCATTTCCTGATTGGCTTCTCCTCATTCTTTAGGTATCAGCTCAACAGTCATCTTGGAGAAGCCTTTCTTGCTGACTTAATCAAATGTAGCTACCCTCCCCAGAATAATTTTTTTTTTGTATAGCTTATTTTTTTCACAGCATCACAGTTTGAATCTTGTTTATGCACGTGTTCTGTTTTCACAGACAGAACCTAATCTTTGGACACTCCCTCCTCCTCCCCCTCAGGAAGATGATTTCCATTATATTTGTCTAATAAAGTCATTCTCAAACCGGAAAGGGGGGGATTTTGCCCATCAGGGGACATTTGCCAATGTCTGGAGACATATGGTTGTCACAACCTGTGGGGGAGGGGAGGCTATTGGCAACTAGTGGGTAGAGACCAGAGATGCTGTTAAGCATTTACAATGCTCAAGGTGCCTTGTAAGCAAAGAACATGATGCGTTCTCCCAACAAAGAATTACCCAGACCAAAATGTCAGTACTGTGGAGGTTGAGAAACTCTTATCTAATATTATCAATTAGAAGACAGAGTGAGATAAGAAGAGAGAATGAGTTGTTTCCAAATGATGAACAGTTTAGGAAGTGATACAAGTAAACTCTCCATATGAAACATAATTGTGAAAGGAGTTGAAGAAGCTACCAGCATTCAGTCCTTATTGTTGGATGCGCTAATAGCAATCTCTTATAACCCACTAGTTGCTTTGCCTTTCAGTGATCATTGGTAAATCTTTCAAGGCTTAATTTTAATAAGTGAAACGTAATGATTTACAAAAATGCATTAAATTTCTTTTTTTTTTAATGTACAGTGTGGGGAAATACAGTCTACATCTATGTAATATCTTTTTTTTAATTAATTTATTTATTTTTGGCTGCGTTGGGTCTTGTTGCTGCGTGGGCTTTCTCTAGTTGCGGCGAGCAGGGGCTACTCTTCCTTGGGGTGCACGGGCTTCTCATTGCGGTGGCTTCTCCTGTTGTGCAGCACGGACTCTAGGCACACGGGCTTCAGTAGTTGTGGCACATGGGCTCCGTAGTTGTGGCTCGCGGGCTCTAGAGTGCAGGCTCAGTAGTTGTGGCACATGGGCTTAGTTGCTTCGCAGCGTGTGGGATCTTCCCAGACCGGGGCTTGAACCCGTGTCCCCTGCATTGGCAGGCGGATTCTTAACCACTGCGCCACCAGAGAAGTCTCAAAAACGCATTAAATTTCTTAGGGCTATATCCATGGTTATACATTTTCTTCTCATGTCAGTACTACTAGGAAAAATGGTGAGCTATTTTGGAGGAGTATATATGAATTATTCTTGCTTACACTTTGTTATAGTAAATTCATCAGTCCCTTCTAAATTAGAGTCATGTTTAAAAGAACCATATGGTAATTTTCTAGTTTTCAAAGATATCTGGCCTGGCACATAGTAAGCGCTCAATAAACACTTTTCAACTGAGCTGACATCTTTCTCTTTTTAGGTAGAAATCCTAAGATCCAAGGAAGTGTCTTTTAAAGGTTACCTTTTTTAAAAAATAGAAAATGATCGGAGCTTTTCAGGATCGCCAGGTTCCCCAAGGAAGTTGTTAATAATTGGTGGCCCTAAAGGAACTTGACTCTCTAAAGAGATACTTTCACCATTAATCTTATACTGTAATCCTTACACATAGGAATTTATTATTGGAGAGCTGGGTACCTTGGTAAATGCTAGCACAATTTGATGCATTGATTATGTGGTTCAGAGGTTACTTGACAATATTTTAACGGTCCTTGGTGTATTGTCCTGTGGGAGATCAGAAAACGTGCGCCAGCATTTTTTGGATCTGAAGACCATGTAGATGGCTCTAAGTTTTGCCAAGACCTTAGCCCCACCACCAGTATGCTTCAGGAGTGGTTTTCACACTGTCCCCGCTTCAGGAAAACCCATTTTTTTCTTGGTGAAATGTTGTGAGGAATCTCAATTTATAAAGCAAATGAAAACTGAGTTGCTTTTGTTAAAGGGGGATGGATGGTGGCAGTACAGAACTCAGAGCCCCATTCATCTCTCTCTCCATCAGTCTGTGCTTCCACTGTGGTGGCACCATGGCTCCCTAGAGCACAGTTTCTCCATCAAGCAGTCACCAACTAGCTCGGTAGCCTAGGGAATCACTCTTAGCCAAGAATAGGTATAATAGTATCTAATTCAGAAAGTTAGAGGATTGAATTGGAAAATGCGTATTAAGCTTAGCACAAATCCTGGCCCCGAGTAAACATACAGTCAATGTTCCTTGTTTGTGAACCTTGGCTGTTTGTCAACAAGAACTCTCAGGCAGCCAGGTCCATCATAAAGGCATAAATTGCAGGTGGAATTCAGGAAGAGCTGATAAAGCCAAGAAAACTAACTCCTTGGCCTTCTGTGTGACCATGAGATTCCTCTGAAATACTGTAGGTCTGGGATGCATCAGTCAAGTACCTATACATGCTGATGTTCATGGGCATAGAAGTAAAGAAAACAAAGTGACTCCTCAGTTAATGAGAAAACTGTGTTAAGTCGTATCCTCATATTTCATGGCCATGCCAGTTAACTAATTTATTATTATTCAGTCAGAATTAAAATACTCTAGAGTGGCCTGTAGATATTTTAAAATACTTAGATTTAAAGAAGTCTGAAAAGACTTTTAAAACGCCTTCTGAAAGATGTATTTGGAGACTAAAATTAAGAATAAGATAGCTTAAGCTCATGCAGCTCAATATCAAAAAAATAAATAAAAACCCAATCCAAAAATGGGCAGAAGACCTAAATAGACATTTCCCCAAAGAAGATATACAGATTGCCAACAAACACATGAAAGGGTGCTCAACATCACTAATCATTAGAGAAATGTAAATCAAAACTACAGTGAGGTATCACCTTACACCAGTCAGAATGGCCATCATCAAAAAAAACTACAAACAATAAATGCTGGAGAGGGTGTGGAGAAAAGGGATCCCTCTTGCACTGTTGGTGGGAATGTAAATTGATACAGCCACTATGGACAACAGTATGGAGGTTCCTTAAAAAACTAAAAATAGAACTGCCATATGACCCAGCAATCCCACTACTGGGCATATACCCTGAGAAGACCATAATTCAAAAAGAGTCATGTACCACAATGCTCATTGCAGCTCTATTTACAATAGCCAGAAAATGGAAGCAACCTGAGTGTCCATCGACAGATGAATGGATAAGGAAGATGTGGCACATATATACAATGGAATATTACTCAGCCATAAAAAGAAAAGAAATTGAGTTGTTTGTAGTGAGGTGGATGGACCTAGAGAGTGTCATACGGAGTGAAGTAAGTCAGACAGAGAAAAACAAATACCGTATGCTAACACATGTATATTCTAAAAAAAAAAAAAAAAAAAAGGTTCTGAAGAACCTAGGGGCAGGACAGGAATAAAGACGCAGACGTAGAGAATGGACTTGAGGACACGGGGAGGGGGAAGGGTAAGCTGGGACAAAGTGAGAGAGTGGCATGGATATATATACACTACCAAATGTAAAATAGATAGCTAGTGGGAAGCAGCCCATAGCACAGGGAGATCAGCTCCGTGCTTTGTGACCACCTAGAGGGGCGGGATAGGGAGGGTGGGAGGGAGATGCAAGAGAGAGGGTATATGAGGATATAGGTATACGTATAGCTGATTCACTTTGTTATACAGCAGTAACTAAGACACCCTTGTAAAGCAATTATAATCCAATAAAGATGTTAAAAAACAATAAAAAGAAAAGAATAAAATAGCTTAAATCCCAGGAGTTGGGGGCTGGAAATGAAGTAAGCAAGAAATGGTGGAACTTTAAAAGAATGCGGAAGAGTGGACAGTCAGCTCAGATTTTTGAAGAGAAATAGCTAAATGTGTGAAGAATGCTAATAAGAAGAAATTAGGACAAACTGATAGCATAAAATCCACTTTTGTCATACAAGTCTGCTGAAGGATGCCTGCCCGGAGAAGGTCATATTTTAGGAGTAGTGGAAGAGGATATTGTCAGTGAGACAAAGAAGAGTTGGGGTTCTTCTGATATGAGTGACACATTTCTCCAGGATTCCACAGGAATTTGATAACTCAGAAATCATTAAGAAGTGGAAAATTTATATGTTTAGTATTAAACCCTAGCAATTAGCTACAGACTATTTTAACTACTTGTGTCTCTTCTTTTTAGTTTTTCCTAAGCAGAGTGTTTTAGTTTTTGCTTCTTTTGTTTTGTTAAATGGAAAAAGTTAAGATGCTCCCCTCCTTGCCCCTCCAATCCAATCCGATATAATGTAACCATGGTCTATACACTTTCTTTTTAAACAAAAAGGGCTGTACTCTATTTTGCAACTTGCCTTTTCACTTGCTATATCTTGCATATCACTCTAGATTAGTGGTTTTCTAGAAATGGGAGCAGTTTTGCCCTCCAGGGGGCAATGTCTGGAGAAATTTTTTTTTTTTTTTTTTTTTTTTTTTTTTGCGGTACACGGACCTCTCACTGTTGTGGCCTCTCCCGTTGCGGAGCACAGGCTACGGACGCGCAGGCCCAGCGGCCATGGCTCACAGGCCCAGCCGCTCCGCGGCATGTGGGATCTTCCCGGACCAGGACACGAACCCATGTCCCGTGCATCGGCAGGCGGACTCTCAACCACTGCGCCACCAGGGAAGCCCTGGAGACATTTTTGATTGTCATGACTGGTGAGGGGAGGGAGGTTGCTACTGGCATCTAGTAGGTGGAGGCCAAGGTTACTGTGAACATCCTGCAATGCAAAGGACAGCTCCCACAGCAAAGAATTATCTGGTCCAAAATGTCATTAGAGCCAAAATTGAGAATCATTTCTCTAGGTCAATACACATAAATCTAATTCATTATTTTAAAAAGCTTCATAATACTTTGTAGTATGGTCGATCATGATTTATTCAACTAGTTTCCTGCTGATAGCTCTGGCTTCTTCTTTAGTGGCATTGTAATATTTAATATTAAGAAACCAAGCGCTCCAAGTTGCAACTCATTTGTTTCTTTAAAGAGCAAAATAAGCCTTATCAGAAAGATTCAAAAGAGGAATTCATAGGCTTGTGTATAAAATTAGATTCTGGGTCAGTGTGAGTCAGGAGAATTTGGTTTCAGGAAAATCACAGACTCACTCTAAGTGACAAGTCTTAAAGTAAGTCATTTGAAAAGCATGTCTTCATTTTTTGATTCTTTGGCATTAAAAGAAGAAGAAGCAACTCTAAAGCCTTTTACATGACTGCCCAATACAGAGACGGCCACGTTTGAAGTGACGGCGGTAACTTTCAGAGACGCTAATTCTGATTGTCTTTACCTCCTCCTTATACATATTTTTTAACCTTCATTAGTGCCTTAAATCAGATGGGTTGAACAGAAGAAAACAAAGCAGGTTTAAGATGAAAAAAGTGATATCCAATCCTGAGGACATGGAATGACTTCCAAATGTCATTGACAATGTAATTCAGAATTGGAATGACCCTCTGGTTAACCACAGAGGGTTTTACAGAGAGGGTGCCCTGAAGCAAACAGATGCTTGCTCTGTGCTTCTCTAGCCCATTCTCTCTATATGGCGTATGCATGCCTGGGAGGATAAAATAGAGAACTGATTCTCCCCTTTTACAGAGCTGGGGAAAGGGTAATAGAACCAGAACTATGCAGGAGAAGGATGGCAAACCAACTGGTGAGCCTGAAAGGGTTAGACCTCTGTTTCCACCCTTTCCTTGTCATCAGTTTCCTCAGTACGAAGCAAGAGGTGGCTGTTTCTCTTCCCTTTGCTAGTAGTGTTTTGTTATCACTTAGTTAAGTCATCCAGTGATAGTTCTCTGGTGCAATAGACTAGGCTGGATAATTTGGGCTTTGTGCTTTTGACCTTTCAGCTTTCTGGCATGAGTCCTTCTAATTAATAAATTAATAACTAGATAATTAATAGCTATCCTGAGATAAGTCAGATCTATCAAAATTACAAGTCAAACCTATCTAAGGAACTTCTGACATTATAAGTTCATTTTTTTTAGTTGAGGTATAATTGACATCTAATAGTATATTAGTTTCAAGTGTACAATGTAATGATCGGATATTTGTATATATTGCAAAATTATCACCACAGTAAGTCTAGTTAACATCTGTCATCATACAGTTACAAAAAAGGTTTTTTTTTTTATTGTGAAGAGGACTTTTATGATCTGCTCTCTTAACAACTTTCCAATATGCAATACAGTCCTGTTACCTACAGCCACCATGCTGTGTATTACATCCTTATGATGTACTTATTTTGTAACTGGCAGTTGGTACCTTTTGATCCCCTTTCCCCATTTCGTTCCCAACCCCTGTAAGCTCATTGATGTTTGGGAAAACTAAGAATTCCCCCCCTTGCTGTTGCCCCTTTAGGATCAGAGCCACACACAAGTTTCACAATACCGTCAGGATCCCTCCCTGATCATGAGGTCCATCATCCACATGACGGATGCTGCTCGCTCTGGGATCATGCCTCCTGCCCAGCTCACCACCATCAACCAGTCTCAGCTCAGCGCCCAGTTGGGGTTGAATTTGGGAGGTGCCAGTGTGCCCCACACGTCTCCTTCACCTCCAGCGAGCAAATCGGCGACTCCCTCCCCTTCTAGCTCCATCAATGAAGAGGATGCTGATGAATCCAACAGAGTGAGTTAATTGCCTTTAGTATATAACCTACCAGAGAATTGGGAATCACCCCATGCGCATGTCTTTGAATTTCATTCACAGTAGTACCTTCTTTGGCTTCATGGATTTGGAGTAGCATTTGAATTTATGGTGGTTTAATTTTTTTTCTTCACTCTTTTATATTTACTTATTTTCTGTGGAAAGTGTATTCAACTGAAAATTGGAAGATCTGGCTTCTCCTATTAGTTGTAAGGCATTGAGTAAGTCACTTAACTCTTGTAGCCTTAATTTTCCTAAATCAGCAAAAGGGAAGGCTTGCACTAGACTTTCCAGAAATTCTGAACTGCTCTGGTTCTAAGTTAATGTCCAGGTAGGCAAATTTCATCTGGTTAGTTGGCTGAACTGCTGCTCTATTGGACAGTCTTGCACCTTTGATGAGGTTTATCACGTAGTAAGTTCCAATCATTTTACATCTTTGCTTTTGTCAGGGAAATGGCACATGATTCACATATGCACAGTGTGAAGTAAAAACTTAGTTGCAGGTATGACTTTTCCGAATGCCTAGAAAAGTATTCTGTTTCACTGAACTTACTTGTAGGTACACAATTACTCATTCCTCATTTATTAATTATGTGTGGTACACTTACTCTGTGCTTGGTGTTTTACTTCGTTCTGGTGATACAAAGATTTCTAAGAGAATTATTGCCCCTGGGACTTCCCACTGGGAACAAATAGCAATGTTTAAAACTAGCTCCAGATGTGATTAGAGGTATAACTGATGTATCTGGTGTACTGAGATGGTCATCGATTCTGCTTAGGAGAGTGATTTGAGGAAGCCTTTATTGAGAAGGTGATGTTTGAATTAGGTCTAAGAGGATACATAAAAGTTTGTGAGGCAGAAGAGAGAGGCCAGCATTCTGGTAGAAAGAGCAATGAAATTACATGTCCATTTATGGGTGTCATGAGCAGTGTGACATGGGGGAAGAAAGAAATGAGTTGAAGAAAGAAATGTGGTAGCCTTTCCCCTGTTGGTAGTTGAGAGCTGACTAATTATTTGCATAGAGGAATGGCATAAGCAAATTTATGCTTTAGAAAGATAACTTGGCTTGTATATAGAATGTGTTATAAAGAGAGGGACCAGAGAGAAGGAACTCAATTAAAACGTCCTTTTGTTATGAAGTGTTTGCTTTTATTTTAGCAAAGGAAGGCATGGACAGGAGGTACCAGATTAGTGAGACATTCAAGAGAAAGAATCATCTATTTAAGGTTTGGTGATCCCCTGGAATTTGAAGGAATAAAAGATACACTGGGTTTTAGTTTGAGAGCCAGCGTGGATATCAGTAAATGGAGAGGCTTAACCTAGGAAGAGAGGAGTGTTATTATTTTTCCCCCACGGGGAAGATGAGAGTTTGACATGGTAGGGATTGAATTTGAGTTGCTTCCGTGTGGGTCTAGAACTCAGTCTGTTGGAGATGAAGCTATAGATTTGGGGACCATCTGCACATAGATGTGAGCACATAGAAGTAATCAGGATTTCTCAGAGTGCGTAAGGAGCAAGACAAGGCCAGAACACTGAGCATCGTTTGTTTTTACCTTGAGCATCATTTACGTTTACATAGAAATGGAAGAAGAGGAGCTGGAAACGATTGTGGGTGATGAAAAGAGGGAGGTTAGCTGAAAAGAGGAGAAATGTTGCAGGGATTTTAAGAAAGAGCACTTGGTCTATCCCACTGTGTCAACTCCCAACCGGACACAAGGTGGGGAAATGCACTTAGCAGTCTCTGTTCACACTCACAAGGACTTCAGTGGGATGAAGTGAAAAGTAATAAAGAAACTCGAGGGATGTGTATAAGATACAGCTGAGTTATAACTGGCTATTACACACTTCAAATGGAGTCCTTTCATTTGGTTCACATTCCTACTGATCTTAATACTTACCTCTGTATCAATCTGAAATTGTCACCTCTAAAGAGAACCTTTTATGTGACTCTTAGCTTGTTCCATTTTAAGCCAGGGTCTAGGTTTTGTGTAAAGGCAAGGAATCCAGTATACCTCTTAAGCAACTTAGCTAAAAAAGGAAGATTAACATTATTGTTGATTATGTCTTTTGGGTAAAGCTATTTCTCCATTTTTTCACAGCCCTTTGAGTCAACTATGCAGAAGTTTCTTTAGGAGAATTAATTCTGAGCTTTTATTTACACTGTGAGATTCTTCATTTCGGGTTTATTCTTAAAAGCTAATGATGATTAAGGCAAGTCATGGTTGTCCAAGAAAGATGGCAAAGGTTGTCAACACTTGAATGTTGTTTCACAAAGAATGAAATAGAACTCTTCTTATTTAGAAAAAGCTTTACTGGAAATAACTTTCATCTTGCCATTGGTCAGGGTACTGTTGGTGCAAACAGTGCCAAATTCTCTTCCAAGAAAAGAATAGAGTTGTTTGACTCAGAAAAATCTGTGTATATATTTTTTTCATGTGGCTTACGTAATATTTTTTCATTGAAGGAAAACTTGGCTCCAATTGAAGCTCTAACTGAAAAGACATCTGACTCCCTTGCAAGTTCAGATTCATTAACTAGATTAAACAAGTTGCACTTATTCTGAGGATTTAGAAAAAGGACTATGAGGTCTACAGAATTTTATTGAATTAATCGTGTGAGTTATGAAAGATGGCATTTTGGAGGAGAGGTGAGATCTAGCTTAACACCTACTGAAGTGCATAAACTACTGGAATAAAGTATGGGTGTGGTTATCACTCAGTACAAACAACAGGCCCACCAACAAGTAGGCTCTTGGTTTCCTAACACCTTGAGGGTTCAGAGCTCTCAAAGAAAAGTTACTTATCAGTTTCCTCCCTAAGAATGCTAGTAATTGGATTAAGGTCCCAATGACCCTCTTTCAGAAAGTAATGATACTCTTGGAAAATTTGAATTAAGATTTAAGACTCAAGGCCATTAAAAGCCAATCTGTTACTACTTGAATCTCTCTCTGTTGATCTTGCCCAAGGCTGGCTTTTAAAACAGATTTTGTCAAACACTTCAGCATTCTTGATGAAGTTAATGGCAAAATTATCTCCAATATAGTCATATCATAATCTAGGGGGAGATAAAACAAGGTTGATAAATCATTTCCCCTGCTTCTCTGATGAGTATGTTATATGACTGTTGAAATTAGATGATGGTAGCAGGTGAGTATTGGAGCTCAGTAGTATATAAATTTGGGGAACTGTACCCATATCATCTCCATGGTTTCAGTTTCAGAGTTCATTGTGAATATGTGTGAGCGTCTCTAGGCCAGTATTCTTGTGGGCAGGGTTACTTACTATATGTAATAATAAACATCGTCTTATTAGTCTTCTTTTTAGCCTTGGTGATTTTAAGTATCTACTGTTGCTGCTCTTTTACAGGTTTTTAATTTTATGAAGAGTATCAATTTCCTTTCTAGCTCTACTTAGAGTTTTGACATTTTTACATTTCTTGTTATCCTATTCTTTAGGAAGTTTTTATTGTTTTAGAAAATGAAAGGGACCTTTCCCTTATCGTGCAAGCTTAGGTAGGGATTAGAGCTAATTTCCATTTGAGTTTCCGGAGACCATTAGCAAAGTAATATTCTGGTAAAATAAAAGACCAAGCCTCAAAAAAATCAATTCAGACTGATCATACATATGGTATGCCTCTATGGCTAAGGGACCTTATATAAAATATCTGAATATGATCAACATCCTGAATAGTATTTAGGTTTACTTCTAAAACCTTTGAAAATGTAAAATATTTTGTTTATGGGTACATGTGTAGCCCATATATATATTGCATTACTCGGTACAGAGCGTTCTGTTTTTCATTATTCATAATTGCTATTTAGAGCATATGTTGCGAATGTATTGAAGATACTTCTGGGTCTCATTAATCAATGTTCTAAATGCTAATCTCTGCTGTCCAGTTAACTCTAAGCAAACTTACCCCTCCCCCACATTTGGTGGTGATTCATCTGTTGGTGATGTTTAACAAAACTTTAAAAGAACGACTGGGGACCTGAGTAAGTCTTTCTGCATTCTCTGCAAGTACATTCTAGGCAGTGAATTTTCTTCCTGCTTTGCAGGCCATTGGAGAGAAAAGAGCTGCTCCAGATTCTGGCAAGAAGCCCAAGACTCCAAAGAAAAAGAAAAAGAAAGATCCCAATGAGCCACAGAAGCCAGTGTCAGCATATGCCCTGTTTTTCAGAGACACACAGGCTGCAATTAAAGGTCAAAACCCTAATGCAACCTTTGGAGAGGTCTCAAAAATCGTAGCATCTATGTGGGACAGCCTTGGAGAAGAACAAAAGCAGGTGAGGCAAAGATCCATCATGGTCATTGCAAGATTATTCTTTACACCTTTTCTGAGTGAATACATCCACTTAATACGATTGCTTCTCATGAAAGCCTTTCTAAGCTATGGAATTAAAAAACACAAACATATAAATCCAAACCACTCTGCAGTTATATGGATTTCTCAGTTCCCTTAAGGGTGTGTGTTCAGAACCCATTCAGAAGAGAGTTGGAGGAGATCCAGGCAGTATCCTGCAAGCATAAACTTTTGATGATAATCTTTTCATTTTAAATAATGTGGAATTTTTCCCCCCTTTGTTCAAAAAAGGCACTACAAAGGGATTAGGTCCATCCTGCTTGCCTTTTTTTTTTTGATCATCTTTCGGAACTCTTGTGCTCTCCTGGGGGGTTTCCAAACTTTGAAGCTGACTCTGCGTGTCTCATTATTGTCATCGGGCATTTGAAATTTTATTCCAAGTTCATTTGAAAGCGTGGCTCTATGAGAGGCATTGAGAGATTAGCCATGCTGGTGGGAGACACTTCCTTAGGGTCCAGCTTCCCATCTTTCCCCGTGCAAGTCCTCCACACAAATGGAGAGAAGAATGGTTTCCTCGGGGCTCAGTCCTCCCCTGGCTCCTTGCATGAAGCTCCAGTGACCATTCATGGGCGTTGATTTTCCATATCCTCACAAGAATAGACCCCTATTAGTAATAAACCAGAATAATTGTTTCAGGAATAAGGAATGGAAAACCCTTGATTTTCTTTTTCTTTCTTCCTTCCTTCCTTTCTCCCTCCCTCCCTCTCTCTTTCTTTCTTTCTTTCTTCCTTCCTTCCTTTCTCCCTCCCTCCCTCCCTCTCTCTTTCTTTCTTTCTTTCTTCCTTCCTTCTCATTCCTACCAACTGGTTTCCTTGGGATGGTGCAACTGTAGAATCTGCCTGTTTGTTGGCACTGAGCTTCATGCTCTATGCGGCAGACTGACTTTCTACCCTAGAAATGCAATCCTAAGGGGGCTGGCAAACTGCTGCATCTAACTTTTAAATTCTGGAGGAAAGGATAGTTGCACTTTAGTATAACAGCCAGCCATCAGACACCACGGTTTAAGAAAAGGAAGCCCAAATGAGGTTTAATATACTGGAATATATTTATGTAACTCACTGGTCTCACTAATGGAAATCTTTCATCTTTCACTATCTCTGATTTTTCTTTTTTTTTTCTCCAAAAGAAAACCCAGGTTGAAAGGCCTCCACCTTATCTCTTCTGTCTTCACACACTTTCCCTATTATTGTTGGTTTTTCATCCTCTGGTTTGTTTCAGCTTAGAAATGGGTGTGAGGGAAAGAAGACATGGATGGAGAAGCTCCTTAACTTTCTATAATTTGAACCATTTGCCGCAAATTTCATCGTTGTTACTTTATTTACTGCCCGAACAGAAGGCCCTTAGCTGTTACTCTCATGAATTCTATGCTGCAACCGGAAATCTTTTTCTGTTTGCCATAGTAAACGGTCAGAGTTGTGCCCCAGTGAGGGTGGCAGGGTTTCATTTTGTTTTAATATCTGTGTGTGTGTTTCTACATTTAAAAATCAAAGCCAGGGAGACCAACATTTTATGTGAGTTCTGTTGCACGTAATTTGCCCAGCAGTTATTTTATGACTGAGAATGTGTGTGCTAAAGGTGGTGCTAATTGTGGTCTTTTAATAGGTCTATAAAAGGAAAACGGAAGCCGCCAAAAAAGAATACCTGAAAGCCCTGGCTGCATATAGGGCCAGCCTCGTTTCTAAGGTAAACCCGGACAGGGACGGCCAGTCTCCGAGAGAGTTAGGAGCCCTGGAGCATTGAAATCATAAATGCAACTCCTCTTCGAGTTGATTTAAAAAAAAAAAAGCATCTCGAACAACTCATAAACTTATTTGTTCCCATTAGAGATCTCCCCAAGGATGGCATGGAAAATAAGTGTTCATTCAAGCTTATGAATCCAGATTGTTTCCAAGAGTCACTGATCTCTATATATATGTATGTTGAAGCTATTTAGACAGATTTCAAACAGCCCCTTTCTTCCCGTCGGGGACTGAGATCTGTGTTAATGTCCTCTATTTAAACTGAGAAGTATGTTTGTCAGGCATTTTTGGACATCAGATCATAAATTCTCCGGTGGTTGCATTATAGAGGATATAATATAATAGAGGATGTTGCGTTTTTGACCAAACTGTTCCACATCATATAAATAAATAAGCCTCATGATTATTTAAAATAAAATTATGCTCCAAGTACTTTAAAAAAGACATGTATACACGTATTATACATAGAATATACAATGGGCCCTGATGTATTATAAAATGCCACAGTAGTCCAAAGCAAATGTCACTCTGGATTATTATTACCCTGATCCAAAAGGAGCATGAGCTGTTACCTTATATTTTTAACATTTAATTAACTTTGTCCTTAGCCTTCCTAGAATTTAGAGAGGCTTTGGGGAGGATAATGTGAACTGATGTTTTTGCTCGTGATGTGTTTCCCCTGGCAAGCAGAGATCCCATTTCATTGTCATTGTTGTTGCCACAGAGTACCACTTAGGGCCTCAGGGCATGATCAGTGTTGCCGGCACAGCCATTTAAAAAGGGTTTAGCCCTCTTTTCTCGTCTTTACAACATTTCTTCACCGGAATTGTAAGATCCACCGTTGGCAGCTGCTCAGAACCAGATCAAGAGAGGTACTCCTATACCTCATAGGTATAGCTCTTAGGACTCTTCCCACTTCATTAGAAAGAGAAAACATTCATCAGGTCCATAGCAAAAGCTTTTTGTGAGACTCTGGAAGGTGCACATTGAGAGATATACCTATTCTGGATGGGGATTTGCACATTGGTAGAATGTGTGGGCCACAGATGTTAAGAATTGAGGTGTACTTGATGGCTAATTAGACGGAGTGACATGAATAGAGTAACAATGTGCATGTACTTCTTACGTGAATCGTTTATTCATTCATTTACCTAGAAGCAGGTGGAGGTGATCTTTGTGCATTGGAGCATGAATAATTGATCATACATGGATTTAAGCCAAGAGCCAGTAACTCAAAAGGCATTCTGGAAATAGCATCCATGATTGGGCTGATCAGGTCTGTGACCGACTTAGAAGGGATAACTTAAACGTTTTACGTTGGATACTAAAATCCGATTCGGAAATGTTGCCAAATGGATTGATTGATTCCATTGATTCTAAAAAACTATTCAACAGGATGGAATTTAAAAAGAATAAATCCAAATTGTTTGGGGGGGGTGCTTTTGTTTTGTTTTTTTCATTAGGTAAGTGCAGTTGAGAGCACCCTAAATTTATAGTCAGAGACATGACAGGCAACTAAAATAGTCCTTGAGGTATAAATTTAGAACAATTTCAACCTGAACCCAAAGTGTGAAATAGCTGCTAATATGGTGACCTCACAGGAAGCAGCATCTGACCGTACAGCTTGCTGGTTAGATCACATCTAAAGAATTGGTTCCCAATGGTTGACCAATTGAAGGCCCTCCAGCAGGTTGCCTCCACGATGGTAAGGACCGAAAATCCAATAATATTTAAATAATTGAAAGAATCATGGAAGCAAAGATTTGGGGGCATATGATTATGGTCCTCAAATATAAGAGCCATCATGGAAGGGAAGCCTAAGCTTGATCTCTGTGCCCTGGATGGAAGAACTCATCCAAGGAGTGAGGTTACAAGGGGAGCGAGATTTCAGCCTCAACATTAGAAATAATAAACATCACATGTGCATTTAACTTAAGTCTCTACAATCAGAGCCCGGGACTTTCCCTTAAGATGTGACTCTACTCTCACTTTTAATCTTCACAACAACCAACAAAATTAATAGAAGCTTAATATTCAACCAGGAGGGAGTAGACCCGGCAGGCGAGCAGGAGCTCTTCACAGCCATCCACCCTTTTCCATTCTCCACTAGGGGAGTATCTCATAGGCATAATGGTGTGATTGCCCAGGTGTTTAGATATAGACTTTCCTTGTAGTTTCTTCCTTAAGACTGGCTTGGCGATTTTTTAATATTAGAGTATATAAAAATAATGTTCATGTTTATATGTAGAAGACTGTGTGTATTCTACTTTGTGGGTGATTTAATGGTTGTTTTTAAAGATAATTATGAGTATTTGCAGGTTTCTTCTTACCCAAAGGCTTCAGAACACAACCCTCCAGTAATATGCAGCGCTCCCTGAGTTTTTGTACAAAACCAGAGAACTGTCCACCGATGGACGGAGCTTTACACTGATCAGGTGTTCAAACAGAAGCCATCGGTCATGGCTTTTCCTACCTTGAGTGATTCTCCATGTAAGGTCACTCCTCAGGTTTCTTCTAATAGTAGATTTTATAAATGTGAGTAGTAAAAATCTAGAAATAAACTTTCAGAATCATTAAAGAGAGTGGATGGCAGCTTGATGCCGCCAAGGTCCCCCCCCCTCCACACACACCCCCTACAAAAAACCCAAATTTTGTGAAGAATAAGAGGAAAAAATAGACTTTAAGAGGAATTATTCCAAGCCCAGTTGCATTTAAAATAATTTATTTTTGTGGAGGTAATTGTGTGTTTTTAGCACAAAATGTATTAGGCAGTTTCTCTTCATGTTGAGCCCCAGGTCATTTGTTTATCTTATAACAGCTTACGCAGTCACATGAGTGCTGAACTTTCTCCCTTTATGTATGACTCCTTTGCTAAATTTTGAAAATATTCGGTAAACTAAAAATACTTCTAAAGTTGTAAAGTACTTCAATTTAGTGTCTCTAAAGAATTCAGTTATGTTTTTCTTATACTCAAGTGAGCACTGTTACAAATAATCAAAGCTTTGATTATTATATACAGGGCTTTGAAGTTTTCTGGTAACAGTTGTTTTCTGGTAGTAGTAATTGTTAATTAATGAAAATAGCTAACATTTACAGAGTGCTTTCTGTAGGCCGGGCACTGTTCTAAATGCTTAATAAATATGAGTTAGTTTAATTCTCACAACCTCTATACAAGGTGAATACCATATAACACTATTTTATAGATGAGGAAACTGAGGAACAGATGAGTGAATTAACTTGCTCCAAGCCACAGAGTTGTTGAGTAGTAGAACTAGATTTGAACTCAGGCAGTCTATACTCTGTTGTCTTTCAAAATGGTTCTTGCTGGTGACGTTAATTCAGACTTAAATGCTAAAGAATTGTTACTCTTAAATAGATGTATCAGTCATCTTTTACTACAATAGTGCTGTGTAACAACCAGCCCCAAGCCCAATGACTTAAAAAGATAAGCATTTATCCCAGAAAGTGCCAGTTAACTAGCTGGGTCTTTAAATCTAGGCCAAGACCCGGCAGAATCAGCTAGTCCTGCTCGTCTGTGTACAGTCAGCCTCAGGGGGTTGGTGCTGGACTCATACACCTACGTGGCAGTTGGCTGGCAGTGAGCTGGCTCTTGAGTGGGTAACTGGGCCACATGGCTGTCATCACGAGGTGGTAGGTTCTGAGAGACACGGACAAACAGACTTTGAATTCAGCCTCACTTCCATCACATTCTGTTGACCAGAGCAAAGGTGCCAGGCCAGCCCAGATTCAAAGGGTGGGGAGTTCCACTCCACCTCTGAAAGGAGCTTTAAAGTCACATGACAAAGTGCTTGGGTTCAGGGAAGCATGAATAATGGTGGCCATTTTTGTCATCAATTTACAATACTAAAAATACCCCAACCTTCTCCCCCAAAATGCAGGCTGCTGCCGAATCAGCAGAAGCCCAGACCATTCGTTCTGTTCAGCAGACCCTGGCGTCCACCAATTTGACCTCCTCCCTCCTTCTCAACCCTCCTCTGTCTCAGCACGGAACAGTGTCGGCCTCCCCTCAGACTCTCCAACAATCGCTCCCTAGGTCAATCGCTCCCAAACCCTTAACCATGAGACTCCCCATGAACCAGATTGTCACTTCGGTCACCATCGCAGCCAACATGCCATCGAACATTGGGGCTCCGCTGATCAGCTCCATGGTGGGCTCGGCGTCCTCCACCCAAGTGAGCCCTTCAGTGCAGACCCAGCAGCATCAGATGCAGCTGCAGCAGCAGCAGCAGCAACAACAACAACAGATGCAACAGATGCAGCAGCAGCAGCTCCAGCAGCACCAGATGCATCAGCAGATCCAGCAGCAGATGCAGCAGCAGCATTTTCAGCACCACATGCAGCAGCACCTGCAGCAGCAGCAGCACCTCCAGCAGCAAATCAACCAACAGCAGCTGCAGCAGCAGCTGCAGCAGCATCTCCAGCTGCAGCAGCTGCAGCACATGCAGCATCAGTCCCAACCTTCTCCTCGGCAGCACTCCCCTGTCACCTCCCAGATTACATCCCCCATCCCCGCCATCGGGAGCCCCCAGCCAGCCTCTCAGCAGCACCAGTCACAGATACAGTCTCAGACACAGACTCAAGTATTATCGCAGGTCAGTATTTTCTGAAGACGCACGTGGCAGGCGGATTTGCGCATCTGGAGAAGAGTGGCGTCCGAGAGTAAACCATGTGTGGCTGCAACTCGTGAGTCGGTGTTGGTTATGCAGAAATGTGTAAAAGATCACACGGTCCTCTCAAGTGTCTATTAGATAGGCAATAAGAACTACAGTGTAGCTGAGAATCATCTTCTAGCTGACTCTAAACCACTTTGTTTTTAAACAAGAAAAGCTGTGCTCTTTTATGTGATGCCTTTTTTTTATTTATTCAGGCTCTACCTACAATATGTGAATCAAACCGTTTAATGAATCCTGGGACATACTGATGATTATAATAAACTGGCCTCTCTGAGTCATAGCAAATGGCCTTATTTCTCCCGAAGTGAAGAAACCACACTTCAAGGCGATTGGAACTTCCGAAGCCCTAAAAATAAAAAGCACAGTCGTAACTACCTGAAATACGAAAATCCAGTTTCATACAAACATTTGTATGATGTCAATCGTTGATGGCATTTTTTTGTCATGAAAAAAATAATGTAAATCACAGACTTTTGCCAAAGCTCTTATTTTTTTTCCTTAAATCTCTCCAGAAAAAAAAAAAAAATGCAAGTGATTAGTTTCAATTATTGACTCCTTTTCACTTTTTACCCATGACTTCTCCAAATCAAACCATAGTATATGTTGTAACAATATCTATGACCACTGTTAGCCCATTATATTCATTCCAATTAGAAGAAAAGAATGTGAATATTATATTCTGTGTTTTGAGTGACAAGTTTCGAAAATGAAAAACACTGTATTTTTAAAAGGGAAATGCACTTAAATGGAGACAGTTATTACAAAAGTTAAGATTTAAAAAAAAAAAGAGCAAGAGTTTTTATTATGATGTAATACCGGTAGAATATTTAAAAGGCGCACCGCATCTGAATAATCAATGTAAATATTTTCTTTCAAAGTTGTAAGTTTTCATATCATGTGTTGTAAAGTTTTCATAAATGAGGCTTTAACGTAAACACTGGTGACATAAACCATTCATTGCTACGTTGCTTATTGTGTTTTTATGCTGTTTTATACTTTTTTATGAGTTATGATAGCAGCAATTAAGTTGTTTGTATTTTGCTTAACTAAAACAAAAATGCTTTTATCTTGCTATAGAATAAACACATTTCAGTAAAAACTGCAGACTGTATTTTGATGCAACAACCAGGCAACTACTGTTCACTTTTCAAAATAAAATATGTCAAATTTCACTTTTGGTTCCTTGAGTATGTAGAAGATGGGGGAAATAGGTCCCATACCAACCTGTGTTTGAGCCCAAGCATCTCCTTCCATTTTCAACTGGAAATAAGAGATTCATAGCCAAGTATGTGGATTGCATGGCCCCAAACCAGAGCCTGTAAAAAAACAAATAAACCGTTAGAAATAGAACCATTAGTGGAATTCCCTGGCGGCCCAGTGGTTAGGACTCCTCGCTTTCACTGCCGAGGGCGCAGGTTCAATCCCTGGTCGGGGAACTAAGATCCCGCAAGCTGCGCAGTGCGGCCAAAAAAGAAAAAGAAATAGAACCATTAGAAATTTTTTATGATTATCATTTTGTTAAGATGCAAGGGCAAGGTAAGTATAGAGGGAAAAGCACTTGTCTTCTATGTGGGGCTTGGACTAGCTGGCACTGTGTTTTTATTGCTGTTAAAATAGATGGTGAATGCTAATTCTTAAGCCAAAATAATTATTTCAGTGCCCATTTCTTCCCCCCTTTTCCTGCTCTGTAGTGACTCCTTTTTGAGAACAGTGTGACCACTATCCCCAGTTGTCCTGCATGATTAATTACAGCATCTGTCCTGTCAGAAGCTATAATGAAGAGGTCTTGATAAAAATTGCAAATTACCACTGGCAACAGTCTTCAACTGCTTATGATAAAATGAAAATTAAAAACAGCAAGTGTCAACCCTGACCAGAATCCTAATCTGGAAAAAATTAGGGTGTGAGTAGTGGTATCCATGGCTACTGTGTGCAAGACATTCAAAAAATAATGGAATATGGATTCCTCAAAGTTGTTGTTGTATTTCAAAGAATATTTACTGTATGTTGTGGGCTATGAATAATGAATTCAGCTTTCAATATTTCATAATCTTCTCATCCCCTGCATTATGTACAAATATTGAACAGCAAGAGATTCTAATTATAAATTTATAGATTTCTGGCTGTAGGAAAATTTATGTCTAAATTGAAGCTTTTCATAAGATGTATTAGTTGACAGGTATCAGTGTTCAAACAGTCTAAGAATGATGCCTAATCGCATCTACAAGGGAGCAATTGTATTCCACAAAGAAAGCTGCTTGCATCAAACCCATCAGAAGCAGAGCTGATGGTAAAAGATTTTCTGTGGATTGAAACTAACATTACATAACAATAAGAACCATTTTATATTCTGTTGTGAAACCTTTAGACAAATGTCTTCAAAATTAATTGCTAAACTACATGTGACAGTAATTGTGTATTAGTTCTGTAATTGTCATTTTGAAAAACCATGAAGTATTGCTCGGGAAAAAAAATGTCACTAGTGATAAGACTGAATTGCAAATGAAGTCTGTTTTCAACTGTTTGCAGTTAGAAGCAGGTGTTGTATCATCTATTAAATGATTTTTATAAATCTTGGGTTTTATCACATCTGATTAAATACTGCTAAGCCATTGATGGTCAATTTCAAGAAAAAAAAAATAGCTTAATTACTACAGTTTAAAGCATTAATCACCAGGCAAAACTATGTCTTGAAAATGTCAGAAAGCTGGAATCATGAAAAGAATTCCCCAACCTTGTTACCATATTATTCTCAGGATCCGATAAAACACATTATGAGTCAACTTGTATTTCACTTTGTACACAGGACTGGTTCCTATTTCTGAGCCATAAGTAAGTACGTGGTGTACTTTTACAGGTCAGAAATGAATCAAGGTAATGAAAAATAGGCATGAGCAGTGTGGTATCTGATTAGCGGGTCACCTAAACGGCCTAACTGCTTTCCCTCTTAAGTGGTCCACAGACATTAACGAGGCCCCCCCCCACCCCGCACCCGGTCCTCCACCACACACCTTTTCTCTCCCCTGCCATGTGCACACTATTTTATTACTCTGGCTATAAACAGACTCTCTTTTTTGCCTTAACCTGTCCTGCCTTATGATGAAAGAAGATAAGGAGTTTTCGTTTTTAGCTGACACGGGGTCATTAGCTCCCGACTCAAAGAACAGAAGCTTAAATGCCTTCGTGCAGCATAATTTCTGCAATATATTACCAACCGACGGAGGGTTGAAAGCGTTCTAGACAGATGGATTAATATCTCAAGTTTAAGTAGCAGTCCTCTGCTGTGTCCATTCAGACATCTGAATGGTTTCTTTCCCATTTCTCACTTCATGGAGCATTTTTCAGCACTGGACTTCCATCTAACCTTTCCTTCGCCCCCGTCCCCACCCCCTTTGTCTGGCTTTTGTTTTGCAACAGCTGTTATTATCGTTCTTGGTCAGCTGTGATTGCTAAAGGCAAAATAGGACCAGATGGTGTTTTGCTATGCATGAATGCGCGGTACAGGACTCGGGATTGAATAGGCCAAGCTTGAGTGGTGTCCCCGCACCACCTGCCTGCCTGAGCTGTGGCACACACATCGCAGGAGCATGATCCGCCTCAGACCTACTCGCATCGGATGCGAAAGTGGGGAGCTGGGTCCGCACCACCTGCCTGCCTGAGCTGCGGCACACACGTCACAGGAGCATGATCCGCCTCAGACCTACTCGCATCGGATGGGAAAGTGGGGAGCTGGGCTGGAGTTTCCCCGTATTTATTGATCTTCCATGCACTCACAGAAGAGCAAAGTGTACAGTCAGTTTGAGTGAACTGGAGATGACACAGCATGGGCATGTAAGCTATCACTCTAGAATTCTGGTTTGCTTGAAGGATTTCATTGCTCCCCCAAACACACGCACACACACGCACAGTAACAGCAAAATTTAATGGGCTAGGTAGGCACAAAATGTCTTTAAAAGTCTGTCTCAAATAGTAGAATTAAGGGTCTGAGCTGAGGGTTTGGAAGAGGGAGGATTCTTCAAAATGATATTTTGTGTCAGTTAATAATGCAAGGTAAAGAAAGGCTAAGACTCTGATATGTGGAGAGAGCCCTAACACTTGTAGGATATCTGTCAAATATTTCACACTTACAAGAGATGTGCGTCACCTGGAAAATCACACAGATACACAACCAGATTAGAATCCTCTTAGAAAATGTTCTTAATATTAATGAGTTTTTCTCCTCATCCTCTCAGACACAGTTCGCTTTGCTGACTCTCCGACATCACCCTGAGAATAAGCACTTTCCCTGAATTTTGAAAGTTGGTGAATGGGTTTAACCCATGTTGACTGTGATCCTACAGGTGTGTGGGTTGTATGTGCTGGTGTGTTACTAAGGAAAAGCTTAACCATCCAGCAAACAGGGAGCCAGATATGCAGACCGACAGCTCTATTTGCCTAAGGCCCTAATTACTTAAATTTACTTCTGCTACATGCAAAACACTATGATAGGTCCCGAAGGAGATGCAAAAATAAAGAGGGCCTTCTGTTGACTTTGTATATGTTTGCAATTTTTCATAATACATGTTAAAAAAGTAAAATAAAAGCCATCCTTAACTTTAGGAGCTTTTATTTTTTCATTGTTGTGAGGGAAAGCACCCAGTAGTCGATGATCAGTGTGCCAACATAGAACGCATGTGGGTTGTTGTGTGTGCGTGTGGTGGTGGTGTTTTTGGCTTTATTTATTTTTTTTTTTTTTTGGTAATCTGAGAAAAACCACAATTTATTTAGAAAGGGAAGACATTGCAATTGGTTAGGGGTATTAGGAAAAGCTGCATGGGATTACTGGCATTTAAGATGTGTCTTAAAGGTTAGGTAGAATTTCACCAGGCCGAGATAGAAGTCCTATCCTGGTAGAAGAAGGAGGCATCTCCAGACAAGAGGGAACAGGAGAAGAGCCACCTGGGTTGAAAGCACAGGCGCCATTAAAACAGCAGTAGAGAATATAGCAAATAGGGACTTCCCTGGCAGTCCAGTGGTTAGGACTCTGTGCTTCCACTGCAGGGGCTTGTTGGGAAACTAAGGTCCCGCAAGCCACACGGTGAGGCCAAAAAAACAAAAGAGAGAGAGAATATAGCAGCTTGGACACACAGTGCTTTGGGGTTAGGTGAGCAGGAGAAAGTGCTAGAAAGGAGGTTTGGGATTAGATTTGTAGAAGTTCTTGTACGCCCAGCCGGGGACTTGTG
This sequence comes from Mesoplodon bidens, assembly GCF_964165515.1. Taxonomy (NCBI): domain Eukaryota; kingdom Metazoa; phylum Chordata; class Mammalia; order Artiodactyla; family Ziphiidae; genus Mesoplodon; species Mesoplodon bidens. The sequence continues at coordinate 32,737,765 of NC_138175.1, forward strand.
CTTAATTCAAAAAGCACTGAAAGTATCTGAGTAAGGAACAGTAGGATCAGAGTTGATTGAATGCATGAAGGATTTTATCTTAACTCACTTTTGAGAAGGAAGTATCCGGTTGGCACTAAAAGCCAAATGAAAAATGGAACAAGGTTCCCACTTGAAAACGTATCTCAATATTTTAATTATTCACATAAATAAATAAAGTGATGGCTTCACGCGCGCTTTCACACCACTCCCAACTTCCTGGTGCAGGAACATACCATCGACAAATCCGAATCAGGCATCTTCGGTGACAACTGCAGAATAAGCCTCATCCTTATATTAGCATCCAGAGGGAGATTCTTTTCTGTGTTTCTGCTGTGAAAAGAAAGCTATTTTCACCACTTTTAAAAAGTGCCTCTCGGTGCTTGAACTCAAATGCGATGAATGATAAAAAGAAGGCCTTGCCTTTTTGCTTGAGTAAAACCTCAGGCAGCACTGGGAGGGATGTTGGTTATGGTCTCAATTTAATTTCAAAGAAGAACGTTCACAGATAGAAAACGTGAATGTGGATGTACACTTCTTAGCAGAGGAATAATGCTTTTTTGTAAAACATCTCATTATATCCCCAGCATTTATATAGTACTGTGTACTTTTCACAGCAGTTTTCTGTGTATTCTCTCATTTAGTTCCCTCTCTAGATAGGACAGGAGTGAACCCCATGTCACAAAAGGAAACTGAGGCAGAGAGGGTTGTGACTTGTTCCAGTATCTCTTTGCTTACAAGAGACACAGTCAGAACTGGAATGGAAATCTTCTCCTTCTAGACCTGTTATTTCATTTACCTTCTGATATTTGTATAAGTATGGCATATATATTTGACATGTATTTATAACTGTCGTATATTTGTATGTAGGATGTGTAAATAAACATGTGTGTGTGAATAGATGGGTGATAGATAAATATAAATAGATAATAGATAGATAGATGGCAGAAATCCATCACAGTGCCAAAGAGAATAATTAATCCATGTTTTCCTCATGGCTAGTCAGGCAGTAAACCAAAGTGAATGCCCCCTAGCCCGTGTTCTCAATGGGGCAGAATGCCACATGGCACTTTTTTCAGTGTGAATACCTTCCAGTCTGATTGTTTTCCCTACCAAGATCTCTCTGTAATTATTTTGCATTCGGGCAAACAGCTTTGACTAGTGGGCTTCGAACGTTGGGGCTGGAGGTGCCACAAAAGTGCCAAAGCATAATATTTCTCTATGTGTTTATAAATGGAGGAAAAAGCAGGTTTCAGGGAACATTGAGATGGGTAAACACCAGGTAGGTGTGCATTGTTACGCATTATTTAAGGAATCTGGTGAATCAATATTGAACACGGGAAATCAATGACAGGATAGGGAACACGTCTCCCTAGGGATTATGGGTAGTTACCCTGCGCCCTGTTACTTAAGTTACCTCTTCATTTCCAAGGCCCCTTGCTAAGTAGGGTGTGTTTTACTACAGGCCACCACTTGTCAAAGGAAATATAGGAGTAAGGACCTCCAGTCCCATGTCCTCTGTCCACAAGATTTTATTACTGTCTTAACTTTAGATGAACAGAGTTCTAAAGATACCTTGAAAACAAGCACTTGCTAAGGTTAAATAAAAATGAATGACGTTCTAACATATTCATCCATAATACCAGGCACCAGCATTCTGGTGAACGAATATTTTGAGGCTTTCATTCACAAGGTGTTTGAGTGACTTATACAGAGTCAACAGGATCATGGTTATTTTGAGATCCAGGTCTTAAGTTTATTTTCAGATTTTTGGCCTATTTTTTCTTTCTGGTCAGTCTGCCTTGCCTCCAAGGATCTATTGTTACCAAGTAAGAGTCTTTTGATAACATTCCTTGTTTTTTTGTTTTTTTTTTCTTTCTTCTTTTTTTTTTTTTTAACATCTTTATTGGAGTATAACTGCTTTACAATGGTGTGTTAGTTTCTGCTTTATAACAAAGTGAATCAGTTATACATATACATATGTTCCCATATCTCTTCCCTCTTGCGTCTCCCTCCCTCCCACCCTCCCTATCCCACCCCTCTAGGTGGTCACAAAGCACCGAGCTGATCTCCCTGTGTTAAGAAGCAACATTCCTTGTTAAATGTCATCCCTCTGACATGCAGAGGGAGCCTTAATTTCCAGTTTGTCACAATGAGCGAAAATGATGCCATGCTGTAAACCTGTCTTCATTGGTAATTTGCAAATCTGATACAAGATCTTTGCCCAAATCATTCAGTCCTGCTGTTCCACCCTCACCCTTTCTGGCCACTCTTAATCCTCTCCTCTGTAATTCATATTGAGTATGTGGAATCCCAGGGGACAAATAATAGCATCTGAGGAAATTACCTACATACAGTCTGACCTCTTGTGTGCTTTTTTGGATGCCAAATTAAGATATCCATCTTTGGCCGTTTGGACAGTTACCTGGAAGGACTTGCACCATTTTCATACATTGTGTCCGAAGGCTGGCATAACTAGCATGGACCTTTTTTTTTTTTTTTTTGCTGTACGTGGGCCTCTCACTGCTGTGGCCTCTCCCATTGCAGAGCACAGGCTCCGGACGCGCAGGCTCAGCGGCCATGGCTCACGGGCCCAGCCACTCCGCAGCATGTGGGATCTTCCCGGACCGGGGCATGAACCCGTATCCCCTGCATCGGCAGGCGGATTCTCAACCACTGTGCCACCAGGGAAGCCCTAGCTAGCATGGAACTTTTTAATGATATTCAGAATATTTTGGCCAAGGAATGTGAGTACAACTACAGTTCTTTCCAAAGCAGAACCTAATTCCATGGGGGAAATGCACTATCCTTTTGCATGTAGAGAATAAAATCATCATTGTTTATGCTAATTGGAGAAAACTTCTTACCAAAAAATGATTACATTTTCTTGAAGCACAAATTCTAAAATTTTAGCAAGAAGATCAGGACTTTCTATCAGGGAAAATTTGCAAGACGTTAATATGTTTAAAAGGTGGCAATAATATTTGCTTCTAGATCTTCAAGAGCCCAGAAATGTGTATCTGGGGCTCATTTAACTGCTGGACACAAGTTACCAGTCAAAGCAGAATGACTTTTTAGTGTGGGAACAAATGATCTTTTTGGGATTGGGCTTAATTACTGTGAAGAAATTTCTGTTTATTTGTTGGTCATGTCTGAAGTTTGTTTATTGACAAATAACAACTTATTTGTCCATTGGGGACAAAATATGTACATTGTTCATATTTTGGACAAAATATGAAGGTCAGATTCTTGAGGTGGCTAGGTAATTGTCTATAGAGGTTTAAATTCTTTTTTTTCTTTAATTTTTTTATTGAAGTATACTTGATTTACAAGAGGTTTAAAATTTTTTAATTTTTATTTTATACTGGAGTATAGTTGATTTACAATGTTGTATTAGTTTCAGGTATACAGCAAAGTGAATCAGTTATACTTATATCCACTTTCTTTTTTAGTTTCTTTTCCCATAGAGGTCATTACAGAGTATTGAGTAGAGTTCCCTGTGCTATACAGTAGCTCCTTATTAGTTATCTATTTTATATATAGTAGTGTGTATATGTCAGTTCCAATCTCCCAATTTATCCCTCCCCCTCCTTCTACATCTGGCAACCATAGGTTTGTTTTCTACATCTGTGACTCTATTTCTGTTTTGTAAATAATTTCATTTGTACCACTTTTTTAGATCCCACATATAAGTGATATGATATTTGTCTTTCTCTGTCTGACTTACTTCACTCAGTATGACACTCTCTAGGTCCATCCATGTTGCTGCAAATGGCATTATTTCATTCTTTTTTATGGCTGAGTAATATTCCATTGTGTATATATACCACATCTTGTTTATCCATTCATCTGTCAATGGACATTTAGGTTGTTTCCATGTCTTGGCTATTGTAAACAGTGCAGCAATGAACACCGGGGTACAAGTATCTTTTTGAATTATAATTTTCTCCAGATATATGTCCACGAGTGGGATTGCTGGATCTTACGGTTTAAATTCTTGAACCAAAAACTGTTCAGAGCCCAGAGTCGGGTTTTTTCAAGTTGCTCTTCCCTTTCATTGTTAAAAAGTTTTTACATAGTGAGGAGCATCTTCAGGGGAAAGCTTCATTTGGAGATTTCTGGAGGAACAGTCTGGCACCCAAAGACCTCGATACCACTTGACCAAGAGAAATTCAGGAAGCACTGCTCTTGACCAACTTCAAGTGCTTAAATCACCACCTCATATACAGAAAATGAACAGAACTCTGCAGAGCAAAGTAAGTGCATTCAATGATAAGCAAAACCTCTGCGGGAGCATGTCAGTGGTCTGGGCACGTGGGCCACGATCCCCACAAAGATCCTGAGCACACAGGTAACTAAGCTCTGAGTCAAAAAAACAAAATGGAGCCCGAGAAGAAGGAGATCATTGGATTCATGGGGTTTGTGGGCGCCCGGGCAATAGCCATGAAACTACTTGGCTCCAGAACTAATAAGCTATGTTTTGTAAGCCTGTGTTCTTAGAACAACTAAGAGTTTTATGTTTGATACAGATGGTGTTTATATAGAGTATACGAGCTCAGCGTGAGAAGTAGTCATAAAACAGACTGGGGTTTGGTATAATTATTCACAATTACTATTGTATAATTGGATGCCATAACTATTATATAAAAAATATTTTAAGAAGTAGACTCTGCTCCTACTTTCACAATAGTTCTTAACAATAAGAGACATATGCTATAAACATTGTAACATATTTTATGATGTTTACAAACTTATACAAGGTTTGGCAAAATTGCAAACATAAAAGGCCAGGTTCTCTTTTTTGCATCCTTGGGAGACCCACTTACCCTAACTCACCTCCAGCAGTAGGTTCACTTTCTAGTCACCCACGGGGCTTCAGGAGCTTACTGCATTAGGCCACCCAGATGAATGGGTGGACGAAAATAACTATTTTAGCAGGTAAAAGAAGAGAAAAAAAAATGGGTCTATTCCGTGGAAAGTACTCATTTCTTCAGCTTTCTCCAAACCAGCAAAAGAAAGTTCTGTTGGACCAAATTGTGGCCATTGCACATCAGCCCAATGCTTATTTTAATGTTTCTGGATGGAATTAGTGAATCTACAGACATCCCATCATTATATACATAAAGACCCATGTCTTCTAAAACGAAAAAAAAATGATGAGCCTAGGTCCCTATCACCCCTAAGCAAAGCAACCAAAAAGAAAATTCATTAGGGTTTTAAGAGAAACTTCATTTCCTCTTAACTGCATTTACAAAGCAGGCCTGCATTTACGAAGAACTCGGCGGCTCTTCTTGCAGTAGAGCATGGAAAGTAAATTACAGAACAAAAGACTTTGGTGAGAGACTTGTTTTCCAACACATGTGTATTGGGCATGGAAATGAATACAGGTCTCCTGTTGCCCCTCTCTCTGACTCATGGGTGGGCAGCCACTGCTGAATTTTTGCCTGAGACTCTCAAAGGTAACTGCTACGCTTTGATGACTGGAGTCTTTATTACAGTAGGATCACAGGTTTCCAAGGTGCACCGTGTTATCATTGAGAAGTGAAAAGCATCTTTCCTGTCTGGACACCTCTCTAGTTTCCATGATTCCTAAGGCAGAGGAGTGGGTGCCAGGCGGGAGACCGTTATTCGTGCACGTCCACCACCTGTTGCCCTAATGATGGTGCCCTTGAATATTTATCCACCAGGTACCAACAAGCATGATGTCTGTGCCTTAGCAGCCAGGGAGAGTAAGGGTTACCTCTCTTGTTATATCGGCAGCCAATACTTAATGTTCCAAGTCTGGATTGAAACAACCTGTTTTAAGTACAGTTTCCAAAGGGACTGCTTCCAATCGTCCTCCTTGGCCCTAGAAGAGGAAGGTATTGAAGTATGGCTTTAGTACCGTATTATGCCTGTGTGCAGCCCCAGCCTTTCAGAAATTCTCAACCGTCTTGCTGTTTCCTACACCTGGCAGATGACCAGGAATGCTCCTGATTCCATGAGAGCAGCAGCCTGTACAATGAGCCCTGAGATCAGGTTCTCCTGCAAAAGAGAATATGAATGCTTAGTGAGCAAGGATGCTGGGGTTTTGCCTACTTGGACCTGGTCTTGCACACTCCATTTATTTCTATGTAGAACGTATAACAACACGTGCATATGTACTGCTAAGCTTGATCAATATATCACAACTGTTTTCTGGTTTTTTTTTTTTTTTTGGCTGCACGGCATGCGGGATCTGGGTTCCCTGACCATGGATCAAACTCGTGATCCCTGCAGTGGAAGCGTGGAGTCTTAACCACTGGACAGCCAGGGAAGTCCCAACTGTTTCTTTATGATTGTCTTGTGTGGTGTCCCTTATTTCCAACCTGGCTAAGTTCTCTGGTACAAGCAGCCCAAGGGACTGTTAATAAAAGAGAACAGCTGTCCTTTCTGATGTTAACCCCATAGCTTAGGATTTTATTTCCAACACCCTACCTTCCATTAATAGCTCTCTGTGAATGCGTTACCTATTAATCAGTCTTACCTTTTCATGTTTACAAATTGGATGGGTTTTCTCTAATCTCTATGAAATAGAGTATTTATTTTACTTCTTACCTTTTATCCCACCATCTCATTGGTTCACAGGTAGGCATAATATTACCCAATTGAGTCATTCACTCGTGCATTTGTTCAGCAAATACTTACATGGTGACTTCTCTCATGGAATTATATTGTGCTGGGGATATGGTTTTATTAATTCAATAAGAATTTGGGTATCAAATGCAGTGGATGAAGAGAAGCAGGGAAGGGAGATAGGGAGGGTATCAAGGGATGAGCAGAGGATGGACTGCAGTCATGAATAGAGTCAAAGAAAGCCTCACAGAGAGAGTGATGACGGGCAAGGGAAAAAATGGATGTCCATCTGGGGGAAAAGCATCCAGGCAGGGAGAATGGCAAGTGCAAGGGCTCTAGACAGTTGGTGTGTTTCGGATGCTGCAAGGCGTCCAGTGTGGCTGCAGGGGAATGAGTGTGGAAGAAAGCAGATGAACTCCAAGTGGGAAGCAGGGAGTCAGGCCGTGTAGGGTGGTGGTCCTCAGTCCTTACAGTGGATCACAATGGCTGTTCATTTCTTTCCGGATCACACAATATCAGGTGTGATCATGATATTGTGCTTATGTTGGAAAAAAATGAGTCCTTGGCTTTTCATGCTACTTACTGAAATATTTATAGATAGAATGAGATGATGTCTAGGATTTGCTCCATAATAATGCAAGATGGGGCTTCCCTGGTGGCGCAGTGGTTGAGAGTCTGCCTGCCGATGCAGGGGACACAGGTTCGTGCCCTGGTCCGGGAAGATCCCACATGCCGCGGACGCGGCTGGGCCCGTGAGCCATGGCCGCTGAGCCTGCGCGTCTGGAGCCTGTGCTCCGCAAGGGGAGAGGCCACAACAGTGAGAGGCCCACATAACGCAAAAAAAATAAAAAATAAAAACAATAATGCAAGATGGGGGATGTGGATGTGGATGGGGAAAGAACACATTTGCCCATGGGTTGCGAGATGTGGGAGCTGAGTTGTGGATGTCAGTATACTTTCTTTCTAATTTTGTGTATGTTCAAAATTCACCGTAATAATAACAAAAAAATAAACCACCTGGGGAACCTTTAAAAACAAAAAACAGCTCCAGTGATTGGTGTAAGTGGTTTGGGGTACAGCTTAGATGTTGTTTTTATTTGTTTATTTTAAGCCTCCCTAGGTTTTGTTAATTTCCTATTCCCCTGAGAATAACTGGTATAGGATCTTCTAGGCCATTATTAGGACTTGGGTTTTTCCTCTGAGTGGAAAAGGGGGTGAGAATTTTGAACAGTAGAATGACACAATCTGACTTATGTTTGAAACAGATCACTCTGGGTTGAGAATACACTATAGGGCAGCAAGGGCAGAAGCAAGGAGATCTAGGCAATTATAGATGAAAGTAATTATAAAACAGTTTGGTGAGGGCTGTAACAGAATGTTGGACACATAGAAAGGTAGGCTGAACACACATATTCTCACTTACCCAACCACTCCTGGACAATGAGGGACATTCCAAAATATGCTAGGATGATTTACTGTGAAAGGGTAATGGTAATTCAGGTATTGGCTAGAATACAGTACGTGAGTGTAAGGTGACCCAGGGAAATTCCCACAGCAGGAGAACTCACTTGTCCTTTAAGACGTCTGACTTCCTTTACCTGAGGCAATTATGTCCCAGTTAATTTTCCAATCTTTGCCCTATTTCTGATCTTTAATGAGAAGGGCAAAGTTAAAGGTTAGAAAGAAGAAATGCTTTTGGAGTCCAATATGGAGAAACTTAGCATCTCATAAACCATCTTTCCCTCACTTGTGAATGTACAGAATGCTTTGGAGTTCAGCCAAGCCAATCAGTCTTTCAATGACAATCTAGCGTATTTTCCCATATGACGGACTCTCACAAGTAGAAGTGGAGCGTTTCCCATCGTCCTGGCTTGTATCTTCCAAATATTACTCTCAGCACACCTTCAATAAACCTTGTTCAATCCACATCCATCCACTGAGTGTGCCTTCTGTAAGGCCATGTATTGTACTTAGTGGGAATAACTTGCCTAAGATGCAAACCCTGTCTTTAGGGAGCTTACATTTTGACCTCCCTCTCCTTGAACCAACCTCTGCTCTTTAGAAATACCAAATAAGCACCTAAAGATTCTTTTAATTTGTTGTGTAGGTCACCAGTGATTTTACGTCGCAGGGACTACACGGTCCATGTCTTACACATGACCATTTGTATTCCCTCACCACCAAGGAAAGTGCTAGGTCCACAAAAAATCCTTAAAGATGTTGGTTGACTGATTTCTAGATAATTTCATGAGAAATCAATAGTAAGACATTTAAGAATAGTTCATTCCCTAACAGTTATTGCAGAGGGATGACGAGATGATTTCAGCTGATCTGAACTAGCCTCTGGAGCATTGGAATAGTTCTCCAAATCCAACTTACCAAAGAGCACCTGAGAAGGGGAAGCTGAATTCGTTAGATTTCTCAGTGGCACCAAAGAGGATTACAGAGTTGAGCAAAACACTTAATGCTATGTCAAACTTAGGCCCTTTCCGCCAGGTCCATAAGGGGGAAGAAACCCAGCTTATCTCACTTCCAAGAAAACCTCCTTTTACCTTCCATGTTGATCCTTCTCTTTGTAGCACCTCAACCCCTTGGTATATCATTTGATATACTGACCCTCTTCATTGCTTTAAGTAGAAGTGACCCCATACCTTGTGCACGCATGAACATTGTCTTTTCTTTCAGGGACAAAGCAAATTTTGGTGGAAGGACGATGCCTTCTACTTCTTTAGAAGCCCAGAACAGGTGCTCAATAGATAGTTTTTTGTTTTTCAATAGATAGTTTTTAAAGAAACAGGATTGACAAAGTGCATTATTCTCTTCATTCCTGTTTTAATTAGGACTCTCAGTTGCAAGAGCTAGAAACCCAAAATCAAACTGGCCAAGGGAAAATAAGGGAATTTATTTGCTTGAGTAAATGAAAAGTCCAGGGACAGGACTGACTTCAGGCTCAGCTGGTGCCAAGAGCACAAGCAAGTCATAGACTAGTCAGGGCTCATTTTCTCTGTGCCTTTGCTCTGCTGTCTACTGTGCCATCTGCATCCTCAGGTTCCACTCACTGACCCTTGGAAGTACCAGCTCACGATATCCTTACTGCTGGCATTCTCAATGGAACAAAGGATGTACTCTCTCACCAGCCCAGGAAAATCTCACTGCGTTAATTTGGTTCTGATTGGGTCTCGTGCCCGAGCATAAACCAATCACTGTGGACTACTGCAATGTCCTGCTCTGAATGGTTAAGCTCAAGTCACCTGTTCATCCCTGGAGTGGATAGATTCACCTCCCCTAGAAGTATCAATACATGGACTGAGAACAGGGAGAGAAAGTTCCCCTATGAAAACCAGAGTACTGTTGCCAGAAGGACAGAGTGCACACTGGATGGCATGAACAGTGCACGTAAAATACTTTCTGCAAAGGAAATTCTTCTCAGAGAGTTGGCTGATACAATGCATCTAGCAGGAGTCCAGGGAAAGTGTACACTTGCTTTTGCTGTGTGCCAAAATTAGTTTTCTGGCTTTGGGAATGTGCCTTCAGCCTGCCTTTTAAGCGAGGACTTTGCCTAGAGTCTATTCCAGTAGTCTGTCCCTCAAAGTGAGGCCAGGTAACCTGCTGATTGTTCAGATTCCCTGTCCTTGGCTTTACATATAAAATAAGGAGAGAAATTCTTCCCTGCAACATCCACTGAAACATCCAGGCCTCACTTGCCTCCTCCCATTAGGTTCCCTGTTTGGCTGTCGAATAAATGATTGAACATGGGACAGCACTTAATCTTCCAAACAATAGCTCTCCAAACATCCAACATCGTCAGATGCTTTTCTGGCATTTGAAATTACGCCTGCAGCAAAGCCATCTATTGAATGTTCACTGTGACTAAGGCCTTGTGGACAAAGAAGACTGTAAAGTTGCCATTATTGGCAAAATCAGTCTTTGTGGGGCCTCCTGGGGGAAGAGCAGAAGACATGGAAGGTAACATCCCTAAAGCCAGCTAAGAGTAGGGCGTGGGTCTGTCCCAAGCTTGTCCACTGACTTGATGCTTTCCATATAGTGCAATAGGGAGGCATTCCTATTTGGGAACACTTCAGGGTGTGGGCCTGGGGATTGGGGAGAGGGGTTGGACCTACATAACATAAATGATGTCCCCGATGTTGCATTTGTCACTGTAAGGCTCTATGTTTTGATTTCTTTCCACTTGCTCTATCCAAACTCCTAATCCAGATTGGATTTGCAAATGGGACATTTCCTCCAACTTTCCAGCACAGTTATGTTTCATAATTTTAAAAAATTGTTGATATAATATTTCAGAACTCTGGATGCATTGTAAAGACCTGATAATGAATTTCTACACACTTTGGCTTATTTTATTGGTGGTTGAATGACTTAGTGGTGGTTTCCCTGCTGTTCATGATTTCTCCTTCTGTGGAACTGTCTCTTGATGCATAGGACAGAGTCCTCTAACACAGCCCTTCTGGTTATAGCTGATGGATCAGGGACACCTGTTCCCAGGTGAGCCAATCAGATTATCCCTTCCTGGAACTGCCAATTGGAACAGAGCCAGAGGGCCAATGGAGTGGAATTCATATTACCACTTTTCGGTGTTTCTTAGTCTTTTCTGTTAAGTATGCAGATTTCAGGCTATTCCCTGAAAAATTCTGATATAGTAGGTCCAGATTGGACCCAAGAATCATAGTTTTAACAAGGAATCTTAGGTGATTCCTATCATCACGTTGATTTAGAAAACACTTGTTAAGAGAAGGTCTTGGAAGTTCCTCTATGGGATCTACATAGTAGGCTTGGTTCTTCCTTCCCAAATTCTTGTGAATGTTCAACACTTCATTCCATAAATAAGCCAAATGCATTCTCCTTTGTCTTTTAATTGATCAGAGTTAGTTTTTACTACTTACAATGAAAGGCTGCTAATATGGAAATATACCGTGTCTTGAGGGACCAGCCAAAAGGTATTATATGCTGAAGTTAGAGGAGGAAAGACGTTACCGATGAATATGAAGTAGATGGGTTAATGGAGTAAACCCACTAGCTGGTTAAAGAAGATTCCGTCCTATAGTATGCCCTCCATTCATTTGCCCTAGAAAGGAGAAAAACATGGTAAATGAGGGACTTTGACCCTTTAAGCAAATGAACAAACTGTAGCTATTGTTTTGCAGACCTATGTGAACTATTATTACGCATCTGCTGCCTTATTTTGCTTCCTATCATTTTATTTTCAGAAAAGTTGCCAATGCCCCAGGCTCTCTTGGTCAATATCCCCTTTGTGTGAGAATGAACGTTCATCTTTGGATGTAACATTGATGTATGAGATAAACATGTGGCTGAAAAAAAGCACCATGATCCCCTGTGTGACAGCTGGGTCAAGAAAGGCCAGCAGGCCAAATGCCTTGACTTGAGCACATAGTCGGTGAGTTCTGTTTTCATTCAGTTTCTTAATTCCTAGGCACTGGGCGGTAGCTTATGCCTACTTAAGTGAGGTGAGTCTACTAAATGCACATGGATGTTCTTGCCAAAGGATAAACTCTAGTGGTCATGTTACGTGGCTAGTTTTTTTTTTTACTTAACCAGAAATCTCTAGCTAAACTTCAGTCTTAAACACTAGAAGATTTGCAACTCAGGGAGCTTCAAATTAATAGCAATGCAACAAGCAGAGGTTTCCCAAATGGACATTATTTTTGTAAGAAGGAATCGCTTTATACCAGGAATGGAATGTATGCATATTTTAGGATCCCAGAGTACAGAATATCTGCAAAAAGATATGTTTCTTTTTTTTTTTTTTTTTTGCTGTACGCGGGCCTCTCACTGCTGTGGCCTCTCCCGTTGCGGAGCACAGGCTCCAGACACACAGGCTCCACGGCCATGGCTCGCGGGCCCAGCCGCTGCGCGGCATGTGGGATCTTCCGGGATAGGGGCACGAACCCGTGTTCCCTGCATCGGCAGGCGGACTCTCAACCACTGCGCCACCAGGGAAGCCCAAGATATGTTTCTTGAATTGAGTTCTACAACACTAGTATACTTTCTCTTTTCTCTGTTCCTGAAAGCCAAACTTTAAAGTAGCTTTCATCACCCCCTCTCCAATATTTGGTATGTGGATGGGATTCTAAGTCACTCTAGATTTCCCTAAAAAATACTAGTTTGGACTTGCCTGACAGTGTGACTCTTGGCAAACCGAGATAATTTGATATAAAGTAACAGTGTCCACTGCAATATATCAACCCTTTCTTCTTATTCCTCAACACTGAACTGCCTTTTTGTCCCCTCTCACAATGACAGCCTGCTATCAATTCCAGCCAGGAGAGCACAGCCTGGCTATGTGGCAGGTAATTAGTTGGCTCTATACCAGCAAGAGTTGGTCATTTTATTAAGCGTGTTCACATCTTGTTAGCAGTTCCTCACCAGGGCCCATCAGCATTGTGGCAGCTTTAGTTTGTTAATCTAATATTAAGGCTCCTGGGTAATGAGGAATTGAGAAAGAACATTCAAATGGGGCAATATTTGCTGTCCTTATTTTTGTATTGCACCTGAATATCTAATATCAGCTTTATGAACCCACTGTCAGGAAGCAGTATCATCTTGTCCTACTTTTAGTCCCTATCATCCTCCCCATAAAAGTGTCATCAGGGCTTCCCTGCTGGCGCAGTGGTTGGGAGTCCGCCTGCCGATGCAGGGGACATGGGGTCGTGCCCCGGTCCAGGAAGATCCCACATGCCGCGGAGCGGCTGGGCCCGTGAGCCATGGCCGCTGAGCCTGCGCGTCCGGAGCCTGTGCTCCGCAGCGGGAGAGGCCACAGCAGTGAGAGGCCCACATACCTCAAAAAAAAAAAAAAAAAAAAGCGTCATCAGTCAAAGTTGCTCAAAAAAATACCAGAGTGGAATTAACCCCATGACTTCTGAAAAGCTTCAAATCTCGATGTCTCTTCTGCTATCATGAAACTGTCTTTAATCTACGTTTATGGATTCTACCACCTCCCACACCCAGTTTTGTTGGTAGTTTGAGAAAGTTGATGTGTGCCTTAGAGTGAATTATGACTTTTCTATTTTTCACGTGTTAAATCATGATTTCACGTATGGACAAGACTCACCTTAATTTTGGGGTCATCAACCTCAATATCAAATTTAGCCTCATTTCATCTATTCTTTCCTATATTTGTAGTGAAATACAGTCTGTAAGGTTTTTTGCTTGCTTAGTAGCTATTCCTCTTCTTTTGGTAACTGAATCCTGGTTTTCCCTTTTCTATGTGGTATGGGTGTCAGTGACTCCATTCTTTTTTTTTTTTTTTTGCGGTACGCGGGCCTCTCACTGCTGTGGCCTCTCCCGCTGCGGAGCACAGGCTCCGGACGCGCAGGCTCAGCGGCCATGGCTCACGGGCCTAGCCGCTCCGCGGCATGTGGGATCTTCCCAGACTGGGGCACGAACTCACGTCCCCTGCGTTGGCAGGCGGACTCTCAACCACTGCGCCACCAGGGAAGCCCCAGTGACTCCATTCTTGCCCCAAAGATGGACATGTGAAGCAGGCCTGGCCAAACAGAGCATCACATGTTACTTACTGGTCACAGGGTTAGATTTAGAGATGAGCATGTGACTCAGTCACAGTCTAGATCTCTAGGGTTGGAAAAATCTCTTTGTTAACTCAGGTTGCTCAGGAACAATCATAAGTTTATTGCAGCTAACTCTAGGAGAGACACTCCAGGGGTGAAAATGATGTCCAGCCAAGGAAAGTAAAGCCAAGAGATGGGAGAGTCAACCTGAGTCTGGTGACATGATGTAGGTCTCTGGATCCAGGTGCCTGCATCATAGATTGGACTTCTCAAGTCTTCATGCCAATAAATTCCCCTTTCTCCTGAAGCCACTGAGTTGGGTTTTGTCATTTGTAGCGTAAGAGTCCTGACTAATGCTTATACGTCTTTTCATCCTGTTTCATATGTCCGTTTTTCCTTCCCTTTCCCAATCCATTGTATGCATCTCTGTCAAAATCTGCTCATCCTCTATTATTGAATTCACATATCCCTGCTTCCAAAAAGCATGTTTTCCTGATATTTCCTCTAGTCAAGATGAATTGCTCACTCCTCTATTTTTCCACCAAAAATTCTCTATGGCATTTTTCACATTCACCTTTCACATTTCCATCTCCATTTATTGTTAAGCTTTCTGTATCCTGAACATTTTAGATATTCAATAATGTATTAAATTGAAATTAATACCTTTGGAGGCTGTGAGCACTTTTACCTTCTTAGGAAACATTAATTAGATTAGTGATGAGTCCCCAAAGCAGCATTTCTGAAACTGAATTGTGGAATACTGTGTACTTTAAGGTACTTGAGTAACAAGTATTCAGCTATTAAAAAGGTCTCATGGTCAAATAAACCTGGGAAAGTTATTTATAGTTAAACAAAATTGAACTGTTACTTTTTAGAGCCTTTATTCCACCAGTGAACAATATGACACTGCAGCCAGGATGGGGGATGTGGCTATGAATGATATGGGTATTAGTCAGGGTGCAGTCAGGAGACAGAAGCCATAGAGTAATTTGAACTGGGGAGGTTTAATGTAAATAATTATTAACTAGTTTTAGGGGATAAAGAGAACTCTATCCACTGTCAATAAACATTCTTATATATTAATTAAGGGCAACAATATGGTATATGTGTGTTATTAGTTCCTTAATATTTCTGTGAAAATAAGAATATACAGATGATGGGACTCAGTGTGGGGTAGTAGGTAGTGTTTGACTCCGGAACTAGATGGATTGAAGTTTGAACATGAATCTTGCCTTCATTACTTACTAGCTCTGTGATCTTACTCAGCGCTCATTTCCTTATCTTTAAAAGGCAACGATAACCCTTTCTTTGCAAGGAGGTAATACAATAATGGAAGTGTAGTGTTATGTGGCACAATGCCTTGCACATAAAGGTCCAATGGTTTATAGATATTATTTTAATAGGATTGAGTTTTCCTTCCACTTTGTTAAAAACCCACATAGCCTAACACCCCAAATCCTTATAATGATCTAAAAGGCTTTATATAATCTGAACCCTGACCACCTCTCCATCCTGAGTTACTACCATTCTCATCTTACTCACTAAAGGAGCCATGCTGGCTTCCTTTCTAGTCTTCCCAAGTACTAAGCTTGTTTGTGCCTCAGGGCCTTTGCACTTGCTACTCCCTCTGCATAATATGCTCTTTGAAAAACCTGGCTCCTATTCAGTCAAAATCCCACATCACTTTCTGTTAAATCACTCTATTTTATTTTATTTTTTTATTTTATTTATTTATTTTTTTTGCGGTACGCGGGCCTCTCACCGCTGTGGCCTCTCCCGCCGCGGAGCACAGGCTCCAGACGCGCAGGCACAGCGGCCATGGCCCACGGGCCCACCCGCTCCGCGGCACGTGGGATCCTCCCGGACCGGGGCACGAACCCGCATCCCCTGCCTCGGCAGGCGGACTCCCAACCGCTGCGCCACCAGGGAAGCCCTATTTTATTTTCTTTATGCAACTTAGCACTCTGAAATGATCTCATTTATTTATTTGTTTACTTGGATATTCCCTGTCTCTCTCCACTAAAATGTGAGCTCCCAAAGAACTAAAACTGTATCCTTCTCAGTGACTTCTGAATACCTACTATATAGAATAGTCCCAGGAAATATTTGTTGAGTGGATGAATTTTTATTAGTCATTATCTTTCCTTCCTATTTCAACAAATATATCTAAATCAGTCACAGTATTTCATTGAGATCTGAGTTGTAATATGGATCATTTGGCAATGCACAAATGATGAAATTGAAAATTAAAGAGGTAGAGATGCTAAGAAAGAGGAAAAGTCATGAAGAATATCCCCAAACTTTTTTCCCCCAAAGTAGTGTAACTGATTTTCAATGTTTACTTCAGGGTTCCTTTTCAGCATTTATTTTTTTCCTCTATCATCAATCACTGTCAATTTGAAAAAGTACAATACTTAGGGTCATTTATCTAGACCTATTAGAGTCTAAAATTATGCAGCTTCAGTCAAATATATGTGAATAAAGACTGTCATTTCTGATTAATGACATGTGACTTGGATGTCTCACAAAATCATGTGTGCCATCCAAGCTTTACAGAAAGGTTTTTATGTAAGGTCTTCCCCTAATGTTTCTGCTTTTCCCTCTAAGAATCCTAGAGGATCTGATTTTTCCATAAGGAAAAAAGTGAATGTTTAATGATGTCAGTTGTAATTGTTACTCAGGTCCTTGGTTTGCTGGACCAAGAGTGCTTTTCAAGTTGAAATTCTCTTCCACTGGATGGTTAGGCAAGCTTATGATGTTGCTGTTTTGCAATTTTTGTTGCCAACATAGCCTTCCCTATTATTGAAAAAATAATCCATGTAAGACACTAATCTTATTCAGCTGATGCAGAAAAAAGAAGAGTGAAAAACATGCCAATTCTTTGTCAATTACACTTTCCATGATTCATCAAGTCTCTTCTTGAAGCATAAAATTCCACTTCAGCATAGTCCCAAAAACATGGAAAAGAAAGATTTAGAAAGCAAACCCTGAAGGAGAAAAAGCCAGGAAATAATGAAAGAGGAGAAATTTTTCTTATGAAGTGACACTGTGTCTACTTCTCCTCATTGGTATCACCCGGTCTCTTAGACTAGTTCCACAAAATCACTTAGAGAACCTTTTTCACCCACTAGGAATATAAGAGGAGACATTAGCAACCATCAGTCACGTGCCCCTAAGGTTTGAGCAAGGTAAGTGGCTAGGAGCACATTTGGGGGCTGGGAATGCTTCTTCCCTTCCCTTGATGTTTCCTTCAAGGTGGAGGGAACGCTTCAGATGTGGCACCTCTGGTTTTCTCCTCTCCATCCCTTCCTTGGGGAGGGAGAGTGATATATTTGATTGTAAATATGAAGGGAATAACTGGCTATGGTAGGCTCAAATCTGACTTTATTCCTCTTGGGGGTGACCTGTGCACAGGGAGCATGATTTTTCCGCTTCTCCTTTCACTCCAAGGGAAGCTCCTCTGGCCCATTGCTGCCAAGACTAGATAGTTAACTCTTTCTGATATGGGCTTTAGGATTAGTAAACTCATGGGACTGTCATTCCTGATGGCTTATCTTCCACCTTGGTCTCCATTAATTTCATAAGAGGGATGTTTTGGCCTTCATCTTTTTTCTTTGTCTCTTCAACTTACATAGATGCCAGCTGTGGTTGGGGGCTCTATTTTCAAGGACCTCCCTCTGAGATTGAAACAGGTGTGTCCTCTTGGGTCATAGCAGGAAACTCACATTATATTTGAAAAGTCCAATAATATCTTGGTCCCTTCTCAAGTACCCTACGCATAGTAAGCATCTTTAGCTTATTTTAAAAAGTGTCATACAGTAAATTAGTAAATTAGGGAGTCTCTACTATGTGCTAAGCTCTATTTCAAGTCTTGATATGCATACAAAAGCTCAGTGAAACATGGCTTTTGCCTGCAATATTTTACTTAGGGTTAAAACTCATTTTTTAGGGCTTCCCTGGTGACGCAGGGAAGAGAGAGTCCGCCTGCCAATGCTGCCAATGCAGGGGACGCGTGTTCATGCCCCGGTCTGGGAAGATCCCACATGCCGCGGAGCGGCTGGGCCCGTGAGCCATGGCCACTCAGCCTACGCGTCCGGAGCCTGAGCTCCACAATGGGAGAGGCCACAACAGTGAGAGGCCCGCGTACCGCAATAAAACAAAACAAAACACAACAACAACTCATTTTTAAATAAAAGGCACAATAGGCCATAAGTAGCTGAAACTGTTTCTGGGTTGGGTGCTATGCGTTCAGAAGAGAGAAAAGTGAAGCTTAGAACGGATGGAGGAGAATTCTTAGAGGAGATGGCACTGTACTTGAACTAAAGCTTTAAGGATGAACAGAATTAGAATGATGAAGAAGGGGCCATATTAGCCATGGTTGTCTTGTTTGCAAGTGGTGGAATCAAATTCAAACTGGGGTAAGTGAAAAAGGGAATACTTTGATTCACAGCTGAAAGCCCAGAGGTGTTAGGTGTGTTAGGCATAGCTGGATCCTGGATGTTCAGTGCTATTCTTTTTTTTTTTTTGGCCCTGCCGTGCAGCCTGCAGGATCTTAGTTCCTCGACCAGGGATCAAACCGATGACCCCTGCAGTGGAAAACACAGAGTCTTAACCACTGGACCGCCAGGGAAGTCCCTCACCTTCTCCATCTCTTGATTTACATCTGCTTTACCTTCATTCCCAGACAGGCTGTCTCTTTCGTACCTAGAAATCTGCCAGGATTTCCAGATTTAAATCACATAAGCAATCCCAACAAAAAGCAAATTCTCTCTTCTAAACAGTTCTAAAATTTCTGGGATTCAGCCCAATGGACTCTGATTGGGTCATGTGTCTCTCTTTAAAGTAGTCTTTGGGGCTGCCTGGTCCTTATTCTCTGTTGAGCAGAGATTAGAGTCACATGGATTGACAGTTGGGTAGGGGTATTTCTCCATGGAAATTTAGGGTGCCATCAGCAAGACACATGGGAGAGTAGATATTAGATAGAAAAATGTAAGACATGGCTGTAGGAGGTAAATCAACAAATGTACAGGACGGGGGTATTGCTGTTTAACTAAGAGGTGCTCTATAAATATGAGTAAGTATAAATGGTTGGTTACGGAGTGGCAGTTGAAGTAAAACTTGATTAGGACATCATCGGGGAAGAAAATGCTGTGTTCACGGAACAAGGGAGAATAAACATTGATTAGAATGTAAAAATATCTTGGAAATGGTGAGTAAATAAAGCTAGAGAAACAGAGTGGACCAAAGCAGAGAGGGACTCAAAGTTATCTAGAGGCTAGTTAAATGTTATGCCCTTTGCAAAAGCAATTAGCCATTGAGAGGTTAAATATCTCCTTTAAACATTGCACCACACTATTTGCTATGTCAATATACTAAAAAGACCTCCCTACCTGTTTTCCTTTTTTGAAGGGAATGGCAGTTGATTCACCAAAATACATTCTGCCCAAGAAGCTTGGCGTGAGCTAATCAGGGTATGTCCTTTTCCTTGACCAGGGAGTGACTGAGTCAAAAGTGGGCATGAAATCCAACTCCATTTCATGAGAAGTGAGAAGTCTATTGGAGGAATTTCTGCAGAAAGTTTTCTTTTTCCTAAGAAAGGTCTAAAGGGAGAGATTGTTTTCTTCTTACGTGGAAAGCTGGCCTTGATACCTAGAACTGTTGAACCTTTTTACTACGAGTCTGAGGATGGAGCCCATGCTAGGAAGACATAAGAACCTGGATACTTGATGTCAAGGTCCTGCAGTCTGCTCTACTTTGGGCTTTCTGTTATGTGACCTGATAAACGTCTTTATTGTTTTAGCCAATTTGAGATAAGTTTTCTGTTATTTGTAGCCCAAAGCAAAGCTAAGAGATATACTTTATATACAGAAAATGTAGACATAGAAACCCTTATTATAAAGTCATTTATTTATTATTTTATTATTCACACAATACAATCCTCATTAAAATAGAAAAGAAAAAGTTACACTATCATGCACAGAATTATATGTATATTGGTACTACAATCTCATGGAGAAAAAAAAGACTAGAAGGAAATTGACCAAAATCTTAATAGTCCCTTTTAGGGACATCTCTACTTATACAGATGATGTGATACTTTTCTTCTTTCTGTTTTTTTCCAAGTTCTATATTGAAAAACTTGTAGCTTTTATAAAAATTAGAAAACATAAGTTTTTTCTTCAAGACCAACCCAAATTCAATTAATCTGAATTTGGAGAAATTGAGTGTTGTTGATATTTTAATTTTTTGGGTAATCCAGAACCCTTTTGATTTCAAATGTTGTGAATTAGAAATTGTTCTGAAATACATGAGTCACTTTTCTACTTTAGTAATTTGTGTAGTAACCAGAATGGAATTTTTCTTTACTGATGGCAAACGTCTCAGGCTTTAGGTCACCTTTCTAAAGGTCAAGGCCTGGAGATACAGGCTGAGCTGGTATTGGAAATTAGGCTTAATCTCTACTGATGGAGTACAGCCCTGGGAATTGCCTGCCCTCCCTGTCCTATAAGTGAGTTCTTGAGAGTCATTCGTATTTGAATGATTTACGTAGTATTTCTTTTTAAATTCGTTTACTCTCCTTTCAGAAAAAATAATTGAAAGGGAAATTTATATCACAATAAAAACTGGTATCATTTAAGGTAAATAGAAAGCAACCTATACAGATAACCCAAATAAAATATAATGATATTAATCATATTCTCTCTTGATACTATTGAATGCTAAACGTTCTGAGCCTGAGTCCTGGTACGTCTTTATTTAAAAAAGAGATTATCAAGTGTTAGAGAGATATTAGAGAGCCTATTAGTACTAAACTGAGTCTTCGTGAGTAGTGAGAAGGCTAGAAAAGGATTAACTTTTTGCTAAGAGTTTCAATATTATTTAAAATTGCATTCCAGTGTCATTTGAAATCACATATACCAGACCATCCAAAGCGTCTTATCTTTAATACTCGTGTGTCACCAGTGGTACCTGCTGCATTCCACATTTTAGAAAACAGTGAACTACATCAGTGGCTGAACATTAAAAGCACTTGAAGGGTTAAAACACACACACACAGAGTCCTCAAACAATAGTGTGCATCAAAATCACTGGCAGCAGGACTTCCCTGGTGGCACAGTGGTTAAGAATCCACCTGCCAGTGCAGGGGACACGGGTTCAATCCCTGGTCCGGGAAGATCCCACATGCCGCGGAGCAACTAAGCCAGTATGACGCAACTACTGAAGCCCGCGTGCCTAAAGCCCGTGCTCTGCAACAAGAGATACACCGCAATGAGAAGCCCGCGCACCGTAACAAAGAGGAGCCCGCGCTCTCTGCAACTAGAGAGAGCCTGGGCACAGCAATGAAGACCCAATAAATAAATAAATAAATTAATTAATTAATTTAAAAAAAATCACCGGCAGTGCCTGTGGAATTAGAGTTTCTGACTCAATAGGTTTGGCATAAGGCCTCAAAATTTGCATTTCTGACAAGATCCCAGGTAACACTAACGCTGCCTCTGAAGACCCCTCTTTGAGAACCTCTGCACACAATAATAGAAGAACAAGAAGAGGACTAAGTTCAAAACAATTTTACATGCTCAGTTTCATTGAAGCCAATCCATGCTGGTCTACAAGGTAAGCAGAAGACTAGAGCAGAGTTGAAATCCAGATGAATTAAGATGCACATATTTCTTAACCTTTACTCCAGCTAGGGGTACATCAGTTCCTACAAGTGGAGCTGCAGCACAAAGTAAATAGATCTGCTTTGAGAAAAGGTCAGTACACATGTCCTGCTACAATCTAATTTCAGTCTATTGCCCTGTGCCCTATTACTCGCTCTAGTGCAAGAGATACAATGGTGAAAAGCTTGAATTTAATTGTCTCTTCTATACTAAAAGCTTCTCGGCACACAGAATATTCATGAAACTAAAGAGAAGGGCTAACGAAGGCAGGCTTGTCCAGCCACAGTATCACACACATCACTTCAGCTCTACCTCTGAGACTGCTGCTTTTCTGGTTTCCATCAGTGTCTGGGAGAAGGCTCCTTTTAAATCTTCAAGCAGTCCTCAACTCTATGTTTTCCTGCCTCTTCATTCATTGCATGTCATTGTCGAGAACCAGATACTAGGAGTTATTGCAGAAAGAGGCCTTGAACACTTCTTACTGTGGCGTGCTAGCTATTTGCCAGCCCTGCTGCCGATTGTGGAATTGCATTTAGTTTCTATGACTTAATAATTACTTTAATTTCACTTCACACTGTTCTGAAGAACTCTTTTTGAATGAAGGGCACTTACCACACTCCTAGTGCTCGCCTGGAACCGACACAGCTAATCAGAATGTGTAGAATTAAATAAAAGAGTAATTATGGGAGGCTGTGATGTGTTATAACAGATGTACCAAACAAGGCTGGATCAACTCATTGCTCGGAAGAGATATAATTTATTAAGGCAGTTCCAGCACAGATCTTACAAGCACAAGTGGAAGCATTTAACAGGGTAGAGGAGGAGAAAAAAATGGAAGTTTTTGAAGCATTGAATTTAATAAAAAGAGTCCAATTATTTTATTTATTCTGTGCACTATTCAGGTGCATCTTCCCATAGCCCTTGGTGCTCAAATCTGTTTGAATTTGCTGTCCATGGGAAATAGGTCCCCTTTTGATTCAAATGACCGTGAAGGAGAGGTGTCTAAGGGTAGGGTGGGGACCACCGAGATTAAAGATATCTCCCCACCCCAAGGGTCTAGAGTATGCCTCTCGTCAACCAAGCTACTCATCTCTCCCTTTCTTTTAAGGTAATCCACGGTATGCTAGGTGGAAAATTAAAGGTGAGACCAAATGAGAGTCAGGCTACTGGAAGTACCTGAATTGGTGGTGTGCTTCCCATTGAACTCTGAGCTCTGCCAGGCTTTCAGGGAATATTTTCCCTAAACACTGCATGGTTAAAGCAGGCGTGTACTTTTAGCTTTTGCTGTGGATGCAGACTCTTTCTGGGCATGGTGAGGAGGGAAGAAAAAGGTAGAAAACAAGGTTTATGTCTTCCCAAGGCTTATGACTAACTAATAAAGACAAGCCTGTGCTCTTCCAAATTTGAGAACAGTTTCAGTTCATCATTAACTCATTGCTTAAAATACAATGTCTAATTGTTCATAAACAACCTAAGGGATAGGGTTTGCGATACTTTTAGGAGGACCCAAGTCTTGACCTGGTCTTGGGAGAAACCCTGAACTTCAAGCAATTTGCTGTCATTTAACAGGTTTGATTTGGCAAGAAGCGTCTTTAAAGGGTGAATTTTTTAGACGCCATTTTTTCTTTGAACCCGTTTTTCATTTGTCCTCTGTACAGTTTGTGTAGAATTTTTATTGTGAGTTGTGTAGGGCCATCTTTTCACTTATTTTTTCTCAAACTTTTTTACCTGTCCATATCTATCTATCTATCTATCTATCTATCTATCTATCTATCTATCATCTATCTATCTATCATCTATCTAAATTTTTATAAAATTTACAAAAGCATATATAAACGTTTCTCAAGTTTGTCTTGTGTCCACAACTAGGCATCAAGCTTTTTGAGGATAAGTAATATTTCTTATTCATCTGTGTATCCTACCAGAGTGTTTAGGACAGTGGGTTTTTTTTTCCATAAAAACAATAAATTGCTGATTGATTAAAATGAAAATATAATGATGACCTTGGCTGTCTACGTCTGAAGTAGCACAAAGCCCAAGTGTGGAAAATGAGCAAGTGTTTCTTTCACTTATTCCTTCTTTTTAACATTATACTAGTGATGAATGAGGCCAGAGGGTATGTGAGTGGTGTTACAAGGCACAGCAGACTACACCAGAACAAACGTGGTTTTCAGTCGGGAGAACTGGGCTCCAAATAGCACGTGCCGGGCACCAAGTTGAGTTCTGGAAACCCTTCATCACTTAGGTTGCCAGTGTCCCCCTTGGTCAAGCAGGCCTGACAATGATACTTACCCACACATGGATTTGTTGCGGATCAAATGAAATAATATGTGAAAAACATAAAGAGAAGTTCTGGTCCTATGTAAATAAATAAAAATTGTTGTTTATGATAATAAAATGGAGAGAATGGAGCACACATTGAAACCAACATAAACCAGTTTGATCAAGTCCAGACAGTTTGGCGGTTTCAATAAATCTCATGGCTTTATGAAGTTTCTACTGTTTACTTGAAAAATCATAACATTTTCCAAAAAAACAAATACAGGCCTCTTAAATTGGGGCTGCCTTGTGGACAGATGGTTACCAAATGGGCTGGTGGATTACTGGGAGGCAGCTGGATTAATCATCCTTTTCATCAGGTTGGGCGATCTTGGCTGGAGAAAAACAGGATTGTTTTGTCCTTGCCCCGTACCTGCTTGTGCCTGTTGAATGAACTTCAGGCTCTAAACCAAGCCCTAATGAAAACTTGGAAAGGGTGAAGCATAATTGTTGGTGCTTACAGAGCCATCTGCTGATATTTGCCTTCATGCTATCCTCTACCAGTAAGGGCACCTTATTTACCTTGAGAAACCACCCTTCTCTCAGCCCCAGGAAAGGTTATGTGACCCAAACCTGGCCAATCAGAATAGTGTATTGTCCTGGTTCTTATGGGCACCTGACCCAAGCCAGGCCATCCAGGGCCAAAGAGACTCAATTCTAGAACTTGAGTTTAAACTATGAGAAAAAGGAAGCCTTCTTTCTCTTTTTTCTTTTTCTTTCCTTTTTTTTTAAATTGAAGTATAGTTGATTTACAATATTGTGTTAATGCTAATTTCAGGTGTACAGCATAGTGATTCTTGTTTGTTTGTTTGTTTGTTTTGTTTTTTTTTGTTTTCAGATTATACTTCATTATAGAAATTCCATGACAAGATATTGGGTATAATTCCCTGTGCTATACAGTAAATCCTTGTTGCTTCTCTATTTTATGTGTAGCAGTTTGTATATGTTACTCCCATACTCCTCATTTGTCCTTCCCTACCTCCCTCTCCCCTTTGGTAACCATAAGTTTGTTTTCTATATCTGTGAGTCTCTTTCTGTTTTGTATATAGATTAATTTGTATTATTTTTTAGATTCCACATATAAGTGATGTCATACAGTATTTGTCTTTCTCTGTCTGACATTTCACTAAGCATAATATTCTCTAGGTCCATCCAGGTTGCTGCAAATAGCAATATTTCATTCTTTTTTATAGCTGAGTAATATTCCATTATATATACCACATTATATATATGTATATATACCATATATATAGCACATTATGTATATGTGTGTGTGTGTGTATATATATATATATATATATATATATATATATATATATATCTCATATCTTAAACCAATCTTCTCTTGATGGGCACTTGGGTTGCTTTGAAGTCTTCTTTGATGCTAGAAGGATGTAAGTTTGGAACTCCTGGTTAGCCAATCACATGGGAGCGTGTGTCTGAGAATGGAGCCAGTGCTGAGGAAAGCGAAGCTGAGAGATAAGGACACCTCACTGGCCATACTGTTTGGGCATCTGGACATAGTGATCCATCAGCAAGTCCTTCCTTGGAGTTTATAGTGGGAGTACAACCAACACACATTTCTCAGAGGTGAGTGGGACAAAAGTAAAATAAAGGAGACATCATAATAAGGTCTCATATATTGGAGCGTGCTTTGTCCTCCTCTGAGAAGATACCATCCTCTACTCTGCATTGTCCATCTTTCCTAACAGGAAACACACAGTTATATATTTACTATATAACACAGTTATATATTTACTATATAAACTGGGGCATGTCATGCCCCAGTTTTGACTCCCTAGTAGATTAATTTATCCTCGAGGGCAGGGTTTTGTCCTGTTTTGGGCTCCTACCTGGCCTACAGAGCTGCTTGGGCTGTACAGGCTCGAAATTTACCTCTGCCTTGACAATTGAGAAAATGGGGATATTTGTTCAGCTCTCAGAGGACAGTGCTTCTCCACTGGGCCTGTGTGTATCCAGAGTGCTTTGCCTTAGCTAAGATTCTTACCAGCCACAGCAGTTATAATAAGGGAAATATTAGCTTTGGGGGTTTGGGTGGCAGAGAAGGCTATGTGTACTGAAGAGCCAGTCTCCTCATTTCCTTCTGCCTTTGCCATCTTGTCAAGGCTTGCACCACCACCTGTGTTTCCTGAAATGTAACGGCATCTGACTGCTGACGCTGCACTGTGTGTGTGGAGAAGTGGGTCAGAGACGAGACCCCTCAACAGCTTTGTTATCCAGACCCTGGATCAGGACGTTCACGCAAGTCTCATGGAACCATGGCTCTTTTAGTTTCTCCCTGTCTGTCTTTCCGTGGGGCCCTCTATCAGATTGTTTGGCTGACAAGGGGCCAGAGGTTCTGTCATCACTCCATTGTCAAGGCCTTCTTTCTTCCCTTCTCATCCCACTGCTACACTGGAATAACTTCCTCCTGTATAGCCAAAAAGCAAGAGCTCTGTACATAGTCAATGATCCTCCACTAGAAGCAGCCAAGTCCCAGGTCCACCCCAGCCAAGGCCTTGTTATCTCAACAACCATTGTAAAATGGGCTTTGATTATTACTTACAAAATGCTTTCACATACATACCTTGTTAATGCTTTCTAACGCCGCGGTGAGTCAGGACACTCAGCCCGTGAATGGTGTCCATGATCACATAGTTTGTAAGGGGCAAGGCCACATTCAGAAAATATGTCTCCTAACTTCTTATTTTTTATCAAGTTATGTTTCTTCCATAATATCAACTCCTGGGCCAAAAGATTGAGACCAAGCTCGTGCTTCCCCAGTCCTCGGCATAGCTTCTCTGGGTGAAAATAGAGCACCCTCCCACCTGGTTCCATCTGTGAAACATCAAGCCAGTTGGGTTGGAAATTCAACACAGTCTCTCCAACATACATGAACAGGGCCCCTGGCATCTCTTTCAGTGCTAAGCAACCCTGAGGGTTCCAAGGACTCAAGGAGAGGGTTATAGTGGGATGGTATTCTAGACCCTTGGAGCAGAATTCCTCCCTCACCAGATGAGTTGTGATTATTATGAATGATAAAGAGGTTCATTGCTTTATTATTCTTACTTTTAAAAATTCTGAAGCAAATGTTTCTCTCAGCACCCTAACTGATCATTTTAATTTCCTTGCTTTTGCTATAATAAAAATTGATGTTAAAGGATGCCTGAGGCAGTGTAATGAGAAAATGAAATTAGTTTTTCAGTTGACTGATCAAAAGCATTTTATATGTGATAATAAACAGTTTATTTTACTCTTTTGCTTATGACATAATTAATGGCAAAAATATTTTCCTGAAGTTCATATTGTCTGCCGAACTCTCCTTCCAAGTTCCATGAAAATAATATTTTTGTAATTCCCCAGGCTGGACAAAAAATAAACTTTACCGTTCCCTGCAGAAGAGAATACATTATCTTTGTTTAACCCTTCATGGTTTGTGGCTACTATTAGACCAATCAGGTTGGGGAAAATGCTTGTCTACATTTCCTTCCCGGGACACAGCAATATTTCTCTGTTGAAACTGAAGACAACCTTCCCAATGGTCTTTCTTGTTGGAACGCTCTTCCTGACAAGAAAGGTTTGCTGTCAGGATTAAACAGCACACGTTTTTAAAAATGTAGACTGGTTGAAACCCAGCAAACTGAATTCAAACTTTTTTGATCTTTGACTTTGAAATTTGTGTTGCTTTTTCTCCACTTAGCAAGATAAGACGATGATGGATTTAAATGTATGTATGTATGTATTTATTTATTTATTTATGGCTGTGTTGGGTCTTCGTTTCTGTGCGTGGGCTTTCTCTAGTTGTGGCAAGCGGGGGCCACTCTTCATCGCGGTGCGCAGACCTCTCACTATCGCGGCCTCTGTTGTTGCGGAGCACAGGCTGCAGACGCGCAGGCTCAGTAATTGTGACTCACGGGCCCAGTTGTTCTGAGGCATGTGGGATCTTCCCAGACCAGGGCTCGAACCCGTGTCCCCTGCATTGGCAGGCAGATTCTCAACCACTGCACCACCAGGGAAGCCCGACGATGATGGATTTAAATGAATGTTGAATTGGATTTGAAGACCTGGCTACTAATCCCAAATATCTCCTTCCCCATGTATGAGTTGGGTATTTCAGTTTACTTTAGCTCTATCTCAGTTTCTTCATCTGTGCAACTCCCTAATTTATCTAAATAACAATAATAGTACCAATTACTAGGGGCTTGCTATGTGCCAGGTGTACCAAGATGTATATGCAGACATTTCTTAAAGCACTGCTGGTCAGAACAGAAAACTGCAGGCAACCTGCATCAGTTAGTTTTTACTGCCTAACAACTAATCTAAAATATAATGGCTTAAAATAATAACCATTTTATTTAGCTCATGATTCTGTGAGTTGGCTGGGTTGTTCTTCTGGTCTCAGCTGACTTGGCTTTTGGACTCTTTTTGACTTTCTTATGTCTGAGGTCAGCTGGCATTTTGCAGCTGGATGGCTTAGAATGGCCTCCCTCATGTGTCTGGAGGTTGGCAGGCTGGATGGTCAGCTGAGATAGCTACTCTTTCCTCCATGCAGTCTCTTAACCTCCAGCAGGCTAGCCTGAGCTGGTTCGTATGGTGGTCTCAGGGTTCTAAGTGCAACGAGAGACAAAGCCCTACCGTAACACATTTTTTAAGTCTCCACTTGCATCAGCGTTTGCTATCAACCCATTGACCAAAGCAAGTCACATGGCATAGCCCAGAGTCCATATAATAGAGTACTACCCAAGGGAGGGGAATCTTTGCAGTCTCTTTGGCAGTCTACCACATGACCTAAATAACCATCAATACCAAGAATGGTTGATTCAGTTATGGTTCATATTTGCTCTTTGCACAAAGCTTTTGCGCATGCTGCTCCTTTTGTTTGGAATATTCTTTTCTCTTCACTTATTTAACTTATTTTCTTCCTTTAGAGCTCAGCTTGAGAATTCTTCCCTAGTTCTTTGATTGGGGCAGATCTCTGAAGCTCTCATAAACACCGTGTACCTTCCTCTGTAGCCCTTCCCATGTTTGCAATATGACAAATTTAGTTTGCATGGTTATCTAATGGTTATTGCTTATCCCACCAGACTGCAAGCTCAAGAGCATAAGGACTTGTCTAATTTTCACTTACCACTGTATCCTCAGTCTACCAGAATGTCTGGCATACAACATCAAAGTACTCATTAAGTCATTGTTTTTAGATTATCTTTACTATTTCTCAGTGTCATGTAGTTGTCACCACAGGAGTCTTACATATCTTTTATTAGATTTATTCTTAAGTCCTGAAGTTTTCAGTCAATTTTTAAAAATTTATTTTCTTTTTCTTTGTTGCTGGTAGCTAATAATACAGTTGAATTTTGTGTATCAACCTTGTGACCAGAGATCTTGCTAAATTCACTAATTAATTCTAATGCTTTGTCAATTAAAAAAAAATCTCCCTTATGTGAAATTAAGTCATCTATAAATAGTGACTATTTTATTTCTCCCTTTTAAATTCCTATCCTTTTTTTTCTTGCCTTATTACAGTACCCAGGCACTTCATTACAATTTTGAGTAGAAGTAGTGATATCAGGCATCCTTATTTTATTTGTGATCTTAGAGGAAAGCATTCTGTAAGTCACCATTACTGTGAGGTTTCCTAAAGATTTCTTACATTTCTGGCTTATTTTCAAAACTACAAAGTCCAGAAAAGGGCAAGTGACCACACTGAAGCTGGATGTCCTCAATGCCAAATGCGAGGTATTACCTTGTCTTTATGCATCTCAGGAGGTTATTTGGTATCATACACTGAAATAATAACTAACTATGAGTGGACCCTGCAGGCAGACAAATAGCATTAGGACTCCTAATCACGGAGAAACCTAAATGAGCTGGTCTAACACCAACAAGGGATATTTACAGAAGGAAAGGATTATGTTGCTTTACTCTCAAGGGTCCTGCTGGTCTGGAGTCTGAAGGCAGTGGAAAAGCAGAGAGGAAAATCCAGGAAACTTGGGTCAGAGACTTGCTGTGTGATCTTGGGTCTGTCACTTCCCCTCTCTGAGGGTACTGTCCTTGTCTATGGAACGAGAAGAGTGATCCAGATAAATACAGTATAAGATTTTCTCCAGAAACTTAGGTTTTACTGGAAATGACTCTGGGGCCACCTCCGGGGACAAGAAGAAAACTGACTAGAGAGATCTATGACTCCCCACTCCCATCAGAATCTACCAGGGTCCAATCTGCTATATATTAGTGAGATTTCTATCAATATTTTGTCTGGAAAAAAAGTTCCCATTTTTCAAAAAAAAAAATAAACTAAACTTAAACCAAATTCCCTGACCTAAGGAATGAGAGCTAATATATATTGAGGACTGGCCACTCTTCTTAGTTAATAATGTGTGGTGTATCATCTAATTCTTACGACAGCCCTGTAATGTACCTATATTTATTATCCCATTTCACAGATGAGGAAACTGAGTCTGACAGAAGTTTAGTCACTCACTCAGAGTCAACATTTTTACATGTGGAGTGGTCATCTGATTCCAGAGCCTGGATATGATGCCGTATTTCCCTCCAAAGGGAAGGCAGGAAACTAGACGATTTCTAAGTGTCTTCAGATTTGAAAGTTTGTGTCTCTATGTGCCATTCTAAACAAGTAACATTAGTGTCGCTCGAGATTCATTCATTCAGCCAGTCAATAAATAGTTTTTGAGCACTTGCTATGGGCTAGGCTTTGGAAGCACTGATGGAAGCACTGAAGCAGAATGGGCCCCTGCCCTCATGAAGCGTCCACCACCAAGTCACCTGTGGGCACCGCCCAGGAAGGTTGGGCAGCTGTGAACAGAGCCAGTGGGTGTCCTATGGTCTTTGCCTTTTAAGGGCCTGCTCCTCATCCTTCAGGGACCACATTGTACACTTCCTGAAAGCACAATTAATTTTTACTCACTTCCTGACTGCAGTAAGTGTCATCTGTCATTTAGACCACCAGACCCCTTTGATGGGCTGCAGGAGCTCTGGGGCAGCTCTGGGGAGGTCAAAGTTCCCTGTTAGGTCATAGTTTCTGCTTGGAGGCAAAGATAAAGCGATTTGTAACTCCCTCAGGAAAAGTAAAATGGATGGGGACTAGTGGTCAGGGAAGAGGGACTGGAATTTAAAATCTTTGGAAACGTCAACAGATCCATTAAAGTTTCCTTGGCCCAGAGCTCTTTGAGACTCACCTGGAGGGAGATAATCAATTCCAGAAACATCAGGGATCCCCAGGTACTCAACACAGTTAAATACAGGTTAATGAGGCACATTTAGATAGATGATTTTGTAAGCAGCTCTATCGATGGGAAAAAAATCATAGTTAAGCTCAGGTTGAAGAGAATTCGCCCTCAGCATGTGTGCTCAAGCTTTATTCAGTAGTTTGTGGAAAAAAATCTGATAAGATGTAAAATCACTCTATTTAATCCGAGTTTCTCATGCAGTGTGTGTTAATATTTGTCTTCTTTCTTACTTAAGTGGCTTAATGGTTAAGTTTTCAATCACATAACCACTGAATATGCAAGATATAAACCACAGGCAATTAAATGATAACTAAGGTAGTAGGGCTGACTTGATTTAGCTGGTGTGTTATTAAGATTATAAACACAACCCAGTCCAGCCACTGAGTGGAATATTTTGTCTGGCTGAGGGTCCCTTTTCCAGGAGACAGCTAGTGCCCTGGATGCTGTGAAGGAGCTTGAGAGGCAGCCCCCCAGTATCTCCCTGCCATTTCTCCTTTGGCACTCAACATTTTGCTACTTGAAGACACCAATTAAAATACAACTTTTTTATGGGGGAAAGAGGAAGAATCACAAGAACAATTGTCTGACCCTTGAATGTTGGGGCTCCTCAATTTGGATTCTTAATTCTTCCCTTTTTGCTCACCAGTGGGAAGTTGACACTCAAGCTCTACTCAGAAAATAGAAGCAATACCAGATAGTGCAACAGAAGAAAAGTTAATAAGGGCAACTGGTTATAAAAGGGTTGGGAGAACAGCAAATCTGAATGGGGGAGCTGAGGCAACCCAGAGAGTTGCAACAGTGGAAAACCGGCATCACTCCTAGGGCCGGAGGCATAATGGGAGTAGGTGGCAATACCTATGTCCCAGAGCCAGGGCTGCCCGTGGAAGCTGGAGCCACAGCAGAGGCTGCCCAGCTGGGAGCTAGAGCCACAGAGGGAGAGGCAACCACTGTGGAAGAAGTGACTATAAGCAGAGGCACCAATACACTGACTTTTCCCGTCTCTGCCCTCCTTGTCTCCTCCAGGGTATCCCACTGGGTGAAGCCAGGCAGAAGCTAGTAGTCCACAACACTCGGGAAATGTCCTACAACTAGAGGGTAAGGGGTGAAGAATGGACCTAAGAGTGAACAGGAAATAGCCAGACAATAGTCTACCTCACTCACTCACCTACGTGGGCTGATAAGTTCCTATTTTCAGCCTGGACCTCTTTCCTGAGCTTCAGACACACATGCTCACAGTTTGTAGACATCTCCACCTGGATTTCCCCCAAGTATTTCAAAGTTAACATGCCCAGGACTAATTCATTATTTCCCACATGTCATTTCTTATTTTATGTATTTGAATCCAACCCACCTCCTCCCACCAGCCTTTTCATCATGATTAGATTATCTAGTGGTTTGTGTATCTGTTTTTTTAAAAAGGAAATCATACTTGATTTACTTAGTGTTTCTCTGGGTTTTATCTCTTTTATTATGCTATTCTGCTTTCTTTTCATTTTGTTTTTTGCTTTTTTGAGATGGGAATTTATTCATGACATCATTTTAATTGATATAAATATTTAAGGCTACAAATTTTTCTCTGATCACCACTTTAATTGTACCCTAGAGATTCTGACAGGTAGCATTTTCTGTAATTTAATTTTTAAAGAGTTATGCCCTGGGGCTTCCCTGGTGGCGCAGTGGTTGAGAATCTGCCTGCTAATGCAGGGGACACGGGTTCGAGCCCTGGTCTGGGAGGATCCCACATGCCGCGGAGCAACTAGGCCCGTGAGCCACAACTACTGAGCCTGCGCGTCTGGAGCCTGTGCTCCGCAACAAGAGAGGCCGCGATAGTGAGAGGCCCGCGCACCGCGATGAAGAGTGGCGCCTGCTTGCCACAACTAGAGAAAGCCCTCGCACAGAAACGAAGACCCAACACAGCAAAAATAAATAAATAAATTACTAAACTCCTACCCACAACATCTTCTTAAAAAAAAAAAAAAAAAAAAAAGAGTTATGCCCTTTTGGGACTTCCCCAGTGGTCCAATGGTTAAGACTCCACCTTCCAATGCAGGGGGGCATGGGTTCGATCCCTGGTTGGCAAACTAAGATCCCACATGCAGTGCAGTACGGCCAAAAAAAAAAAAAAAAAAGTGAAGACTTATGCCCTTTTGGGTTATATTTCAACTTTCACCTGAGAATGTTAAATGGAGTGTTTTTTAATTTGAGAGAGGAGGACTTGTTTTTTATTTTTATTGTCAATTTCTTGTTTTATTGAAAGAAGTTCTGAGGATGTTATCTGTATTCCTTTTATCTTATGGAAACTATTATTTTTTTTTCCTGTGAAATAATGTATCTTCAGTTTTCATAAATTATTCATTGTGTGCTTGAGGGGGAAGAAAAATTCTCTGTGGCTGGGGAGAACAGTTCATTGTTTACCCTCAAGATCTGATCTCCCTTACACTTATGCTTTTCAAGCCTTTTATATTGTTACTTATTTTAGGTCCAATTGGACACTGTTAAAGTCATGTATTATAAGTTCTAACTATTTCCACTTGCATCTCCAACACTGAAAACTTGAAAATAAACACTTGCTTAGTGTTGAGCTTTTAGGTTAAATAAATTATGACATGCATTCAGTAGGGCATGGTATGGCCATTAAACATGACAATGAAGAAGGTTATTTATTATGCAAGATATACTGTTGAGAGGGACAAACATATCATATGGTCTACATTTTGTTCGAAAGCATCCTTCCAGACAATCCAAAAAATCTACATCGCTTAAATGTTCTGTAAGCAACATGTATTACTTATTTAATTAAAGAAAAGAAGATCTTGAAACAAAGGCTGAGTTGAGTTCCACAATATTTACTAAGTGGCTAGAAAAAATGGGTCAGGTGTTGTGCTGCAAAAGTGAATGAGACAATCTCTTCCCTTAAGAAAGTCATAAGTTAATAAAGAAGACAAACATGTTTTTTTTTTTAATGACTGTAGCATACAATAGAAAAAATAAACAAATTGTTACCCAGAAAAGAGAGTGATTAATTTTCCATGGGTAACATGGGGGCCATTCCTAGAGAAGATACCTGATTAGGCAAGCCACAGTTGGGTAGATATACACTTTTCTATCTATGGCTACAAATATATATGCAAATACAAAGCAAGCTGATTATGGGGTGATCCCTTAATTTCCTAATGAGGAGATTTTTAAAATTTTATAGCTAACTTAAATGTATAAACTTTTAGAGATATTTAGAAATGGTCAAATATTTTATTTTGTTCCTTTGATTCGTTTAGACATACTTATTAAAAATCGTGAATTATGTAACTATTTAGAAGTATTGTTTTTGTACTCATAATTAAAGAAATATTTATTGTAACTCTTCCCTTAATCTTCAACTCCAAAGTTTTATCAGGACCATAGTTTGAGACATCCGAAATAATTTTTAGATAATCATATTCATGTCTGTCTAAATTGATTGAGATATGGCACTGTTTGGGCTCGAAATGTGTCCCCCCACTAACCTCGTGTGCTGAAGCCCCAACCCTCAGTACTTCAGAATATGACTTTATTTGGCCATGAGGTCTTCATAGAGGTTACTGAGTTAAATTAGGTCATTAGAGTGGGCCCTAATCCAATATGATTGGTATCCTTATAAAAAGGGGAAATTTGGAGACAGACAGGTTTACTTGGAAGAAAGCATGTGAACATGAAGATGTCTACCTACAAGCCAAGGAAAGAGGCCTGGAACGGATCCTTCCCTCACAGCCCCCAGAGGGAACCAGCCCTGCCTACACTTTGATTTCAGACTTCTAGCCTCCAGAACTGTGAGACAATAAATTTCTGTTGTTTAAGCCACCTAGTTTGTGGTATCTTGTTATGGCATCTGTAACAAACTAATACAAGCACTTTTTTCCCTCCTGCAAAAAAATTGTATTTATATGTCAAATGCAGAGATTTGGTCTTTCTTATTCCTCAGTTCATGGCATACTATCATCTGAACCTTTTGAAAACATTTTTTATTTTTATTTCATTTCTGATTATTTTCTGCATCACATTTTCTCTCCAGTCCGATGCCTATTTTCGCTATAGATGTCCATGCTAATATCTTAAAAGTGCGCACTACTTCCAATCCACCTTATATACATTTATATATGTATAGAGACTGCAGCCTTGAAAAATATTAGTGTTGTCTTCCATGTGTTTATTTTAAATTTGCATTATGATATTATTTGATAAACCTTACTGTACTTCTAACCTGGTTTACTCAGTGCGATGATTCTGTTTCACTAGAGGTCATTATTTTTGACCGCTGCATAGTATCCCATTGTCATATACCATGTTTTACCTATCTCCCTACCAAATTATGGACATCAAAGGACATCCAGCTCCTTGCTACCATTGACAATGTGATGCAGCGCTTTTGAACCTGTGCATGACCTTGCTGCTGAAAATGCTTTCTGTTTAGGAATCCTCCCAAAGAAAGTTTTAGTAAAATAACTTGTTTCATGAGATGAGATATTATTTCTGCTCAAATGTCTTCATATTCATCATATCACTGGATACACTGATCAATCTGATAAGGTAAGGATGAAATTATTGACCCTATTCCACAGATAAATTAGCAGAGTCTTAGGGATCTGGAGATGTTTAAGGCTTACTTAACTGGTCAGTAGAAGATAGAAAATGGAATCCAGATCTTCTATCTTCCAGATGGAGGTGATGGCAAAGGGGTCTATGGGGAGAGTAGGAGAATGGAGATGAAAACTGGAGAGTGTACGTGTGCATATTCTCATCATTAGGTTAAATTTTTTCAAGAATGGGGAAAAATAATTTTTAAAAATGCATAGGCAAAGAAGAAAGTTTATTTAAATATTTTTTTGTGAGTATGTCCCTTAAAACACTTCCTATTTTGATCACCTCATAATTTCGTCATGGAAGTCAAGGCATGGACATTTTGGCCCCTGACATTATTGTAATACCAGGTCTAGAGTGAGAACACTCACGGGTCAATGGGATATGCCGACCTCCAGGGATGACCCTCCTATTTTCTTTCTTTTTTTTTTTTTGCGGTATGCGGGCCTCTCACTGTTGGGGCCTCTCCCGTTGCGGAGCACAGGCTCTGGCCGTGCAGGCCCAGCGGCCATGGCTCACGGGCCCAGCCGCTTCGCGGTACATGGGATCTTCCTGGACCGGGGCACGAAACCGTGTCCCTTGCATCGGCAGGCGGACTCTCAACCACTGCGCCACCAGGGAAGACCCCTCCTATTTTATGAAGGTGGAGACAGTGCCCTGGTTGCAGATCGTGTTACACTATCAGAGTTGCCTGATACCAGTTGTGGAGGTCATTACTTTTTGTTTTCATTTTTTCAACAAATGTATATTATGCATTTTCTTTGCGCCTGGCTGCATGCTCAGTTCTAGAGACAGTCTAGTGAAAAAGAAAGAGTTCCTCCCCTCAACGTGCTCCCTCTGGAGGCCCTTCAGATAGACTGGTGAGTACTGGGATTGGAGAGCAAAGGATGTGATGGGTACCCGAATGTGGGAACAAGGGTTTAGAGAGATCCCTGTTCCCCATTCACATGTATTCGTACTTTCTTCTTCCCCCTAATTTCTTGCAGTTTGAGGTAACATAAGAAGATTAAGCCCACCCTGCCCTCAGCAACAGGGAAGTCCATTTTTGTGTTCTGAATATTTTGTCTTTCGGTTTAACGGACTAACAAAGCCTATTGTGAAAAGAACAAAAGGAAAGAATGTTTGGGGATGAGTAGAAAACTATGAGGACACAGGAGGGAGGGAGTGGAGATTCCCCTGGCTTTGGATAGGAGAAGAGGCCTGTGGATACACAGAGAGGCTTGACTCAACCACTGCTCTGGGCCAGCTCCCTGAAGAGATACACAGGCAGGCCTCAGAGGGTATGACTACATGGTGTAACTAGAGAGGAAAAAGTTCTGAGGCACTGTGCAGCTTTCACAGACCTCTCCGGGCATGAAAATGGGTAGCAACAAGGCTCCAAGAGAGCAATGGAAAAGCAGACAAAGATTATAGGTAGAAAATACGGTGGGGGGGTTGTCTAGAGGTCTCCCCCTCTTTTGGTTCTGCATTCTGAATTTTGGTACAACTCCAGTAAAGACTGAGAAAGGATTTCCCACCAACCTCTTGCAACTGAGACTTAAAAAAAAAAAAAATTAAGTTGACTAATGAAAAATAAAGAATTGTGTTATTGCCTGTCTGAATCTTACAACCGAGATTCATGTCTGTGCTGGGCGTATTCAGTTGGAGTCCTACTGAGGAAGGGCCATGGCCTCTGGCCATATGCTCTACTATGCTGATTCTCTAGCTCATCCTTCTTGAAAGATGCTGACTATTTACTTCACAAGATAATTCCTGGCTCCTCTGCCTTTCCCACAGCCTGTGCAGGAATTCCAGGTGCTTCTCAGTGGTGGTTTCCAAGGAGAAAGGCAAATTTGGGAGCCTTAGGCTCTTACCGGAGAAGTTCGTGCAGCAAAGTCTGACTCTCTGTCAGGAGTTACAATGTTACCATCCTATTAACGGGTAATACACACAGGGATAGGTTAGATTGCTTCCATTATTCAAGGAGCTCCATGTGCCTGGTAGCAACAATTACCAAGACGCATAAATACAACAAAGTTAATTAAAATGTTAGCTGATATAAATAACCTAAGGTTATTGAACATTGTTCCATTTTAAATTAATAAATACGCAAAGGTAATGTTTATAATTAAAGCTATAATTTATCTTCATGCTCTGTTTGTTTAATAGCAGTGGTAATATAACGCTACATGCAGAAATGTAGTAATAGATTTGTTTAGCACTGACATTATAAACAAATGTCTCAGTCTATTTATTCTAAGTTATGATACAGATTCTTTTCACATGCATCTGATGGCCTTTAAACCATTTAAAAGGAACTGCATTAACGTAATCTAATCTTGATACTGAACATAACATTTCAGTTTGAATTATCCTGAATCCATGATCCATTTTATTACTCACAAAGCACTTTATACATTTATGATAATGGCAAACCTTGCTCTGTTATTTAAATCCCATTTCAAAAGGGACGTTATTTTCTTTAAAAAATAAATAAACCCCACACATTTGGGGTAGTAAAGTACAAATAAGGAAAAGTCAATGCCCAGCAAGCCCTTTAACAAAGCAAACAATTCAGATTTTTATGACATTAGCAAATAATAAAGGGAAGAACTGACATTTACAGTTGATGAAATTTTATGTTATAACAGATGATGAAAATGGAATGAAAATCACATGGAAAAATTTGTCCAGGAGGTTCAGCCATTCTGAGTCAGCCTCTACCTGTGGACTGTCTTTAGGGACCCTTTCCTAACTTCAACCTTTATTCAACCCTCAGAAAGGTCCCAGGTCTACCCAGAGAGTAAGGCTTGTTCAGAAGCAGAGCAGGGCACATACCTTCAGTGTCTTTTTCATTCCCCCTCCTTTCAGCTTCCTTCTCTGCCCTCCCCACTTCATCTTCCCTCCCTTTCATTCACCACCTCCAGCACTCAAGGGAATACTTATTCTCCACCCTCTCATTTAAATTATAATAAGCATAAGCAACCAGCCTGTTTTCTCCTAGGTTGCTGGAGGTATGGAGGAAAGAGAACAGAGTTTTGTGTTTTTTTCTTGTGTATTTCTAGTTTCTTTCCCTTAAGACAGCTTGTTTCTCTCCCTCCTTAATCCCTTTTAAAATAAATGTTTCTTCTTGGTTGATTTGCAGTCACTGAAAAAACAAATCCCACTTTATTTTAGTAAGAATATTTCATTGGATGTCTTAGAAACAGTTGCCCCTGAAGTCAAATAAACAGCAAATTTAATTTTTTAAAAAGGCATTTCTTTCTTTCTTTTAAAGGAAGTTAAAAATGTAGCAAGCCTATTTTTGGAGAAAGAATGGGCCAGAGAGTTTTTTTAAAAAATTCTAAACAGATTACACCCTTTGAAAAATCCTAAAAGGATTTTGGTACTGGAACGTCTGAAATTCAGGAAGGATTTAAATTTAGGATTATAAACTATCCCACCGCAAAATCCTCCTGTGATCAAATATCACATTTTAGGAGACGAGTGTCTTTGTAGCTCCCACTCAGGCTGGTTCTTCTCGTTCTGTGCAGTATTAATAAAACAGGAGCACTGCGGTCTCAGGGCAAACTTTGCGGAGCTGGGCTGCCAGGCTGGCCTGCTATCAAAGGCTAAGCCTTCAGAAATAAGTCAGAGGGCTCCAGTCCTCCGCAGAGGCTCAGAGGGCTAGGAGAGGCTGAGACGGTTGCCTGCACTGGTAGATCTCGGCTGCAAGCAAGCCCTGAGCAAAGAGGCAAGGGGTTGGGCAGGAGAAGGCGATGGTTGAGGAGAGAAGAGATGATTAACCCCCAACTTTCCCCCTTTCCTTTGCTACCATCTCACATATCCTTTAAATTCAGGCTCTCCTGAATGGACTCTATTTTTGGTCCTTTCCCATGGCGGTTATGTGGTACCGGCGAAGTGCAGAAGGAATGGATTGACAGGGTTCAGAACATGCTACCCCAAGGTATGGCACCGTGGCAGAGTGAATATTTCAAGCTGAAGGAATCTGAGAAACAGCAGGTGCAGGAAGTACTTTCTGGCCTTCCCCCCAAGCAGATCGTAAGACCCTCAGTTGAGAGGTGCCCTCCTACAGAAGCATCCTTATCTCTTGAGGTGGAAGGACACCAACAGGAATCTGAACAAACAGGCCTTGCTAAGTTTCCCCCAGTTTACCAGGATGACCTCATACCCTATTTTGTCCTATCACTTTTCACCACAACTTTTCCATTCTTCATCAAACCTAATATAAAAATACTCCTCTGACTGTTTCTTCAGGTGATCATTTCCTTAGGAAAACTCCTGAGTCACATAAAACTTATATTCAGTAAATCTGTACGCTTCTCTCTTATTAATCTGTCTTTTGTTCCAGGGGCCCCAGCCAAGAACTTAGAAGAGTAGAGGAAACCTCTACAGGGTCAAATTCTAGCTCTCCTTAAGTCGGGCTTCTAGTGGCCATTCAAGTATTTTTGTACACAAAATTATGTCTATGTTAAGGGTTTTTCTAGAATGTTAGAACGAGAATGGTTCATTGATATTATGTAGCCTAGAGATTTTAAAACTTTAATAATAATTATACACACTGATGAAGATTCTTTGCTTGATCAAACTTTAGTCAGCCTCCTGAAACTTCTCCTAGGCCTATCTGTGCATTTTGGGGGTAAAATCCAGTCTTAGCAAGAATACTACTGATTCAGTTTAATCAGAATCCCCCATCCTCAATATCTGATCACCTCTGACATCTGATCAGGTCCCTCATTCTCTACCACACCTCCCCTCCAGGTGATGTCTGACCACCCTGGCCAGTTTTCAGCAAGAATCATGTTAGCTTGGTTTAGACAGAACCCCCTTTACCCTTAATGTTTTCTCTTAGTAATTTTCCATCCACTGACCCCATGCACTTGCCCATAAATTCCCTCTTGTCCATGTCTTCAGAGTTGAGTGCAATCTTTCTCCCTTCTGCAAAATCCCACTAGTGTGGTTATAACTATTGAGATAGCCTCTCTCCCTCTTTGACTGAAGTCTTCTTTACTGTGCTTTAACAAGTGCCATTGAATTTTTTTCATTAAACACACATATGCACGCGCAGTATGTTGAAACATTCTTTCAAGAAGGAAATTTAACCCAGAAGCCCAGTATGAAGAACAGATACGAGGAAAATGGATCTTATTGACTCAGAACTTGAGCAGCAGGCTGGCACCCCTCATCTCATTTTCTCTTGTCTCCCAAGGTGGTTCCTGCAATACCTTTATTAAACTTTAGAAATCCACACAACAGTTTGAAGATCCTTAATTGGGTCCATCCTCTTCTTTTTGTGCTCTTCTACTGAAAGAAAGTCAAACAAGGAAGCCAATGAGGGTAGGGGAGTCACCCAATGGCTCCCAGCTGACCTGGACCCCAAACCCTCTTGTCCCAACTCTAAGCTTAGATCCCTTTCTTTAAGGGTGTCATCAAGGATTGCTCAGTTTTGTTCTGTGTACTCTAATAAGCTGAGAATCCCAGCTTTGGCTTAAACATTGTGTAATAAATTCAGCAATTAGATTTAGAGCCAGGAGATTTGATGGGCCAGTAGACATGTGGTTTCATGTTGACCCTCAGAAGACAGGTCAGTGATTTTGACAGACAATATCATTGTATAGGTTTGGTAGGGGGTGCCAAGGAGACTAGAGGTAGGAAAAGGCATGATGAGTAAGTGAGCCTAAATTTAAATTCTACAGTTCACTGTGCCCTACAGTTCATCACCTCTTCATGAACTTGTGTTAAGGTGAGTCTCATAGCATCCTGTGATGCCCTAGGATAGTTGTTCTCAACTATTTTGCCACCCACGGGCTATTTGGCAACATCTGCAGACTTTTGATGCTGCTAAACATCCTACAAAGCATAGGACATTCCCCCCAAACAAAGAATTATCTGGCCCAAATGTCAATAGTGCCCAGGTTGAGATAACCTGCTTGAGAATTTAGTAATCACTCTCAAATACATGGTTTCATTATTATCCAACTAAATCCTTATCTGCACTTTAATTCGCAATATAATGAAAACTCAGCACTAAATTGGATGATAAGCCATAGGTAGGTACAGCAGACATCTTGAAGAGTTCCAGCCTTTTGTGGGGGGGGTCTCATTTTGATGGGAGAGGTGGGCATACTGGGTACAAATGATTGTGTCGTTACAGGCAGAAGGAGAGAAGAGATTACAGGGTGGGGGTGGTGGTGTCTGGATCTTTGGCTTGTGTGGGAGGAGTAGCAAGGGACTGGTGTGTGTTCCAAGTTTCTTTGTTGACTTTTGCTGGGGATCAGATGAGCTGGATAATGGCTCAGCTGCGATGTGGGGGAAAGAGAGAGGCAGGGAGGTAAAAGAGAAGGGGCAAACCCATTTAGTTACTTAGGATCAGCATGGAATAAGAATGGCAGAACACCATGGAAAAGAGATGGTGATAAGGATCAGGGGTAACTTGGCCAGAGGAAGCAAGTTAAAAGCATGGGACCAGTTAGGTGCAGCCTTTCCTGTGGAACAATGGCCACCTAAATGCGAGAGCTTAAGGGACTTCCAGAATCCACCCTCACCTTGGATCCTATTGTCCAAAAGCACTGCCCATTCCCTTGAAAAAAAGAGCTTTCTCCCCTGCCAGCCCAGGAGACAAAGAGCAATGCTTTGCAAAATCCATAAAACTAAAGACTCCAACAGTGTCAAGCCTCTTTAAACAATCACTTGTGCTGTGAGGCAAAACAACTGAGACATCCGGATAAGCACTGTGGTGGTATTTTTCATGTTGATTGCAATAACACCATCAAAGCCATGCACATTCTGTGTAAAATCAATGTCTGCTTGTTGGAGGAGGAGAGGGAGGGGAGAGGCCTGGGGATTTTATCTTGTAAGTCGAGATAATCGCATGCCTAGGGCTTGGAAAAAATTGATGGTGGATCAATGGTCAGGAACATGAACTGGACTCATTTGTGACTGTGCAGTGCCCAGTGTTAGCTGGGCGTCTTGGGATGTATAAGAGAGATGGGGGACTGAGATGCTACCTTTTGAGTGGGCTAGTAAGGTCTTGGCATTATCTGCAAGGTAACGAGAAGGACCACTCTGGGAGGGTTCAGATACCAGAAAAGATGAGCTATAGTGGGAGTGAATTTCCAGGGGCCGAAGGATGCTCCTATCCAATAAGGGAGGTGAGTGTGTGTGTGTGTGTGTGTGTGTGTGCGTGTGTGTACATGCACAAGCAGCTCTTATACCCATGGGGAAGGCAAACCTGAGTTTGTGTCAAGGAAACTTTTGTTACTGAACCAAACTTGGGTTCACTGCCCCATGAGCGGTGAAGCCAATCTACTAACACCAGGTTGTGGTGAAGGAAAGTGCAGCTTTATTGTAAGGCACCAATAAGAGGAGAACGGGTGGTTTGATACTCTGGGGAGGGTTTCAGCAAAGCATTTTTTTTTTTTTTTTGTGGTACGCGGGCCTCTCACTGTTGTGGCCTCTCCCATTGCGGAGCACAGGTTCCGGACTCGCATGCTCAGCGGCCATGGCGCAGGCTCAGCGGCCATGGCTCACGGGCCCAGCCGCTCCGCGGCATGTGGGATCTTCCCGGACCGGGGCACGAACCCGTGTCCCCTGCATCGGCAGGCGGACTCTCAACCACTGCGCCACCAGGGAAGCCCCAGCAAAGCATTTTTAAAGGTAAAGTGAGGGAGGGGCGTCCCAGGGTATGTGATCAGCTCATGCACGATTCTGATTGGTTGATGGTGAGGTAACAAGGTGTTGTCACAGGGGTTAACGTCATCAATCCATAGGTGCCAGAAGGTCCGGGGGCTACTGCTCATGATCCTCAAGTAGTAAATTTCTTCTATTTGGTGGTGGTTGTAGCATCTGAAAAACTCAGGAAATGAGCATCAGATACTATTATCTAGGTGCTTCAGAGAGGAGCTAAAGGAGAGGATATGGGGGTGGGGTCTGTCTGGGAAGGCCTCATAGGGTCCTGCTCCTTTCCACTTTACAAGTTATTTTTGTCCTGATCAACGGTATTTGCTGGTTCCTTTGTTTCATAAACTAGGAAAATACTCAGGCTCAGGGTGCAGCAGATGGGTTGAATTGTGAGTCTAACTTGGTGCCAGCCTCCTTATGTTTGGGCCATGGTTTCTGCAGTTCTTCTTTATTGGTGGGGATGCTTAGGGGAGGTGATAAGGAAGGAATAACAAAGAGAGGGCAATCACCTTACTGCTTCTTCCTTTCCAGATGAGGTTCCTATAGGAGTGGACCCTTTTCCCCCCAAAGTGGTCTCAATTCCCTTTCACTGGTGGAGGAAGAGGGAGGGAGTTGCCTCTTCCCTTTGTTGATCCCTATGAGGATTAAATGAGTTATTTCACTTAAAGCACTTACCTTACTCAATAAAGATTTCAGCTAGTAGGCACAAAAACCAACAGAGGTTCAGACAGCTCTTCACTTGGCATTTCTGGGGATACAAATCCAAATCATACAGGGTCAAGGTGGGATGGTGGAGGGGAGGGGAGAGAAGAGATAAAACTGCCCATGGCAGTGCACCATCTCTCTGTGCCATCAGTTTGCATTCCCCAAGTGCACAGGGGCCTTATCACCAGGAACTCAGACTAATATGTCCCCTTTCAGAGTCCTCCCACTACTCCTGCTCTGCCCTCATAATGCCTCTGGCCCTTTAACTCTCACTCTCCTCTAGAATGCTCCACTTTCTCCAACATCTCCTCCTTCCTGGTTTGCTGCCTTTCCCCCCAGATGTCATAAGCCCCAACCCTCCTCTTGTGTCTATAACTCGTTTACACGT
Source organism: Mesoplodon bidens (assembly GCF_964165515.1). Lineage (NCBI taxonomy): Eukaryota > Metazoa > Chordata > Mammalia > Artiodactyla > Ziphiidae > Mesoplodon > Mesoplodon bidens. The sequence goes on from NC_138175.1 coordinate 32,782,514, forward strand.
TTCTACTTCTAGGTGGGGTGGGGGACATATTTTAAGCCACGACTGCTGTAGGAGAGGCAGATGGATGTTGGGGGGCATTTCCTATTCCTGATGTGTCATTGACTTTCTTTTTCCTTCATCATCTTGAAGCATCTGAAAAAGAAATTCAACATACTTCTGAGTGCTTAATGCCCTACTCGAGTCTCTATGTAGCCTCACCTATTAGGGTATCCTTAGCCTTATAACCTATTTGTCCTTTGGATATACAACAAAGTCACTTTGAATTAACCTGATACTAGAAGACATCTTTTTTTTTTTTTTTTTTTTTTTTTGCGGTATGCAGGCCTCTCACTGTTGTGGCCTCTTCCATTGCGGAGCACAGGCTCCGGACGTGCAGGCTCAGCGGCCATGGCTCACGGGCCCAGCCGCTCCGCAGCATGTGGGATTTTCCCGGACCGGGACACGAACCCGTGTCTCCTGCATCGGCAGGCAGACTCTCAACCACTACGCCACCAGGGAAGCCCCTAGAAGACATCTTTTGACAGCACTAGAATGTTGAGATGCATGTGCTAGAGGGGAGGGGGTAAATACTTCCTACATATTGTAGTTGGTGCTCACTTAATTGGAGGCCTTCCCTCCCCTTGCTATTTCTTTTTTTCTTTTTTTTTATGTTTTGGCTGCACTATGTGGCATGTGGGATCTTAGTTCCCCGACCAGGGGTCGAACCCTTGCCCACTGCATTGGAAGTGCAGAGTCTTACACTGTACCGCCAGGGAAGTCTCCCCTTGCTATTTCAACTCACACTGGCAGCTCTCTTCTCCAAAATCAAAATAATGGCACCCTGTTTACACCTATCTTGCATTACTCATTGATTGGTTGCTATGTTTTATGCTTAGCTCCCCAATTAGACTGTAAACTCCTTGAAGACAGTGGCTATTTTTCCCCTCTCCCTGGATCCCACAGGGTTCCCAGCCCAGTTTATGGCTCTCAGTGAGCACGAACACACAGCAGGCTGTTGTGTAAGGGACCTTCACTACTTTAAAATTGTTGGTGGAAACTCATTAGTGATTTAGCTTGATACCTTCTTTCTACCTTGTTGAGTCTTTTCTCTTTCTTGAGGCCTGACACCCCATAAAGCTTATCTATCCAGCCCCAGCATCCTTAGCACCATTTCTCTTTGCTTCCCCTAATTTAATTATTGGAAAACCATGCTATAAAGCCATTTTATTTCCAAATGGGATCATTTACCATCTCTGAGGCCAGGTCTCACATGACCTCTCCAAAGCCAGATTCTCTTTATTTTTAAAGAATGATCACCATTAAATATGTTTGTCTTTAGAGAGAAATTCTTTTAGAAACTAGGCCCTGAGAGAGAGGTCATAAGATTCTGGGGAGTGGTGCCCGTTACACAGTAGTTAATTCTGAATCCCAGACTAGAGGGTGTCCCTGGCTGAGTACAGAAGGTTACCACAAAATGTTCTCTTTTGTTCATATTTGAAAGTAGATGCAAAAAAGTGGGTGTTTGGGATTTGTGTTCCAGATGAGCTGGAGCCAGGATACATGTAACATTAACTTCTGTGTATCAGGAACTTGGACCTCAGCAGAGTGTGCAGGTGCTGGCAGCCAGCCAAGTGACGGTCCTAGGTGTGCTCGTCCAACAAAAGCCAACTGCTCAGTGGAGAAAGAGGCTCAGGAGACAAGCTTTGGCTTTAACCCCTGGCCTGTGGTGACCCAGCTGTGGGCCAGGGGGACCAGGGACAGGTCATACAATTTCTCTGAGCCTCACTGCTGTTAGCATGTAAATAAAATGGGGTTCAGCTTGGGATTTGGGACTGGTGACCTATAAAATTCTTTCACTGGGGACTGTTAAAAAATTATGCCCAGCCAAGCTTCTGGAGAGGGACAATGTGATGTAAGGCTTCTGTTGGACCTTTGGTACCAATAACTGCATGCTATTTTCATGGAGCCTCTTTGATTGTGATAAAAATATAATTAATATATTGTGTCTGGATCACTGACTGTAAGACTTCACATTAAAAGTTTCTTGAGCTGTCATAAGGCAGTGGTTCTAAATTTTGGGGGGAATCATAGATCTTTTTGAGAATCTGATAACACCTATAGATCCTCTGTCCAGAACACACACGTATACACACACGCCCACAACTTTTCATATAACTTTGAGGGAGTTTGTGGCCCCTGTAAAGCCTGCTGACCCCTGTAGGCCCTTTGTTAAGAGTTCTTGCTCTCAGGTGAATAAAAAAGTGGGCTGCACATAATGTTACTGGAAGGAGGACCCCTTCCAGGGTCCAAGAGTGGGCTATTGTCTAATGCTCGGAAATGAATTGTCCGAGGAGACACATGTACTGACAAAAGCAAAAGACTTTATTGCAAAGGGGTGCCCGGGTGGAGAGCAGTAGGGTAAGGGGACCTAGGAGAACTGCTCTGCCATGTGGCTCGCAGTCTCAGGTTTTATAGTAATGGGGTTAGCTTTCTATCTGTCTCTGGCCAATCAGCTTGCTTGTGCCCATATTTGGTCTGACTCAGGGTCCTTCCTGGTGGCATGTGCATCTCTCAGCCAAGACAGATTCTAGCATGAGCATTTCTGGGAGGTTGGCGGGACATATCATGGGCTGGCATCTCCTCCCTCCTCTCAGCCCCTCCTGAATTCTCCCGGTTAGTTTTTCAGCAGCAGCACCATGTTCCTTATCGGGACCTCCTGTTGTGAGACAACTCATGCAAGTGGTTATTATCGTGACTGGTCAAGCCAGGTGGTTTCTGTCAATGGTTCCCTAACAATAAGGCTACTCTACTTTCTGTTATGGTAAGTTGTTACTGCAGGTCTCTGCCTTGGGACTAGAACTCAATCTAATTCAGCTTCCTTATTCAATGATATGGTGTAGGATGAGTGAAGGGGAAGATAAAAGAAGTAACTTATTCTCCTCTCAGTGTGCTTTCAAGCCTGTCCAGAACATGACTTGGCCAAGTCATTGAACTTTAGTTTTTCATCCCTCAAACGGAAATAATTGTACCTACCTCACAGGATAATTGAGAAAATTACACAGGGTGGGATTAGGATGAGGAGTTGAGGCATTCTTCTAGGGCACAGAACTTAAGAGAGCACTTAGAATACAGAATACTCAGCCACTGAGATAAATAATATTTTAATGGAATATTTTTTTAAATTAATTAATTAATTTGTTTGTTTATGGCTGCGTTGGGACTCAGTTGCTGCGTGAGGGCTTTCTCTAGTTGTGGCAAGTGGGGGCTACTCTTCGTTGCAGTGCGTGGGCTTCTTGTGGTGGCTTCTCTTGTGGAGCACGGGATCTAGGTGCGCAGGCTTCAGTAGTTGTGGCCTGCAGGCTCTAGAGCACAGGCTCAGTAGTTGTGGCACACGAGCTTAGCTGCTCCATGGCATGTGGGATCTTCCCGGATCAGGGCTCAAACCCGTGTCCCCTGCATTGGCAGATGGATTCTTAACCATTGCACCACCAGAGAAGTCCCTTAATGGAATATTTTAAAAAATAAGAATGAAAGCAAACAATCCATGATGAGCAAAGCCTCAGGTCCCAATAGGAACAGTCTAGTACTCTTACTAACCTAAGAACTTGATGGATGGCAAAAATATGGGTATGGCTTATCTAAATCCAACTTTTGTCTGGATCCTTACTCTTGTCTAAAACATGTCACAGGACATGTGTCAAGCCAAAAGGTTGTAAAGTTGGCTAGTGTTCACCCTAAAGGTGGACCCTAGAACTTAGCCCACTTTTGGTATTATCTGAGAAGGCCCAGGACAGATAATTGTGGGCGGAAAAATAGCAAGGTGTCTTCTCATTCCTTACAAAGCTTAAAAGCTTGTTTAGAGAAGCCAAGGCTTCAAGGCAGTGCAGTTTATAATTTTTTTCCATGCTACCTTCTTGACATACCTAGACAGTCATATACAGGTAATTACAGATCTGAAGTGAATGTGAATTACGATTCTCAATGATACTTCCTTGTGATTTGTTACAATATAAATAATGGTGACTTATTGTGGTTTCACCAACTGCTCTGTTGGTGATGGATCATAATAGTAGATCATAATAATTATGAAATCAGCACAGAGCTGTTTTCCCCTTGTAATTCAATTGTAACATGACCGCCAAGGCTGCTGAACATCACAGCCTGTCTGCTGGATGCTGGACTGTGTTCAAGAGGGGTACTTTGGTCTTTCATGTAATTCACAGCAGTTCATCTCTAATAACTGTCCAGGTGGTTGTAGTATTACAGGTTGATGGCATTTTACTTGTAGATTTTTATTCTAGATGCAAACTAAAATTTCAGAGTTTGTCATTCCTAGAGTGGAGGAATTAACAGGGAAATGCTGAAGGTCTGGGGAGGCCTGAGCAGGTGACAGAATCCAGATCCCTTTCCTCCCCTCTCTCCTGGACCCCCTTCCTCACTCAGGCCTGGGCTGTGTCTCAAAGACTGTGTCAGAGTGTTTATTAATTTTTCTGATTTACACGGAAAACTTCTTCTCCAAAGAACACAAGATACCTGTAATTTTGGACTCTGCTTTAAGCAACTCCAATCTATAAAAAAAACTTCGTTTTAGAACAGTTACTTTCCAAACTGAACACAAAGATGTTCAGAGAACTCCAGGAGTTCTCTGAAAAAAGAGTACCTGTGGTCAACTTACTTGCAAGACACTTGGGTTAATATAAATGAAAAATAATGCACAGACATAAATAAAGATACATTTTTTAAAGAGGTAAGTGAAATCATGTTCTTTACTGCAGGACTTCTTAGAGACTTTGCTTTGATGATGGGCACAGTGAATGTTTATGAAAAAAACATGGTAGCAGTTCGCTAATTGCAGTCAGTGCCTGCCTCTGCCTGGTGGACTAAAGACAGCAGTCAATTTATCACCAATCCTCCCATCAAGAAGTAGAGCCAGGGGGACATGGATAAATTAGAAGTTTGGCATTAACATACACACTCCTACATAGAAAAGAGACAACCACAAGGATCTACTGTATAACACAAGGACCTATACTCAATATTCTATAATAACCTATAAAAGGAACGAATCTGAAAAAAATAAATATATACGTACGTATAAGTGAGTCACTTTGCTGTACACCTGAAACTAACACAACACTGTAAATCAACTGTACTTCAAGTTATAAAAAAAGTAAAAGATTTAAAGAAACTAAAAAAAAAAAAGAAGTAAGGTCAGACTGACGTGGTGATTTCACACTTTCCTGGGCTGGGCCTAAGCCGCGTTAGACCAGAGACCGACACGCACGGCCAACCGGGCCGCTCTTCCGGTTCTGTCCCGGCCCCCAGCCTCTCCTCCCAGCCCGTGGGTGGTGCATAGTGGGGGGAAGGTAGGGGTGAAGCATCCAGCCGGACCCCGGGCGTCCCGCCCCTCACGCGTGGCGTGTTCGGGCGTTCCGCCCCCTCACGCGCGGCGTGCTCGGGTCGTCCCGCCCCCTCACGCGCGGCGTGCTCGGGTCGTCCCGCCCCCTCACGCGCGGCGTGCTCTGGGCGTCCCGCCGCAGCGCTGCGTTCCCGTTTCCGGGTGAGCGCGCCTCGCAGGCCCTGGGCGGTGTGCCCGGAACGCTGTGGAGGGCCCAAGGCCCAGCGGGGATGTCGTTTTCCGTTCCCAGAGAGGCCCTCGGTTCCCACTGCGGCGGTGCTTCCGGTGAGTAGCTGTGGTGGGGGTGGGGTCGAGACGGTAAGGGGGGCACGCCTGTTCCTCTCGTGGGGCCGGGGGCCGGCGTGTTGCGGTCGTCCTTATTGTGAGCGTGACGGGGGGCGTGCGCCGTGTGTTCCCCTTTCGCTGGGGTCGCACGGCGGAGGGGCGGGGGGGGTCATGGGAGCAACAGTGGCGGGCCAGGCGGTGGGAGGGGGCCGCCACACTTTAGACGAGACCCCTCGTGAGGCAGACCGATGAGCCTGAAGGCAGCCCAGGCTTTGCCCTGGCCCTGACCGCCAATGCTCATATTTTGAAATTTTTCTAAGAAAAATAAATTAAAAAAAAAAAGTAAAGTCACATTTTCCTACTCTTGAATCTGGAATCACCCCATGACGTGTTTCGACCAACAGAATGAAGCAGAAGTGACCCTGCTCCGAAGTTACCGTCTTTTCTACTCGGAACACTCCTTGAAACCCGGCCACCATGCGGATGAAGCTCTAGAAGATTCGTGGAAAGGACTATGTGGGTGAGAACCGAAGCCCCAGGCTGATAGCCCCAGTCGAGCTCCCCGCCAGCACCCACTACGGCCACCTGGGGAGGCAGCTTTGGACCTTCCAGCCATTGCCGCACCCCAGGCAACACCATGGGAAGCAGAAGAACCTTCTAGTCAGTCAACAGAATCGTGAGAAATAGTAAGTTTATTGTTATTTTAAGACACTGAATTGTGGGTTGATTTTTACACCCCACAGGTGACGGAAACACTGCCTCTTCTTTCTTACTTTTTATCAGAACATATTGTTCATTTCTTACACAGAATGTAGCACAGTTTGTTTACTTCTTTAGTTTTCTCCCATGCTGTGAACTCTCAGAGTGGAGGATCCATATTTATTTTGCCTATCTCTGTATACCTCCATGTAGCACAGTGACTGGCACCTAAACTAAATCTTTGTTGAATGAATGAACATCTTTTAGAAAACAGCTTCAAAACCCTAGTCTACTTTATAGATGGAATTAGGGGTTGCCCAGTTAAATAACAGAAGGATCTTTTGCTAAGGCAGAGATTATCAAAGGTTCCCTTAAATATTGAGCCTACATAGTACACCTAAAATAGGATTCAGTGTGGAAAACCCCAGATTACTGAAATTTTTCTAGAAACAGGAACTGAACCTAAAGGCAATCACGTAGTACTCATATCAGAAACACGGAAGTTTGTACTCACAGGCCTTCCCTTTCATCCCTCCGCAGAGGAAACAATATTCTGAGGTTGCTGAGTGTCACTCTCAAGATATTTTTATTTTTTAGTACATAGGCACGCAAACGTAAAAATACGGAATATACACCATATTGTGTATTACATACCTCCCATCCATTTGCATTTTACTTTACTCTTAGTTTTTGAAGTTTATTCACCTTAATATAGGCATATCTAATTTGTTAATTTTGACTGTGGTAAAGTATTCCATTTTATGACTAAACATCGGTCTCTTTGTTCACTTTCCTACTGATGGATAATCGGTTCTTTCCTATGTTTACTATGGTAAACCAGGCTGTGATGAACATATTTGCATATGTCTCTGTGCATGGTAAGAGTTTATTGTTGCCCTTTTTCAGGTGAGGAGGCTGATGCTCAGAGCACTCTAGGGAACATCTGATGTCAGAGTTAATCAGGTTACGGCCAGAATTCAGATTCAGCCTATGTTCTGTCCTTTGCTGCATTTAGCCTCCCCCGAAGGCCGAAAGGTTCTCAGACAAAGGGTATACTGCTTGGAGGGGGATCTGAGGAAGGGAGCTTCATGGGTGCCTCATTGGATTGGCCTGAGATTTACTGATGCTGATCACTAAGCAAAGACATGACATGGAACCCAGTGGTGTGGAGGTGGTACAGGATCGACGATCGTAAATTACAAGTCATGGGGTTAAGGCCAAGCTTTGTCACTTCTGGGCTGTAGAACTTGGGGCCCGTGGCTTGGCTTTTCTGATGAGATAAATGTAGATTCTTGTTTCTTAGTCTTAAGAAGAGGGGCTTAAAGAAAGTGATTACATTTGCCGAAAATGGACTAGGCCTTGGGGTCTGGAATGTGAGGGGGGGGTGGTGAGTTAAGACAGGGGAGATGGGCTGGTAGGAGTGCTGAAATGATGTGGGGAGCTTGGGGGCCTGAATGTCTCCAGAGCCTCAAGGTGGTTTTGATTCCTTTGAACTTCGGGATAAATGTTTGGTGTGTGCTAGCCATCAAATGCCAACATGGTGACTTTCACACTTGTTTTTCTCCTGTTATTTTCTTCAGCATTCTTCAGTTTGATCCTGAAGCCCAGCTCTGCCCTCTTGGCTGGGTGTGAGAATGGTTTAATGAGTTCCTTGGCATCTTCATTTTTCTAATTGGAGTAGACCTGACTTCGGGAGGCTCCGTGTGCATCTGACACTGACAGCAGCATTAGACAGCCAGAGCTGGAAGGATCTCAGAGACCCTGAGCACACTACCTTCATTTAGCAGATGAAAGTCTAAGGACTAGAGAGAGAGAAAGAGACTCACTAAGGATCTCACAGCCACTGAATGGAATACAAAGAATCAGAACCAGGTACACCAAACACTGCCTGTGTTCTTTTTTCTTTTTGTGATGGACTCCTTGCCATGTAGGAACTGTCCAACATGGCCCTTCATTCAGAGCTGGCTATTTGTGGCTTTGCCTATGAGCAGTTCTTTGGTGTCTTCCTGGGCAGGGTGGGGTCAGTTAGAGTCAGATTGTGTCCTGAGTGCCCCTCTGAGGTCTTGCTAAGGGAGAAAGAGGTTTCTTAGCTACAGTTTCTTCCATCCCATTGTCCAGTTCCACAGCCTGGTTAGCAATGGAGAGTTGTTTACATGAGTTAGGAATATCAAAGCACTCACTTTGGCCAGCCCTTTCCTCCTACCAGGGATACCAGTAGTTAGCAATGCCTACCTGGAAGACGGTGCTGAAAATTTTTCAGGGACTGAAGTAGATATGTGATCCATTATTGTTGTCTGGCATGAGCATGGAGGTGGAGAATGGTAGCATACATGGCATGTGTTTACATTCCTGCCTTCCTCCTTGTCTGATGTCAGCATTGTCTCCAGGACTCTCGTAAGAGTCTTGGATGTGCAAAATGGGCATGTGAAACTTTGTGGTGGTTGTTACAAGAGCCACCACTCCAGTAAGGAATGTTTCGATCAATTTCTGGGTGCACACTAAGCAAGCTGTGCAACCCTCCTGCCTTTTTCCTCCCCCAAGTAGAGCAGCTGACGCAGTTCCAGGCTACCGAGATCTTGACTAATTGTCATCCCTTGTAAGCAGGGATGACACTGAACCTTAGAAGCAGAAAAATTCAGAAACAAAAGCAAGAAATAAAAGAGCTGTCAGAAAGAGTCTACATATAACCCTGAAGTTGTGCTTTCATAACTGAATAAATAACTCCTTGAGTAATAATTTGTTTGCAAGCTGTTGATTAGCAGCATAATTAATTTCTGCAGATTATAAATGACAGAGCACAAAGTGGCATTCCCAGGAGAGCCAATGAAAAACTACCTAAACCATTTTAAAAACCAAAAATAGTTCACAGTGTAACAGATTTAAACAGGCTCTAGAATCTGGGTGGTGCCATTTTCTTTTTCCTCTGAGTTAAAAAGAAAGAAAAAAAACATCCCCAGAAAACTCAACAGCTCTGAGCTTGTATCTGAAGTCAGAAATTTATTGGCAAAAAGCAGAGTTTCATTAATCACTCTCTTCTCTCTTATGCCTGGCATGTCAAGAAGGAAAAAAAAAAATCTGTTTATCTCTGCTTCAAACAAACAGCCGCATAAGTGGATTATTCCCAACAGAAAGATTTTCCTTATACTCTAATCTCAGAGCAATCATTCACTACTCTAAATGAGCAGTTACTTAAAATGTTAAGAAGGGATGCTAATTAGCTGAAGGAAAACCCTGCCAAGTATTTAATTTTCAGAAAATAAAATGCAGATAAGAAAGGTCTCTCACCTTTTGCAACCTGCAGCCGTTTTTTTATATCTCATCTCTTGCCTTGAGTGCCTCCCTAGTTTTAGGTCTCGACTCTGGGATGCTGGCTGAGTGGTACCAAATGATCTCTAGGTTCAGGAAATTGAGGGTAAGAGTATTCTTGAATTTTGAGGAGAAAGAGCCTTAACTTTATAACCTGGAATCTTTTCCAAAAAGATTTAAGTAATTTACCAAAAGACAAAAAAAGTGAAAAAAAGAGTCTATGAAAGACCACGGTGGATAAATGCTGGAAGGAAATAGACCTAAGAGGAATGAAATAGATATTCCAATGATAACAGTAGATGTTGCAGATTGGCACCATCTGCTCTGAGCTTCCCAGTAGCTGAGGTAAGGAGAACAACATGGTGCTAAAGAGCTCATGTTATCTGAAAGGAAAACAGGTGAGAAACCGGGAGCATGGACTATACGCCATGGAATTGGTGGTTAAGACATGGGCTTTAGAACTGGAAGAAAATGGGTTCCACTTGATCTCTTCATATACAAACTTTGTGATCTGGGCAAGCTATTTAATCTCCCTGTGTCCCAGGATTCTTCTTTATTTAAAAAAAAACTTTTTATTTTTAAATAATTATAGACCCATAAGAAGTTGTAAGAATAGTTCAGAGAGTTCACGTGCACTGTTCATCCAGCTTCCCGCAGTGATAGTATCTTAGCTTTGAAACAACATGATCAATACCAGGAAGTTGACATTGATACAATACTGTGGACCAAACTACAGGCCATATTCAGATTTCACCATTCCCAGGTCCGGCTTAAAAAAAAAAAAAAAGGAAACATTGGGAATTCCCTGGCGGTTCAGTGGTTAGGACTCTGCACTTTCATTGATGAGGGCACAGGTTCGGTCCCTGCGTGGGGAACTAAGATCCCACAAATTGCACAGTGTGGCTAAAAAATAAAAAAAGTAAAGGGAAACGACAGCAATAATAATAGTAATACCTAGCCATAGGGTTTTTATAAAGGCTACACAGCATAACACATGTGACTCACTTAACATATAATTGACCGTATTATGCACTCAATGAAAGGTAGCCACTACCTTCCTCCTCACTAATATATGAGTTAATGAGAAGGTCATTAGCCACAGCAGCTACATGATGTTTCCTAGACACAAAATGTGTCTAATCTTTTATCAGCCCAGACTTCCAGTGGGAAGAGATATATTTGGTCAGGTATTACAGGGCTTAGACTGGAGAGAGGGTCCATTTAAGAATGAGGAAATGCAGACTGGCACATTTAATCAGGGTTCTGGTGATAAAACAGAAAGAATCGAAGCATCCTCATTTCTGTTTCAGACAGTGGTTTATTTTCTGCTTCCCCAGCCACCCAGAAAGTAAGAGCCCCTTTCTCATCCCTCTGATATAAAAAGAACAAAATGTCTAATTATAGATAGTGCTTTTCTAAGATCTGAGCCAATGCTGCAGAGGAACCGGGTATGAGTTTGCAGTTTTATTGTTGCCTCTTGCGTGTGTTTGAACATTTCTGCAGACGCTTGTGCTATTCTATTCAATTCCATTTGACATAGCTAAGCTCTTATTATATATGTGCATTTCGTGGTGCTTGATAGGCACTATGTGAAGCACAGGATGAAAAAGAGATGACTTTTACCTCCAAGGAGCTTATAATCTAGTGAGGATGTGACAAGGACACACACTCTAATATTATTTCCTGTTGAATTTGTGTATTGCCAGTTATTTTACTCAATTCTTGAGTAATACTGTCCCAGACATGGTAAAGTGATTACGAAAGGAATATCTGCTCTAGGAGATATTGCCCTGCTGCTTCTAATGTTATTGGAGGAAAAAGGAAAAATTATTGATTCATCTAGTAAATATTTATTGAGTATATACTGTGTGCTAGGTAATTGTGTTGGGGGTTCAGTGATGAACACAAGAGACAGAATTCCTGTTCTAATGGATCTTATCTTCCAACAGGGGAGGAATATGGAAATTGTGTAAACTAACGAAGAAAACAAATTGAAGAGTAACTGGTGGGGGTAGGATGCGACTAGAAAACAATGAAACCTGTTCTGCAGAGGCAGTATTTGATTTGACACTTATAAAATGGGGAGGATCAAAATCATTTCCCCACGTTGTTGGGGAAATAAGAAAACATGGCAGTTGGAGGGACTATCCAATGCAAAGACCCAAATGCAATCCTATGTAATATGAGACAGTGTGATTAAAAGATCTTAGTACAGTGTAGGTGTTCTTTCAGTGTTGACTGAAAGAAGTGCCAAAGTGCATAGTTCAGAAGGTCAGAGACAAAGGATGGTTTTTAGGTAGTGAGAGTGAGCTTCCCAGAAGAAGGAGATATGTAACTTGACTCTGAAGATGAAACTTATTTATAGATGGACAAGGGATGGCCTTTCCCTGGGAAATGGAATGAACAAAAGCCCTCTGTAAGGGGTCTCATTTGGGAGAGAGTGAGAATGGGTTAAAAGAGCGTTGAGGTTGATTGTGGGGACTGCAGAGATAGTAATCCTCTATTAATGAGATAGGCTGGGATCTGGGACCTTGTGCTGCAGTGCCGCAGTGCTTGCACCTGGACAAACATCTCCTCAAGCAACAAAATACAAAAACTATAAGGGACTGAAGATCGCTGCGTGCGTGCGCAATTGGGGCAAATTCTGGACAAAAGATACAAAAAAGGCCAAAAAAACCTAGCTGCAACTTCTGAAGAGCCAGCAGCAACAGCAGGGTGTCAGGAGCAAATCAGGGATACTGTGCATGCCTCTTGCACTCAACCAAAGGGTGGGCAAAACACCTAAGCCACCCGTCTGGCCCGACCCCTGGACACAACCCTACGCTCACCCCATGTAAGGAACCAGCTCCTCCCTACCCCCCCCCCCCACGCCTCAGGGAGCGAGCAAGGGAACCTGTTACTTGTTCTCTCTCCCCCCTGCTGCAGCAGGGGCCTCAGTAAAGCCGTGTCTGGCCTCTAGTCAACTTCTATTGATTGGGGAAGGCCAAGAACCCTAGTTGGTACATCATTATTATTATTACTCACATTATTATTAATATTAAAATATTTGATAACATTAAATATTTATTAAAAGTTTACTATGTGCCAAGGACGGTGATATTTTATCTTCTATTTCATTATTATTCACATTCAGTTTTACAGTTGAAGAAACTGAGGCTCCGAGAAGTTAAGTCACTTGCCCAAGGTCGCATAATTGAGTGACAGAGGCAGGGCACAAACCCATGTCTGTCAGACTGCAAAGTTGGCGCTGCATTATATGAAAATGTGGTTTTTGAATATGTGGTGTTGAATGTGTTTCCCCAAATCTTTTTCTCTGAAATCCCAGCGGATTTGGCAAATGCTAACTAAATTCTATGGAACAGTGAAATAGTGTCTTAATAGTTAGATAACTTTAACATCATCCTCACTGGCAAAGATGTCTTTACCATAATCTTGCCCAGTGTCAGCAGTGGTGATGGTGGTAGTGTGTATGTTGGGGAGGGCCTGAGTTTTTCATATTTTAACTTGGCTCCTTTCGTGAAAGAGGGTAACACTTGGCTGTGGTGGGAAAGCACAGTGCTTCCCACTAATACAGCATGTGGTTCTGGAGCAAGTATTTTTCTGTGCCAGGCAAACTGGTTCTTGTACATATTAAGTACACAGCTGAGATTGTCACCTGATAAGGCACGGCAGCTGCCTTTAAGAGTGCCATGCTTTCTGGGCATAGGTCCAGAGTCATAATGCTAAGGTGAAAATGTTTGATTAGAGCATAGGGGTAATGATAGCAAGGTCGTGGCTTTCATCGCACTGCACCCATGACCTAGTTAACATCACTCAGCCCACTGCCACAGTTGGAGCTGTTGTCTTAGTACTCCGTCCTATATACCTGTGCTGTTGTCCATAAAGGCCATCGATGAAGAGAGTAGCTGATACAGCACACTCACAAGGCCTGGGTTGTGTTCTAAGACAATACGTGCAGAGCAGCAAGCACAGTGCCTCAATTAACATGGCACAAACACACTCAATAAATTGAATTTCTTTTCCTTTTCCAATCCTCTCTGCCTCATTCTCCTTGGCTCTGATACTTACTTCTTTTGTGCTACCGGAAAACTCATTTCCCCCTCTGAACTTCTCCTTTATTATCTCTAGATAAAGGTAGGTCAGGGATGGCAAATCGTGTTAATCTCATGTTTCAATGTGGATCCTTTTTTTTTAATTTGAATTTTTGATATTTTATTTTTTTACAAGCAGGTTCTTATTAGCTATCCATTTTATACATGTTAGTGTATATATGTCAGTCCCAATCTCCCAATTCATCACACCATCACCCCATCAGTCCCCTGCCGCTTTCCCCCCTTGGTGTCCATATGTTTGTTCTCTACACCTGTGTCTCAACTTCTGCCCTGCAAACCGGTTCATTTGTACCATTTTTCTAGGTTCCACATATATGCATTAATATACGATATTTGTTTTTCTCTTTTTGACTTACTTGACTCCGTATGACAGTCTCTAAATCCATCAACGTCTCTACAAATGACTCAGTTTTGTTCCTTTTTATGGCTGAGTAATACTCCATTGTATATACGTACCATACCTTCTTTATCCATTTGTCTGTCGATGGGCATTTAGGTTGCTTCCATGACCTGGCTATTGTAAATAGTGCTGCAGTGAACATTGGGGTGCATGTGTCTTTTTGAGTTATGATTTTCTCTGGGTATATGCCCAGTAGTGGGATTGCTGTGTCATATGGTAATTGTATTTTTAGTTTTTTAAGGAACCTCCATACTGTTCTCCATAGCAGCTGTATCAATTTACATTCCCACCAACAGTGCAAGAGGGTTCCCTTTTCTCCACACCCTCTCCAGCATTTGTTGTTTGTAGATTTTCTGAGGATGCCCATTCTACCTGGTGTGAGGTGATACCTCATTGTAGTTTTGATTTGCATTTCTCTAATAATTAGTGATGTTGAGCAGCTTTTCATGTGACTCTTGGCCATCTGTATGTCTTCTTTGGAGAAATGTCTATTTAGGTCTTCTGCTCATTTTTTGGATTGGGTTGTCTGTTTTTTTAATATTGAGCTGCATGAGCTGTTTATATATTTTGGAGATGAATCCTTTGTCCGTTGATTCGTTTGCAAATATTTTCTCCCATTCTGATGGTTGTCTTTTAGTCTTATTTGTAGTTTCTTTTGCTTTGCAAAAGCTTTTAAGTTTCATTAGGTCCCATTTGTTTATTTTTGTTTTTATTTCCATTAATCAAGGAGGTGGATCAAAAAAGATCTTGCCATGATTTATGTCAAAAAGTGTTCTTCCTATGTTTTCCTCTAAGAGGTTTATAGTGTCCGGTCTTACATTTAGTCTCTAATTCATTTTTGAGTTTATTTTTGTGTACGGTGTTAAGGAGTGTTCTAATTTCATTCTTTTACATGTAGCTGTCCAGTTTTCCCAGCACCACTTATTGAAGAGACTGTCTTTTCTCCAGTGTATATTCTTGCCTCCTTTGTCATAGATTAGTTGACCATAGGTGCGTGGGTTTATCTCTGGGATTTCTATCCTGTTCCATTGATCTATATTTCTGTTTTTGTGCCAGGACCATATTGTCTTGATTACTGCAGCTTTGTAGCATAGTTTGCGGTCAGGGAGTCTTGATTCCTCCAGCTCCATTTTTTTCCCTCAAGACTGCTTTGGCTATTCGGGGTTTTTTGTGTCTCCATACAACTTTTAAGAATTTTTGTTCTGGTTCTGTAAAAAATGCCATTAGTAATTTGATAGGGATTGCATTGAATCTGTAGATTGCTTTGGGTAGTATAGTCATTTTCACAATATTGATTCTTCCGATCTAAGAACACGATATATCACTCCATCTGTTTGTATCCTCTTTAGTTTCTTTCATCAGTGTCTTCCAGTTTTCTGCATACAGGTCTTTTGTCTCCCTACGTAGGTTTATTCCTAGGTATTTTATTCTTTTTGTTGCAGTGGTAAATGGGAGTGTTTCCTTAATTTCTCTTTCAGATTTTTCATCCTTAGTGTATAGGAATGGAAGAGATTTCTGTGCATTAATTTTGTATTCTGCTACTTTACGAAATTCATTGATTAGCTCTAGTAATTTTCTGGTGGCATCTTTAGGATTCTCTATGTATAGTATCATGTCATCTGCAAACAATGACAGTTTTACTTCTTCTTTTCCAATTTGTATTTCTTTTCTTTCTTTTTCTTCTCTGATTGCCGTGGCTAGGACTGCTAAAACTATGTTGAATAATAGTGGCAAGAGTGGACATCCTTGTCTTGTTCCTGATCTGAGACGAAATGCTTTCAGTTTTTCACCATTGAGAATGATGTTTGCTGTGGGTTTGTCATATATGGCCTTTATTACGTTGAGGTAGTTTCCCTCTATGCCCACTTTCTGGAGAGTTTTTATCATAAATGGGTGTTGAATTTTGTCAAAAGCTTTTTCTGCATCTATTGAGATGATCATATGGTTTTTATTCTTCAGTTTGTTAATATGGTGTATGACATTGATTTGGGTATATTGAAGAATCCTTGCATCCCTGGGATAAATCACACTTGATCATGGTGTACGATCCTTTTAATGTGATGTTGGATTCTGTTTGCTCATATTTTGTTGAGGATTTTTGCATTTGTATTCATCAGTGATATTGGTCTGTAATTTCCTTTTTTTTAATTATCTTTGTCTGTTTTTGGTATCAGGGTGATGGTGGCCTCATAGAATGACGTTGGGAGTGTTCCTTCCTCTGCAGTTTTGTGGAAGAGTTTGAGAAGGATGGGTGTTAGCTCTTCTCTAAATGTTTGATAGAATTCACCTGTGAAGCCATCTGGTCCTGGACTTTTGTTTGTTGGAAGATTTTTAGTCACAGTTTCAATTTCTTGTGATTGGTCTATTCCTATTTTCTATTTCTTCCTGGTTCAGTCTGGGAAGGTTATACCTTTCTATGAATTTGTCCATTTCTTCCAGATTGTCCATTTTATTGGCAGAGTTGCTGTAATAGTCTCTTAGGATGCTTTGTATTTCTGTGGTGTCTGTCGTAACTTCTCCTTTTTCATTTCTAATTTTATTGATTTGAGTCCTCTTCCTCTTTTTCTTGATGAGTCTGGCTAATAGTTTATCAATTTTGTTTATCTTCTCAAAGAACTAGCTTTCAGTTTTAGTGATCTTTGCTACTGTTTTCTTTGTTTCTATTTCATTTATTTCTTCTCTAATCTTTATGATTTCTTCTGCTAACTTTGGGTTTTGTTTGTTCTTTCTCTAGTTCCTTTAGGTGTAAGGTTAGATTGTTTAATTGAGATTTTTCTTGTTTCTTGAGGTAGACTTGTATTGCTCTAAACTTCCCTCTTAGAACTGCTTTTGATGTATCCCATAGGTTTTGGATCGTCGGGTTTTCATTGTCATCTATCTCTAGGTATTTTTTGATTTACTCAGTGATCTCTTGGTTATTTAGTAACGTATTGTTTAGCCTCCTTGTGTTTGTGTTTTTTACATTTTTTTTCCCTGTAATTGATTTCTAATCTCATAGCGCTGTGGTCAGAAAACATGCTTGATATGATTTCAATTTTCTAAAATTTACTGAGGCTTGATTTGTGACCCAAGATGTGGTCTATCGTGGAGAATGTTCTGTGCGCACTTGAGAAGAAAGTTTTTTCTGTTGTTTTTGGATGGAATGTCCTATAATATCAGTTAAATCTATCTGGTCCATTGTGTCATTTAAAGGTTGTGCTTCCTTATTAATTTTCTGTTTGGATGATCTGTCCATTGTTGTAAGTGAGGTGTTAAAGTCCCCCACTATTATTGTGTTACTATCGATTTCCTCTTTTATAGCTGTTAGCAGTTGCCTTATGTATTGAGGTGCTCCTATGTTGGGTTCATATATATTTATAATTGTTGTATCTTCTTCTTGGATTGATCCATTGATCATTATGTAGTGTCCTTTCTTGTCTCTTGTAACATACTTTATTTTAAAGACTATTTTATCTGATATGAGTATTGCTACTCCAGCTTTCTTTTGATTTCCACTTGCATGGAATATCTTTTTCCATCCCCTCACTTTCAGTCTGTATGTGTCCCTAGGTCTGAAGTGGGTCTCTTGTACACAGCATACATATGGGTCTTGTTTTTGTATCCATTCAGCAAACCTGTGTCTTTGGTTGGAGCATTTAATCCATTCATGTTTAAGATAATTATTGATATGTATGTTTCTTTTGCCATTTTCTTAATTGTTATGGATTTGTTTTTCTAGGTCCTTCTCTTCTCTTGTGTTTCCGACTTAGAGAAGTTCCTTTAGCATTTGTTTTAGAGCTGGTTTGGTGGTGCTGAATTCTCTTAGCTTTTGCTTGTCTGTAAAGCTTTTGATTTCTCCATCTAATCTGAATGAGATGCTTGCCAGGTAGAGTAATCTTGGTTGTAGGTTCTTCCCTTTCATCACTTTAAATATGTCATGCCATGCCCTTCTGGCTTGTAGAGTTTCTGCTGAGAAGTCAGCTGTTAACCTTATGGGAGTTCCCTTGTATGTTATTTGTTGTTTTTCCCTCGCTGTTTTCAATAATTTTTCTTTGTCTTTAATTTTTGCCATTTGATTACTATGTATCTCGGTGTGTTTCTCCTCGGGTTTATCCTGTATGGGACTCTCTGCAGTTCCTGGACTTGGGTGGCTGTTTCCTTTCCCATGTTAGGGAAGTTTTCGAGTATAATCTCTTCAAATATTTTCTCGGGTCCTTTCTCTCTCTCTCCTCCTTCTGGGACCCCTATAATGCGAATGTTGTGTTTAATGTTGTCCCAGAAGTCTCTTAGGCTGTCTTCATTTCTTGTCATTCTTTTTTCTTCTGTTCCTCAGCAGTGAATTCCACCATTTGTCTTCTAGGTCAGTTATCCGTTCTTCTGCCTCAGTTATTCTGCTATTGATTGCTTCTAGTGTATTTTTCATTTCAGTTGTTGTATTGTTCATCTCTGTTTGTTTGTTCTATAATTCTCCTAGGTCTTTGTTAAACATTTCTTGCATCTTCTTGATCTTTACCTCCATTCTTTTTCCGAGGTCCTGGATCATCTTCACTATCATTATTCTGAATTCTTTTTCTGGAAGGTTTCATATCTCCACTTCATTTAGTTGTTTTTCTGGAGTTTTGTCTTGTTCCTTCATCTGGTACATAGCCCCCTGCCTTTTCATATTGTCTGTCTTTCTGTGCATGTGGTTTTTGTTTCACAGGCTGCAGGATTGTAGTTCTTCTTGCTTCTGCTGTCTGCCCTCTGGTCATGGATCCTTTTTTATTTTTTTTTGTGGTACGTGGATCTCTCATGTTGTGGCCTCTCCCATTGCGGAGCACAGGCTCTGGACGCGCAGGCTCAGCGGCCATGGCTCATGGGCCCAGCCACTCCGCGGCATGTGGGATCTTCCCAGACCAGGGCATGAACCCGTGTCCCCTGCATTGGCAGGCGGACTCTCAACCACTGCGCCACCAGGGAAGCCCCCGTGGATCCATTTTTAAGGAGCGCTGAATGAAGGAGAATTTTGCAGCTATATTCAGGCTCAAAGTAAATGAGTTTTGTGATTGATTGGTGATGTCTGCCAAGGATGTAGGAAGAAAGAGCGTGTACATGAATATGCTATGTTTTGACCTGGTTGGTTTCTATGTTTCTGCCATATTTAATGTTTTCTCATTATGTCTCAACAACTCATCATACATGCAGGAAACCAATATAAACTGCCCTTTTGGGTTGGATCAGTAGGGTCACCTTTCTGTTTAAGAGTAGCACGTTGTTATGGCAGTTTGAACAATTCAAGAACAATGCAAGGCTTGGCAGCCATGGGAAGGAGTGGGCCAGGCTCTCACTGCAAACCCTTTTCTCCTCTGACTCTGGTTTTCTTGCCAGCTGTGTGGACCACAAAGGCACTCTACGTTTTAGGTCTGCTATGAGTGAAGATCTGGGCCTCTGCATGGTATGGGTGATGAGACACCTCTGCTCTGGTTAAAAGTGGTGAACAGCATGGGAGGCACCGAATAGGTGGGTGAAGGGTGACCTTTATCAGGCTCTGATTCATTCCCATCCTTGACTGTAGGCCTGGGCAGCACAGCTGTGCCTTGACTTATAATTGTTTAAAGCTACTGCCTCTTCTTTCCTCTTCATCATTTTCAGTTCACACTTTGCATTATGTTCTTCTATTTGAATTGTACAAAACTTTCTCTTCTCCACCGTGCATTTTGGGCGTTTCAAATTCTTCTCAGGTATGCTGTGAGGGGAGTTACAGACCTCTGAGCAAATCAGCCATCTTTTTCATTGTTCTCCATGCCATGTTTCATTGCCTGAGGGTGAAAGTTTGGAATCATAAAGATCTTCTTAACCATTTATTTGTCATGTGTATATTTGTGTCATATATATATATCATATGTATGTTACATATATGTTCTGCAGATTTTCTTTAAAAGTATCTTGTGATTTTGTAGATTGCATTTTGTACATCATCAAATTGATAATAGAAAGACAAATAACTCAGAGTTCTTTAGAGAACAGAGACTCCAAATGGATAAGAAGCATATGAAAAGATGCTTAACCTCACTGCTAATCAACAGTGTTTCTAATTAAAGGTATAATGCAGGCATTTCAAGTGCATTATCACCTTGTGCTGGTGATGTGCCAAGGAAAAGGAAGCACTCCTACATTGCTGATGGAGATGGAAATTGTTGCAGCCTGTTGGAAGGCAGTCTGGCAACATCCCTTAAAAGTGAAACACATAGGGCTTCCCTGGTGGCGCAGTGGTTGAGAGTCCGCCTGCCGATGCAGGGGACACGGGTTCATGCCCCGATCCGGGAAGATCCCACATGCCGCGGAGCAGCTAGGCCCGTGAGCCATGGTCGCTGAGCCTGCCCGTCCAGAGCCTGTGCTCCGCAATGGGAGAGGCCACAACAGTGAGAGGCCCGCGTACCGCAAAAAAAAAAAAAAAAAAAAAAAAAGTGAAACACAGAGATATTTTGACCCTGCAATACCATTCCTGGGAATCTGGCTGCTAAAAAAAAAAAAGAAGAAAAGACCAGTATACGATATTGTCTTTATTCCAGCATAATTTGTAGTGGGGTGAAGAAGAAGAGAAAAAGAAAATGAAATAAATAAATATCAAGTAACGAAGGAATGGCTGAATGAAATGTGGCTCATTCATTCACAGTATGTGGATTGTAATGAATAAAAATAATGACTTAAATCTGTATCATTTAACTTGGATGGATTTCCTTAATGTATTGTTAAGTGAGAAAAGCTAGATGCAGAGGTAAGTATACAGTATGATACCATTTTTATAATAGCAAGAAACAACAATAACTATAATTCTAAAAACATATATTAATGCATATATGTATTTGGTCAAGAAGCAACGTATGGAAGGAAAAACACTAGGCCTTTAACATCAGTTGCTAGGAGGTGGGGCAGAGGAATAAAAAGTAGGGAGAGAAGAAACAGGGAAAGGGGGATGTAAACAATTAAATTGCAGGATAAAAAAATGTTTATAGTAAAATGGTATATATAATATGATCTCATTTATGAAAAACTATGTGTTTTTTCTTGCTTAGTGATGTATGAAAGCATGGTCATAAAAATGTTAACTGAGATCATTTGTGGTGGGATTTCAGGTGACGTTTACATTTTCTTTGTACTTCTTGATTTTTTTTTTTTCATGATGTGGTCAGATAATGTCATCAGAATTGATCTCTCTTTCTCCATCTCTGAATGCTGCCTTCTATTGGTTTTATTCTGTTTCTTTTCAAGTGATACTAATATGGCAAGAAGTCCAGAATATATTCTGTCATGTCAGGGAGCCCAGTGCAAGAGCAGCTTGTATGCAGTAGTTCCAACAAAAAGTTGATACTCTCATTGGTCCTGCTTTGCATCACAATATACTCCTGAACCAATCACTGTTCCCAAGGCCAATGTTGATTGGCCAGTTTTGGGTTACATGCCAAAATATCCTGGACTGAGAGTGGGAGTAGGCAGTTTTCTAACGGAAACTCTATGTACTCTTACCAGAATATGGGTAAATTACAGGGAGTTATTATCAGAATATGTCCATTCTAAAGGGGGAGGGGGAAAGAGTTGAACAACAGTATCAAGTACAATGGTGAGGAAAATAAATAACTGTTAGAGATTATAGCAGAACCACCTAAAATTTGGCTAAGTGCAAAGGAGAGGAGGTAAGCTATTCCAGAGAAAGAGACAGTTAAGCTAAAATCTTCTATTTGAATGTTTACCTTTCTCCATATATTGATCAGAGATTTAGTTGCACACAACAGATCCACTCTGATATATGGTACAGAGTAGTTTATTTAAGGTCTAGGAGAGTTGGGGAATCAAGCTTGGATGCTGCATACTGGGAGAAATGCTCTACCCTATCAAGCTGGAACAATGCTTTCTGCCACTGGCCTAGGCTCCACACCCATGAAGCTAGGGAATGAACATAGGAAACATGGACACAACTACCACAGAAGAAAGAAACGCTTGCAGTATGTGTGCCAGAAGAGTCAGGTGGCCTCAGCCTTGTGATATTTGCTTCATCTTTCTAATTTCAAACAAATAGGTCTGCTTGATGAAGGGAGGCTACTTGCAGAACCATAGGTGCAGGAGAGTCTGGGAAATGCTATCTTGAGCTTTGTAGCTTCTACTGTGAAGAAGACCTATAAGGAGTTTGGCATAGTAGCAGGTGAGCCATTCTTCATTTTCTATCATATTCTAATCCACTGGTTATTCACCACCATACCTACTCTTCCTGTTCCACTTAAACTTCCAGAAAATAAGAGTATCAATAACATGCTCTTGCTTGATAAAATGAAACCTATCTCTTGAACAAACAAACAAAAAAGCTCATCCTCATTTCCAAAAGGAAAGATCCAAATTCTTATCAGTCATTGCATCCATCTCTGAGTGATGTTACATTATTTTTCTGGTCCTAATCTATCTTGATACTTGCAAGCTATAGTGTAATTTGTAAGGGTAACTCCTGTGAACACACATGATATGACAAAATAGGGAAAATAAAATTAGTTAATATAAATAAATAGTTATTAGAACAGGGAAAAATATGGGTAACTTCTTCAGTCTTTGTTTCTGCAATGTGTCATAAGCTTATAGTTAGAATTTAAAAATTCTTTCCTCTGCATCCCAGTTCCCATTCCCTTGTTGGAGTTTGTCTGCTGGGTCATTCATTTCTAGGGGTTTGAACCTTGGTATTACCAATTTGGTGTTTCTGTCATCTCTCATTAAGTTTTATCACTGGAAATGGTAGTACTATGAACCTTCGTGTTCCCCTCTTGGATTCTCTTTCTCCTTCATAGTAAGGCTTGATCATCTTAGCCAACACTTTCTTTTGAGGAACATGAAGTGGCCAACAGGAAGTCTCAACTTCATATTTAGTGGAACAGGCGTGTCCTTTGTGGAAGAAAATATTTCCCCCTGAAGTATCAAGACCCCTACGTCAGCACTGTGGAAATAAAAAGGAAATACTGTTTTTCGGGTAATTAGTTGTGGTGAGAGGAGCCACTCACTCTCCCACTGGTGTTCTGAGAATATCTGTTCCTACTATGAACTCAGGAACTAGTGAAATCACCAGTATGAGTTTATGTATTCATTGAACCCACTGTTATATGGCTCAGGTCTAAACTCTACTGTCAACCCCACTCCAACCCTTGATTCACAGTTGTGTTGTGAGGTCTCAGGAATTAGTGATAATTCAGAACAATGCAGTCCAGTGATGCTCCAAATGTCTGTGTATCTCCCCTTTCCCACTGCACAGTTATAATGGCAAAGGGTCACAGTTACCTTTGGGGAAGGAAATAATATACTTGTGATATTATTGCAGGCTCGGCTCTTTCCTTAGGGGTACTAAGATTCTCTCTTTTTTTCCAAGGCATTCTAGGTCAATTCAGTTGGGTCAGAACCATGATCCTCTTATCATGCTGACACAAATCAAGTTTTAATTCACCAGATTTAGAGTTTTTCAATTATATATATCCAATGAGGCTGTTTAATCAATCTGTGTTGAATTTTGAGCGACCCACAGGATTAGGCTTGGCACCTTATTTTTGTAGCCACCTTCTTTTAGGTTAGTCGTGGGAACTGTGATTCTCTAATTATGCCTTAAATAGAGAATTTAAATCTTGAATTTGTCATTTTATTTTTTAAACTTGCCAGTGCAGTTAGAATTAGCCAAGCATTTTGGTAAATCTATTGCTATGTAACAAAGCACTCCAAAGTTTAGTGGCTTACAATGGTAACCAGTCATGATCTCTCACAATTTTGTGGACTGACTGGATTTAGTGGTGACTGCTGGGACAACAACCAGAGGGTCACCATGGGCTGGGACATTCAAGATAGATGACAAAAATGGCGGGTAGTAGATGCTGGATGTTGGTTGAAGATTCAGGTGGGGTTGTCAGCTAAGAACACCTTGGTTCTACTCCCTGTAGCCTTTCTTCCTGGTTGCTTGTGCTTCCCCACAGCATGGTGGCTGGATTCCAAAAGGGAATGTTCTAAGAGGCAGAGGCAGATGCTGCCGATCTAATGCCCAGCCTCTGAAGTTACACAGGACTAATTTTGTTACATTTCTATTCATTGAACTAAGAGACCATTGAGGTTTGGGGGGAGGAGGGAACAGATGGATAAGTCGTAGCATTTGTGACCACCTTTAATCCACTGTATTAATCCACTTACCATTTTTACATTCCTTGTGCCTTGTAATAGGTAGGCTTATTCCTGGATATTTTATTCTTTTTGCTGTGATGGTAAATGGGACTGTTTCCTTCTCTTTCTGATCTTTCATTGTTAGTGTACAGAAATGCAACACATTTCTGTGTATTAATTTTGTGTACTGCAACTTCACTGAATTCATTGATGAGCTCTCGTAGTTTTCTGGTAGCATCTTTAGGATTTTTTTATGTATAGTATCATGTCATCTGCAAACAGTGACAGTTTTACTTCTTCTTTTCCAATTTGGATTCCTTTTATTTCTTTTTCTTCTGATTGCTGTGGCTGTCATGGGGTCCTTGAGACAGCTAACTAAGGTACAATTTGATATATACCACTATGTGTTTCTCTTCCCAGTGAAATTGTCTTCTTTGCTACTACTAGGGAGTAGTTTCTGACCAGGCTGAGTAGGCAAGACTGAATTAGCCATTAGTGTCCCTTTGGGGCAGCATATAAGGCATTTTTGGATGAAATCCTTGTTCTGCCTTTGCTTTGGCCACCAGGGATTGCATTAGCAAAGCAGGTTTCTCTGAAAAAGAGATTGGATTGAATTGGGTCACATATTCATAATGATGACACCAAATTCTTATCAAGATTAGACCTTTGCCATTCAGTGGGAGTAGGTATTTGTTCTATTGAAGACACACAAAAAAGCTGGCTTCTCTGACCCCGTCAATGCAAGAACCTTAACAGACAGGTCTAAAGGGAGGAAGGCAGAGCCTCAGAAAACAGAGGTGAAGAAGAAGGGTAGAAGCATTAATTACAAGGAATGACTGGAAGCTCTGCCATTTGAGCTTAGATTAAAAGGCTCCATCAGTGCCTGGATTTCTGTTCCTGGAAGTATCTAAGCACTTTTAACCATTCCAAGTTGTATTTAGTGACCTTTATCTCATTTAATATTCTTCATATTCCGTAAATATATTGGCCATGGATGATTGTACCCATTCCTTAGATGAGAAAATCATTGCACAGATTTTACATGGTATCTAGACCTTGAAGCTATTTAAGTATCCTACCTACTGTACCATAGACTTTTGCTATAGACTTAAATCTCCATGTGACTTAAATGATCACCTCCATTCTGGTTCCTCACTGGCAAGTAGACTCCAAATAGACTTTGCCACTCAGTGATTAGAAGGTAATTCTGTCATGAGTAAATGGATCTTGCAAAGAATCATTGAAGAGAGGCCCTTTTCACTTGGGAAACCACAGCTTGAAGGCTCAAAGCTGTGAAAGATAAATTAACCTTCCCTCGGACTTCGTCCAACCTGCCAAGCAAACTGGAAGTAATTATTTTGTGTGGAATGCTTATTGCCATTACAGTGGCAGGGACTTGATTTCACCATTTAGCAGACCCATCTGTTCCTTCCTTGGCAGGCACTCTGATCACATGTCACCTGGGGCCCTAGCACTCCTGGGCTCTGATTGCAGGGTAAGTCTGAGGCTAAGATGTGGGTATGTAGAGAGTGAGAGGACCTGGCTTCCACCCCTAGTCTAGCTGGGGAGATGGAAATAAGAGTGAAATGATAAATACCCTTAGAGGCATATTAGTACCGAAAGAGTTGATCAGATAGTACATGTTCCAAAAACAACAATATGCAGTGTGGTTGCAGCCCAGGCCCTGGTTCTGTCACTTGCTAATAACTCTGTGATCTTGGGCAAGTCACATAACCTCCATGTGCTTTACTTTTCTCTATTACAGAATAGGCATAATAATGCTTACCTCATTGAGTATTACGTGAAGATGGTGTAAAGTGCTCAGCACATAATAAATATTCAGTAAATGTTAGCTTTTATGGTAAAGAGTTCAGGAGGGACAGAGCCCTGGGGGTGGTCGAAAAGGGCTTTCTTTGGATTGGAAATACTGCTTTGTCTTTTCGCTCCACTTTCACCCCATTTCATAGCCGTGTCTGTCTCATTGGTCACCGTGGTTGGTCTAAGCATGGTCATCTGACCAAGGAGGAGCCGATAAGAGTTCTTCCGCAGAAAATGTAGAACTGGGAAAGCCATCATCCCCCTGGTGGTTGAGACTGTAACAAGTAAAACTGGGTGCGACGATGGCTGAGTTTCCTGCTATACGGACCAGAGAAGGAAGGATAGGGAAGGCTCTGAGGCCCAGCTAAGGTTGTTGGTTCTTCATTTGACAAACAAGCAGGCATTGGGAGGAGTTTCTGAAGAGGGACATGAAACCCGAAAATGAGCATTTTGGGGTAGGCTAGATCTCCTCCTTCAGACCTGGGGAGTCTGTTTCCTAGAAATGCCTACTTTTTAATGATGCTGAAAGTTATTAATCACTATAAGTGCTGCACAAAGTGTGTATTCAGGGTTTAGTAACATTAGTACTCTCCAGCTTCTAGAGTGTTGACAATATTTTTCCTTTATAGGGAAGTTTCTGCAGTCCTGGCTGTGCCTTAACTACCTTTCTGATTGGTCCAATCTAGTTCTTCAGACTAGACAATTAACTCTCATTTCCTTATGGGGAGAAGCTGCCAACAATTTCTGTTTAGATCAGGAGCCATGTGGTGTCGGGTACCACATGGCAGCAAGAAATGAGGCGCTCATATAAACCATCACTTAAGTTCTTGCTGAGACGGTTTTGTTGTCATGATGAGGAATACACATTAAAAAATACCCTTACATCTTCTTAAGAAACAAACCAGTTGTGAAAAATGGCATGCCAGTGCGTTCCTGGAGCTCTGATTTCTGACAGAGACCCTAAAGAGACAGGAACAGTTCTACTATTCTTGTGGCTTTTATGTGCCAGGTAGCCTGGCCATTGGAGTCATTCCTGGCTTTGACACCATTTCTGTGCCTCGTAATATTGTTGCAAGGATTAGATGGTAGACAGCAACAATAAAGGACCCGGCACAGGGAAAATGCTTGACAAATGACAGGAATTAGTAGTATGCTTAATGATAGCGCCCCAGAATTTGCTAATTTTGTCTTTTTAGTTAGTTCACAAATCTCATTAAGAAGGGAGGACACCATGTTGTCATCTTCTGAAGTCTTGGATTATTGATCCTGTACCATTTACTTTGTTTCTTCTCTTTTGTGTGCTCTTTAAATGTGTGTGTGTGTACACGTGGGTATATTGTTTGATGAGTTTTTTACACATTCATGGATTCACATAACCACCACCACGGTCAGGATTCCATCACCTTCCCAAAACCCCCTTCCAATGCCCTTTGGCAGCCAAATCCTCCACCCTTGGCAACCACTGTTCTGTTCGCCATCACGATACTTTTGCCTTTTTCAGAATGTCACATCAGTGGAAACATGTAAATGTAATGTTTTGAAATTTGTTTTTCAGTCAGCATTAATTTCTGTTTAATGCATGCTGTCATATTTATCAATAAAGCATTCTTTTTTTAAAATTTACATAATCTGCTATTATTGGACATCTGAGATATTTCCAAGTCCTTTCAAAACTACAGTGACAATTCTATGCATACATAAATTTGTGTGCACTTCTGTTAGCATTCTCTAAAATATGTGAGTATCTTTTCCTTCACTTTTTACTATAATAAACAGAACCTTTTTGCATACATCTCTGGGCACGAGTGTAGTATTTCTAAGAATATATCCTCCGAAGCAGAATTCGGAGAATATTCAGAGGGGATGAATATCTTTAAAATTTACTGCCAAATTGCCCTCCTAAAGATCTTACCAATTTATATACTTTCACCAGTAAGAGTATGAAAGTGTCTGCATCCCTCATATACACTACAACTCTGGTTATTTTAAACTTTTTAATTTTTGCTGATTTGTTAGGTAGAAAGGTGACTTTTTAAAAAAAGAATTGCATTTCCCTGGTCATTGGTGAGGTTGAGCATTTTTAAATACCTTTGTTGATATTTTTACTTCTTCTTCAGTGATTTGCCTGTTCAGAGACTTAGCTGGTTTTTCTTTGTCTTTTGTAATATTGATTTACAGGAGCTCTTTAAACAGCTAGTGCTTTCTTAATACTTTATCTGTTTTATAAAAGCATTCCTTTTTTTTTGGCTGATAAGTATTCCATTGTATGAATATACCAGTTTATCCATTTGCCCATTGAAGGACATTTATGTCATTTTCGGCTTTCAGCTATTATAAATGAATTGGCTACAAATATTCACATGATCAATCCTTACTTGGATATATGCTTTCTTTTTCTTGGGTGAATACTTGGAGTAGAATGGCTGGGTCTGTTTATCTTTACAAGAAACCGCCAGTATGTTTTCCAGAGTGACTGTATCATGTTGCATTGCTGCCAGTGATGTATGAGAGTTCCAGTTGCTTCACATCCTCACCAGTACTTGGTATTGTCAGTTATATTTTAGCTTTAGCTTCTCTAATAGTTGAGGTTTTAACTTGTATTTCTTTATTGGTTAATGACATTGGGCATCTGTTTTTGTGCTTATTTTTGATCTGTATAGTCTCTTCAGTAAGATACCTGTTCACATCTGCCCAGTTTTTTTAAAATTGAGAAATAAGCCACATACCATAAAAGTCACACTTTTAGTGTGTTTTTTTTCCATATTCATAAAGTTTTACAACTTTCTTCCTTTTTAAAGATTATTCACTCTTTTTGGAGCATGGTTAAAATTAAAATAGATACTTTAAAGTATATGTCTGATAATTCCAGTATCCATGTCATTCTCAGGTAGGTGTGTGTTGATTGTCTTTTCCTTTTCCAGATGTTGAGATTTTTCTGGTTATTTGTGTGTAGATTAATTTTAAATTGTATCCTGGACTTTCTGAATGTCATGTTAGGACACTCTTGCTTTTATTAAATCATATAGAGAATGTTATTTATTTGTTTGTTTGTTTTACCAGGCAGATTTTGTTCAGACTGCCAGTTTCTACCCGCCTCCTCTGAGCTATTGTTCCAATGTCAGCTCAATTTCAGAGCCTTTGCAGTGATATTTTGATCTACCTCATGTGAGTGCCGTCTAGGTGCCTGCTTGGGGATGGGGCAGTGATCTACTCTATAACTTAGTTCTTAAAGCTTTTGGCATGTTATTTGGGATCAGATCCATGTGTGCGTAGCTCAGGGTAAGTATAGGAGTTCCTACAGAACATTTTGGCCTCACTTTCTCAAGTTCTCTACTCTCTTTGACCTCCCAGACACTACCTGGCTTGAAGAGTTTCCTTTCCTGGTCTTTTGACTAGAAAGCTGTGACTTAATTTCTTCTCTCTGTCGTGCCCTTCCCACAGTTTGTCTGCTTCTGGGGCTCAGTGGTGGGAGGATATACAGAGAAAAAGAACAGTGAGCGTTTTCCTCATGCTTTTGGGACCAGTCTCTCTGGTCAGAAAAAAAGAAAAAAAAAAACCTCCTCTCTGAGTTTTAGGCACCTGCTCAGCTTCTGGTGCCATTACTAGCTCCAGCACTGTGTGATTGCCTGCAACTAGAGTGAGAGAAAATGGGAAAAAATGTTTTTTTTCCAACTCTCTATTATCCAGAGGGCCCTCTTTCCGTTCTTTGGACCAGAAACAGAGCTCTTTTGGAGGTCTCCCTGTCTGCTCTCCATATGCAGTTCTGGGTTCCAAGATGCCTTTGAATCTAGGTCAGGAGATTTTGGAAGGGGGAAAGTGGGAAGCTTACTGCTGGTGTAGTAGTACTTAGGATTCTGGTTTCCATCCCTAATCTGCCTGCCACTATTTATTTTTCAGCTGCTCCATGCATTTTGCCCAGAGTTTTTAGTTTCATTGACTGCCTCCTCCATTTTGAACAGAACCTGAATGCTCCTTTATTTTTGACAAAGGGAAAACGATCTTTTGAGGCAATAGCTAAGCTCTGGTCTTTTTTTTTTTTTTTTTTTTTTTTTTTTTTTGCGGTACGCGGGCCTCTCACTGCTGTGGCCTCTCCCGCTGCGGAGCACAGGCTCCGGACGCGCAGGCTCAGCGGCCATGGCTCACGGGCCCAGCCGCTCTGCGGCATGTGGGATCCTCCTGGACCGGGGCACGAACCCGTGTCCCCTGCATCGGCAGGCGGATTCTCAACCACTGCGCCACCAGGGAAGCCCCTCTGGTCCATTTTTAAATCATGAAAATTACATAGAGTGATAGTAAAGCACGTGGACCATAGATCCATCTGCTTGGGTTCAAATCTTGATTCCATCACATTCTAGATGCACAGCATTTACCAAGTTACTTGATTTCTGTGATTCAAAGAGCCATCTTTGATAATAACAGAAAATACTTCATAGGGTTAATATGAGTTTATATTTAAAAAGCATTAGAATGTTGCCTGACACATAGTAAGTGATATCTAAGTGTTCTTTATATAAACTAATGTCTGTTGGCCCCATAGCTTATAAGAAATGAGTTTCATTTCTGCATTTCCCAATTCCCTTGGTGTTTAACTTATCATTTTTTTTTTGTAGAAGGCTATAGAGAGAGTAAAAATACCATGGGCATTAGAATCAGGATGATCTGAATTTAAATTCAGTATGAAATATCTAGCCCAATATCAGTCACATGTGGGGAACAATGTAAAATGTTCCTTCCCCTTTAATTTAAAAGAAAATGTACAATGTCCAAAGTTCACTATTCTTGATTATTGTCCTAGTGCTACTTCCTCATGCATTCATTCCATCAATTCATTTCTTGATTTATTGATTAGTTAATTAATTAAAAATGTATTAAATACCCACTTTGTTCCAGGACATGTGCTAGGTGCCAGGGAAATACTGGTGAGCAAAATAGACATTCCTGCCATCATGGAGGTTACATTAATCAAAAAATCATCTAAACATACAATTACAAATTATGATGGATACACTGAAGAAAAAGTACATAGTATTTTCTGAACATGTAACAGACGGATCTAATCTAACTGGAGGAGGTGAGGGAAGAAGGTGGTAAATAATGGCTTGAGTTGAGTCTGAATAATGAGTGGGAACTAAATTGGCCAACTGGTAAGTAAGGGGTAGAGAGGGCAGCGCTTTCAGTGGCCCTGTAGTGTGATGAGAATAGCATGTTCAGGAGCCAGTATGGTTGATGAGGTGGCTAGGGAGGGAGTTAGTTCAGAGGAGAATGGCACCCAAAGAGGGTGAAACAAGATGGAATTAAGTTGGGGAAGGCCTCTTGAGCTTTGTGAAAGACTGTATTATAAGAACAAGATGAGGGAATTGAAGATTTTTTTTTTTTTTTTTTTAGTGGTACGTGGGCCTCTCACTGTTGTGGCCTCTCCCGTTGCGGAGCACAGGCTCCGGATGCGCAGGCTTAGCGGCCATGGCCCATGGGCCCAGCCGCTCCGTGGCATGTGGGATCTTCCCGGACCGGGGCACGAACCCGTGTCCCCTGCATTGGCAGGCGGACCCCCAACCACTGCGCCACCAGGGAAGCCCCGGGAATTGAAGATTTTAAAATGGGATACAGGGTGGGATAGGAGGGGACAGTGATAGGACCACATTTACTTGGGAAGATGACACCCATGACCACCTTCATGTGGATGGTTTGAGGCTTACAGTCATTGCTCCAAGTCTAGGTTTGCTTAGAATCAGTGTCCTCCATGATTATTTCCTCTGAGTTCTTAAGGGGCACCACCAGTCTCTCCACAGTGAAAGTCAAAAAGCTTGGCATTTAAAGATATGGTTGAAGATGACATCCACTGTCTAATGGTCTTCCCACACCTTTGGGATGTATTTTGTTGGTTTAGGCAAATAATCTTCCTCTGGAAGCTGACATGAAGAACTGTAGGAATGAGTTCTCTTTGTGGTGGGAAAGAATGAAACAGACCCACCAAGAGAGGTACAGATGGGAGAAGACAGCTCCCAGGATATCTGAGTTTGTGGATCCACTCAATCCTGAAACTGTTTCCACTCCTACTTTTTCTATGGTTTGTGTTTCCCGGGCCAGCGAATTTTTTGTGCTTAAGCCAGCTTTCCACCAAAAGAGTCCTGTCATTCTTTGAAGAAGTTCTCAGGGACCAAGTTCTGCTTTGTGTGCTAATTAATTTAACTCAAGAATTAGCTGGGGTCACTGTGTCCTTTGGCATAAACCTCCATCCCACATGCAGAAAGAAAAGGCAGTGTTTTTCCTTGGGGTTCATGTGTGTGTGTGTGTGTGTGTAGGTGGGGGCAGGAAATAGGGGAGTGGGACGAAGGGAGTATGTGAACGTTCTCTGGCATCTGGCTCTGCCCTCAGTGAACTCTCAACCATGTTCAGTTCTCACATCTGGCAGCTACCTCTTCTCTTTCTCAACCTTCCAAATCAGGAACAGTGCCCTGTTACCTCAGTTACCCCAGATCATTGTCACCAGCCAGAGGTGTGTTGTACATCTTGCTCCAAGTCGGGGTGGCAGAAATTTTGACATTTCAAAATTGCAAACAACTTAAATTTAGATGTCAGATCTTCCTAAAATATACCAGAATATCTCCATGATCACTCTTCACTATACGCTTCTGCCTCCTGCCATGCTTACCCCTTGCTGTGTTGTCCAGTCCTAAATCCGTTGAAATTCCAACGTAGACAAGTTTTTTATCATTTGATTTCACTGTCTCCATATAGAACCTCCCACCTAGAGCAGCCTGCTTACAAAGACAGTCCCCCCACCTTGAGAAAACCCCCTACTAGCTGTTAAATGAAGTTTTCTTTCACCCTACTTCACTGTCTACACTCTCTGGTTTGCCTCTTTAACATCTCCTTTACTTTCTATTGTTATTTTTACCTTCTCCCCTTAAATGCAGCAAAAAAACAAACAAACTCTTGGTGTTGATTCTTAACAGTATGCTTTGTGCTCACTGAGCAAATGGCTTTGAAAGGATCATTTTCCCTCATCTCCTGGGATCAGGGAAGAGGCCCCAACCCACTCCCCTCACCCCTGCAACTCACTAATTCTAAGGTACCAAGTTGGCATCAGCTCTGAGCCGTCTCTTTTGTGTCATGTAACCCTTCCTCTTTCCTCCCTCCCCCCATGCCCAATAGGAGCTTTGGCAAAAGAAAGAAAGAAACAAACCTGACTGGGTTCCAGCTCTTCTTTTGCCTTTTTCTCCCAGATCTCATGTTACTTGAATGAGGAGGCTCTCTGTCGATTGAACCTCCTGTGTTCAGCTTTTTGAGCTGACAGCTTCCCTTTCTTCTCCTGCCATGAGAAAGCTTTCTGGGGCTCGGGCGTGCTCCCTCTCTCTGGCATGGAGGTGGAACAGTGCTCCAGCTCAGGTCAGCCCCAGGGGTATAGGATTGCTCAGCCCTTGACCCCGCAATAGCTGGCCTTGGCACTGCTGTCCCTCTGCTGTCTGCTCATGTACCTTGTTCCAGGCAACACT
The DNA here is from genome assembly GCF_964165515.1 of Mesoplodon bidens. Taxonomy (NCBI): domain Eukaryota; kingdom Metazoa; phylum Chordata; class Mammalia; order Artiodactyla; family Ziphiidae; genus Mesoplodon; species Mesoplodon bidens. Next base: position 32,816,141 of record NC_138175.1, read on the forward strand.
GATATTGGTGGATGACCTTTCGTCTCAGGCATAGCTTTCTTCTCAAACACAGGAGAAGGGAATGCAGGAAGGGCAGAGCAGTGAGGGGTGCCTTCTGTGGCACAGACACGTGGCCTTACGGATGTCAGTGGTCTACTGGACTTTCCTAACTACAGCCAGGAAGATTGCCTGTAGAAGATAGAATAAGACTGTAAACGCACCCTTCACCTTTCCTTCTTCCTTGTAATCTATAAACTGTAAAATGCAAGTGTTATGCATTATTTTTTCATGCCATACAATCCCTAGCCTATACATTCCACACGCCAGACCCTAAAAAATTTGAAGGCATTACAAAAAGTGAAAAGATGTCAGGTGTCACTCATAACATTAATCAACAGTCAGTCATTGTTGACACCGTTACTATTTATGGAGCACTTAATTGCACACTAGGTACTATGCAGAGACCTTCAAATGGAATGTCTCATTGAATCCTCCCAACCATCCTATGAATTAGATTTGATCTTTCTCTCTATCTTATAAACAGAGGCAGAGAGGTTAGCCATTTAAACCCAGCAAATTTGTACTGGAGCCAGAATTTGAACCCAAACTACCTCCACTCTATGCTGAATCGCATACTGTATTCATGCAGGTCATGGATGTATCGGGAAAGTGGTCTTGACCCTTGATGGATATAGTACAGTTGTTAATGAAAAAACTCATATCTATGCAACGAAAAGCAAAGAGTTTTTCTTCTTTGTTTTGTGTTCTCCTGTAAACATCAGTCTTTTTTGGATGATTTCAGCTCATGACACTCTGATGCCAGGTAGACTTAAGGAGTTCAGATTCCCTGAGAGGTATCTTTGGAGCAAAACTGGAAGTTTAGAGACTGCTTCTGTCATCCTAACACTAAATAAGTGTTTTAAGGAACAGAAAAGCCAGAGATTTGGTATGCAGTGTAGAAAAAAGCAAAACACAGAGACATGGAAATGTCCAGAGTTTGGATGTTCAAAGGAAATTAAAAGGCTTGGTGACTCTTCACTGTAGAGGGAATTTGTAACTCACTCATTTAACCAACATCATGCAGCCATGAACCAGGCCCTGGCTATGGGCTAAGTATTATGAGTGTAGCATGGCTAGCTTGAGCCTTCTCCCCTGCGGCTTATGTTTTAGTGGGGATAGATAGACAGAAACAAGCAAACAACTATGTTGATTTCAGGTAGTGATAAATCAGTGCTATGCAGAGAGTAAAGCAATGTAATGGGTTAGATAGAGACTGGTTAGAGTAAGGCATCTGGGAAGACTCCTTTGAGGAGGGGGGCATTTGAGCTGAGGCCATCTATGCTTGGGTTTATTTCTGGGCTTTCTTGGATTTATTCTGTTCCAGTAAAGTCACTATGAAAATTCCAATGGAACTTTTCATAGAAATAGAAAAAATTCTGAAATTCCCATGGAACCACAGAAGACCCCGAATAGCCAATGCAATATTGAGCCAGAAGAACAGAGTTGGAGGCATCACACTACCTAATTTCAAATTATATTACAAAGCTATAGTCATCAAACCAGTATGGTACTGGCTTAAAAACAGACACATAGACAAATGGAACAGAATAAAAAGCCCAGAAATAAACCCAAGCATAGACGGTCAAGTGATTTTTGACGAGGATGCCAAGAATACAAAATAGGGAAAGCATAGTCTCTTCAGTAAATGATGTTGGGAAAACTGGATATCCATATACAAAAGAATGAAATTGGACCTTTATCTTGCACTACTTACACCAGTCTACTCTTAGCAAGTTTTCACTGTTTAATACAGTATAATTAACTATAGTCATCATGCTGAAGATTCAATCTCTAGACTTATTCATCCTATATAACAGCAACTTTGTATATATACAATGGACTATTACTAAGCCATAAAAAAGAGTGAAATAATGCCATTTGTAGCAACCTGGATGGACCTCAAGATTATCATCTTAAGTGAAGTAAGTCAGACAGGGAGAGACAAATATCATATGATATCACTTACGTGTGGAATCTAAAAAAACGATACAAATGAACTTATTTACAAAACAGAAGTATACTTACAGACCTAGAAAACAAGCTTATGGTTACCAAAGGGGGTAGCAGGGTTGGGAGGAGATAAATTAGGAGTTTGGGATTAACATATACATACTACTATATATAAAATAAATAACCAACAAGGACCTACTGCATAGCACAGGAAACTACACTCAATATCTTGTAATAACCTATAATGGAAAAGAATCTGAAAAAAAAAATATGAATCACTTTCCCGTAAATTAACTGTACTTCAATTTTTTAAAAATGGTTTAAAAAAAGATTTTCTCTATTTTTAAATAATTTGATTATGCTGTTACTTGGTAAACATTTTTTTTTCGTCTTTCTTGTGCTTGAAGTTTATAGAACTTCTTGGATTTTGGGGCTTATAGGTTATGTTAAATTGGAAAAAAATTAGTCATTATTTCTTCAAATATTTTTTTCTGTCCCTGTTCTTTTTCAAACACTGTAATGACACATACGTTACACTGCTTGAAGTTGTGCCACAGGGCACTGATTCTCTGTTCGATTTTTAAAAAATTTTTTCTTTCTCTTTTTCATTTTTGTGTCATTAAATTCTCTAATCTTTTCTTCTGCAGTTTCTAATCTGTCATTAATCCCGTCCAGTGCTTTTCCTCTTACACTTTGTAGTTCTCATTTATCCAAGTTCAATTTGGGTGTTTTTTATATTGTCCATGTTTGTACTTAACAAGTACAGTCTTTCCTCTGTGGTTTTTTTAAAATGTCTAGAATGCATTATAATAATTTTAATGTTCTTTTCTGTTCATTCTAATATCTGGGTAAATTCTCAATGGATTGAGTTTTCTCCTCATAATGGATTCTGTTTTTCCCATTTCTTTTCATGCCTGGTAATTTTTGATTGGATACCAGATATTTGCCAGTACTGTGCTGAATTATCCAGGAGCACTCTCTGCAGATCTGTAGTCTTTTTCTGTGTAACTCTTTCCTCTTGGTACTCTTCCTGTGAATGCTAGCTGTCATGCTCTCTTTGGACACTCATGTTCATATACTCAATCAGGGAATTTGCCTAGCACCACCTGAGTTTCCCCTGCCTGTGCCATGGACAGGAAACTCTTTCAGTGGAGTTAAGCTTGGGAAACTGCGGGGCTCCCCTCATTTGTTTCCTGTATCTCAGGTATGACTGTCCTTTGTTGACTGATGCCCAGTGTCTTGAAAACCATTGTTTCATGTATTTTGTCTGTGTTTTAGTGATTTCAGGAGCAGAGGTCCCTGTTACTACATCATGACTGAAAGTGAAAGCCCTGAAGATCATTTTTTAAATAAATGACTTATAATAACAGAAAGGATTACTAATAATATGTGATCCCTTTGGCTTTCAGATATCTCTTGGGATGACTTAGCACAGTAGGTGAGGGCATATCCATTACATATTCATTACAAAACATAATGAACATTTTACTTTCAAAATATTCTAATGTTAAGGTGCAAGGTATGTGATACCAGTAAAGTATTTAAATACTGATTGACTAATATTTTAGAACTCTGGCAGTTAAATTTGACACAATATCAGTAAAAGTATTCTCACTATACAGGCCAATTACTAATGACAGCCCATCTATGATGCTAATGGAACAAATAATGATTCTGTAAAGTTTTAGCAGGTGGTTATTTCTGTTTCTATGCAGTCGATGCTCAAGATAAGAGTAAATTCATTTTCTCTAACAAGGGAATTTTGTTTATGATATGGGAAAACTCATTCCTCATAATGAACAGGAGTTGGCTTGTCATTGACTTAGAGGGCTGAGAAAACTCCCAGGTAAGTGGTAATCACTTTCATAGATATTCATCAAATAAAAAATTGTATTCTCTATCAGTTGTAAGAATAGCAAACTAGTGGCTTGTGTGTAGTATTCTTCCTGTCCACATGTTTTAAAAATCAGGAGATTTCACTGATTCATCCACATTTTCAGTTTCTCTTTGATGAGGGAATCTCCCTATTAATAAACTTGACCCCTTTTATTCAGTTATATTAGCTGCATGGCCTGTGTATTCATCTGAATTTGCAACCCCTTCCTCAATACTTCATCCTTCCCATTTTTTTCATTGAAATATCTTCCTAATAAAGATAATCCCTACAATATTGTGAGTAGTAAAAATACATCATCAAACCAGGATTGCTCTAAAAGGCACTTTAAACTTATTATTTCCATCTTCTGATGGTTTAAAATAATGGCCACTGTTTTTAGATAAGTGATAATCATATGATGTTTGTCTACCTGAAACTTAACACAACATTGTAAATCAACTATACGCCAATAAAAATTATTGAAAAATAAAATAAAATAATGGCCACAAAGCCTTTGACACTACTCACATTGAAAGAAGCGATCTATGTCTTTTCTCTTTTTTTTTCCCCTTGAATCTATACAGGCTTGTGACTCAGTTTGAACCAGTAGCATGGGGAAGAAGTAACAGTGTGATTTCCTAGTGTAGGTTAAAAGGTAATGCAGCTTTTCTTTTGTTTGCTAGATACCTGCTTTTGGAGCCTAGAATTGCCAGTTATGCAGTTTGACCACCCTGAGGTTGTCATATTATGGGGAAGCCCAGGCCACATGGAGTAGGGGCTGTAACCTACAGTTCCACCTAAGGACCCAGCCAATAGCCATCATGAACTGTCAGACCTGAGTGAAGATGCTCCAGGTGATTTCAGATTTCAGCCATAAAGTCATCCTTAGCTAACATCAAGAACCCCTAGCTGAGGACTCAGACACTGTTGAGTACAGACAGACTCTTCCCTCTAGACCTTGTCTAGATTTTGTTTCATGGAATGTGTAAACGTGAAAAAAAAATGCTTGTTTTTACGTGCTTAATTATGGGGTAGCTTTTCACACAGCAATAGTAACTGGGACATAACTATTTCAAAACTTATTTGAAGGAATTCTACACTAAAGAACACATACACTGATCTGAACTTCCCTATCTGTAAAATGGGGATGATAGTTTCTCTAAGACTAAGGGAGTGAAAGCATGAAAGTGTGTAATGTACCAATTCCAGTGCCTGCATGTGGTAGGTTCTTGCTTTTAAAAGTAATTAAAATGAGTAATTTATCACTATGTAACACTAGTTCAATGATAGAGATTTAGAAGGGACACTAGTACTAAAATGATTTCTGTTGGTATTCCCCCCACCCAAATCCTAGCCCCTCATTAAAAATGGAACTATTGTGGAAGAAATTATTTGGATTCTAAGTGAAAAATCTGTTTAAATGGAAGGCACACTACACAAAGGCAGCATTCTAGGTACCTGGTGAAAAAACAAAACATGACTTTTTACCCTCTAGTCAGCTGCAAATGGAACTTGTAGGTTTTCCAGGTAATTAGGAAAGTCAGTTAATGTGAGTAATCATAAACATTTGATACCTTAAATACCTTAAACTATTTTAACTAAACACATCCACTGTCCCTTACACAGTAATCTACATTTATAGTCTTTATCTCTAGGGCCAAGGCCTTTTCTTTTTTCATTTTTAAACATCTTTATTAGAGTATAATAGCTTTACAATGTTGTGTTAGTTTCTGCTTTATAACAAAGTGAATCAGCTATATGTATACATATATCTCCATATCCCCTCCCTCTTGAGCCTCCCTCCCACCCTCCCTATCCCACCCCTCTAGGTGGTCACAAAGCACCGAGCTGATTTCCCTGTGCCATGCAGCTGCTTCCCACTAGCTAACTATTTTACATTTGGTCATGTGTATATGTCAGTGCTACTCTCTCACTTTGTCCCAGCTTACCCTTCCCCCTCCCCGTGTCCTCAAGTCCATTCTCTATGTCTGCGTCTTTACTCCTGTCCTGCCCCTAGTTTCATCAGAACCAGTTTTCTTTTTGATTCCATATATATGTGTTAGCATATGGTATTTGTTTCTCTCTTTCTGACTTACTTCACTCTGTATGACAGACTCTAGGTCCATCCACCTCACTACAAATAACTCAATTTCGTTTCCTTTTATGGCTGAGTAATATTCCATTGTATATATCTGCCACATCTTCTTTATCCATTCGTCTGTTGATGGACACTTAGGTTGCTTCCATGTCCTGGCTATTGTAAATAGACCAGCAGTGAACATTGTGGTACATGACTCTTTTTGAATTATGGTTTTCTTAGGGTATATGCCCAGTAGTGGGATTGCTGGGTCATGTGGTAGTTCTATTTTTAGTTTTTTAAGGAACCTCCATACTGTTGTCCATAGTGGCTGTATCAATTTACATTCCCACCAACGGTGCAAGAGCGTTCCCTTTTCTCCATACCCTCTACAGCATTTATTGTTTCCAGATTTTTTGATGATGGCCATTCTGACTGGTGTAAGGTGATACCTCACTGTAGTTTTGATTTGCATTTCTCTAATGATTAGTGATGTTGAGCATCCTTTCATGAGTTTGTTGGCAATCTTTATATCTTCTTTGGAGAAATTTCTGTTTAGCTCTTCTGCCCATTTTTGGATTGGGATTTTTTTTTTTTTTGATATTGTGAGCTGCATTAGCTGCTTGTATAGTTTGGAGATTAATCCTTTGTCATTTGCTTCATTTGCAAATATTTACTCCCATTCTGAGTGTTGTTTTTTATCTTGTTTATGGTTTCCATTGCTATGTCAAAACTTTCAAGTTTCATTAAAAATTTCCATTTGATTTTGTTTTTATTTCCATTTCTCTAAGAGGTGGGTCAAAAAGGATCTTGCTGTGATTTATGTCATAGAGTGTTCTTATGTTTTCTTCTAAGAGTTTTATAGTGCCTGGCCTTACATTTAGGTCTTTAATCCATTTTGAGTTTATTTTTGTGTATGGTGTTAGGGAGTGTTCTAATTTCATTCTTTTCCAGGTAGCTGTCCGGTTATCCCAGCAACATTTAGTGAAGAGGCTGTGTTTTCTCCACTGTATATTCTTGCCTCCTTTATCAAAGATAAGGTGACCATATGTGTGTGGGTTTATCTCTGGGCTTTCTATCATGTTCCATTGATCTATATTTCTGTTTTTGTGCCAGTACCATACTGTCTTGATTACTGTAGCTTTGTAGTATAGTCTGAAGTCCGGGAGCCTGATTCCTCCAGCTCTGTTTTTCTTTCTCAAGATTGCTTTGGCTATTCGGGGTCTTTTGTGTTTCCATACAAATTGTAAAATTTTTTGTTCTAGTTCTGTGAAAAATGCCATTGGTAGTTTGATAGGGATTGCATTGAATCTGTAGATTGCTTTGGGTAGTAGAGTCATTTTCACATTGTTGATTCTTCCAATCCAAGAACATGGTATATCTCTCCATCTGTTTGTATCTTCTTTAATTTCTTTCATCAGTGTCTTATAGTTTTCTGCATACAGGTCTTTTGTCTCCTTAGGTAGGTTTATCCTAGGTATTTTATTCTTTTTGTTGCAGTGGTAAATGGGAGTGTTTCCTTAACTTCTTTTCAGATTTTTCGTCATTAGTTTGTAGGAATGGAAGATATTTCTGTGCATTAATTTTGTATCCTGCTACTTTACCAAATTCATTGATTAGCTCTAGTACTTTTCTGGTAGCATCTTTAGGATTCTCTACGTATAGTATCGTGTCATCTGCAAACAGTGACAGTTTTACTTTTTGTTGCCCAATTTGGATTCCTTTTATTTCTTTTTCTTCTCTGATTGCTGTGGCTAAAACTTCCAAAGCTATGTTGAATAATAGCAGTGAGAGTGGGCAGCCTTGTCTTGTTCCTGATCTTAGAGGAAATGGTTTCGGTTTTTCACCGATGATAACAATGTTGGCTGTGGGCTTTGTCATATGTGGCCTTTATTATGTTGAGGTAGGTTCCCTCTATGCCTACTTTCTGGAGAGTTTTTTTCATAAATGGGTGTTGAATTTTGTTGAAAGCTTTTTCTGCATCTGTTGAGTTTATCATACGGTTTTTATCCTTCTGTTTGTTAATATGGTGTATATATCACATTGATTGATTTGAGTATATTGAAGAATCCTTGCATTCCTGGGGTAAATCGCACTTGATCATGGTGTATGATCCTTTTAATGTGCTGTTGGATTCTGTTTGGTAGTATTTTGTTTAGGATTCTTTCATCTATGTTCATCAGTTATATTGGCCTATAGTTTTCTTTCTTTGTGACATCTTTGTCTGGTTTTTTTAATCAGGGTGATGGTGGCCTTGTAGAATGAGTTTGGGAGTGTTCCTCCCTCTGCTATATTTTGGAAGAGTTTGAAAAGGGTAGGTGTTAGCTCTTCTCTAAATGTTTGATAGAATTCACCTGTGAAGCCATCTGGTCCTGGGCTTTTGTTTGTTGGAAGATTTTTTTTTTTTCTTTTTTTGCGGTACGCGGCCCTCTCACTGCTGTGGCCTCTCCCGTTGCGGAGCACAGGCTCCGGACGCGCAGGCTCAGCGGCCGTGGCTCACGGGCCCAGCTGCTTCGCGGCATGTGGGATCTTCCCTGACCGGGGCACGAACCTGTGTCCCCTGCATCGGCAGGCGGACTCTCAACCACTGCGCCACCAGGGAAGCCCTGTAGATGTATTTTTAATGTATTTGTGGGGAGGAAGGTGATCTCGTCTTCTCCACCATCTTGAAGGTCTCTCCCAAGGCCTTTTCTTTAGGTATGGGTTCTGTAATTGCGGTTTCACATTGCCTTTATTGCATTAAACTGTAACTGTGGTATATATTGACTATGATTTCTATTTCAATTTCTTTAAAGAGGAGTGAGAACTTAATGGAGCTCAAGAGCAATTGAGTGCAGAGCAGACCCCATTTATATTTTTGCAGCCTAATTTGATAGACATTTAAAATCACTCATCACTTGATTCTTTTTAAAGCATGTATCTCAGTTTTGAACACCAGTTCTTTTTTTGCATTCATAAAAATAAGTGGCTACACCCATGAATTGGTCATGGAAGCTCCCTCCAATCCCTGTATCTTTATAGTTAAATTCCATAAAACGGTTATAGATAGTGTTCAGTGGGAGGGAGAAGGGAGTTATAACTTTCCAGCCTGGCATTGGAAAGGTGTCAGTAAAGACTTCTTGAGTCAGTAGGTCCTCTGCTGGATCTGGAAGGATGGCAGAGTTGGAAATGCTAGCAGTATGGTGGAGAATACTCTCTGCAGACGGGAAGGCATGTGTGAAGATGGAGGCAGTCAAGTTCAGGGCATATTTAGTGAATGATGAGTGCCCAGGTTTCTGGGAGTTAAGATGTATCTACAGGGAGGGTAATCCTCACACCTCAGTTTTCCTGGGAAATTTCTGACTTATGCCTGTTGTTCAGGAATCCCACTCAAGGTAATACTTGTCTCAGATAAAAGTGTCACGGTTTGGACAATAAATTATATGGTCACCCTACCTAAAGGAGAAGAATAGGAAGATGAAATGTCAGGTAAGGTGTTTTGACTTTGGGAGGTAATCGAGAGTCATGGAAGATTTGGAGAGTTTAGAGAATCAGTGCTAAATTTTAGGGATCATTTTGGTGACACTTCAGATTATACAGTGGGTGAAAGAGAAGAATAGAGAAGACTACATTGAGGTTTCTAGGTTTCTGGTTAATAAGTTGTTTAGAACAGTAGCCAGGAGAAGGGCAGGGTTGAGGAAATGCAGAGGAAGGCATGGACAGGAATCAATATTAGAATCTAATATTGAAGCGTCAAATTCCTTGAGAGGTGCGTGGACAGGGGGCAGGATTTCTTGTCCTTGGGCCACTTGGTGGCATGGTTTATTGGCTAATCCAGATCCCCCTGGGATGGAAGTAATAAGAAATCAACCCTTAGGTCTTGTAGCTTGGAGGTGCACCACTTTGCTGTTGAGAATAAATCACCGAGATTCTGTCTCCCATCTACATTTTGGAAAAAGAGAAGAAGTGAATTATTAGTCTTGAAGGCTCAACCCCATTTTGGATTCACTTCCCACCTTTGGTTTCTCATTGGAAACTTGAGAAAAGAGAGATTTCTTCATGTGTGTTAGGGTCTTCCCTTAAGGAGGAGGTGACCAGAAAAAAAATTTAAAAATGGGGACCAAGCACTCACAGAAGTAATTTCTTTTTCTCATTTCCAAGCCAGAAACATCACCTTTTCCTCCCAACTCCCTCGTGCAAAGGCCATGTTTTTATCGTGGTGTCTGAAAAACATTTGGATAGCACTAAGTTCTCTACGCACATGTGGGGCACTTTATGTAAAAGACACATGTATAACACCTCCTTTTAAATCCCTCCCCCCACCCTTCAGCACACATTTCCCCTGGTGCTTTTCATCCTGTTAGAGAGACTCTGAAATGAAATGGAAACTTTCTGGGGAGCTGACAGAGAGGAAGCACTTTCTCTTTTTCTAAGACACAGGGCTCGTGGAGGCTCTGAGGTGGGGGTCTAGGTCCTGCATTGGATCTCTTTGACACAGGTGTGTACTTTCACTCCATCTTCCTGCCAGTTTACAACCATCTGGTCTTGAGCTCTGCTTTGGCCAGTGTGTGTCCCTTTTCAGCCAGATAACATTTTCCTGTGCTTTTTCAAACATGTAGAAGTCAGTTTGGATGCAAGAGGGCATGTGTCTGGGCGCTGTGTAGAAAATTAACTAACTTGTTGGAAATCTGGTTCCTAATTGTAGGAATCAAAATGAATTTTCAGTATTCATCTATGAGAACGGGATCATTAACCATTGCATAAACACAGCCAAGAAGGTGTTTGTTATTTCAACAAAATCCTGGAGATACAGCAGTGAGCAAGACAGACAAAAATTCCTGTCCCTGTGGAGCCTACATTCTACTGAGGCAGAGAAAGAGAGAGAGAGCGAGAGAGCGCGCGCGCGCGAGAGAGATATGATGAACAGTATAGTATTGATAGATAAAATAAGTGCTAATGAAGGAAAAAATCTGGGGAGAAAGAAAATGATGAGGGTGAGGGAATTTGAAATAGTAAATAGAGAAGCCAGGGAAGGTCTCACAATAAGGTTGCTGCTTCCTTTGGGTATTTCCTAGAATGAGACCAAGCCTTGTCTAGTGGAGGGATGTCCCAGGCAAAGGGCAGAGCAAATGCAAAAGCCCTGAGCTGACATGTTCAGGGGACAGCAGGCCAGGGTGCTGGAATGAGCTGTTTGTCCAAGTTGTTTCTCACCGTTTCTCTGCACAGTGAAGGCCTAAGATCTGACCTAACATAGTGCATATTAGCATTTCCTTGTACTGGCTGAATTATCATTAACCCTTGGGAGCTTTGGAAAATACAGATGCTCGAATCCCTGCCCAAGCTATTCCAGTTGAGTAGGTCTGGGGTGATAGCCAGGTACCTGTCTTTATAGTCAGCTTCCCAGGTAGTTTAGATGATCTGTAGGTCTTGGGCTCAGCTACCTAGATCCAGTTCATCATGAGCTCCAGCTTCATTGTGGCTACAGCATCTATGGATCCCCTTTTCAGGGCAATGAAACACTGAGGCGGATATGATTAGTGTTGGATTCAGTTATTTTATCTGCAGGGAGAAGGCCTGGTAATGTTTTTTTTGTGTCCTACGCTCAGGAATTGCAACACAGTTTCCAATTGTGCTATAGATTTGTGCTGTGCTTTGCTTTCTTTCTATGAGAACTGGCCTCTGTCTTCAGCAGGTTCTAGTTGCTCTATTCCATGTCTCACTGTAGCCAAGGAAGGATTAAATAAGCCAACTGTAGGGGTAGTGATATAAATAGGATTCACCAGGAGCTTGAATACACTTGAAATATTCTTTTCTTGTTTTTCCTGCTCTCTGCCTGTTGGTCTTGTGTTCCATCATTCCCACAATGTAGAAAACAGGGACTCTCACAACTCTTGAATGTCACCCTGAGAGCTTCTGCCATGAGAGGGTTTGACTTCTATTCTCTGAATCATACATCTAAGAACTTCCCAGGGAGGAGGTACAGTGGTCTGTTCCTGGTCAGGTGTCTCCTGTTGAGTGGATCCAATGTGGCCAGGGTCATGTAAGTACATGCCAGCTCCTCTAGCAGCCATCATTGAGGACGGGTGACAGTTCCTAGGAGAAGGATGGGGTGAAGTGCATATGAATAATGTTAACTCCAGAGCTGAGACTTGACTTGAAACTTTTCTTTTGATACTGATATAGAGCCAGGGTAATTTAGATTTAGAACCAAAACCAAAGTCCTTACAATTAGATAAATGGCCCTCCTAGATCTAAGTCCCTATTACTGCACTATAACTTCATCACTGCACATCATTTCTACGTTCATGCCCCTCTAGTCACACTGGTCTCCCCAAGCAAGGCCTTTGAACCTGCTGTTACTACTGCCTGGAAAAGTCCTGCCCCAGAAATCTACAAAGCTCACTCCCTCACCTCCTTTTAGTCTTTGCTGAAATATTGTTTTCTCAGTGAATCCCCCTCTGTCCACCTTATTTAAAGTTGTACTTCTACCCCAGAGTTCCCAATAGTTCCCAATAATTTTATCCATAGCACACATTACCACATGACATTCTTTCATTCACTACAACAACAGCTTTACAAAGCCAGGGATTTTTTTTTTTTTTTTTGTCTGTCTGGTTCACTGCTGTATCCTCAGCACCTGAAGCAATGCCTGACGCATGGTAGGCACTCAGCAAATACCGAATGACCCGTCAGGTTCATGTATATGTTCTTGGACAGCCGTAGTTATCCCACAGCCATACTTTCCTATGACTCTCCATGGTTAGGCACCCCCAGGTAGAGAGTCCCACCTGGGCCTCCTTTGGATTGAAGCCAGTGATGATTCCAGAAAACAAACAGAAGAGCAGGGAGGCTGGGGTTGGCATAGCAGCTGCTGAGTTGGGAAGGGGGCAGCATCTGTATTACTCAAACACAGCAGCATCCCCAGGGAGAGGGTGACCCTGAGGCTCTGCAGGTCTTTTCAATATCTTGGATTAAATGAACTGTGAAATATTTGTTTTATTAGAAGAGCTTGGGTTTGTTTCTGAGGCTTTAAATCGTGTCTGTTCTGGGCAGCTGATACGTAGCAGAGAGTGCACAATGTTTAGAGAACTCATGGGAACCTCGCCCATCATTTGGGGTCTGTTTTCAGGGGCCCCTCTCATTTCTCCTCCAAGACCAGCAATCTCTTTGTTGGGACAAAGCACTGAGGAAAGACGAGGTTACTGTTGGTAAAGGAAAATGACTGTGGAGGGGAGCAGCCTCATGTAGCACACTGCGTGCAGAGGAACTCAGGAAATTTTGAATGGCTGCAGTCTATAGAATTTCTGACGGGGGCAAGTGCGTTAAATGAAGATGGGACTGGAGGTTCAGGAAGAGCCAGTGAGAACTATCATGGGACTTGAAAGAAAAGCCCTTCATGTGTACAGATGTTCTGAATACAGTTCCACAGCATCCCCTAAGTGTGTTGCTCTTAAATCACACTTTCCATCTTATCTAGGAAAGCTGAGGGCCTCTGAGGTTCAGGAGGGAAGCCCTAGTTTCTGAGTGGGGAATGATAAAGCCCAGATCCTGTGGTGAATTCCCATAGTGAATGGAATGGGAGCCTCCACATTCTCAGCTATGAATATTAAGCTTCTTTCTTCCTGCTACAGCTTTGTCATTGATTTAGCTGTCAACCCTCCATCCCTGCAGATGTAGAACCTACAGATACGGAGGGCCTACTGCACTATGCGATTTTATACGTATAAGGGACTTGGGCATCTGTGGATTTTGTGTATGTGTGAATGTATGTGTGTAGACGTGAGTGTGTGTAAATGCATAGGAGAAGTTTGCGAGTATGTACCCTCCCAATGGTTAAGTTTTCAACTCTGGGAAGAAAAGAAAGAATGAAGCAAGGTTAAATAAATTGTTGCATTTTTAACCTTATACAGTTCTAAAAATTTGGCATCTTTTTCCTACCAAAATGTATCCATGCATTATTTGTGTAGTTTTGAAATATTGCAAAAAGATTGTAGTTGACAAATGAAATCACTAACCAATGACAAATTGACTGATGTTCCCTTTTCCGCTCTATTCTATTTCCTGCTGGCTCCAAATAACCACAGTAGTAGTGGATTGGGGAGGGGAATCTAATCACATCATGTAGGAATCATTGTTTCTCTAATGCCGCTGACCTACTTTCCTACATATCTATGCCATTTTTTCATGCTGTCTATTACACCTAGAATTCTTCCTTTTCCAGCTCTTAGTGTCTTCAATTACCAATTTTGCTCATCCTTTAAGACCTATCTTGATTAAATCACCTCCATGACACTTTTTCTCATTTGTTCAGCATTCATCTTATCCATCCATCTATCCATTCATCATTCAGTGAATGGTTACTAAATGCCAAACACTGTGTGGAACTTCAGGTAGTAAAGATATTATTCTTGCTCTCTTGAAGATAAGATTATAAAGAGAAGATGGAAAATAAATAATAAAGCAATTGAATGAATATAAAATATAAAATTGTATTGAGTGCTAGAAAAAAATAAACATAATATCCTGAAAGAGAATAAAGAAACAACACCCAGATTGAATAGGGTGATTAGAGATGGCATTTATCTTAAGATATAAAAGTGGAAAAAAATGAGAAACATGTCAAAGAATGAGGGAGGGTAAGTATAAGGATGTTTTCACAGGGGAAATATATATGATCTCTTTTGCTTCTGAAAGCCTTCTATATTTGCTTATCACATTGTTCACTGTATATATGATGTCTATGTTCATATTCTTGATTTTCAGGTTTTGGGGCAGCTTTCAGTTTCCTATCACGTAGTAGGAACCAATACACTGAATCAAGCATCTGTGGACTCCAAATCAGGAAGAAGGAATTCCTTATATTGTCTCAAAGACATCTTAAATTTCATTGATACCCTCTCTGGAGAGTTTCTAAAAACACAAATTATTTCCAAAATGATCTTTAGGACTGAATATTAAAGTGGTTTTACTTTTCCAAGTTGCCTCTCTGCTAGATCTTTACTCTGTACCAAGAAAGAAAGATTTCCGTTATCTACTAATCCAATTCTGGTTGGGTGGAATCCATCCTTAGACCAAACTTTATTTAAAATCATTTAAAGTCTTGTTAAAGAGGAAGTACTTTCTTCCCTTTGTGTTCCCTCAGGCCTGTGGTTGTTTTTTTTTTTATTAATAGGAAAAAGAGAGTATAATTTTGGTAGACCAGAAATTTTCTTTAGTGAAATATATGGACTGTAGACTATATCCAACGTATAATCACCTCTCCATGACTCTGAACTGAGTTAGTGCTATTTTACCAACTTAAAGAGTTGTTAGTCATCTTGATTTTTCCCGAAGGTCTGGCCTTAAGGCATGGAGAGGTTTTTATTTTCTAAACCAGATACCAGAAAATATCTTTGCTGTCTCCCTTGGGGATAGCATCTTCCAGACTAAGGCAGTAGAGAGAACAAGTCCAATTTCAGGAACATACGGTAGTCAGAATAAAGTGGAAAACGTCTTGCTGTCTCTGGAAGGTCATAGGATCTTAAGAGTTAGAAGGTACCTTGGAAATTATTTAGGTCACTCCTCTACCCAGGGCTGAAATTTGTTTATAATAGCACTGAAAAATGATTATATATCTCACTTGCACATAAATATTTCCCTTGATGAGAAGCATAGTACCTTCTAAGACAGACCATTCTGCTTTTTAGTTATCTCTGGTTATTAGACATTACTTATTCATACCAGTTTTATCCCATAACCTTCAATGAGACAAAGCCTACAGTTCTAACATCTTTCCAGTAATCCTAAGAACATGTCTTATCTATGGCTTAATTAAAACTAAATCGGGCTTTGAATCAGAAGATTGAAATTATGGCTTCCCAAATTAGTTGATCTTGGGCAAATTTTTAACTTCTGTGACTCAATTTCCTCCTCTGTAAAATATAGTCACCTACCTCACTGAATCATTGTGAGGATTAAATAGGAAAATGTGTGTGAAAATGACTAACATATGCCCAACATATAGTAGGTGGTCAATAACTTTTCTTTTCTGTCCCATCTTCTTTCTCATGTTTACTGAAAGAGTCTGAGGACAATTATAGGTAAGGAATGCATTTGTCTACAAGTAACAGAGAACCCAAATATTATTGACTTCATCATAAGGACATTTATTATTCCTTTATTAAGAAGCTCAGGGCTTCCCTGGTGGCGCAGTGGTTGAGAGTCCGCCTGCCAATGCAGGGGACACGGGTTCGTGCCCCGGTCCGGGAAGATCCCACGTGCCGCGGAGTGGCTGGTCCCGTTAGCCATGACCGCTGAGCCTGCGTGTCCGGAGCCTGTGCTTCGCAACGGGAGCAGCCACAACAGTGAGAGGCCCGCGTGCTGAAAAAAAAAAAAAAAGAAGCTCAAAGATTGGCAGCCTTAGGCTAGGTATGGTAACTTATTGATCTTATGAAGGACCCAGGCTCTACCTCACTTCTCCACCATTCTTAGCATTACTGGCTTTTTTCTTCATGCTTTCTGCACTCTAGATGTAAGATGGCTGCCATAGCTCCTGGCACCATGGATGAATTCAAGGCAGAAAGAAAGAGGAAGGAGTGGCATCTGTAACTCCTTTCCATTCCCTTTCCTTTCTCAGGAAGGAAAATAGTGTTTCCTGAAGCCTCTCTGCTAACTTTTCTTATCTTTCATTGGCCAGACTGAGTGAAAGGGCCATACTCACTGCAAGGTGAGCTGGGGAAGTGATATAGGCAAGAGGGAAGGGGATGGGGATGGCTATGCATTAGCCAACTAACCACAGCTGCTCCTGAAGCACCTCTCATGTCTCCCCCAAATCGTCCCTTCTCCGGGCTTATCACTGCCTGTGCTCTCAGCATCTCTGAAAATGACTTGATTTGCATACCCTTTGCTCCTTTAGTCTCCTTGGTTGGGTTAATCATGGTCAGCACCAGGAGATGGCTATACCCAATGGGGCTCCATCAGGGAGCAGAACCACTATGAGTATTATGAACTGTGGGAGTTACTGTGGGATTAGATTCTACAAAATGTAAGAGGAGCTGGAGAAGTAAGGTCCAGAAAGGGAAGTTGTCAGATCAGAGAAAATCACTAACCAGCTCTGCCAAGGCACAAGCACAGGGAGCAAGTCATAACTTGTAGGAAAATCTGGAAAGTCAGGCGTGTCCGACTGCCATAGCAGGGCCACAAAAAGGATCTGGAAAAGAAGTTTCTGGAAGGTGGTTGCCTCTGTGTCTGGTGGTGAACCAGGGTTACTGATAGTCAGTTGGGCCTGTGGTCAGGAAGAAGAGCTGTGTGCTGGGGAAAGCTAGGACAAGGTGGCACCTGCTGGCACCTCTTTTCTGTCTCTTATTTCATCTAACCAGAGTGAACCTTAGAGCATAAGTTCAGCGTGATTTGAGTGGACTCAGTGTAGCTCCCCCAAACGCAGGATGTATCAAGCATGGGGAAAAAGAAAAGGGCTGTGCACCCAAATGGACTTCGGCCATGATGAGGTTTCACACATTTTCATTGCAGCAAGACACACTTTTAGGGAGAGCAGATTCTCTGAGGGTGTATTAAATGAGAGAAGTAGGGCCCATTCTAAAGGTAAAATAGGATTAGCATGGGATAGGAAACATAAGTTGCTCTTATGAATCCATTAGGGGAAGGAAAAGCAGGAACTTAGATTGTGAGGATAAAGAAGGAGGAAGAAGATGGAATTTTGAAGCAGAAACTATGTCCCCAGTCATTTTCCTATATAAGCCCTTCACATCTCCACTATTAATTTTGTTTCTTTAACTTCTGTTTCCAAACCCCATAACAGCAATTTTTCCTTGAGTATTTTTCCTTTGGAATTAAATTTTTTATCTTTGTCTTGACTTGTGTATCAATAAATGTTTAGCAGTATGGTAACTGTTATCTTTTGTGTACTAAAGCACAAGGTGGTTTAGAATAATTAAATCATGGGATGTCTCCTGTACCCATCTTGCTGCTGATACTCTTTTCATCTAGGTGTTAAAAGCCAGACATACATTAATCCACATAAAATTGTCTCATGATAACTTGAAAAATGATGAGGATGTTATCTAATCATGAAAATAAGTTAAATTCTTCCTTTTCTATAAATAAGAGGTGGGTTTTTGTTTTTGTTTTTTTTTTTGATTTACAAAGCAGACAGAAGAGTAGGGCCATTTTTCTGTTCCAGTATGGAACACATGATATATTTATTGTTTCTAAGATTTGTTTTTTGAGGCTGATTTGTCAGAAGGACAGCCTGACCTATGTCTTCTCTGCATGGCAAGCTGAATGCCAAACAAATGTCTCCTTCATTCCAAAGACACCATTCTATTCTATTTAGGTAGAAGACGATGCTTACCTTAGCAGCAGGAAATTGTTTGATTGGAGTACCTTCTGACGGCAAGCTTATTTCACAGAGCTCTGTAGAGAAGGTAAATTTTGATGTCAGTGCTAGTTAAAGCAATAGTTCCAACCTGATTTCCAATTATTAATTGTCCAAATGGGAACATTCAAATGCTGGGATTTCCTTACAAAACTAGTAACTCTAGAAAAGTCACATTTAAAAAAACAATACAACTTAAGGGTATATACAAAAGCCAGCATTATAAATTCCATATTGCTCTGGACTTAGGGAAATAAGCAGATGGAATATATTGGAAGGGCTGAGGGCACAGATGTCTTCTTGGCTTGGGTTCAGAGTGAAAGAAGCCCATTTTGTAGCTGAGTCTGGGATAGGAAAGATCCAGATACCTGGAGGGCTGAAAAACCAAATACACAGGTTTAATGAATTGTTTATCAAAGTAATTATCACAACATTTAAGCAACAAGTTATTGTCTGGGAGCGTGCTTTTTAAACTGATTTAAGTATGCATTTTGAGTGGGTAAAGCTTTTCCGTGGTGGTTGAGTTATGCTAAGTGTCCTTAGATCTTCCACTTATAGTAGCATTGCTATTGCTCTGGCCAAGAGAAGGCTTACCCTTTGAGGCCCTAAGCCCTTTGTTCATTACAAACATTGTCTCTACTATGTTTAATAAACTGGGAGTGAATGTTTACTATGTTGAACTTTCCTTTAAAAGTGAAAAAAATAATATCAGCTGCTGTACTCAGTTTAAGGACCATATTGCTAAAGGAGAAGCCATGAAAAATAATTAACTTCTGTTGTTCAGTTCTTATTATAAAATTTATGCATACCCATTGGAGAAAATGTAAGAAAATACAGACAAAAAGAAAAAAATTAAATCACCAGAAATCCTTCTATCAGAAAACGATCAAAGTTAACATTTTACAACAAAACTTTCCAGTAACATAGGTATTTTTCATATTCCTATTGTTTTCTTCCAGCAATATGTTACAGACATTGTTCCTTGTCAATAAAGACAGATATAAAATGTCAATTTTAATAGATGCCTATATTTTAACTAATCTATGGTTTATCTAAGCTATCCACCATTTGTAGTAGACACCATGATTGTTTTTATCTATCTACCTATCTATGTATTTGTCCATCTATCTAGCTATCTAGCTATCTGTCTAGCTATCTAGCTATCTATCTTTTCAATCCACATACTTTTCTGTGTGCTTGCCTGATTATTTCCTTGGGTTGAATTCCCAGAAGCAGAATTGCTGGATCAACGGTTCTGCACAAGTTTAACTTTTGGTAGGTATTGCCAAATTGCCTGCCAAAATTTCAAACCCCTTATATTCCCTTCGACAGGGTATGAGAGTGTCTTTTCTCCATATGCTCCCTAACACTGAGTCATATCAACCCAGTTAATCTTTGCCAAGCTGAAAGGCTAGAACTACCACAGCATTAACATTTGTTGTTCTTATTTGTGTATTTAAGATTATTATTGAGTTTGTACATCTTGTTACATGTTAATTAGCCCTTTGCACAGAACATTATGAATGTTCAGACTATGTGCTTCCATTCATTGTGTTTGCATTTTCATTGTATTTTAAAGAGATTATCTAACCTGGAAGTTATCAGGCCTGGCATTTAGTCCCTAAAGGGATTAATTACTACTTCTCCCTAGATGGATCTGTAAAATGGGAGCAGTTATAACCCAGCCCAGCCATAAGGCCTACTTCCTTCTGTTATGTACAGTAATTGGAAAGAGGAGGTTTTGTGTTTGTTTGTTTTGGTCTTGTGTTTTTTTGTTTGCTTTTTAAATTTCTGTTCACTCCTGTGGTAGGCAGTCTATAAAAGACCCCTCAAGGATCCCAAACTTCCTAGTGTTCACATCTTTGTATAATCTCCCCTCGAATGTCAGCTGGACCTAGTGACTTACTTCCAACTAATAGAATACAGCAGAAGTGATGGGATCCACTTCTAAGACTAGATTACCAAAGACTCTGGCTTCCATCTTGCTCCACATCTCTAATCCTCTGTCTCTCTGTCTCTCTGTCTCTCTCTGTCTCTCTGTCTCTGTCTGTCTGTCTGTCTCTCTCTCTCTCTCTCTCTCTCTCTCTCTCGGAGCCTTAGCTCTGGGGGCAGCAGGCTGCCATGTCATGAGTAGCTCTATGGAGAGGTCAATGGAGCAAGAAACTGATGTCTCTGGCCAGCACCCAGCAAGGACCGGGGGCCTGCTGCCTGCCACTTGAGTGAGCTTGGAAGCATACGCTGCGCAGGCCCAGCCTAGAGATGACAGCATCCCCAGCTGTGACACTTGACTGCAGACTGCGAGAGACTCCAGGTCCGAGGCACCCAAGCAAGTTGTGCCCAAATTCGTGACCCTCAGAAACTGTGAGAAAATAGGTGTTTATTGTTTCAAGCCGCTAGGTTGTGGAATCATTTGTTACACAGCACTAATACCTCATACAATTGCTGCGTCATCCTCCCGGGGTTGGTGCTGTGCTCTGCCTCCTGCTCCCGGCTCCGCCATCCACCACCCCTCTGTCGTCACTGGTCACCAGTGGGAACTTGGAATTCTTTGTCTCAATGTACTTGGTCTATCTTAGCAGACAGGTCAAGGAAAGCTACACTCCTGTATTAATCACATCTTTTATCTTCTGTATTCTGATGCTTTGATATCTGGGGCCTTGCTGACCCCAGAGCGACGGCTCATCTCCGGGTTAGTGAATTTCTAGAGGCAGTAGACAGCTGTCAGGGGAGTGAGTCCTTTTCCAACGCAAACCAACCCACCCAGAGCCACACCCCCAGCTGCCTCCTTTATTGGGCTCTTATACTCTGGGTACTAACCTCCTGTCCTAATCACCCCAGGGCCAGGTACCAGACAATTAGGATGGCCTCTGTACTCCAGAGCCCACTGAAATTATTCAAACCAGCCAATCCTAAGCCTGCTTGCCCTGCCTTGCCCATTTCTTCCCAAAGAAACCACATTAAAGGCTCTGGTACAGACGGAGTCTCCCTCTTCCTCTGCCTCCTGACTGGCACTGGTGCTTCCCCATGTGTCCCCCACTGCAGAGTGTGCCCCCTCCTCTTGGAGTTTGAAACTCGAACATAACTAATTATCTTTTTAATGGCAATTGTCTTATAATCTGTTGGCCTTACCACACCTGAGTAATAACAAAACCTCTATTAAAACAACTCCCTTTTTTCCTGCTTGCCTTCTTCCTGTACTGCCTCCCCTCAATACTTTTAAATGAAAGGCTATGACCGCACATAACCAAAAGACAATTTTATTTCTCAGAGACCCGTATTAGCTAAACGCACAATAAGAAAGAGAAACAGTTTTGTAAGTGCACTTGATCTGCGCAGATTCCCTTGACTATTAATATGCAAGTCAGCATCAGTTCTCCTTTGTTTATTACAACTTTCTGATTCTATGTTTGACTCACCAGTATTTAAGAAATGGGGCTCATTAGAGAACAGGCTACCCCATATAACTCAGGTTACCCTGAGCTGTACAAAGACTGATCTGAAGCTCTGGAAGTACTACTTTTAGAAGTTAGATTATTCGTTGTTCACACCCTTCTTACCTCTTGCCCCTGGAAGTAGAGAGGAGGGAAAGAAAGAGGTTTGGTTTCCAGTTATTGTAGTCAAAGGGCTAGGTCAGATGATCTTTCAAGGTCCTACTTAGCCCTTAAAGTTGCTTGGCTTGTTTGTGGATTGGTTCTGAGAATGGTAGAATGAAGATTATGGATACTGTTGTTTATTCATTATTTTGCTTGCATTTTTGTTTCCTTTGTTTTTGAAGAAATAGCATTCCAGCTTGCCTGACCCATAATCCTGTCTCAAGTCCTTATTTTCGAGTGAGCTGGGAGATGCACTTTGTGTAGACTGTCTTCTGAATTCCCCATACACTTGTTTTCCCGAGCAGGATGTCGTCTTTTGTCTCTGAAGGGGATGTACTTTGCAATTACTCTAGAAGAGAAAAAATGAAAGGCTGTGCTTTCCTAAGGCCCAATCAAATTTTGTTAAAATTTTGGTTCAGTGAGTCTATTTGTCAACATCACATTGTATCTAAAGATGCTTTTTTTTTTTTTTTTTGCGATATGCGGGCCTCTCACTGTTGTGGCCTCTCCGGTTGCAGAGCACAGGCTCCAGACGCGCAGGCCCAGCCGCCATGGCTCACGGGCCCAGCCGCTCCGAGGCGCGTGGGATCTTCCCGGACCGGGGCACGAACCTGTGTCCCCTGCATCGGCAGGCAGACTCTCAACCACTGCGCCGCCAGGGAAGCCCTAAAGATACTTTTATCCACTCGTTTGTCTTAGGTTGAACTAAATAGTATGTAATTTACTGTATCACCAAAACATGGAAAAGAAAAGAGAAATATTTCTTACTCTTTGTTCTGCATCTTAGCTGTGAAGTGCAAGGAGTCTTGTGCTTCAGGACTGTCATTCATTTCTGATTCTAGAACTGCTTTAGTAGAAATTAAGATATTCTGATGGGTTATATTCAGATTCTATTTTTTTTTTTCTTGAGACTTTTCTTTGTTTAATGAACTGTCTCTTAAATAATGCTCTTACTCTGTTGAGGAGAGAACTATTGAATTGTCATGTGTGCGTTGACTAGCAAACACACATAAATGGAATAGTAGCTGGGCTCCTGTAACCAAGAGAAGTTTGCAAAACATTTAATTGTTAAGGGAGTCACAGTATTTCAGAGATTGACCTTGAAGTTTTGAAAAAGTGAATTGATCCACTGGAACAAGTACAAAGGCAGCTTTGGTGCTAAATGTAAATTGTTAAAAATGGTATGGAATAACATCTGCCTTGTAGTATGCCTTAATCAGCACTGTGAAAAATGAAAGTTTAACGATCTACTATAGTGGCTTCTAAGTGAAGGATAAACAAAGGATGAAAGAGTTTCTTGCATGGTTTGTAACTGATGCCATGAAAAATGTCAAGAACCATCTGCCTCAGACTTATCCAAACTGTCATCAAGTATTCTAATCCAGTCAAACGAGATACAACTAGAAGAACCTATGTAACTTGCTGAAGGCTTATCAAAAGAGTTGTAAATAAAGAAGGAAAAAACCCCTCAACTGTGTAGCTGCAGATTGTAGCCAGCTTGCCTGTGGCTTTGAAAATTCAATCCCATTTCTCTAGTCTGACAAACTGTACTAAATAGCAAAATGGATTTTTATTGCTTTCAGCCATTTTCACTTTAGTTGTTATCAGGAGATGAATACACAGTTTCCTAATAGAATCAGAATCATGATTTATTTTTTTAAATGCACATACTGATTTGGACCTTAGCACTCAGTCCATGAGTATGTACAGAGTACGTGCAGAGGAGCTGAACAGTGCGTTTTTGTAGGTAAGAGATCCATTACCCATGTATGGCTAGACTTCCATGACCTAAGATTCCCCACATTTTTTTTTCTTAGATTGGAGCTTTTCTCATGCTAGCTATTTATTATTCACATTTTTATAATCTACTCATTAAGAGTACAGAGTTCAGAATCATTCTGATGGGGTTTAAATTCCAGCTCAACTACTTACTGGCTGAAAGATCTTAGGCAAGTTGCTTAACTTCCCTGGACTTACTGTCATCATCTGGAAGTCTGAGATATTTGTAATTACCTAGATCATAGATGGACATGAGTTTATGCTTATAAAATTCCTGAAACATTAAAGCTAATTATGACAGGTAATGCTCACTGAATATTCATATCCCTGTGTTCCTCTTGGTTTCCTAGTCCTTTACACTTGGGCTGGGGCCATGTCACTAGCTCTGGCCAATGGATTGTTAATAGAAGGGCTGCATGTCATTTCTGAGCCAAGATATTTAATTGCCTGTCTGCCTCCTCCATCTTTCTCATTCCCTGCCAAGGTGACCTTGGAGTCGATGTGTTCCAGACAGAATAGTTACAAGATAAAGAAGGGCCACTGGTCCCACGTTGGGCTTCCCATGAGAAAGAAATACAACTTTGTTGGGTTTAGCTGCTGGCAGTCATTCTTAATTTGTTACTGCACATAGCAGAGCTAGGCCTAATACCTAAATCAGTAAGTGTTGGTCTTTGTAATTATATATATTTACTTTGCTACCAATAGATAACACAATAAATATGTACTTAAATGACATGGAATCTTCTGACTATTCCATTCTCTTCTTCAGTATTTCTAACTGAACAGGGAAAAAAGTGTGGGGGGCAGGGAAGAAAGAGGATGATACAAATAACTGTAGAACAAGGCAAAATGTTAAAGCTGCAAGGATAGTTTCACAAAAGGACCTCTGAGAAATTAGAAGAGATTACTTATAGCTGAGAAGTTCTGGAAGAAACTATGGATATAGAGTCCCTTTAACTAGCCTTAGAGGATGGGCAGTATTGAGATAAGCAGGTCTAGGAGTGTGCGAGGCATACCGTGTTTCACCTCCCCAAGATGGAGAACAAGGCATAAGTCTTTAGCAAAAAAAGAAGAAATAGGAATGACCAACATATAAAAGAAAAGATATTCACAGACTTCCCTGGTGGCACAGTGGTTAAGAATCCACCTGCCAATGCAGGGGACACGGGTTCGAGCCCTGGTCCAGGAAGATCCCACATGCCACGCAGCAACTAAGCCCATGGGCCACAACTACTGAGCCTGCGCTCTAGAGCCTGCGAGTCACAACTACTGAGCCTGCATGCCGCAACTACTGAATCCCGCGCCTGGAGCCTGTGCTCCGCATGAAGAGAAGACACCGCAATGAGAAGGCCTCGCACCGGAACGAAGAGTAGCCCCCGCTCGCCGCAACTAGAGAAAGCCCACGCGCAGCAGTGAAGACCCAACACACCCAAAAATAAATAACTTTATAAAAAAAAGAAAGTATTGATTCCCACAAGTAAGCAAAATAATCAAATCAAAATGAATCAACATTGAAGCAAAAAGCAGATGTTACTTTTTTACACATCAGTTTGGCCACAATATGAAGACTGATGATATCAAATGTAGGTGAGAGAGTGGGGAAATGGCGCTTTCACTGACCTCCAGTGGAAAGGTAACTGGCTATATCTCTGAGGTTTTTGGCAATAAACATCAAAAGCCTTAAAAATGTGCTTATCTTTCACCCAGGGATTTCACAAAGATGATTGTATGTCTATATTCATCAGAGAAAAAAGGTTAAATAATTAAACAAAACAACCAACAGCAGGAAACAATCTAAATGTCCATCAGTAAGGGATGGATAAAAAAATCATGGCATATATGAGAACATTATACTAATTTTAAATGACACATATATTTATGTATCATTTATGTAACATATATACATATAAACCTATTGACATAGATCTGTACTATGTAGTTAAATAAAAGGATGTTTTAGATCATTATGGACTATATATCCTATTTGTGTCTTTATTTGTGAAGATATGTACTAACATATTTTTAGAGTTTAGAATTATAATTTGTAGATTATAAAATGTCTAATTATATTTTCATACATATTATATTTTGTATATATTTGGACCTTAATTAGATTTAATTCATATATACATACATATCCTTTCCAAATTTTTATATTATCAAAATTTTAACAGTTTATACTTGGGTGGTTTTAGGTGGCAGGATTATAAATGAAATTCATTTTGACCCTTATTTTCTGAATTACTTCTCACGTTTAGGTGTTACTTTAATAGTAAAAAGAAAGCTATTTCTAAAAAAAAGAGGGAGAAAATGTTTGGGAATGGCCTGCACGTTTGGATGTGGATAAAGGGACTCTTCTAATGGCCTCATTCCTTATGTGATGGATACACTTTCTTACAGCCTGATCTGTGTCTACTCTGTGTGTAAGGAGATGTGCTACATGTGAAACAGGCCATTTCCTACTTATGTAAATCATTTTGCACTGAAAAATACTGCTTATCAACAAGTTTTTATCTTTTTAGTATTATTTGCCATTTCTCTAAAAGCAAGTCTACCTTTAATTTTACAATAAGACTGAAGTGGTTTGACAGTCCACACAAGAAAAGAGAAAAAGATGGATTGATACTTTAAGAGCTAGAGGACCGGAAATCTCTTGCCTTGTACAGCCAGGGCAGAGAATTCTTAGTTTTGTTATATATAAAATAAGAGCTACCACGCACCGAGTGCTTTCTATTTGACAGGTCTGTGCTTCTGTGCAGTATCTTATTTCATCTTCCCCACAATCTCTGAGGTCAGTTCAATTATTATTTTAATTTTATAGGTGAGGAAACTGAGTTTGTTACTTATTAAGTAATTTAGGATTCCACAGCTAAAAAGGGGAATTCATTGTGTTGCCTGATAATTGAGAGATGATCAGATTCCAAATGGTAGAATCTTGATGAATGAAAAGGGACCAGGTTTGGGATTAGATGATCTGGATCATATTGCTCCTACTTCTTGGCACTATTTTCCCCTTGGGTCGGAGTAAATACGGCAAACAGAATGCACATGTATTTACACTCTAATTCACATGAGAGTACAGGAATAAAAATTATCTACCTATTTAGACATAGATCTATGCCAGTAAAGACAGAAAGGAGAGGCCACAAATGAGAGGTGTATTTAGACATAGATCTATGCCAGTAAAGACAGAAAGGAGAGGCCACAAATGAGAGGTGTCAAGGCATTTCGGAAAGATTCAAAGCAGAGCATAGAGCAGTAATTACCTTAGCAGAGTGGAGAGGACTGTAACCTAAGTGCTTGTTGTGTAAGGAGATAATGTCAGGATATTTGCTCTGGAGATTCATGTAAAATTTCAAAGATGAAGCCATTCTGAAGAACACTTATTTATTTACCTACCTAGTTATTTTTCTTAAAATATTTTATTTTTTTAAGTTCTATTGGAGTATAGTTGATTTACAATGTTGTGCTAGTTTCAGGTATACAGCAAAGTGATTCAGTTACACATATACATACAGTCATTCTTTTTCAGATTCTTATATAGGTTATCATAGAATAATGAGTAGAGTACACACACTACTATACAGAAGATGGATAACCAACAAGGACCTACTATATAGCACAGGGAACTCTACTCTTAAAATATTTTAATCCATTTTGTAGAATTCTTACTTTCCAATGAATTACTTTATGATTGTTTCGTTTTTCTTGCTTTTTCTTTTTTTTCAAATTAGAAAGTTTTGAGGTTTTAAAATTACGCAAGTATCATATTCATATTGCAAGAATTTCAAACAACACAGAAATACAGAGAGTAATAAAAAGTCTTTCACACCTCCATATGATTCTCTAGCTGTGCTACCCAATATGGTATCCACTAGCTACATGTTTATATTTAAATTTAAATTAATTAAAATAAACTGAAAAATCCAGTTCCTCATTTTCAGTAGCCACATTTCAAGTGTTCAGCAGTCACAGGTGGCCAGTGGCTACTGTATTGAACAGTGCAGAAATAGGTCATTTCTATTATCATAGGAAGTCTGTTGGGCACTATTGCTCTAGAGGTATTCACTGTTAACAGTTTATCGTATAATTTTTCAACATTTTTTCAGTTGCACATAGAAATAATAATGTGTCATAGACACGTACTCATGGTTTTACACAAATAGTCCAGCTGCTTTTAAGGAAAAGCCACGTTGCCTTTTTCCATCCCTTTCTATCCCCAGCTCAGCTTCCCAGAAGCACCTACTTATCATGTTTTAAATCAAATTATAGTTTATGCATTGTAACAAACTAAATAATGCAGAAGCACAAGAAAAGCACTCCTGACCATCTCTAGTCCTATATTATAGAGACAAAAGCTATTTAATGTTTCTAGTTTTTGCTCTTTTGGTGACTGCTTCCACAACTCCATTTCTTGATTTATCACTCAGTCAATATCTATTAACACCTCAATATGGAAGATGAGGATTAGCTCACCCACATCGACCTCTCCCCTTTATATCCTCCTCCCAGTGTTTGAAATTTATATTATTACACTCTATTAATTGCCTCTCTAACTCTAAATAACATCATTGTTTAACCTCCATTTCTTATTTCATCAACTTTCCCTGGACTTGAAAAATCAGCGCCTCAACCCTCCCCTCTATCTCTTCCTCCCATTTCCAAGTCCCACCCTCTGTTGCCACTCTTTTCCCACACATTGTATATTCTGTCTGCCCACCAAAGCTGTGTTCTCTATGCTTACTTCACAGTTAAGCCTAAAAGTCTGAAGCCGGTTAGTGACATTGATTTGAAACAAAGTATGTGGCTTGAACTAAAAACACTCCAAAGTTCCCTAAATTTGGGTCTTCTGCTGTCTACTTAGCTAGATTTGTTGTTAGATCATCTGATAGAAACTCAGGTTCACATCAGTCTGTGTGCATGTGTGTGCGCGCGTGCACGCTCACGTTTGCACGGGCGAGCGCTCTTCTTTCTCTAATCATGTCAGGTAGGAGTTGCATGTTTAGGGGCTTCAGAGGCCCCTCAGAGACAAGCTACAGCAATGTGATTCTGATCCCTTTGATTGTATCCAGGCTTCACATCCTAGATCTTTGTTCATACACTGTCTCTCTGGCATGGCCTCGGGGCTGTGGGTACTGCT
This sequence comes from Mesoplodon bidens, assembly GCF_964165515.1. Taxonomy (NCBI): domain Eukaryota; kingdom Metazoa; phylum Chordata; class Mammalia; order Artiodactyla; family Ziphiidae; genus Mesoplodon; species Mesoplodon bidens. The sequence goes on from NC_138175.1 coordinate 32,844,947, forward strand.
GAGCTTTCTGATCTTCCAGAGTGTAAAAGATTTCCTTGACTGAGGTAGAAGCGCATGGTCTAAAAGGCACGGAGAGCAAAATTTGAATCCCAGAGATCTATGCAAATGCATGGAGACATCTATATTACATAGGCCATGAAAGTTGACACAAGTTATTCATAATTTCAATGACAATATTGGATTGCCTTTAATATGCACTAGTTGAAAGGGGGAACTAACCAAAAGCTAATATTGGAGATTGCTTTCAGGCTGCTGGGAGGTCCCCAAGAATCTCATTGGCAGTCTCTTTTGAAGATCAGTTCCCTATGTCCATTAAACCAAGATTAAATTAGTTTGTGGGAGCTGCTTTTAGCATTTGCACTATTACATTATGCATGATTCCTGACTGCACATCGCATGAACAAACTACACAGAGCTCCATTAGTGACTTTTTAGGGCTGTGCTTAACTTGGAAATGGATTGATTTTGTGTAGGTTAATGTATAGCAGTGGTGCTGCCGTGTCCTTAAAAATACCCTCTTATATTTGATATCAATCGAGAAGCATTCTTTGGGGATTATGGCTCATTTTAAAAGGATAAATTATGGGGGCTTCCCTGGTGGCGCAGTGGTTGAGAGTCCGCCTGCTGATGCAGGGGATGTGGGTTCGTGCCCTGGTCTGGGAAGATCCCACATGCTGCGGAGCGGCTGGGCCCGTGAGCCATGGCCGCTGAGCCTGTGTGTCCGGAGCCTGTGCTCCGCAACGGGGGAGAGGCCACAACAGTGAGAGGCCCGCGTACAGCAAAAAAAAAAAAAAAAAAAAAAAAGGATAAATTATGTAGATTTCATGATTAGAGAGCAGTAAACCCTATAACAGTACGTTGTAATATCAGGAAAAATAGCACACCCCTCCTCCACGCCTTGGAGAGGTCAGGCTACCTCATTCAGTGTTTCCCACCGTTTCCCATTGTGGGTAAAATATTTCCAGGATCATTCAGCAATCAGGACAGAGCCAAAAATTGAACTTATACCTTTTAAATTTTGATTGGGAGAAAACTGGATTTTTAGGGACCTTAGCTCATCTTTCGCATCCATTTTCGTGTTCTCTATAGAGCCAAGCAAGGTGCCTAGGATAGTGAAGATGTTGGTATAAATTTGCTGAATTGAACTACATATAATGCAGCTTCCTTGTTTTATAGAGAAGGTGGCTGGGACGTGGTTAAATATTTAGTTAAAAAGTACTTTTACTAACATGTACTCTAGGCCAGGCACAAAGATCAACCAGCCATAGCTGCTACCCTTTAGGAGCTGAGAGTTCAGTCGGGGAGCAGGTAATGCACAGGTAATGCCTCTGGAAGGGAGCAGAATGCAGCAGGTGTGCTGGGCATACAGAGGAGGGTCTTCCAGCTGCTTCAGAGCAATGATATCTATGGTTAGTCAGACAAATGATGTGGTGAAAGGCATCCAGGCCAGGAGAAGAGCTGTGAGTATGGGCACAGAGAAAGGAAACAGCATGGAGTGGGCAATGAGTTGATAAGCCATGGTGGTAGATGGGCAAGATCAGGAGAGGCAGGTGAGATGGACCAGGGAGGAATTTGCTTGCCAAATGAAGGAGCTTGCTTTGCCCAGGGACGTCTCATGTTCAATGACAGAAGCAAGACTCAGATTCACTTCTCTTGATTCCCCAAACTGCACCATCCACCTGTATTACTCTACCATGCTTCTTCTCTCACCTCAGTCCTCTCTTTTGCTGCCCCTACTGGGAGAACTTCTGTAGACCTTGCTTTTTATTAGTTTTTTATTTTTTTTCTTTGCGGTACACGGGCCTCTCACTGCTGTGGCCTCTAACGTTGCGGAGTACAGGCTCCGGACGCGCAGGCTCAGCGGCCATGGCTCACGGACCCAGCCGCTCCGCGGCATGTGGGATCTTCCCAGACCGGGGCACGAACCCATGTCCCCTGCGTCGACAGGCGGACTCTCAACCACTGTGCCACCAGGGAAGCCCTTATTAGTATTTTTTAATTAGAAAATTAATGCATTCTAGTTTTTTCTAAGGATTGCAAGATATAATGAGAAAAATAAAATCTCCCCTCTCGACTTCCCAGTCCCAGACTGCTAATGGTTTCTTATGTATCTTTCCAGACATACTCCATGTGTGTAAGGAGTGTAGTATACAGAGGCCATCAGGCAACTCACACTGTTCAGGAACTTGCTTTGATTCATTTGATAGTAAATCTCAAACAACTTTCCATGACTGTATAGCGTTGTCTCAATTTTTAAAAAATTGCTGCATAGTATTTCATGGCTCTAATTTATTAACCAGTACTCTATTATTTAGCATTTGAGAATTTGAGTTTTTCTCATTTATATACACACACATACATATATACACACACAGGTGTGTAGTGTATATATATGTACTATATATCTACTATATACATATATGCATATTTACATATAGTATATAATAAATTTGGTAGAAAAAGTATGAAACATGGATTAGATACACTCAGAAGTTAGGTGAACGATTGTCTTAAGGAACAGGGGAAACACAAGCTATTTCATGTTTATCTGTAATGTTCTATTTCTTTAAACAAAGATACATAGCAAACAAGGTAGATACATCGATAGCTATTACATTATCTTCTGTGATTTTCTGTATCCTTCAATTCTACAGTTTTATTTTGAAAATACACATGCAAAGCAAGTTGACAGTTTCATCCTATAATATGTATCATTTTATATCCTGTAGGGATACAGTTGAAGAAACTGTCCATGAGATCACAAGAGAAGTCCCTCTGATATTCTTCTTAAAATCAACCCCACGATTAAAGGAGAGCTTGTAAGTTTCTAGTTTATTTTAAATCAATGAGACCAATGGGAAGCAAGAGACAGGGGGATGGCAAACATAATTTCCCCCTCTTTTCACCATTTTCTGTGGTTTTTCCCTGGAGCCCTTCTGGAAAAGTCCAGTGTGCCAAACAGATTTACTCACTGAGGGACCTGCTGTGTTACACTGTGGCCTTTTGAGGGAACAGTGTTCCTGATGGGTGGCCAGTCCAGGAACCCATCTCCTCATATGCTCTGCATCCTTTCCTTTTGCCTCACCTTCACCACTGTAAGTTTGCAACTCCCAAGCAAAACATCAGCACTTAAATTCTTGCCTTGCTTCTGCTATCCAGAGTACTCAGCGCTTTCCCATGACCCACGTATTGGTTATGCTGTAGAGTTCATGTGGAGCCTTGGAAATGTTGGTCTGAAGTGTTTCTAGAACCAGGCAATGTGGTTTAGTCAAATACAGATGAAATTGTGCAGCCAGGTGTCCTAGATTCAAGCCTTGGCTCTAGTTCTTATTAACTGTGTGACTTTTAATCTCTTTCATCAGCCTAACGGGAAAAGATATTACCTGCCTTCCTTATCTTGAAATGCCATCATCAGGATCAGGTGAGATAAGATTTGAGAAAGCAAAGTGTAAGCCATAAAGTACCATACAAATTGATAATTATCACTATCAAATGTGAATTTGGTCCAATGAATTCTGTTGTGTTTTTAGTCAGTACAAGATTAGTGTTAAAAATTTGTAAAATTGTGAAAACTTCAAGTAGTTTATTGTGTTAGTTCCCTGGGGCTGCCATAAAGAACTGGCTTAAAACAACAGAAATTTATTCTCAGACAGTTCTGTAGGCTAGAAGTCTGAAATCAAGGTGCCAGCAGGGCCATGCTCCCTCCAAAGGCTCGAATCCTTCCTTGCTTCTTCCAGCTTCTGGTGACTCTAGGTGTTTCTTGGCTGTGGCAGCATAACTCCAATCCTCCACCTTTACCTGCCTGCCTTCTCTTTGTGTGTCTCTGTGTCTCCAAATCCTTTTCTCCTTATAAGGAAACTTGTCATTGGATTTATGGTCCACCCTAATCCTGTACAATCTCATCTTAACTTGATTACATCTGCAAAGATCCTGTTTCTAAATAAAGTCACATTCACAAGTACCTGGGGTTAGGATTTGAACATATCTTTTTTGGAGGGATACAGTTCAACCTCCAAGAGTTGTGAAAGCTCTTAAAAATATATGTGTGTATGTATGTGTATGTGCATGTGTAGGTGTATATATACCTATATATAATATTATAGATCTATGAAGCTAACAACATGAAGAGAAGCACAGTTCTTATTAGTAAGCAAAATAATCTAGCTCTTAGGAATCTTTTCCCAAGATCCATCTTCAAATTGCCATTCTTTAATTCCAAATACCCTGCCCCCAGTATATCATAACTTAGCCTTGTAGGGGTCATTTAATTCTGCCATGAACCCATCCTTTAAAGAGGTCCTTTCAGCATTCCTATAACTGAATCATCTTCGCAAGGGAAAAGCAGGAAAAATGGAGAAACTCAAATTTATTGAACACTTATTACTCAGTGTTGCAGTAATTCTTTCATTTAATCATTGTAACCAACTTGTAGGGGAAATGCCATGTTTTTGTTTGTTTTATAGATAAACTGAATTTCAAAAGAGTAGTGTCATGTCTAAAGACTCAGTATAATGGGGGAATACGAGACTCCAACTCTACTGTTCTGAATCAAAATCTCACGATGACTTTTCTTATTCTCAATTTAATTCTGTAAACACTGTGTGAAATAACAGTCCCATCTCTTTAGCAACTAAACAACATTAAAAATATAATCTGAATAGTGAAGGATGGTCCCCCAGTCTCTTCATACTTTAGTGTCCAAGTTTTATGGTTGAGGAATCTCTCACTTAGGATTCTTCTCCTATATACTAAGTATGAATGGGCCAGTTGCTGGATTATAGCTACCTCTTACCTCAGTGCTTGTTTGCTTATTCATTCATCCAGTCAATGAATATTATCGGACATCGACTATATTCTAGGTGTGGAGTTCCAATGGTGACTAAAAGAAGCCCTCAGAAAACTTACAGTTTTATGGTAACTAAAACACCGGGTCTATAGGTCAAACCAGTGTTTCACTTTTGGTAAAGGTTGAAAATGATATGGGTCAAATCAACCTAAAACTCAAACAAAAGCAGAAAAAGGAAAAAAAAGCAACATGAACACACCTGATGTGAATCAGTTCCCACAGGCCATAGAATGCTCCTTGGCTCACAGCCCAGTAAATTATATTAAGATAGTAGGGGATGAGGGAAAAAGAGAAAAGCTAAGGAATGGAGAAATTGCCAAAAAATAAATAGGGGGGATAAAAAGACTATTCATGTGGGTAACTGATGGTTGAAAATTTTCTTTTTTCATATCATAGGGGATGGTTGAAAAGAGACTCTTGCTCCTAAATGCACAAATACTGACCTGCTTTAATAATTCAAATCAGAGTACAGGTTCACAGAGCTTCCAGAATCCTGCATAAAATCAAAGATACAGAAGGCTGGGAAAGCTGCAGTCTACTTAGAGGGTGTAGAAGCCAGCCAGCATGAGTGGGGGTGGGAGGGTGAGGTGGGGTCGCCTTCCAAAGCACCAGGGCGAGAGTCCTGGCCGATGTCAAGAACAAGTGGGGACAGTAGGAAGTAGGGGAGCCTGAGGCACCTCAAATTAGCTTTTTTTTCTTCCTATAGATTCCTAGGTTAGTAGAGTCTTTGAGACATTTCTATTCCCTTTGTCTTCTGAAACTCATGAAAATTTTCAGTGTATTCCATTTGTCATCAAGACAGATAAAGCACATTTGCAGTCAGCCAAGGATAATTTAGCAATGGCCCAGTTGTGTCTGGGTCTGGGTTTTGAGTACTAGCTCTATGCAGTACACAAAGCTGGACAAGGTCAGAATAAGTTCCCATCATGGGTTTTGCCAAGTAGTCGTGGGTCTGGAAGAAAGCAAATCATAACATGTTTACTGCCTCATCGTTTGTAGCTATAAAAACTGGGAGCAGCCCAAATTTAATAAAGGGGAATTGATACATATACTGTGGTATATTCAAATAATGTAGCACCGAATAGGAGTTCAGGCAAAATAACTATATGCAGTAACATGGCTAGATCTCAGAGACTTGTTTTTATAAATACTTTCAGCTCTTCACCCTGAATATACTTCTGTGTGTACATATTTATTTATACATTATGTACATGTTCAACCATACTGATGCATTTTGTTTCCAAAGTATATACTAAAATGGAAGTGAAAAAGAATGAGCTATAAGATAGAAATGATAATAGCCCTCAGAATTTGACCATAGTTTAATGACCCCTGTTCTTGTAGGGTGTTATTTCTATAAAAGCAAAAAAACACACATAACCTACCTGAAGTTTTCACAGTTTTATAAATTTTTAACACTGAACTTGCACTGACTGAAAATGGCAACAGAGACTGTTAGACTAAATCCATGTTGTACAGCAATAGCTATCATTTGTATGCTATTGATACATTATGGCTTATGCTTTGTTTTCTCCAACTTTATCTGATCCTGATGATGGCATTTCAAGATAAGGAAGGCAGGTAATATCATTTCCATTAGGCTGATGAAAGAGATTAAAGATCACACAGTTAATAAGAACTAGAGCCAAGGCTTGAATCCAGGACACCTGGCTGCACAATTTCATCTGTATTTGACTAAACCACATTGCCTGGTTCTAGAAGCACTTCAGACCAACATTTCCAAGGCTCCACATGAACTCTACAGCATAACCAATATGTGGGTCATGGGAATGTGCTGAGTACTCTGGAAAGCAGAGGCAAGGCAAGAATTTAAGTGCTGATGTTTTGCTTGGGAGTTGCAAACTTACAGTGGTGAAGGTGAGGCAAAAGGAAAGGATGCAGAGCATCTGAGGAGATGGGTTCCTGGACTGGCCACCCATCAGGAACACTGTTCCCTCGATAGGCCACCGTGTAACACAGCAGGTCCCTCAGTGAGTAAATCTGTTTGGCACACTGGACTTTTCCAGAAGGGAAGAACCATTGAAAATGGTGAAAAGGGGGGGATGTTATCTGTTTGCCTTCCCCCGTCTCTTGCTTCCCATTGGTTAATATTCATCCCATGATGACACGACTACCCTTTCATCCACTTCCAGGTGACCTCATTTGCCCCTCTGTGGCAGTAAATATATATCCCAGGGTGATGAAAGAAGGTTGCATTGTTCATGTATGCCCAACTTAATAAGTTTTTATTAGTGAATTTTTCTCCTTTCTGGCCTCTGAAATGGTCTTGCAGAAATGGTAAAAAAATAAAATAAAATCCAACCACAGTTCTCTCAGAGTCTCCTGCTTTCAAGGCAAAAGGCAAAAGGACAGGATGCTGTGAGGCGTCTGCTGAAGCTTTTCACATATTAAATGCTTGTGTGCTCTCTGCTAAGTGTCTTACATGCATTTTCCCATTCAGTCATCATTATTATGAAATTAACACCTGCATTTTGTAGATGAGCTACGGAGGCTTCTAAAAGATGAATAATTTGAGAAAATCAACCAAAGGAATACTTTGTCAAGCTCAAAATCTGCGCCCAGATTATCTGCTGCCAAAACCAGTGTTCATAAGCATTGTGTTACACTATTTGAACTTTATCAGAATTTCATCCAATCTAAGGCACCACTGATTGAAGTCAAACCATTCTTTTACGTGTGATTAAGACATTAAAGAAAACCAGTAACGATTAAATTGATGTGCTTTATCACTCAGAACTTTCACTTTATACCTATTGAAAGTTTTCTTTTAAACTCATTTAGACACACCATTATTATACATAGAAAAGAAAATATAGTTGAAATATATTTGTTAGGCAATTTTTAAAATATCTTCACTTCTAATGTCTTGAAGATGTTTTGAGTAAACATTTCATCTGGGTTGTCAATGCCTGCACAATCTATACCACTAAGAGTCTTGGGTGATGAATACTTTGCTTAAAAGAGAATCTATTATTGTCTCCACGATTTTCTTGCAAGCCATTGACACCCATTATGCACATGTTGATGCCCATGAACAGACAATGACAGCTACATTGTGACTGACTGACCCCTGGCCAACGGTGATTATGATATGCATCCAATTTTAGAGATGTAGTAAAAAGGTGAGAAATACACATTTTAGAATCTATGAAGTATGGAAATTTTATCTCTGGTCATAATCTAGATGTTCTTTTTCCATTTAGAATCAAATGTTTTTCTCCCATGACCTAGGGGATTTCTGCTGTCTCTGTAGCTTATTGGGGGAAAAAAATGTAGAAAATCTTTCTGTTGCTGGGTTTCAGTAATCCCAGCAACAACATTAAAGAATTGGATTATTTTATAGGTAACACAACCCCCTCCATTCTTTGCAGGCTTTGAGATTTAACTGTGTTTGAGAAAGTTTTCCACTTAAACTCCTGGGCTTTTAACTTACGTGGAGTCTTAAGTCGAATTCATTGTCTTATCTAATCTGATATCCAAGGGTAACTTTGTCAAAGCAAAGTCAAGTATTGGCAATCCCTCAGAAACCTCAGAAGAATGAATAAAAGAGAAATGATTTAAAGCTGAAAGATTTACGTAGAACTTTGAAATCTTTTTAAAAACTGAACAACATACCCCTGAATCTACTGATGCTGGCTTTGGAATATGAATGTAACAGCAGACTCTGAGAGCAGAGATGGATCTTGGGATATCATCTTGTCTATTGCAAAAGGAGTATCTAGCATCCTGGCCAGATAATAATACACTAGTGGTAATCCCAGAAGATTTCCTCGAAGAACAGTTTCCCTAACCTACAGTAACTGTTCAGTGCCTCACTTCCCAGAAAAAATGCTACAGACTTTTGTTGATATTACTTATTCTTGCCCTTAGAAGATATGGAGAAAGATGACCCTGGCCCTTGTATATAGCAAAGGGGATGCATAGTATAGGGATTAAAAGTATGGTTCCATCCCCAGATTTGATCCCAGCTCTGCAACTCTGGAATTTATTAGCTGTGTGACCCTGCGCCAATTTTGTAACTTCTCTGTGCCTTGTTTTCTCATCTATAAAGAGGAGAAAATAATTGTGTCTATGTAATGGTGTAGTTATGAGTACTAAATGTGAATATTTGTTAAGCCCTAACACATAGTAAGTGCCTGGAACCTGGTAGGTGTTTTGTAAGTGCCTTTTAAATAAAACAAAAGTAACAAGTGTTCTTATTAATTCAAGTTCTTATAAATAGTATAAACTAAATTGGAGTCCTTTATTATGTCATTTGTCCATTGCTTCCTTCAGTTTCAAAGGAAAAGCAATGAACCAGTATAATCACCTGGATTGTTTTTCCATCAGCATATTTATCTCTGAAGATGTATGTTTTTCCTAAGTTCTCATAAATGGAGATGAGAATTTTCTGGGTTGATGTGCAACCTACTCTGTGTATAAATGCAGTATGCATAATTAGCTTTCTTTTTGATTGACTTTATGTTTGTGCTTCTTCATCACAAAAGATGGAACTTATAAGGACTTCTGGCCTAGGCAACTTGGATACTGCGATTTAAAGAAAGTTTGCCTGGCACCAGAGTTAGAGCTCTTAATTGCAAGTTTCAAGGCTCTTCACTCCAGGGCTCTGCTGTGTGACTCAGCCCCACTGCAAAGGGTTGCTTCTCTCTATTCTGTTACCTTCTGGAAAAGTTGTTTTTGGATTTTAATGTCTAATGGAAGGAATCTGAATGTCAGTATACTTTTCTTTTCTTTTTTTAATTAATTAATTAATTAATTTATTTATTTATTTATGGCTGTGCTGGGTCTTCGTTTCTGTGCGAGGGCTTTCTGTAGTTGTGGCAAATGGGGGCCACTCTTCATCGCGGTGTGCGGGCCTCTCACTGTCGCAGCCTCTCTTGTTGCGGAGCACAGGCTCCAGACACGCAGGCTCAGTAATTGTGGCTCACGGGCCCAGTTGCTCTGTGGCATGTGAGATCTTCCCAGACCAGGGCTCGAACCCGTGTCCCCTGCACTGGCAGGCAGATTCTCAACCACTGTGCCACCAGGGAAGCCCAGTATACTTTTCTTTCAGTCAGGCTACTTCTTAGGCCACCGGCCAGCCCCACACCAGTCCACAGCCACCCTCATGTAACAGCATAGTGCTGCCTTTGTGGTTAGGGTATGAACAGAGGCCATGGCTACATTGATTGGAGCATAAAAGGCAAAATTTGCTGTGGCAGCAAATAGATTGATATGTACGATGCAGACATCCTAGGCCTACTTTTTCCATTCATGGAAGCAAAATTCAGCAAATTCTGATAAGCACATCTTTTTGTTCTAGAAGTTTCCTATTTCGAATTCAGAAATTTTTAACCCAGATTTGTTAGTAGAATGTGATTTCCATCAGAGCAGGGACACATCACTGAGTCAGTCTTGCATGGCTCTTTATGCCTAGTGCCTTTCAAGTTGTCCAGTCCCATGAGGGGCCCTCATTCACTATTAAATGAGAAGATTTGTTGTTTCCTTTGAAATGACTTACGTTTTAAATTAAAATATTGGAGTGGTTACTGTAATTGTACTGAATTCTTTTAAGGAAAGTTCCAGTTATACTAGATGAGGAGTAAGTCTAAAAATCTGCTGTATAACATAGTGCCTTCAGCCAATATGGTATCATGCACCTCAGAATTTATTAAGAGGATAGATCTCCTGTTAAGTGTTCTTACCACAAAACAACAGCAGTGACAACGAAAGAAACCAACGGGATGCAAGGAAACGCTGGGAGGTGGTGGATATGTCTTGTTATATTGATTGTGGTGATGGTATCATGAGTGTTTGCATAAGTTCAAACTCATCAGATTGTACACATTAAATGTGTACAGTCCTTTGTATATCAGTTATACCTCAATAAAGCTGTAAAAAACGAATGGAAGGGAGGAGAGATGGAGGGAGGAAAAAATGAGAGGAGGAAGGAACAGGGCCCCAGTCTAAGTAGTTGAGTTGAGAGTGACTCTTGCTTGTTTGCTGTGGTTCAGGACCACACTTCCTGAGAAGTCCAACACCTTGTCCTAGTAACCACCAAGAAATTCAAGCCAGTTGGAGAACCTATTGGATTATAAATGAAAATGAGTATGAAATGTTCATGGGTCTTTTTCTCTTAGAAATTGTGATAGTAATAACTGCCTATTGTAGTTTTTTGATCAAAAAAATAAGAAATGCAACGAAATCAAAGTTTCCTTTCCTCTTCTTGCCCTTGCACTCTTACCTCTGTCCTCAAAAGTAGCCTCGTTAGCAGTTTGGTGTCTACAGTTCCAGGACAGTCTTCTATGATAAAACACAAATGTAGGGGTGTGTGTGTGTGTGCATATTATACACATTTACAGAGAAACTGATATGTATATTATGGATCTTAGGACACAAACTCAAAAGATTCTTTGTTATCAATAGATCAACATATTATGACTGAATTTCTGTGCTTTCAAGCTGGCAGGAAATACATCCTCAAATTAAGGTTTCCCCTGGGTCTCCTCTCCATATTGGTTACTGCTGAGATGTCCATAGTCGCTGTTAACATGGTCCTTTCCAGAAATCCTTGGCAAAACCTCTACTGGTGGCAAGGATTCTGAATGGGCAAAGGCAATGGTAGAAAAAACAGGGAGAAAACACCATTTATCATACAAAAAGGCATTCTACCTAGGTGTGTTTATATTGTTTCAGGAGAGACAGAAATGAGGATATCATGGCACATATCTGTGTACAAAATAATTATAGTTAGCCCACAAAACTATCCTTATGTTAACTGCGAAGTTAAATGGCTTTTTTTCTACCCTTTTTTCCTGATAGTGAATTAACAGATTTCAATAAGCATAAGGATAAAGCTTCATAGGCATCCTATCTGGTTCAGGCTGTGTGTGTATGAAGTTCTTTGCTAATGAATCCTTTATAGTGATGCTCAGAAACAAGCCTCATAATTCACTATAAGCAGAGTAATATGCAGCATGAAGTAAATCATTAATTGTATTACTTGAGAGGCACCACCTGCCCTGTAAAACTACCCCTAGTTTCTTCTTATGCTTTTCTCCCTCTTTCCTCATTACTTCATGGCTGTATTGATAAGTTTTTATTTCTATTTTCTTTTCCTTCTGTTTGTTCTACTCTTTGTCTTTATTTTCCTAACTGTGGCAGAAGCTCAGTGCACTCCACTGCAAAGGATGAAATCCCTTAATGAAACAATTGGAGATAAGGACCTGGGCTCCTCACACACTGTCAATAACTATCTTTGAAGTTTAAAGGAGAAGCGTGAACCTTGTGATCTTGGCAGAGCAAACTCACTTTGCAATTTAAGCTGAATCGGTTTGAACAATATATTTGAGGCACTGAGGGAGGGGGAAGCTTGACCCATTTCACGTTACATACCCAACTTGAGTTCCAACCAATTTCTGAGGCTTCAGCTAAGTCAAGAAACTTTTAGAGCTCCAGGACTCACAAAGTACGTGTGTAGTCCAGGAATATTCATCATATTATCTTATTTGATGGTGATGTTTCCCCCTTCTGTTCACCAAAATAGAAAAGTCAGTGCATTTGGGTGATGTGCCCTTGGCATTGCAATCTAAGGCATCTTGGAGAGGTTCTCCTGGCTAAGTTGACACGCGCTGTTAGGGTGTGAGGAGTCAGTTTTATCTTTCAGCTCCTAAAATTTCTGTCAATTGGAAATGCGGCTGCTATCTGAAATATGAAATCTCAAGGTCCATTGAGATAACATGTCAACCTCTAAAATTTATATTAGAGAAGCTAATAAAGCTGGATATCAATTAAATTCTGTGCTTAGGGGTAAAGAGAAAAATGCAAGAAATTGGAATCCTTCATCTTTTAAGCATACTGTCTAAATGGCTATTTATTGTTATCCATTCTAATATTTTCCATTATCATGAGATAGAAGGTTATGGAATTCTGACATTTGTGGTTCTTATGCCCCCAAATGGTATGTATGACTCAGTAAATTCCCAAATTTATTTTGATTTTCCATAGCTCCTTCAATCCCCAAACCTTTCTACCTGTGTCATATATGAGACTCATGATCATCAACAAAATCTCCTGTATCCTCTTCTTTGTTTTGTTTTGTTTTTTTTGCATACGCGGACCTCTCACTGTTGTGGCCTCTCCCGTTGCGGAGCACAGGCTCCGGACGCGCAGGCTCAGCAGCCACGGCTCACGGGCCCAGCCGCTCCACGGCATGTGGGATCCTCCCGGACCGGGGCACGAACCCGTGTCCCCTGCATCGGCAGGTGGACTCTCAACCACTGTGCCACCAGGGAAGCCCCTTGTATCCTCTTCTTTGAATATTCTCTTCAGCGTCGTGCTCTGAGACCTGGCTACGCTTTGAGGACATTGCTTCCCATAATCTTGAACCAGAGCTTGGGGATAGACCATTTCCCCCTTTTCCTCATTGCTCCCATTCATTGACAATTTAAACAGTTTAATAGTTCTCTCCCATTGTCACATCTTTATCATTCTTGGTGACTCCAGCCTCTACAAGAATGATCCATCCAACCCGTTGGCATCTTAAGCTCTTGCCTCCCTCCCTTCCAAAGGTCTTTTTTTCTCCACACTGCCTTTTGTAGTTATCCTTTTTCCATGACATCATCCTAGACCGCTAAGCTCACCCCAATTCCAGGACTTTCACATTTATCTGGGACATTTTCTCCAGGTCTCTCATGGGTTGTCCTCTCAGTTTCACAGGTCTCTGTTAAAATGAAACTTCCTGGAGAGGCTTTTTGGGCTACCCTATCTAAAATGACCACCCTGCCCCAGCCGTCACCCCTCCCTTCCCACCTTCTCCCTCTTTTTCTTCATACCTCTTATTACCATCTTGACAGTATAAAAGTGTATCCTCTCTCTCTAGAATGTATGCTCATGAGAATAGGATTTTGTCTGCTTGTTCACCCCCAGGTTCCTTGCACCTAAACCCTGCCAACTCATTAGGCCCTTAATAGGGATTTGAGAGTTAAATAATAAATACGTTATACGTGTTTATGTATTAGTTATGTACTAATTTACTATGAACACTTTCAGGCCATTTAGTGAATTATCACAGTAACTCAGTACTCATATGGTAGCTCTGATATGTTAAGAGCATTCCTGGGAATAATATCCATCAGAATTTTTATGTTTCCCCACTTGAAATTTTTCTGATGCATTCAAATTAATCCAATCACGTTCATAGCCTATCCTGAATTGCTGTGTAGATTTCTCATGGGAGCAATTTTGAAACAGGCAGGCCAGCTCTTAATATTTCTAGCATAAGTTTGGATAATTGTTTTTATACTGGATGAGAAAAATTGCATAGATGGCAAGGGTGAGAGAACATGGGTCATTCTTGTGAATGAGAAGATTTATTGTTTGCTTAATTCTCAAGGAAATACCTTTAACTCCTTCTTAAACTATGGGTCACAGTTTTTCTGTGTTTATATAGTAGCTTTATTCATGGGCCTGATATTTGGTCCCTTCTGGGGAGTTCTGAGATCCTGAGTCAGAAAAAAGCCCTGCTTTGTGTACAAAGATGATCTATTGACCTGTTGGCTATGAGGCCTCCTGCTGGGCTGTTTCTCCAGAGGTGGGGATTTTTGATTTTTTTTTCTAAGGCATTTACTAAATCTTTTCTGATTTTTCTTCTGATCAGTGGCCTGAATTTGTAAGATGTCTAGCAGTATCCAAAGACACAGACTGATGCTGAAGAGAAGACTTTCCCCTTGTGCAAACCTAACTATATAGACTTTGACAACAGTAGCTCATTTTTCTAAGCAATTCTGTAGCACACTACTGTTAAAAAACAAAATTCAACTGAGAAAATTTAAAGATCTAATTGGCTTTATTCAGTGACTCATGAATAGAGCAGTATTCCATCTAGCAAATAGAACGTAGCTCCGAGGAGCTATGCAAAATGAAAGGCAGAAGGGGATGGGAAAAGAAAGTTTCTAGCAAAGAGTGAATTAGCAAGTTTCAAGAAGGTCACCTTTCTATGGCGGACAGAAGGGGTCTGTCAGGCAGATTACCTCCCTAGTGCTGACCAGGTAACTCAGATTAACTGGTTAAAGGTCACATTCCTGGGAGAGGCTGAAGCTGCCATCAGGTTAGATATTAAGTCTTGGGTTACTGATGTGGTGCTTAGCACAAGTGACTCCATTTTGGGTCTGCTGTTTCTTTTTTAACAGTAGCAAGTTTAAGAAGCATGGATGAAGGTCTTTCCTAAGGTACGTCCTTTGAAAATTTACTTTTGTATTTGGAGACTAATGATTCTGATTCTGATTACCAACATGTGGAGGGCTTCCCCACACCACTGAGCAATTCTCTGACACCGGCTGGGTGTCCTACAACTCAGCTCAACTCTGATACTATCTGCCTGGATATTGCATCAGATCCCACACATTAAGGGTTCAGTTCTACAAGACTGCCCCCTTCCCCCATTTCAGATGCAGCTTGCAAGTCCAGGTGGTCACCTGAGCTTCTGACTGACTGTCTGTAGACTGGAGGTTCCAACCACTTTCTGTTTGGGTTTGAGTAATTTGCAAGAATGGCTCACAGAACTCAGAGAAACATTTTACTTACTAGGTTACTGGTATAATAAAAGGTTATAACTCAGCAGCAGCCAGATGGAAGAGACGCGTACAGCAAGATGTAGGGAAGGGCAAGGAGCCTCCGTGCCCTTTCCAAGTGCTCCACGCTCCCTAAATCACCACGTGTTCACCAACCTGGATCTCTGAACCCTGTCCTTTTGGGTTTTTATGGAGGCTTCATTACATAGGCATGACTGATTAAATCATTGCCCATTGGGGATTGAACTCAATCTCCAGCTCCTCTCCCCTCCCCAGAGGTGTGTTGAGGGGAGGGCTTGGGACTGAAGTTTCCTACCCTCTGATCACCTGGTTAGCAACCAGTTTCCTTTCTTAGGTGATCTAGGGGCTTTCCAAAAGTCATCATTAACATAACAAAAGACACTTCCTTAGATCTCATCACTTAGGAAATTCCAAGGCTTTTCGGAGTTCTGTGCCAGGAATGGGTCAAAGACCAGATATGTATTTCTTACTATGTATTTCGACATCACATGGAGGAAACCACAGAACCTTTGAGCCTGAGTAAGAAGACCCCGCGATATACTTTGTCACAGTGCATATTCAATAAGTGCTAAATAATTGATTGAATACTAATGAGAAAAAAATCAGAGGTTAGAAAAGGATATATTCTTTTTACTGGCAGAGAATACTATTATGTTTCGGGGGGATCTTCGTTGGTAGAAGTTCTAAAGATCAGACTGGGAACCTGTCCGCCTTAAACATTAATCACAGGCCTGGTGAGGAAGGTAATATATTAATTGTACAAACTCTCATGTAAGTGTGATGGGGAAACGTGTATAAGCACCACTTCTCCCTTATCCTCCATTATTATGTTGAAAAAGATAGAAAATGACTTACTGAAGCAGGGAAAAGTGGCCAGAAAGAATAAAGAGCCAAGTTGGATATGTTTTTGGTAGAAACTGGTTGATATGAAGCATATTAAACGTGAGAAAAGAGGATTTTAAAACAAGAAATTGCTGTGTATTTGTGTGGTCTCCTTCATTTTGTACTTTCCAGAGAGCGTGTACTACTGATATAAATTATTTTCAGTCATTTTTTCCAGTACTGTTATTTTGTTGAATGCGTGTTTATGTCTCAGGGCTCAGTTTTATGTGGTTTGCATAAAGTGACCCATCACTGGGGATGGGAGGGATGGTCTTTCAGGCTGTCTCTGGATTCAAGTAATGAGAGAGCTGACTTCTCATCTGGGGTATCAGAGAAGGCTTCCAAAAGGGATGGTATTTTACTCAGGCCTTGGAAGATGGGTGAGATGTGGATCAACAGAGAGAAGAGGCAGAGCTTCTGGATGGACTGAGACAGCACAGATCAGGGAGCAGGGAGGAGCTCAGTGTGGCTGGACTCCTGCCTGGAATGTGTCCTCACACGTGACCATCCCCAAGTCCTATCCTTTTACCTGGACAAGTCTTATTCATCCTCTAGGTCTCAGTAGACTTCACTCCCTCCAATAATATTTCCCTGATTCCTCTCCACACAGTATTAGGGGAGGCTCCTGGATGTGAATTTGGTGATACCCAGGGCTTCTGTTGCCGGAGCACTCATCACTCAGTAATGGAAGCTCACATTGGCTCCCCTGTGTCCAGGAGGACAGAAGCTTCTTGTTCATCATCGTTTTTCCCAGCATCTGTCACAGTACCAGGACATAGTAGTTTCTTCATAATTGTGTTCCCCCCCTTCCCCCCCCCAAGAAATACTTAGAGAGTTGTTGGAGATACTTTCTGAAAAATCCTGGAAGACACAGCATGGAAGACACTGGTCTTTTTGGACACCTAACCTGCCAGGTGAGTTGATTGCTCAGTCACAAGTTACCATTACGGGAGGAGGTCTTTAGAAATATCTAAGTTACCTCATTGTAACAGACATTTTAGAGTTGGGGAAA